>NC_088110.1:3771000-4399500 GCF_036370855.1 Dromaius novaehollandiae
TCCAAAATTAATCTTTTACAGTAGTGATATGTCATTGTTGACAACTAAGTGGTTATTTAGGGTGGCAGCATCTTCTGAAGGGCTAGGGTTAAATGCTAGTTTTAGGCATCAGTTTGCTAATTCTAAAATTATCTTTACTTCTGATCTGCTAAATTTATTCTACTTGCTTTGGTCTTTCATACAAGAATTGTTTTATATGAAACAGGAGTATGTGGATGTAGAAACCACATAACTATTCACAAAAGATTATTGGGTAACTAAGTTAAAAAAAAAAAAAGCATCAACTCCTATAGAAGTCCCATGCCCCCAGTCCTGCCCTTAAATAAGAGTTCGGCTTGATAAGGTATGTTCAACATGCTGCTACAACGTGGTATCTTCACGTTAGTCGTGATTAGTCATTAGCCTAGTTAGTCACTTAGTCGTTAATTACTTTTTTGGAGTCTGCCATGCTTTGAATCTCATGTTGGAGCTGGTGCCTGTGCAAGATGGTTGCAGTACAAGGTGAAATCCTAGTCCCAGGAAAAGTTACTGGAAGGTCTACTGCTGACATCCTTTAATGGCAGAATTTTGCTCAAGTGCTTTCAACACAGCTGCTGCCCTACCTACCATTCTCTGTCTCGCCATCTTGCACTTCAGGGACGTTGTCAGGCTGGTCTTCCTGATTGGCGTTGCTGTCAGCCTGTTGTTCAGCCTCTTCCTTCTTGGGTTTGGGAGTGCTGTGTCCAGCAGTGTCTGCAGCTCTTCCTTCCCCGGCATCTTCGTCCTCATCAGAGGGAGCCAGGAAGTGCAGCTTTAGGCCAGTGAAGTTGGAAAGCAGCAGAAACAAGGCCTCGGAACGTAACAACTGCAGGAAGTTCTTCAGGATGTCAGGGAGACTGTCTTCCTCTGCTATCTCATACAATCTGAAAGATAGCTGAGAAATCAGCAACAGATAGCCAACAAGGACATTTCCATGGGGAAAATATCAGTCAGTGCAGCCTCGTGGCACTTCCAGCTTGGCCTGATCAATAGGAGCAAGATGTTGCCATTCAGCAGCTTGTTGCATCCCTACCTCTTATTGGATGGCCCCCGGCTACTCCACTGGATGTCCTCTTTCTCCAGAGCTTCACAAAGTAGTTGGAATTTCTCTTTCTAGTAGAGAAAGATAGGGCAGAAGCTTTAACATTTAGTTCCCATGTCTCCCCTGGTGTGCTGGAAGCAGCCACCCTGTATTCTCAGATAAGGCACAGCTGTTTTCTCTAGCTTGTTCGAGGCTCTTAAGGACTGCTGAACTGAGGGCACTAGGCTGGGCATTATGTCTTTCTAATGCCAGTGACTAATGGCTATGAAAACTGATACTTGACTGTCTGCTGGGTGAGAATGTTCTTTGCTTCACTGAGGTAAAGAGGTAAAACAGACTCGAGAAGAAAAGCCCTTCAAGTAAAAAAAAAATCATGATTTTTCTCATTTGTTTCACGTATGTGTTGAGTTCCCTGTGTGCTCCTAAGCCATTAGGGCTTGAGGGATGGGGGAGGATACTCTGGTTATCTCAGTGCTAGGAAGCAGGAAGGATGACATGTGTTTCCATCTTTCTGCTTTGCTTCTTGTAAGAAATAAGAATGTTGAAGCAAAGTTTGCGATTCATGAAGTGTCCCCATGCAAAGTGTAAGCTACAGGCTGTACGATTTGCTGGGCACCTGCAGCAGTTTGCAGGCAGCCAGCAGGTGATCCATACCTTTAGGAAGTGAAACTAGAAGGTGTTTTGGTTGACAGCTGTACAAACAAGACCCTTTGCAGTCTGCATGACATGTGGCACATACCAGTCCTGTGACCTGTTCTGGTAGACTGCATCAGATTGAACTACTGGGCTCACCTTAAGAAAATCCTTCAGGAGAATTTCTGATCGCTCCTCAAATTCCTCCTGGATTTGAGCTTGGGAGTCCATGTCCAGATAGACCAGATTGATCCATTCATACAAGATTTCATGCTGGAAAGGAAACAGGTTTGAATGTTGGATTTGCAAATGTAAAAAGGATTCCCCTCTTCTTCCTCACCCAACTGGCCAAAGGCCTGTATTCCTCTCCTCACCCACACCTTTCTTTTGCTTTTTTAATTGTGGTAAGAGTATTCGCTGCATTCTCTGCACCATTGCAAGTACATAAGTGAACAGAGAATCACAGAATAAGTTAGGTTGGAAAGCATCTAGTCCAACCTCTGCTCAAAGCAGGTCCAACTTGATCCAGGCTCAGGGTTGCTCAAGGCCTTGTCCAGCTGAGTTTTGACCATCTTGAAAGATGAAGATCCCACAATCTCTCTGGAATTTCCCATGTTGCAACTTGTCCCATTGCCTCTTGCCCTACCACTGTGCATCTCCAAGAAGAGTCTGGCTCCTACTTCACTCTACCCTCCTACTAGGTAGTTGAAGACTGTAACTTTCTGCCTTCTCTTCTTAAAGCTGAACAACCACAATTCTCATAGCTAGCCTGTCTTGTGCTACACAGTGAAAGGTTAAGTCCTCAGTGGTCTCTCTTTATTGATCACTTCTAAAAAGAGTCTGCATTTAGCCAGTATCTTTCACCCTGGGTCCCCAAACCATTTATAACATCCAAGAAAGTAACTAGCTACAAATTTGTGGACAGGAAACAAAACGGAACATAGAACAACTTTAATCTTAAAGTGTCCCCAAGCATGAATATGTCCCAAGTAAGTATTCCAGGGACATGAAAATGCAGGTAAGCAGATCTAGGCTTGCTACTCACGTCATAAGGGATGTGTGGGCTCCTTGACAAAGGGGCTTCGATGTAGCGTGGAGGTCTGTCTATTGAGGGGCCATGAAACCAGCCACTCACTGACAAACGGCACTTCTCCTCAGACAGAACTTCTGACACCTGGAACAAAGTGGATGGACATATTACTGTTTAGACTACATAACATTTAAGGGCCAGCTGTAATAGGTACCATGCAGACCCATAATAAGAGATTAACCTGCCTCCAGAGAGCCTACCACATAAAGAGAAGGATCAGACAAGGGCTAGAAGTAGGTGCATTATGCTTGGTTCACAGCGAAGGCTAAAGCAGAGTTTGATTTGCTCATGTCTGTTGTAGATCTCCAGAATCCTAGCCCAAGCTTTCACTTAAAGCTCCCAACAGAATCTAACCACTCTACCTGTGAGCCAGGGTGAAGGCTGAAATATTTTATTACAAGTAAAAGCATTTTAGGTTTTTCTGCTTTTTCAGTTGAACTGGCTACCACAGTCTGTAAAAAACAGCTGTCACAGGTTAACCTGGAACTCAGAAACCCCATGAGGAGCTCTGGGGAACAGTTACCGTCTGTGGGCCATGACAGGCTGTACTGCTCTACTTATTTTGTCTTTTACTTCTTAAAAAAGTGCTGCAATACAAGCCATCAGGAAGAGCATTTGTCTGATACCTTTGGCTCTGGGTTAAAGGTCTACGTGTCTAACAGACTAAGAGCTGGCCCTCAAATGTGGCATTTTATCTGGTCTGTGGAACCCCCTGGCTTTCGCACAGTGATTACCACTGCTAGATCTTGATTTCACCAGATTGTGCTCTGATATAAATTGGACTAAATCAAACAATTTCACATTTGAGTGCTGTACTGGATAACGAAGAGAGCACCACCCCCTTACGACTGGTTGCACATAAAGCAACATAAAGACCTTGCACTGGTTTTTCAGGACAGCCTTGGTGGAAGAGAAGGAAAAAAACATAGCCTATTCTGGAAAAGGTTTTGGCTGGTGCTGATTGCTATGGAGCTGTAGTGGCCCTCTCCTTGCATGAATTAAAAGTTTTCTAGCTAACTTGGAATGCCTACAGTAATCCTAAATCGCTCGGGAAATGGAAAACAGAAAAATGCTCTTCTTAAACCATGCTTGTTATTAGAAGCCCAGGGACTCACTCTGCTCACCAAATACCCAAAGCTTTATTTGATATTTGCTTAAGAAGTGTACACCATGAAGGCCAAAATCCAAAGATCTACTAGGAATTAATGACTAAATGCTCTTTGTCAAATGTCTGAGAGGGATTTAAGGCTGGCATGTGCTATGAAGGCTTTGTATCAGTCTGACGCTCATACAGTCCTCTAACGGCAGTTTGTGGGCTCTATGATTTACTGATGAAAGGATCAAAGAAATGATTTGATGGTTCAAAAGATACTCTGGGAATAACCAGTGAGGTGCAGGTCTGGAAGCTTCTGATCCACAGCACTCCTAGTTAAGTCAGCTGAGTTTTTAATGCCTGTGTTAACAGTATCAGGGACAGTACACAGGACTCTGAATGGTGCTAATGCACGGGATTAAGTTTAGGTCAGTAGGAGACAGTCACAAGGCTGAGTGGAACATGGATTTATATGGCAAGAGTAAATCACTAACTGAAAACAACTAGAGCAGTGACCAAATAGTTGTTTCTGTTAATTAATTACAAGATATAAATAGCAGAAAAGTAAACCTAAGCAGTCTAGCTGAAAACATGCATCACTACACTCACTGCTCTTCTTTCTCTCCAGCCTCCTGCCCTTTGACGCTATTTGTTACAGTCCATGGCATTCTCAAGTAAACAGGAGTTTCAGGTTTCAGGCAGGTGTTCATATAAAGCAGTTCCACAGATTACATTCATGCTTTTTCCAGCCATCTTCCTGTTATGTGCCACAAAATGCTACCTAACCATATCAGCACATCTACTGTGAGGTACTGCACCACATCTGCGTTACAAAGCTAGTACAGCCATATCCGCATAGTCCCCTACTGGCAAGGTGACGTACTGGGGAGGATTTCTGTCAGCAAAGTCATGGCATCTGCATGAAAAACATGAGCTAGTCTGACAAAAGCCCTCTTCTGTCACCACAGCCAAATCCACAGCAATGGTTTGCCAGCGTAGTGACAGAAGGTAGGGATGAGAATTTCTTTCCTGAAGATGATGAAGCTAGACCGCCAGAATTTTGTAGTTCAGAGTTGACTTTGTCAGTTCTTGTCCTCCTTAAAGTCATCAGCCTTTAACACGCAGCATTTAACATGAGTGTCTATTCTGACCACCTACCTCTCTCCCTTTCTCTCCTACCCTCCCCACCAAGACTGTAATAACATACAAAATGAATCACCCCAAGAGTGAGAATTTAAAAATGAACAAAATGCAGGTCCTTGCCTGGTGGAAGGAGACTGGAGACACTTCAAAGAAAGCCAGTGTGTTCCATGAAGGCACTAATGACTTGACGATTTGCTGTGGCTGAAAGTGTTCTGAAGAGAAAGAAAACATGCTCTGGTTAAGATCTGACTTAGCGCTCGCTAGCAACTATCATTTCCCTCTGACTTTATGACACTGTGACTAGTCAGACACCTGGCTGTAAAGGATGGAGCTTAGAGCAAGACACCGATGAGGAATCAGTGCACTTCTGTTCCTGGAAAGGGAAGTTCTCTCCATCACTTACAAGTTCCCAGCACAGTTACTGACATCATTTCTATCCTGCCTCCACTTCTATGCCCTGCAAAGATGCAGCTAAAAAAAAAAAAGGATTCCTCTCTTTACTAGCATCTCCTTTTCCTCAGCTGTCATGCATTAGCATAGTCTGGAAAGACTGCTACAGCCCATCTCTTCCTAAGCTGCAGATTTTACCAATATATCAGCTTCCCTGGACTGAGAAAAATCTTCCTTGTGCCATCTGAGGGGAGAGTTGCTGCAAAGAGCACGTAAGCGTCATCTTTTTCAGTCATCAAAGGCTGAGGAGTGAACTCTCACCATCTGTGCTATACAAGTCCAGCGTTCCTCCGTCACTCTTCTCCCATGGTGGCACGAGGTACAGGATGAAGGCAATTCTCCGACCTTCCAGCTCATCATCATGGCACAGCAGGACATCTGCAGTTACACAAATTTACTACAGCAGCGACTTTCTATCATGTGCATGACCGTCTGATTTATTTCAATGGCTGCTTCCTGGTTTTGCCCCCTGCAAGGACATAACCGGAAAAAACACGCCCTTCTCAAGAACTGCATTTTTACTTGTCTGCATCACTAATCCAGAGAGATTACCTTCTATGAGATTTCATGACAATTATGAAGCTATGCCTCTTGTTATGCCTCCCTCTGTTGCTGACACTGGACACAGTGGGAAGAGATCCCTAAGTTTACCAGTTAGTCAAACTCTTATTCTTAAATGCACAACTGCCCTTTGAGAAGGTTTGTTGCTGGGCTGGGGGGAGGGCAGGAACAGAAAAGCTGGACCAACAACTGTTTGTGCAAAGAGACTTTAAAAAAGCAGAATTAATAGAAGTTAATTTTACATGTCTAAAAGGCTGTTACAGTTGTAACCCATTCCTGGACTCACTACGATGACATTTTAGCATCAGACTTTGCAAGCTAAACTGTGCCATGTAGAACCTGAACACACTCCCCTTTACACAGAAACACGCATCCAGGGAGTTGGACAGCAAATGCTGGCTGAACGTCTCCAAAAAGGTGGGAGGCTTGCAACAACACTGGGCCCAGGTAAAGCCATTGGCAGCACAACTACAGCAGTCATTTTTCTATAATTTGGACTCAGCTTGTTTCTCGTTTGAGACTGATCTGCTGGGCGATAGCTTCTAGGACCTCCTAGGACTGGGAAAGGGTGGTGGTGAGCTTTGTAATTAGGTCTTCTACAGAAATATCGTTTCTTACACACCCAGGGAAGTTTTGGGGAAACAACTGCTTACTGACTGACCAGTATATTCATATTTAGCGCAGGACAGGTCGATCGTTGGCTCCAGCTCGATATGGGTCACAGCAGAAAGCCATGCTCGGAATTCTTCAGACAGAGCACGCCTGGGAAGACAAGCACAGGGTAAGCATCCTCCTGAAGTACGAAGTAAATTACCAAGGGTATAAAGCCTAAAACTACTTTTATTATTACCTCTCCTCCAACTATTTAAACAGTTGAAGCTACTACTCCTGCCAAAGGTGCTGTATTTCTGAAAAACTCTAAAGCAGTTGGCCAGGAAAAGTCTAGCATTGACAGGATCACTCACAATAACCAAGCAATAAATAGAAAACTGGTTGTAAAGGAAATAAACATTTGAGAATGATAGATGATCAAGAGATGAGGGTTAATGGTTGAATCAGATTAGGGTGCTTACAAGAAAATGATTTTAGGTTGATTTTAGGGCCCTGTCCTACATAAAGCAGACCCTGTGCCTCGGGTCAGGGCAGTGGGGTGGCACGCGAAGAGGCAGGGCGTCCTGCAGCTCCCCCCGGCCGGTATCTCCGGCGGCGCGGCGGGCCCCTTCCCTCCCGTGCGCTGGCAGCACCCCGCTCCGAGGCACCCGAAGGGGGAAGCGCCTCGGCGGAGCGGGGCGCCGGCCTCTCCCCGGCGCGGGGAGGCGCCGCACCTCAGCGCGGCGACGTGCGGCTCCGGCCTCCCGCGCAGCTCCTCGGACTGCCGCGGCCCATGGAAAAGAAGGAGGGACGGGGGTCAGCGGCGGCGGCGGCGGCGCGGCGGGGCGGGGCGGGGCGGAGCGGGCCCACCTGCCGCAGCGAGAGCAGGTCGTTGCGGCGCCGGCGGAAGCCGAGGCCCAGCAGCTCGTCGCGCAGCGCCGCCGCGAAGGCCGGGCCCGCCAGGAAGCCGGGGATCAGGCCGTGCCGGAACGGCGCCGGCTCCAGCGCCGCCGCCTCTGCGAACAAAGAGCCGCCGGTGAGCGGGCGCCCGCCGCCGCCGCCGCGGGGAGACGGGGGGTGGCGGCCGCGCCGTACCGTGGCGGAGCGGCTCCCCGCGGCGCCAGGCTGCCGCCGCCCGCTCCCGCAGCGCCGCATCGCCGAGGGCGGCGCTCAGCTCGACGCGCGCCCCTCGCTTCTCCCGCTTCTTCGCCGGCGCCGCTGCCGCCGCCGCCGCCGCCGCCGCTTGCCGCTTGCCGCTCATGCCCGCTCCCGTGTGACACCGCCCCGCCACACTACAGCTCCCAGGCGCCCCCGCGCCGCTCCCCGGGCCAATCGGGCCGCGCGGGGGCGGAGCAACATGCCGCTGGCCAACGAGAAGGAGGGGGCGGGGCGAGCGCGGCCCCCAAAAGCCAGTGAGCGCAGCAGGCGACGCTGCGCGCTGCGGCTGGTGAGCCGCTTTCGCGGGGATGGCAGAGCGGCTCTGCTCTATGGTCGGCGCTGCCGGAAGTGGAGCTGGGCGGTTCCGGCGAGGCGGTGCGCGGAGGGTGTGTGCGGCCCGGCGGAGAGGTTAATGGCGGACGCGGTTCCCGCCGCCGAGCAGTGACCCGCGCCCTCACCGCTTCCCGCCACGCTCGCTCCGGCCCGGCGCCGCCATGTCCGTGGTGCCGCCCAACCGCTCGCAGACCGGCTGGCCCCGCGGGGTGAACCAGTTCGGGAACAAGTACATCCAGCAGACGAAGCCGCTCACGCTGGAGAGGACCATCAACCTGTGAGCGTCGGCGCCGCCGAGGCCGCCCCGGCTCGCACGGCCCCCCCCACCCCGCTCGCGAGCCCCTTCCCCGGCCCGTGAGCAGCCGCGGGGCCGCCCTTGGGAGGGGGCGGGAGAGCGGGCGCCTCCGGGGGCTGCCGCTGCTCGGCCCGGCTGGGCCCGAGGGCCGCCGGGGCCTGTCCCTCCCCCGGGGGTGCTGGGCCTCGGAGAAGCTGCCGAGTGGCAGACTTGAAACGCGCGGAAAGCGATTGCTTTTTGCTCAGCGCACTGTGAAGCTGCAGAACTCTCTGCCCTAGGACACTGTGGGTACTGCAAGCTTGCCTGGGCTCGGGGGGATATGCAACAGCTTTGTTAAGTTGTTGTGAGGGTCATGAAGTACATATAGAAAGAAAAATCTGACTTGGGAAGTGTACAAGCTGCAAATAACAAAGTTGGGGAGTATTGCAGGTGGCACATATGCCCCTCTCTTCATATACCCTTCCATGGGCACCCACCTTTGGCTACATGTAGAAAAATAGGCTGCTGGCCTAGGGAAGGCTATTGTTGGGGCTTACCCAGTGTAGCCGGTGTTTAGGTATGCCAGGTGTTTGCTGACTGTGCATTGCACGTATTTTAACTTACATCCAAAGTGTTTGCTACCACATGAAGCATGGGGTTTCTATTATAGGTACAAGCTATCTGCTTAAAGTATTTGTTTTCTTTGTATGAGAAGTCATACTTTAGCTAGCTTTTTACAATAAGTTCTGATGTATTTTTAAGTGTCTTTGTCAAGCTGCAAAGTCAGCAAATGTTAATTATAGTAGTCAATGCTCAATTTTAGCTATTAATCAGAGATAGATATACTGTTTGGTATATATGAGCTTATTCACAGTTAGAGCTAATCTTGTTCTGGAAGTTCAAATATCAACTTCAGAAATTGGGACTTTTTTATAGTGTTCCTTTCTGGGGGTGGGGGGGAAGTTATATTATCAGCCCCAACTCCTTTTTTCCTCTTATAAGCTAACCATTTGGAGGTACCAATGGTTATTAGTATGATTTGTATCATATTTTCTGGGGAAAAAAGTGAGAATACCTATTTTGGAGAATATAAAATGGAAACTAATGAAAAAAAGAAATGGAGACAGTTCTAAGCTATAAGTGAAAAGGTGGGGGGAATGCTTGCTAACAAAGATATCTTTAATTAGGAAACTCATTGTGTTTACTCATTGTAGATACCTTTATTAGCAAGCATTCCCCACCCACCCACACTTTCAGTTTAGAACTGAATTTGGTTTGTTATTTCTCCATTGTGAAGAATAGAGGAAACTTGAGGGAGAAGGAAGTGTTTAAGTTTGACATGATTTTGAAGACTAGGTGTTGGGAGGGAAATACATGGGGAGACTCATTTCAAGGTAAAAATTCCACATGAAAGCTGCCATTAACTCAGTTAATGAAGTTGCTGTATGCCACAAGTTAATAAAACTGTACTGACATGTGTTACTATTCTGTTGCCGCGAACCCACTTTCCTCACCCCTTTCACCTTAACTTGTTACTATCTTCACTCCAGGCCTCCTACTATCAGACCTCTGTGTTACTTTCAGTTGTATGGTATTCTTTTCCTGTTTACCCTCTGTGCTTTGCAGGACTCCATTTTTTTTGCCCAAGTTTGTTTCAGTTTATCTACTCCCTGGAGCAATCTTGAGGTTTCCGCTCTGTGATCACTAGAGGATCCAAAGGTCCAACATCTAGCCCAGCAAAGTGATCTGCTCAAACTCTTGTTCTTATTCCAGGCATCTGGCCCTGCGCTTCCACATGCAACATTACCTGTCCTCTGTGACCCAGCTGTCTGATTTCCCACTTCAAAACAAAACTGCCTTTAACAGTTTAGTTCCCAGGCTCTTGGCTACTCCTGCAGAAAAACAGCTGTCCTATGCAACTTCCTTCTCTCCCAGCAGAGCTGTCCTTCTCTCTTGCCCTCCTCCCAGTTCTTCTCAGTGCCTCAACTGCCTTATCTGTGAGGTGGAGGTCAAAGAGAGTGGCTATTAAATAGCAGTTGCCACTGGTTCTTTTGCAGTTCTTTGCTGCCTTCTTTTGAATCAACACCACAACAAGCTATCAGTCAGCATGACTTTCTGCACTTCTCTATCATAGTGCAGATCTCTGTGTGTTATGGACCCTGTAACTCAACTTGCCAACAAGAACTTCTAGTCCAATGCTATGAATCAGCTACTCTTCACTTGAGTACAGATAACTCTGCCTCTGGATGAATAGCATATGTGATTTTTAACTTACATTTATCCTGTAGTAACCCTTTTTTCTTGTAGGTATCCTCTTACAAATTATACGTTTGGTACAAAGGAACCCCTTTATGAGAAGGACAGTTCAGTGGCAGCTCGGTTTCAACGCATGAGGGAGGAATTTGACAAGATTGGCATGAGGCGGACAGTGGAAGGGGTTCTGATTGTACACGAGCACAGGCTGCCCCATGTACTGTTACTGCAGCTGGGTACAACTTTTTTCAAGCTGTAAGTGTCTGCTTCTTGAATGTAACTTTTTAGTGTAACTTAAAAGTCATAAAGGACTAAATGTGTCAAGCTAGTCACACTTTAGTCTCTAATCTGTTAGGTCTTGAATGTCTGATTCATTTGTTACAAAGGCTTAATTGGCAAAAATATTTTTGAATGGTGAGGTTTTCTTGTAAAAATTGTTTTTATCTGTTGACTGCTCATGTGGCAGAGTGACTTAGCTTTGAACCAGCTGGGAGTCTTAGTTACAGTGCATCAGCATGGTAAGTTCCTATTTAAAACTCATTATCAGTAGTTAGTCTTTTACCCCTACGCTGTGAAAGCTGTGCTGGATTTAAATATACTTGTGCTATGGGCACAGAAATGGCAAGGTGAAGCTCAAGGCAGGAACCTGGGGTAAATGCAGAATGATAGTTCATCTAATGCTTGTCACTGCTGGAATGAAACTTTCACGGTTGGATCGTATGTTTGCAGCGATGAAGGTGGTGCTCGTTTTAGTTTTCCTTTTAACTGTATGGACTTGACTTGTCCCAGGTTATCCTGCTTGTGTTCTCTGTCTTATATTTTTAACACATTGTTTGTTCTCCAGTGTGTGTTTGTGGGGAATCTAGTTTTGTATCCAGTTTCTTTTTTGACATCTTTCTTATCTGGAGGGTGGGGAGGGAGCAAAAATAGACTGGAGCCTAAAAGTTTTTCAAAAATCTGTATTGAAGAGCCCTTCTAGTTTTTGTCATTAATCTTGTATTAAATGGTTCCCCACAAAAGTTTTATTTTCTGCTTTAATGAGTGCTGTTCTTCAGATTAGGACAGGTACAGTCAATATTTACAACCCTTTCTTCAAGTCTTTTCTGGTGTTTTTCTGTTATTGTTAAAACTTTGCCTTTTAAGCATCCTAGTTATTATCATGTATATAGCACTTTTAGATACTTTTCTAGAAGGACATACAGTAGCCATTTCAGTCACAGTTTTGGTGAATGCTGTGTTACTCTGTCTTCAAATTTGGCAAAATAAGATTTGGAACTTGAGGCTGAAGGGCCTTGAATGAATTTGTAACTCCCTACCTGGAAGCATATCCAAACTCACCTGTGAACGTCTGTAAATGTAATAAAGCATAACTTTAGCTTTCATCATTGGTTATCATCAATAACATCACTGATTATTTTAACAGACCTGGTGGTGAACTCAATCCAGGGGAAGATGAGGTAGAAGGGCTCAAACGCTTAATGACAGAGGTCAGTTTTCTTATGTTGCTATGCTAGAATGTCCTAGAACGCTGAATTATTCTAGAGTTAATAGAATAAGCCAAAACATTAAAATAGTTGTCTTACCATTTCTGTCGTTCTGATGCTTTTGTGATTGTTCATAAAGATCCTTACTGCGGCTGTCAGTGGTTTCAACATTGCACTTCATTCTTCCTGTTGGTCATATGGCACTCAGTTCAGCTGAATATAACACAGAACTTGAAATGCTTTCTAAAGTGTCCTTGTCCTATGTCACTTTATATAAAGTAGTGTAACATTCTAATAAAAGTTCTTCCAGCCTGGCTCTGAACTGCATCAGACCCTTTTTACAGTAGCTCTTCCTGCTTCCAGGGTGTGTTTTCTAAGAATATGGCATCGGGTGTTTAGAGTTTTGACTGTAACTGGATTTTTGATAGATACTGGGGCGCCAAGATGGTGTTCAGCAAGACTGGGTAATCGATGACTGCATTGGTAACTGGTGGAGACCAAACTTTGAACCTCCACAGGTGAGTACTCAGGTTTGCATTTATGTTCTTCAGAGTCAAATGCTGATTGTTCTTACAGAAGCCTTCAACTTGCCAGTTGGGTTTGTTGAGCACCTGCTGCATGAGCAGGTAGTCCTGCTGGCTGAGAAGAAAGGATCCAACTTACGAATGTTTTCTTCTGGAAATCCTTTTTCCCCTGCTTGTGCCTCTCCCAATAGACAAGTTGTCACTGGGTGTAGCAGCTTCTTGTCCTGTGCTGAGCTAGACACACCATTTAAACTCCTGTTTTAGCCATGGTGGAGACTCGTGCCCTGGTACACCTGAAACAGATGCCATGTAAACAAAATAATCTCATTACCTGATTTCTAATTGCTTTAATATTGAAAATACTTGCTCGGTTTGCTGCCATGCACTTGTGTCTTGTTGGGCTGTTTTAACTGGTTATGAGTACTGACATCTCTTTAGATAGATCTTATAAGCAATCATGAAGGCAACAGCATTCTTTTCTGAGTACATTCTTATGAGAGTGTTCTTCATTCTTATACCATGAAAGAACAACATATGACATGCTGAAAGCTTCCACAGTGCTCTCCTGAATCTCTTAATTATGGAGCAGCACTTAGGATCGCACAGTACTTTCAAAGATCCGTACAAGTAAATTTGTTGCTTTTTCTTCCAGTACCCCTATATCCCAGCTCATATTACAAAACCAAAAGAGCACAAAAAGCTT
Source organism: Dromaius novaehollandiae (assembly GCF_036370855.1). Lineage (NCBI taxonomy): Eukaryota > Metazoa > Chordata > Aves > Casuariiformes > Dromaiidae > Dromaius > Dromaius novaehollandiae. The sequence continues at coordinate 3,784,351 of NC_088110.1, forward strand.
TTCTTGGTCCAGCTTCAAGAGAAGGGTAAGTGTTTGCAACAGAGGATTACATTTATAAAATTCTATAAATACTTCCATTTTATGCAAGGAAATGTGGTAGCAAGATTCATATGTTTGCAGTTTTTTAATGATCAAGCATGATTGTAAACAATTTTAAAAAGTGCTGGGGTCAATTTTGAAGGTACATGAGCTTTTTTGAATGTGAGTTTCTAGTGCATTCCCATTCCTGCTCCTATGTCAGTATATGTACAGCATGTGAGCCCTGTGTCCAACTATAAATGAAATAAAGCCACTCTAATACTGCAGCGCTATATGCAGTGATCTTGTCTTTGGATGGGAATGGGGAACGATATCTTGGCTGAATGCTTGGTGTTTTATCATTTAATATTAATCAACTTGTATTTGTTCTTAGCTTTGTTTGCAGTCCCCAAAAATTATAAGCTGGTAGCTGCACCATTGTTTGAGCTCTATGACAATGCACCAGGATATGGACCCATAATTTCCAGCCTTCCTCAGCTTCTGAGCAGGTATATTATGATTTACTTGTATTATAGTTCCTGAGAGCTTTGACACCAGAGCAAGGCAAGGCAATACAGAAACAAAATGATGATTGTCGCTGCCCTGAACAGCTTAGATATGATGGAGATATAAAAATATGAGGTTGAAGAACTGCGGAACATGAGGAATAAATAGAGGGAGTTGACAGTTTAGAGCTAGTGGTTTCAACTTACTAGCACCGAAGTCTTACCTGGTAGTTGAATGAAGGATAGTGAAAATGAAGCTGTGCATGTACTAAGAAATTTCTTGAGAGTATTGGGGATAGTGTGAGAATAAAAACAGACTCATGTTTGAAGCACTGAATTAGGCATTCATGTTATCGCAGTTTTCTGTGGTGATTCCCTCCCCCCAACCCCGATTTTGTTGTTGAGGTGCATTTACAGCGCAGAAGGCTATAGGGGCGGCTGTAGTCTTTCCTTGCTTTTCCCAGCAAGCACGTTCTTCCGCTTTCTTGCCTGAAAATGGCTTGTACCTCAGGTCTCCAGAGCTAACTAGTCTTACCTGTTTCTGTTACTTCAGCAGATGTTCAGGAATGCCGGGCGTGCCACAGCCAGTCAGCTGTTACTCAGCGGAAGTAGTTATGTCACCCACCTACTTTGGTGGAAAAAATCTCTATTAGCAGAGTGCTGGAATTGGTGTTGCCTATAACAAGCCCATGCTGTATATCAGTTCTCCATCTTGTCCCAATTTTGGCAACTACTGCTATAGAGGCTTTTGCCCCTGCTCCATATAAAGACAGCAGAGACTCTCATGAGTACGAGTGCAACGCTGGCTGGTGTGGTCCCTCTGCAACAGGCACATTGAGAGGGAGGACATCTGCAAGTTGAGACGGATGCTTGCTTTCACAGCATAGCTCATCGTGAATGCCTTTCCAGTGCTATTCTGTCTGCTGTGAACCGTAGTTTACAATAACTCTTCTGTTGAGTATGTCCATCTGTTACTCCTGGAGCGTATAAGGTTGGCTCTGATGACAGAAAAGCTGTGGAAGAGTTGCTTATAGGATACAGAACTTGCACTGGTATTTTCATATCTATGAAGCTTGCTAAAGGTTGCAGGAAGAACTAAATCTCAATATTTTGTCTCCAAAGAGGCTGGTGTGCGATGCTATCCTAGCATCTATTGTTGCAGATGATGCTTCCTGGTTGTACCAAAGCTATCCTGTTAAAAGTTGCTTTTTTGCTCTGTCAGAAGGAGGCTTGTTAAGAACGGAAACAAAACATTTGTGTATTAATTCAAAATAGTTTTTTAAATGAAATGAGTTGTCTCTCACTTGGTATAATCCTTTTAATTTTAGGTTCAACTTTATTTACAACTGAATTCCCATACACCTGAAGAGTGTGATAGAAGAAGCCGTCTCTGTGAGCACAGCTTTAAAAATGTAGAGAAAAGAATACGTGTGACGCAAGGATTTTTTTATGTCGTTCTTTTTCCTGAAGGCCACTAAACTTTCTATTGTATGAATAGAGAAGCGAATCTCAACTGTTTAGATAGTGGGATGGCAACGTGATATCAGTGTTTTAATCACTTTTCATTGTAATACTCACCAAATTTTTTTTGTACAACATTAAACAAAATGGATCAGATTCTGTTTGTCTTTTTTTGTCTCCTACTTTTTAGGAGCGTATTTTAAACATTGTAACTTTGCTTCAGGAAAACAGGAGACCTTGGAAACCTGAGGAGGGTCTGGCCTATTCTGGGGGCATTCAGATGCTCTGATCTGCATCCCCCAATAGGGAATTAGTCTGAGGGAGAGACTGAGAAGTATAAGTAGGTGCAATATAATTCTGAGTGTCTTTGTTAAAAGTTGGAGAGCTGAACTGCTGTTTTGGGGTAGTTTGAACACTGAAAGGCGAGCGCGGCTGCTCAAAGCTCACCAGAACTGAGCTGGGAAACTTCTGTTTGTCCAGGGCTTGCACGAAATAACATGCAGCTTGTCCCGCTGTGCCCCCTGAAGGGGGGAGGAAAAAAAAACACCCGCAGTGCTTTCGGAGGGCGAGTAAAACACGAAAATAAAATTCCCTTTCCGTTTCTTCCGGGGAAGACGCGGTAGGACCGACTTTTGGAGGCGGCAGTGTGCGCGGTGCCCCCGCGCTGCCGGCTTTTGCGTTACAGCGGGGACCTGTGTCACCTCGCGGGGACAACGCGGCCCCGCGTCGCTCCTGCCCCCGCGCTCCGGTGCGCGGCCGCCCCGCCCCGCCCCGCCGTGACTCAGCGCCGGCGGGCGGGGCCCGGGGGGGCGGGGCCGCCGCTGGGGGGGGGGGCGGGGCGGGGCGGGGCGGGGCGGGCGCTAGGCCGCAGCAGCCGGGGCAGCGCGGGGCGAGGCGGCGGGCTGAGGCCGAGGCCGAGGCCGGGCCGGGCCGGGCCGGACGGCGCAGCGCAGGGCCCCGCGATGCCGCTGCTGTTCCTGGAGCGCTTCCCCTGGCCCAGCCTGCGCACCTACACGGCGCTCAGCGCCCTGGCGCTGCTGGGCAGCGGCCTCAGCGCCTACCGCGCCCTCAGCCCGGCCCCCGGCGGCGGCGGCGAGGCGGACGGCGGCGCGGCCGCCGAGCGAGTGGAGTCCCCGCGCCGCGCCGCGGCCTTGGCCCTGGACGTCGCCTACTACCTGCTCTCCGACAGCCTCTGCGTCTGGGTGAGGCCCGGGCGGCGGCGGGCCGGGGTCCCCTTCCTTTCCTCTCCCCTCCCCTGCCCGCGGGCCGCCGCGGCGCAGCCTCGTGGCAGAGGCCCGGCCGGAGCGGGGGGAAGCGGCGGCGGCTCTCCGGCCCCGGGTCCCGCCTCGCCGCCGGCCTGGGGCGGGCCGGGGCCGTCGGGGTCCGGCCTGTAACGGGCCGCGCCGCGCCGCTGGGGCCCAGAGGGCCGTTAAACTGCTCCCGAGGCCGCTCGAGGGCCTGACCCGCTTCGCCCGTGCCCGCAAAAGGCTCTTTTTGCCTCGGGAACGGTCTCCGAGCGGCTCGGGAGCCTGAAAGACGACGTTGCTCCCGCAGAGCGGCTCGGGGAGACGCGGCGGGGCGGCCGGGGGCGGCGGGGCCGGCAGCTCGGGGTCTGTATTCCCCCCCACTCCGCGGGCCGCGGCCGCCCGGCCCTGCGTTTTAACTGCTGTTAAAAAGAAAAAAGGGAGTTTATGTGGCTCTTGAAAGCTAAACCCGACAGCGGTGCGAGCGCATGAGTCTCGCTCCCCTCGTTTCTGTGCGGTGCCTGGTGAAATAGAGGCTCAGCCCGGGCTGCCAGCAGACCCGGCGGGGCTGTCGCTGTTTGGCTGTCCCGTGTTTGTCGGCCGGAGGTGGCGGCGGCCTCTTGGACCTCTGCTCTGCCGCGTACCCGCTCCGCTGGGACTTTCGTTTTGGACATGCCTAAGATCCTAAGCCTGTGGAGTCCGTTTTGAAACTTGGGCTTGGGAACTCAATTAAGGGCCCTGGGAAAGCCGATTGCAGGTCCTGTAGCAATGGCAGGATGAGGCTGCTTCGCCGCTTGTTTTCCTCCCCTTTTAGCCCTCTGTATAGCTTAAAAGTTAGTTGCAAACGTTGTTGTCAAATAGGAGAAACAATTTTCCTGGGCCCGTGTGTCCTGCTCCTTACTGCTTCGGTTTGAAGCACTTGCCTGCTGCTGTAACCCAAGAAGGATTTAAGCGGTGTAGTAACAGAGAGTATTCGCGTTGTTGAATATGTTTGGAGACAGTTTCTGTATCTTGTAACAGTTGAGAGGTTCAAACTGGAGTTTTCTGATTTTCAGGTTAAGCAAAATAAATACCTTGGTGATCTGTAAGTTTCCAGCTCCGTGTTTCTTAGTGCTAAAATTTGCCAATCTGTATCAGTTTATCACAAAGAGGTAGATTTGTTTGCTGGGTATACTGGTATATCAAACCAACCATGTTAGTGTTCCTAGAAAGAAAATCAAGTGAGTTATCAGGTACAATACGTGTCTCAGAAGAGGCCACCCTTAAATTTCACCTTTAAAGAGAAAAAACAATAAAACAAACAATCCCCCCTAGTCCGTGAGCGATGGAGGGTTCTGCTAGGCTCCTGCTCTCCCCACCCCTCTCCCTTTTCGAATAGTGCTGAAGTATTTGCTGCTGACTGCTTTCTTTCTTTTCAGGTACTAGTGAACACTGCCTGCTGTTTCCTGATGCTGGTTGCTAAACTAATCCAGTATATGGTGTTTGGTCCTCTTCGTGTTAGTGAGAGGCAGGTAAGACGGACAGATGCGTTGCCTTGGACGTCTGTGCTGTTTGCAGGCAGCATAATTTCTTGGTAGATGACTGGGGTAGTTTTCTATAATGAAATTGCTGAAAGTTGTACAATAAATGTAAATTTTTAAAACAGTATAAATTCAGATCTTACTATTTGGAGTTCTCCCTCTGGAAAATGCTATCCAGTAAAACTGCAGAGGAGAAAATCCACCAAAGAAACCCTTCAGTTTGTCTCGGAAGTATTACTTAGCTCATATCCACAGCCACAGTCTTACAGTTTATTTCCAAGTGGAATTTTTCATTTTAATTGTTGCTATTGTATCTTATGAGCCCACGGTCAGCTTGAAAATCCTATTTCCTTAATAAAAGTTGTCAGATTTCTTAAAGTGCACCTCGTTTCAGAATATTTATATATTTATATGTATATTTATGTTCTTCTCTATTAAGTTTGTGTTTGACAGCTCTTCCTCTGCATTTCATAGTGAGTTACTTAGTCATCTGCACTGGTAGGTTGAGTTCACTCTTGTACATTGTTTTGTGCCTTGACTGGCGGAGGAGCGCATGTATTTTCTTAAGACATTGGATGGATGGTTTATCTATCCTTGGGTATGAAAGGGGTAGGCAGGCATGTGCCCAGTGAAGGGAGGTGAAAGGACTGAAAACTCAAGTTGTTTGGTTCTGGTCTTGGGCTAAGTGAGAAGCTTTTTAAAAATTCAGCAAGAGGACTGGTAAAGCCCTTAGTTCTTAAAAACAAGTTCCTGCAAAAGAGAGAAGCAGCAGCAGTTGTGTGAATCATATTGGTATAATAATAATAATAAAAAGTGAAGTGCATTTAAAACAAGGCACTCCCAGATTGCATTGGGCCAGATTTTTTTTTTCCTATTCTACTTTTACTGTAAAGATGTGGAGATTTAACCAGTGATAACTTCCAGAATGTTCCCTTCTCCCTTAAAAGCAGACCTGAAAAGCAGTAACAGTGTGGGATTCATTTGCTATTGTGCAGCTGGGGTATGCTCCAATTCTCATTTAAAGGAAAACTGTTTATTAATGTTGATGAGCCAAAAAATGTCGGCATCCTGAAGGAATTCTGCGCCCATCTTAATTATCCTGCTGGTGATTTCAGCCTGTTCTTGAACAAAACATTCTATTTCATAAAATTTTTCTGTCTCCAACCAACTGCTTTTTTTTTAACCTGTTATTTGAGACCATGGTACTGTTTCTTTCCTACTGCGTGTGCGTGGGAATAATTGGTTTTTATTGCTCATCCATCTCGTTCTTCGCTGTAGGCATTGTGCTTTTTAAGAGCAGACTTTGTCATCTTTTCTTAATTATCTCTGCACTTGATGAGAAAGGTAGTTAGTGTGTACTTTTTGACAGTTTTTTTGGAAGCAAGGCGTTAGGTTAGGTGGGCACTTGGTCTAACTAAGCATGGCCGTTAATCTAATCAATCTAGCAAAGAAAACTTGGTATTTGTGGCGCAGTAGCCACATTGCTTGGACATGGAAGATCTAATCAAGATCAGACCTCCTTTGTGCTAGGCACCCATCTAGAAATATGGCAGGAAACTGCGCTGTGCACTGTGTTGCACTATTTCGCTGCAGTGGTACAAAAGACTGAACAGATTCTAAGGGTTTCCAATATTTCTACTATGGCTTGAGATTCTTTAAGGTTAACAAATACTATTCTAGGTGGGTATGCAGCTGTCTTCTGTTAACATATTTTCATGTTGCTGTTTCCATTTTTTTTCTTTTTTACTCTCTTTCCCTCCCTCCCTCCCTCCCTCCCTTTCTCCCATGCCTGTTATCTGCTATGGGCAGGCAGTATTATGCAAGTGAGTTGTCAGTGCTTTCACTACAGTAACCAAGTGTCTTCGTTTTCAGCATCTCAAGGATAAATTCTGGAATTTCATTTTCTACAAGTTCATCTTTATTTTTGGCGTGTTGAATGTTCAGACAGTGGAAGAAGTGGTCATGTGGTGCCTCTGGTTCTCCGGACTTGTGTTTCTTCATCTCATGGTTCAGCTCTGCAAGGATCGCTTTGAATATGTAAGCTTTGATTAAGGACTGTCTTTTGGGATATGCAAATTCCATTTCTGGTTTAGGCACCCACTCATGACAGCTTGCAAACAGATCATTTAGACCTTCCCCCCCCACCCCGAGGTGCTGAACACTTGCACCTCCCATTAGCTTCAAATATATTTCCTTTGGCGTGCCATGTCAGTCTCACTCCTTCAGTTTTCCCATCAGACAAATAAAGCTGAAGATACTTATTTTCTTTAATAAATTGGCCCATGTATGTGCCATGTAATTTCTGTTACGTAACTCCATAAGGTGTCTTCGTTGTTCCGCTTAGCGAAGAAATCTTGACAATGGTGCATCCCTTTGATTGGTGCCCTTTGGGATTGATCCGTAAAGCTGCTTTCTGTGGCTTCTGTGCTCAGGTTTCATGCTAATAGCGCTACTTACGTCTACCAAACGTTGACTGCAAATGTCTTTACAATATACTGTACAACTTTTTCACATAAGCTATATCCCAGTTTGTATGAATACCAAGAATAAATTCGATAGAGAGAAATTGAAAGCTAGGCAAGGAGGAAGGAACTGGAATTCGAACAATAAATTTTGCCTTTTAGACATCTGTAGTGTACATGTCTTTTCCTCAGCTCCTCTGTCCTGGCATAAACATTTAAACTAAAATGAATTCCTGAATTTCCTTTTGGTAGTTTAGTACTTTGTAATTTTTTTTTATTAATATTCAGTAAGTTCTGTCAGTTCATGAGTAGCTGAGTACTGAAATTGAGGCTAGATTGGTTGGTATTAGGAAAATTGAGACAGAAGTGAACAAGGCAGTCATCTGGTAGTGTTTTAGTGGTGTTCAGAAAGCTGTAAAAGAGCAAAGCCTCTGCAGGAAGATATCTTTATTATGTGTTCATGAGAGGAAACTTGGAAAGGGGTTTTCCTTCTGCCTTCAAAGCTTATATCATAATATTGGAAAGAATGGTGGATGTGCGATTTGCCCTGAAAGCTCATTTAGGTGGATGTGGAATAGAACCAAATATTAATGAGGAAGAAAGAATGAATTTAACAACAAAACATGGGAGTCAACTTATCCAGTCAGGTCAGACTAAAACTTTGTGCAGCTTCTTCTTTCCTTGTCCTGTTCTTCCCCTTCCAGCCCTGATATTTTGCCTCCTGTGTCATCTTTGATTTAGACAGTTTAGGTATAGCCTGCCATTAAGGTAGTTTAGAGAATTAGTAAGTTGTACGTACTATTGAATGAGACAAAGAACTACTTTGATTAGACTGTCCAGCTGTTACTAGCTGCAAGTGAGCTTTTTGAGGGAGATGCTTCTTTTTTCCAGAAGAAAATGACAGTGGAGGAACTAGTGGCTGGAAGATGAAGCTGGACAAATTCAGATCATCTGTAAGGTGCAAAATTTTTCAGAGTTATTATTCCCGTCCCTTGTAGTTTTTAAATCAAGGTTGGGTGTCCTTCCAAAAGGCGTGCTCATCCTAAGCAGATGCTGTAGACGTGATGCAGAAGCTGCTAGGTGAGAGTCTGGTTTTCCTGCGCAGGTGATCTGAAAATTAGATTAAATAATGGTAACGATCTGGCTTCAGAAACCCTGTGAATGTAAATGACAGTGAGGTGTACAAGACTTTGGGATGGCGTGTGGTTTTAGCTTTCTTCCAGCATCGTTTGTTGCTACATGAGTGGTTGAGGTTGTGCTATTGGTTTTATTCTGGAAAGCAAAAGAATTTCCTGGATGAGGACTTGTTTGGCGAGGTGAGTATGGAGGGCAAGGTTGATGAAACACTCCTTTAAACCTGTTACATATTTATGTCTTTATTGTACAGCTTTCCTTTTCTCCTACCACACCCATGAGCAGCCACATCAGAGTCCTGACCCTGCTCATAGCCATGCTCCTGTCCTGCTGCGGATTAGCAGTCGTCTGCGGGGTTATTGGCTACACCCATGGAATGCACACCCTGGCTTTCATGGCAGCGGAGGTGAGACTTCTGCAGGCGTGCGGGTGTTTCTGCTTTGGCTTTCACTCATGATTTGAGGGCTATGTGAGACATGTAGGGGTGGTGGGCTTTCTTTTAGTTTCCAGAAGAAATTCAGAAGACACAAACAGCCCCTCTCCTGTTTTATGGTTGCCAGATCTGCATGCTTTCTCTGTTTACAGTTTAAGACTTGCAAATCATCTTTGTTTGAAGAGGGGAATGAGAGGATAAATCTGTAAGATGATGGCTGAAATCAAATGTCAATGCATGAAAAAGTAATGGTTGTGCTTCATGAATGTTGCAAGAAGAGTTAGTCGAGATGCCCATTAGAGAGAAGGAAAGAGTATATGTGAATAGGTAGTGTGCATCTCAAGCCTGTTTCTTTGAGGCTGTATTTTTTATTTCATTTCTCCCCAAAAAAGGAATGGGGCTAACATCCTTTCCCTAAGGTATGCTCACATGATTTGCCTGTGTTTGTGTAAAAAGTTGCCTTAGCTGAGATGCAGCAAGTCAGGTTTGTGCATTCCTGAATCCATTGCAGTGTGGAGTAAACTTGAATATGTTTGTGGTGTTTTTTGGTGGGTTGTTGCACTCGACCTGAGGAAGTGGTAATCGCCAACAGAGGTGTGGTAACCAATATAATTGCAAGTCTGTCATCTTAGCACATCCTTAGTTCAGACAACAAATAGTGCATACAGCTTGTTTTCGTTCTCCACTGTCTTCAATTTGTGTTCGGAGTTAGTGAGAAGGAAAGAAAGCAGACAGCTGGAAGTAGGACAATATGATACTGGCCACCGCAGTTCAGAGCTAGGTTTGAGAAGGTTCATGGAGAAAAGTAGGAGACATAAGAGCAGCGGCTGCTTGTAGCTGCGTAACAAAGACTTTTTAAATACTTGGCAGTTGTTAATAATATCAGTTAACTTTCCCTTAAATATGAGAATAAGTGACAAGGTCAAATTTGCATCTACATAGTGAAAAGTATCGAAGATTCGTTGTGTTGGTGTCTTTGGTAGGTGGAATGTCGTTAACATCGTGTCTCTTACCTTGGCTTGGCAGAAGGCTGTATCTGTCTCCTGCCAGCATGGGGTAGATTTATTGGGGAGTGTTAGGGTGCCGAAGCCTTGCCTCGTTTGCACTGCACCACGTGGTGTACATGTTTTGGGTCACAGGATGGCACCCAGCTTATTCATGTCCATAGGAGCTGTTGTGTCTGGCTTTGCGGTGTGTTTTACAAAAGGTGGTGTGTTTTGTTTCAGAAGCCTGGTGTTTTAGCGGAACTCAGACTCTCAGCAGGGCTCTTGGCTAACAAAGTAGTGGCAAAATCAGCTGAAGCGTGTGGTCCACAGTCGAGTCATCGATCCCTGCAGCCTGCTGTGCAGTTGGTGGACAGTAGTGGAGGTTTAGGGAGAAGATGTAGGAAAGGGTCTCCTACCCATGCTTCTGACGACTGGTGTTCAGGGACGTTCCTGAGCTCACTGTTGCACAAGTCTGAGTTTGATAGCTGCAGATGGACTCTGGAAAGTTGTTTAATCCTTTTCTGAACTCCTTTATACTTTGACCTCTGCAATATCCAAAGGCAATGGATTCCACGTTTAACTGGGCTTTGTGTACACAAAAGAGCTCTTTTAGTTGTGCCAGATCTGCTCTCTGATGATTTCCCTGGCTATCATCTGATACGTTTGCAGTGGGAAAACCAGCAAAGAATCATTCCTTGTTTACCCTTCTTACATCATATATGACTTTACAGACCTTTCTCCTTTTCCCCTTCTGACCCTTCTTCCAAGCAGGAGTCCTAGTCTGTTTAATCTTTCCTTGTACAGAATTGTTTAATATCTTGCCATTTTCTGCACCTTTCCTAATATACCTTTTATGGTGCGGTGCCCGTAAGTAGTTTCCTTCACTTGGATAAAACATTTTGTTTCCTGCTGTACAGCTCCTAGCAGTGACACCTCGTGGCAGTCCTCAAGCTCTTGGCAAAAAAGCATTAAACCAGGCAGACTAAACTGTTTTCTTGCTGGTGGCTTGTGTGACGCTGTTTGAGAGGGACCCTGCCAAGTGTATTCCATTAGTGTATATTTAATTACATTAAGTTCCATTAAGCTATTTTTTCTCCCTCCTGACTCTGCAAACATTGATTTAGCTTGTTGCCTCAGGGTTTGCAATGAAGCAATATGAATGTTTTTCTCAGGTTTTAGGTAGGTTTCCCCTTATTCTGGGTTGTTTGTCAGTGCCCAGAGAATGATGAGTAAGGACAGCCCTTTTGTTTCTTTCTTTTTTTTTTTCTTTAAATAAACAATACTTTGTTTAATGTGTGGTACTTGAGAATTACAGTTTAGCATGTAATGTCCAGCCTATTTTTGCACCTTTTTATTGTAATGAAGAATTACTACATTCCTGTAGCAACTGTACTCTGATTCTGTTCCACACGTGTTAGTTAAGCCCATATAATCATAGTGGTATTTAAATCTTAGAGCTGTACCTTCCAGACAATAGTGTGTTTTCTGTATAGCTTCTCATGCCGCACCCATTGACTGTTTAAGTGCCTTCCAGTTGTGTGGTAAGCTACATGAGTGATGTCTGTAAACCGTGTAGCTGGCCGTAGAGTCCCCAGGGGATAAGCGCATGCGGAGTGCAGCAGTTTGTTTGGAGCAGCGCAAGGTCTGTTGAGGTGTCGTCACTGCAAACGTCCTGCTGTGTGTTTAAAACCTCAGATTATGGCGTTGTGTAACTTGTGATGCGATATTTTACTTTCCAGGAAGTATTTCTCATGTTATAACATAGAAATGCGTTGCTGGGATCAGTGAAGGAGCTGGGGAGTGTTGCCTTGGCCAGATCTTGCTAGCTCATTGTTTCGGTTTTGCTGCTCTTGCTGGCTCAGCACTAACCAGTATAAATAATATCTTGGCAACAAAATGATGAATTACAAGGAAGTATTAAAATCCCACAGATCCCAAGTGGTGACTTATATTTTTAAATTCTTAAAAGTTACAAGGCCTAGACTCTTTGGGCTGACAGATGTCTTCCTTATCGGAGATTTTGCGCCATATGTACTGGTTTTGACATAAATCTATGCTCAACAGCATATCCATCCAGCAGATCAGAAAATCGTTTTGTTTTACCGCTTGCAAGGTTAGGATGTGGACATAGTTACTTTTGCTCTGTGGTTTACTCCAAGTTTCACCATAGCTGAAAACCTCATGTGAACAGGGTATGGCCTCTTCCTGTCACCCAGATGTGGTTGTTTCAGCAGGAGCCAGAAGAAGGTCTGCTAACATGCCCGAGAGGAGCAGTTTGTGTGCTCAGTTAAGTTTCTTATGGAAGACGGCTCCTGGTGAGAACAGAACACAGTGGTAGTGACTTGACCTTATACTTTTGACCAACTTTTTTGTGTTGTTTGAATGATTTGTGTGTCTTATCCTGAAGGCATTATTTGGACAAAAGATTGTACTGGTTGTAAAATAATCACAGAAACACATTTTTGAAAGACATGTAATACATAATAAACAGTTGGCAAGTATTTTGGATATTACTAAAGATTAAATGTGCATAGAAGCATATTCTTAAGAATGTTTTTTACAAATAGAAAAAAAAATCATTTGAAACAACTGCTTTATTGCTGTAATGGGGCATTACCTTTTTTTGATGTTTTCCAGTACTGTTTTAACTACTTATGCAAAGGTATGCCATCAAATCAGTTTTACGGAAATGGTTTGCAGTTGCTTGTTATAAATCGCCTGCATCGCAGTGTCACTTGGCCCCTGCTAACGGAGGGGCAGTGTGAGTGGTCTCTGAAGGGAGTTCATCCTGTCTTACGTTTTTTTTTTAATGGGATATCACAACAGAGGGTCAGGGAGTTGTGGGGCAGACAGGTTAGGGAGGGAGTTAATGGGGCCGTTTCTTAGATGAGAAGAGCATGTGGAAATATAGTTAGTTATTCTAGAAGCAGACTTTTCCACCGACTTGTCTTTAGACTAGACTCTTGATCTACTTATGCTTTCTCATATACTCAATTTTTTTCTCTCTGCTTAGCATAGAGAGGTAAATATGACTAAACAGAGAAGTTATTTTCTTGCTGGTCACGTCCCTCTCAGCAGAGGGGGGATATATTTGAAATTGCTTCCATGGTTCTTCCAGAACCTATTCGATTCTTTGAATTTTTCTCGAGCAGTGGGATGGGGAGAGGTGTGCTAGTTTCAGCTGAAGGTGGCTGGTGAAGTTGCAATCTCGACTTTGGCAGAGTGATAAGAAATGAAGTAGGTAGTATGTCCCACGTGATGGTGGGGACGGGACTGGGACTTACAGTGGTAATGCCTGCGGCCGTTCCACAAGTGTTTTGTGTCTGAGCTCTTTGCAGGACAAGATACCGCAGGGCAGAGCGTCGTAGTAGCGTCTCTGTGCCCATATATGTGTACTGACTAGAGGCAAACATGAGCATGTTGGAGTAAACGTCAGTGGAAGAAATTTAAATGTATTTATAAGCTTCCTAGGTATAGTGTGCACACATACGGTCATGTATAGTGACTCTGTGGGTACACCGTAGCTTGCTGAGCTGCAGTAAATGCAATGTGTCCTTTAGCTCCTGCCACAGTACAACTGTCTGTGATAGAAGCGTGATATTAATGTACCTTTCTCTCTTCTACAGTCTCTGCTTGTGACAGTCAGAACTGCTCATGTGATTTTACGGTAAGTAGGCTATGTTTTATGTGATCGTCGTTCCAAGAAGGCAGGGCAGATAGGGTTGTGTGTGTGTGTGTTTGCTTGTTTTTTAGGAGGTGTACGTAGTTACCTGGTTGAATTGGAAGTGTGTATTTGGAGATGGGCAAAGGTTATTAACTTCAGACAGTACCATTTTTTAAATGCAAATACTGCAATGTATGGATCGTTTTAGTGGGTGCTAATAATACTGTGCCTGAGGCACAGGTAAAAATGAATTGGTGCTGCTGTACAGGGGTTGATTTAGGCTACTTCATGTCATCACACTGGGTTTCTTTTAAGTGATCTTAATCTCTAGAACTTTTACTCTAGAAAAAAATAGGATGTACATGCATATGCAATCCTTACATGTATGTACCTGTGGACCACGAGGTGTAGAACAGAAAACTTTTTTGCCCATGTCACCATTGGCATTTCAGGTCTGTCTCACTAAGCTGTAATGCCTTCCCTGAGAAACACCTCTCAGGTTGCAAAGCATGGGTCTGTAGTATGCATGGTGGTAATCCCACGCTTGGCTTTCAGTCCATGCGGGTGTTTTTAGCAAATGCTACAATATCTCCTCTGCCAGATGGTGGTCTCTGTAATGCCAGCGTGGGCTAAGCGTTGCTGGCCTTTTGCCTTTTTCAGTTAGTGCTGTTTGACACCAGCCTTGTTAGAAAGACAAGAGAAGTGCAGAGTTTGGGCATTGGGTTTAGGAAGGGCAAAGAATCCACGTCCAGAAGTTGTTTGAAAAATGTATAAGGTAGTCTGAATGCTAGAGATTGTAGATAATGGAAAATACAGAATGATGTCGATGTTCCTGCTCTTGCAGATATGTAATTCATCTCTGGGATCTCAACCATGAAGGAACGTGGGAGGGCAAAGGCACTTATGTGTACTACACAGACTTTGTCATGGAGCTAACCTTGCTTTCGCTCGACTTGATGCATCATATTCATATGCTGGTAGGAAATACTGGAGATAATGTTGAGCAGAGAGACTTGTCTTAGTCTGAGGAGTACTGGGCATGCATATTTTATGCTTTTCTGAGTTGAATGTTACAGAGAAGCTCTTTATTTAAAGAGGAAACTGTAGCAGACTTCTAGGCGTTCTTTCTTCCTGTGTAACTGGAGTCCTTGTAAACAGCTTTTTAATGGAGTATTAACTACTGTATAATTAGCTGTTTAATAGATGTTTGATTAGCTTTGTCTGTTAGTAATACTGAACTGCATCAGCAGGAGAAATGAAACATTTTCGTTGTTAGCAGGGAACATCAGACTGAAAAGGACTGAATACACTTTGTTATAAATGCTGTGCTGCTTAAGTTGTATCTGAGAACGTAAAAAGTAGCAATTCTTGTGAGTGTGTATGATTAATCTGAAAAGGTCTCAGCAGAGGAAAAATTATTCAGTGCTGATTTTGAAGTTTTTTTTCTCTTAAGAGCCGATGCAGTTTCTTGTGGCAGAAATATTGCAAATGAATCTTCTGTTTACTAAATTCCCTTCTCTTATTCACCCCTTATTTATAAAGACTAGGTGATGATTCTTTGAAAACAAACAAGAAAAAATGAGAGGAAAGTGTTAGAATGTTTGGCTTTCTGGTTTGTTTTTGCTTTTTTCTTATGGTTTGTAGTGATGATGTTAAATTTGATTGGAAAATCCAGAGCTCTTCAGACTGTTAATGATTATTTTATTGGTTAGTCTGGCATATGTGTATTTTTTTATTATTATTATTTGTAAGTCTGCCTCTTGATTCCCCTGGTATTTTTTTCTAATCACCATTCTCTTTTCTTTGTAGTTATTTGGCAATATCTGGTTGTCAATGGCTAGCCTGGTGATTTTTATGCAGCTGCGTTACCTGTTCCATGAAGTTCAGCGAAGAATTCGTCGGCATAAGAACTACCTGCGCGTGGTCGGAAACATGGAAGCTATGTGAGCCTCTGATTTGCTTTGGGGATTTGATTTGGATCTTGGAGGGAGAATCCTGGTCAACAAATGGGGGTTCTTTTATGTTCTTTTGGTATATGATGTCATGTGGTAGGCTGGAGAGATGGAGCTTGCTAATCCAGCTGTTAAGTCTTTACGCTTAGGGTATATTCTACAAGTTCTTTGTTTCCATGTTGTTTGTTGCAGGGACACACTTTTGGGGTTTAACAGATACGTAAAATTGACTTTCATAATAGCAGCATTACTGATAGCAAGTGAAACCCCCTGCCCAGTATTTCTTCCCTCGTATTCTCTCGTACACTACCTTAGGCAATAGGGGTGGCATAAGCTCTGCAGAGCTCTGCCTGTCTCGGTTGTGAAGCATCAGCTTTGTCTCTGATGGAAACATTTACTGGTGTAACTAGAATTAAATAATAAAACAGATCATATTAACTAGTACAAACCTAGTGCCAGGCTGTAAATGCTCTTAACCTTTTAAGCCATACCATTCAATTACTGCCTGAAATTGAATCAAAATCTTAATTTGAGGAAAAAATGTATTCAACTTTAGTATGAAAGACTGTAGCCTGCCTCCTTCATGTTAGTAGCTTATTTAAAAATTGGCTTCTCTGGAGATTGCTAAGGTTTTCTTTGTGAAAGGTCATTTAATAGCTACAGTAACTGGTTAAGAGCTGCATAACAAAGTTCACCCACAGTATGTTATTTTTATTCGGTAGATGTAACAACTAAACCCCTCTGTAAGCTGCTCACAAAGCTGTTTGAGTTGCAGATGTCTTGGACTTCTTGTCCAAGTGACTTGATGTGTTTTTTTTGTCGTTCTGATTGTTTTGGAAGAACCTCGTTCTAGCTTCTTCCTGAAGTTGCCAGAATAAATTCGTTCCATGGGTGTGTTTAGTCATTTTTCAGGCATGTTCCATGCTAGCAGTACTGTGAAATGTTCCTATACTGCTCATTACTATACTGTCTGTTTGGCTGCTACATAGTAGCTGATCGCATGACACTGTAGTTAAACAAAAAATCAAAAACAAAGTTTTTTTTTTTGGGGGGGGGGAACTTACGAGGGCAAAGATAGTCAGAGCATACATGTTTCCAATCCCAAGAAAACATCTTAATTGATACAGCTTTTGAAATTCATTTAGAAAAATGACATAAGCCAAATCTATGCAGATTATAACTTGAGGTTCACAACCTAATAAGCATATTCCTTGGAAGAAAATAAGTCAAAGTTTTTTCAACCTAGGGCGGACGGGGACATGTACAGGAAAATTAGTCTGTGAGAAGGCATGGGAGAGATGGGTGCAGGAGTCAGTCTTCCTTTGCAGTACGAGTTCTAGATATGGAAAAGATAACAAACCTGCCGGCACATCTTACCCAAGGAAAAGCAGACATGGAGGATGAGTGCTTTTAGTGCAGGAGACTGTGGACAGAAGGCTGTGCTGATCTGACGTAATCACTTTCTTGGCTCGCTTTTTTTTTTTTTTTTTTTTTCTTCGTAGGTTTGCAGTTGCAACACCAGAAGAGCTAGCGGTCAATAATGACGACTGTGCCATTTGCTGGGACTCCATGCAGTCTGCACGAAAACTCCCTTGCGGCCATCTCTTCCACAAGTATGTTTCTGGGAATGGAGAGAGACAGTGGGGCTGACCGGAGGAAGTAAGAGTGGGAAGTGGTCTGTTTCTAATTACAAAGTAAAAATCATGTTCTCTTCAGTCATTTTCATGTTTGAGTTAGATTCACTTGGTGCTTCTTTTCCCTCAAGGTAAGTGTATACATCTTGTCAGCTGATGGGTAGATAGTATTTAGTTATGGTATTTCAAGTGGAAGTCCGTACCGCAGCTTGCTGTGTAAATATTTGGGGTGGCAGACTGTTTTTTCCCCTTACTTTATCCCAGTCTTCACTTCTTCCATGAAGGTGCATTGATTTTTTTCAAGTGATGAAGAAAATTTGGTGTTAGCCCCTTAAGTACCTTTCAGATGCCATCTTTAAAGAGAAAAACAAGAAATATTTTTTGCGTAGTGCATCCTTAAATGGTGGTGCACGCGCCAGAACTGTTTATATGATTTCATGTCAGGGTAGGAGTCCATCAGGGCTATGAAACGTGTTAAATAGAGCATCCAGCTGAAGAGGTGCCTAAACAGTTGATAGTTGGGAGCTAGGAGGCTCTTGGCCAGAGGATCACACTATCTACTTGTTTCTTACTGTCCGCTATATTGCAAGTGTAGCAGATGCTTGTGGAGACAGTATGCTGAGCTAGATGCAGCTTTTCTTGGTCTCTTGCAGCAGTTCGTTTTCATGGTTGTGTGTAAAAACAGAGGAATGGGGCTTGAGTCAGAATTTCTGAAGTGCCATTTGATTAACCTTAACGTGCATGGTCATTTAGATTGTCCCTGTGGTGCAGTATGAGCAAATTGCTTTTTGCAAATAGCTCTTTTCTTGTTAGCTGTCAAACCAGAGGTTATAATGTGCGTGCTAATTTGTTGTCATTTATGACAAACCTCGTCATAAATATTTATGTGTTCCAAGAAGTCTCTAATGAGATGATTTGTTTCAGTTGCAGAAAATCTTCCAATGCTGCTGAATGCTTGATCACCTGCTGTGCATTTGAGGGGAAGCCCAGGGTCTCCTCTTCAAAACGTTTTCTCTGTATCTAAAATGACACTTTTGTATTTTCTCTGAAGCTAGGTTACCCTTACCTGCTTACTGTGTTTGGGGAGGAAGCATGTTACATCAGATAACTTAAAATTGCATATTAACCCCCCCCCCCCCCAGGTTTAATTAATAACTGTATATGTAACCTAAGTATGGTTTCTGTCCTCATGAAAGCCTGGTGATTTTGCTAACAGGCTAAGCATAGAGCTCTTGTGCCCATTCTCAGTTACATGGGAGTTTATCCATAGCCATTTATTTGGAGAAGAAGAGAAGATAGTAGGGTAGATGCACATAGCTGAGATCAATTGTGTGCCCAAATATTAATTAATTTTAATGGGAGTGGGCATCTGCATCTGTTAGGCTCCTTTAAAAGTCTCCTGTTTATCTTTTAGGAGTCAGACAGTAAAAAAGAGCTGTTGCTCTAAGATATTGCCCACCTTGACCTATTTTTAATCATCTTACTACTGAAGAGCTGTAGGTGACTGAGCCCTTCTCTCTCTTTCGGTCCAAAATGAATATAACCACCGCTGGCTTACTGCAAACCTTTGGGACTTCGTGCTCATGGAGATTGAAAGGGGGCTGTATTGATTGCAGAGTGATAGGGCTGTTGAGGAACAGCAATGTGGTAGTACATTGAACTACTCCAGGTGTTTCACAGGTGACCTTTTGAGTGCGGCTGTAGCAGAGGTTTGTCTGAGTTTGCTGTGTACAGGGTTATTTTCCTGTGGTAACAGAGGTGAAGCTGTGTAGCAGTGGCGGTGCTAACACGCTAGCTATGTGTAATATGTTGATGACCAAAGTGGTGGAAAACAGTAGATTTTTACTGTTGTGCTTTTGGCATTTCTGGGATGCCCATCAACGTCACTTCTGGATACAGCATATCTATCAATTTAGGTATGATGAGAAACGCATGGACAATAAGGTCACTGCACTAGAGCATTAGGAAGACTGCAGAATGTATCCTTGACTTTGCAATTTGGGCTTTTTACTTACTCTCTCAGCCAGCCCAAACCTGTAATCTGTGCCTTTGCTCCATTTGCTGATACACAACTTGTGAAACAGGTTTATTTTAGCTTTTTTTTTTTTTCCTTCTCCCTGCCCCTCTAAAGTGCTTTGAGAGCCTCTCTTGGAAGAAGCAAAAAAAAAAACACCCCACCTTGCAAGCATGAAATGTGTTGTGATATTGAAATGTGTTTAGTTCTGTGAGATTCAGTTCTCTTCCATGCTGGAAATTAAGTTTTGCAAGAAGCAAACACCATAGTTGGGAAATATCAGTCCAAATCAAAAAGTAGGCACAGCTCTGAGTATTTAAACCTACATTTCAAACTCTTCTCACTTGCTGCAAGACAGTGAATGTTTAGTATTCAGTAAACCTTGTAATGGCACAGCACTGGGTTGTATTAATATTTAATTTTTTTTTATTTAGAGAGTTCCCAGAGTGGCATTCCCTTTAGTGCTGATGTGGATAATGATGTTTTTGAAAAGATATTTGAAAAACTTTGGAATTGTCATTACCATACCAGTCTGGCAGAATTGCTATGAAAATTATCAGTTCATCATAAGCCTTTGTCCAGTTGGTTTTTGTCTATTTTCAGTAACAGATGGTGAGAAAAAAGAATCACTTTGTTTCCCATTCCAAGCAAAACTTATTTGTTCTAAGCTAGTGCGATGATGAAAGCATCCAGAGCTTTTTACGTTTGGGATAATCTCCAGGTTAGTTTATAAAAAGTAAAGTGGGTTTTGAGAGGCTTGAGTATATTCATCTGAAAGAAATAAGAAAGGTATGCCAGAGCAATCAGAAGCTCATCAGGTATACCACACAAATTATCTCTGAACAATCTATATGCTTTTGTTAATGTTTTGCACAGAATATGCTACCGCTGATTGATGTGCTTGTGATCCTGGTGTCTTAGACAAATGCTATAAGCTCACTATAATATTCTGTTGTTTTGTCAGCTCATGCCTGCGGTCCTGGCTTGAACAAGACACATCTTGCCCGACCTGCAGAATGTCTCTTAATATCACTGACAGCCATCATGTGAGGGAGGATCACCAAAGGGAGAACCTGGATGAGAACTTAGTGCCTGTGGCAGTAGCAGAAGGCAGGCCACGCTTGAACCAGCACAATCACTTCTTCCACTTTGATGGTGAGTTAAGTGGGTTTGACATACGATGCTGCTACCCAAATAAGCGAAGGGAACAGGCTTCCACAGAAGTGAGTTTGCTCCATGTTCCAGTTGAAACTTAAACTGTGCTTCTACTGGAGTTTGACAAATATCCTTCTAAGAGTTCCTTCACAAGACTTCAGATGTATGTTTGTAAGACTGTCCAGAGCTACAGGGATTTCTTGAAAAACTTTGTACTGTTATGTAAGTGCTCCCTTTTTCTTGATTTGTTGTGGCTCGCAGTTTTAGCACTGGCATTTATTCTCTACCTGCCATGTTGACCAGCAGAATGTGGTATTAATGTGTTTTATTTTGCTACCAAATGGCTGGTTAATGAGTGACTGTTGGGGAAGGAAGCTGTGTGTTACCACTTAACCTAGGGGTAGGGGAAAGATCAGCATTTATGTGGAGTTCTAACAAGTCCCTGTTTGCAGTTTAATTTGCAAGAACCTTGCAATACTTTGTCAGGTGCAGAACTCTGCAGAAGCTTCTTCTTAGGCATCATATAACTGGAATAGTCTTAAATATTGGTTTTGGTGACCTCAGTGGTGTATCATCAAAAGTATTCACAAAGCACATGTGATTTCAGGTCATGACGAGTTCTGTGTGTACAGATAAACATTTCTGAAAGAGATGAAAATTTCTGTTGCATATCTTTCAGATTTTTTGATGGTTTTGACTTCAGTGCATGCTTGTTTTCCACAGTTTTCTAGGTTTTTTTGATGGCAATTTTATTGCTTCTCCATAGGTTTTACTAATGTTAAGACTCATCTTTGATGATGTGCTGACCTATTGCAGCTCCCACTGTGTGTGTAGCTGAGGTGCTTCAAACTGGCATAGTGAACCATTACTGGTCTTCTGTGTTTTTGTAATCTTTGGAAATTGCAGATGGAGAATAATAAACAGAGAAAGAGCAGACATTTCTGGGTACGCGAAGGCCGGCTGGTAGCTTCCTGCATGGCTCCTGTTTTTGGGGTGTGTTTTAGGTCTCCAAAGGACCTATTTATTATTATATTTATTATATTTAGCTTTTGATAGCTGTCCTCCGCAGTGCTCTCCTGTGGCTTGGAGACCCACAAAATTACTGTGGAGACGAGGGGAAATTGCTTGGAGCAAACCATCCACTTATTTATTTAAACAGAAATGAGGAAGGAGATGGGAGTGAGGAGTCAGCCACATTCCCTAATTGGTTGAGCCTGAGCACGTAATTGTAGCAGACACTTTATTCAGTTATTCTATGTCCCTGTGTAGTGATACTCTCAGTGATGCCAGCCACATATATCTGACCCAGTTTGGGACCAGATTTAGCTCATTAGAAGCAGGCCTGTTTTCACTAAAATTGCTAGAGTTATTTATGTGTTCCAGAATTTAATTTGGCCATGGACTATTTTAATTTTCCCTTTTAATAGGAACATTAAAACAAGAAAAAAAAATCCTTGTTTTCTTGATCCTTCTCTTATGCTCAGATTGTTTAAGCCATGGTGATAACGTGTTTTTCAAGAACGGCACACTGGAAAGAAGTGTTCTGTTTTTGGGAGGTTGGCAGTTACTGATTTACTCCGGCCATCTCTATTTTTGGAAAACCTTAGGGATGGATTGCGTTGCAGAACTCCCCATATGTACTTTGTGGAAATACGAAGACTTGTGTTAAATATATGTAGAAGTACTTAGCCTCCTGAGAGCCTCTTATATTCCAGCTTGACTGTTATTGTGATTTCTTATTCTCAGGCTCCCGAATTGCCAGCTGGCTGCCCAGCTTTTCAGTGGAAGTGATGCATACTACGAACATCCTTGGTATTGCACAAGCCAGCAACTCCCAACTTAATGCTATGGTAAGGCTACTTTAACAGCTTGCACCTGAGCCTTCCTGTTTGTGCTGTGAGGGAAAGGGGTGCATGTACATAGAGAACAGAAGTGGGGAGGAAATCAAAACAGTGTTTAGATGCCACATGAAAGCTGTCTCTTCAGTGAGAGCAGCTTTATTTCAGTGAAGTTAGGGCTGCATGTTGGTTCAAGCGTACAATGTAGAAGGACAGGGCTGGAGATGCATAAATGAGGGAGAAAAACTATATGTACTCCCTGTGGGATGTAGCTGATGCAGATAGATGGTCCTTCTATCAGCTTGCTTGAAGCAACTTCTTTAGTTTTTTCCAGTACTTGTTTCCACACACAATTTGTAGTAGAAAGGGATCTGAGTCTGTAACCAGAGAATTTAGTCATTCGTCCAGTGGTAATTGATCAAACCCATTTTATAGTTTGGGGATATTACAGTATTTATTTTTAATAGCACCAAGTTCCAAGCCCTGTAAGTATGAAATGGGACTCTCTGTAGTGCAGTTGACGCTTGCTGATTCATGATGGTGTCAGGAAGGCTGAGAATGAAATGCTAGGTTTCACGGCTTCATGAATAAACACTTAAATGTAGTCCAAAAAGGCAAGTTGAGTTTAAAAGTGCCATTTCCATTGAATTCTTAAAGCTATCATATTGTATAGCATGTTAACAAGTGTTCAGTGATGTATCTCCTGAAGGTAATCAAATCTGGTTGTGAGATCTTTCCATAGCCTTCTCTGCTGTTTAAATCTCAACAGGCTATTTTAAGGGTTTTTTTGGAGGTGGGGAGATGATTTGATAAGTTAAATAGGCAGGGATTCACCATACAAGGTCAACTCTTAGTTTTCCTTTTTTCTGGACACAGTAACATTAATGGGTTTTTGTTAAGGATGAGTAATAATTTCTTAGCATCATGGATAATTGTAAGTACAGTACCTACTTATATTAAAATGCCTACTTTAATGGAAAGGCTCTCGTTAGCAAACTACTAAAGTGTTACAGATTTTAATGGAAACTAAATGAAATTCTCCTTTGTGTAATAGAATAAAACACTAGGGAAGTATTTAAAGGGAAAGACTGGAGGCTAAAAAGCTGAATCAGTTGTTTTGGTCACAAGTTAGTACAATGGGGAGTTAGGTTTGCTTGTGTCTGAACTCACTGTCAGCTAGTGCATAGTTTTTGCTTTGCTCTCCAAACACCTTCCGCCCTTTTTTTCTTTTGGTGGTGTTCTTGATTTTTTTTTTTTTCCTTGCAACTTTCAGTTTTATTTAAAATGCAGATTTTAGTATTTAATAAAGTCCAGCTGTTTGACTCAAAAAGCTTATTATTTTGTCCACCCTCCTACTTTTCTCTATTTCATTTGGGTATTAGTTAAGTAACTTGAAATCTAGTAATCACAATTCCCTGATAACTCAGGCTTAATTTACTGGAGCTTTCAGATGGTGTTAAAATAGCTTTGTAGGCAGGGTGGCTGGAGTGTGTAGGTTATTAAAACTTATGCCACTTGTCCGTACCAGTACAATTTTGAAATCTGTCTGGGACCAAGAAAAGTGATTCTTAAATGTTGAGCTAATTTTCAGTCACTCATATCAATTTTATATAGGTTGTTATTAAAAAAAAAGGGTGTCATAGAAAGAGGGTTGGGAAGTTTTTTGAAGCCTTTGAGCATCTACAAGCACTGTTCAGGAACCTGAATTTTCAGGATCATGTGGCATCGCCGTAGGAGTTGCAGTTTTGCTGTTTGTTTCAATGGAGTCAAAATATTGTCCTGTAAGTTGATGCCAGTTTGTTTTTTTTATTTGTTTTTCTTTCTGTGTGTGGGTTATATCATAAACAGCATCGCTAAGCTATTCATTTCCCCCACTCTTTCTATTAAGATAGTTACAGCTAACTTTTATTTGTCCCTAATACTAGCTGTGCAAACCTTGCTTTCTCCAGGCCCATCAGATTCAAGAGATGTTCCCTCAGGTTCCTTATCATTTAGTTCTACAGGACCTGCAGCTAACCCGTTCTGTAGAGATAACCACTGACAACATCTTAGAGGGGCGCATCCAGGTACCTTTCCCCACACAGGTAAGTCGTGAGCTCATGCACCGAAATGCCTTTCTTTCTTGCTTATCACAGAACAGAGCTTTTTAAGAATGAATGAGGGGCATGAGGTAAGTAGAAGCACTGGTGAATCAAGCTTAGCGTGTTGCAATATTATTTTTCAGGCTTTATGTGTAGGAAAATTTGCAGTAGGAAGGGCCAAACCAGTTTTGGCTGTCTAGCATATGTTATATAGCACTTCATATCGCAATATCTGACCTAATCAGCATGTCTCTCTGTTGTGTATGATTGAGGTGTATGAATCTATTTCTCGCTGTGGGCCTTAGAAGGCCTTTTAAGGCGTTAGATTGGGTTTCTCAGATAGGTGTGCACTAGTGTTATCAATTTGTAATACAGGATATTTTCTTCATGAAATAAAGTCAGAGGCTATCACTGAAAGGCTATAGCTTGCCCACTGTTTGATGTGATTTTACTGCAGGATGCATGAAGTGCTTGCCTATACAGTCTCAGACACGTTATAGAATGTCTAGTCATAGTACAAATCCTGGAGTTTGTTTTTTCTCTTTGTTTAAAGCTCGGTAAATGTAGTATATTCAGCCATGTACCAAAAATATATTGAAAATGGTCTACCTAGATTACAGACAAATATTTGCTCAGTTAAAGCAGCTCTTCTTGGTTGCTCTGGTGCACAACCTTTAGAACGCTTCCAGCTGTTTCCCTGCTGACAGATAATTGAATTGTACCATTTAAGAAGGCTTTCTGCAAAGAAAGTAGTCAGCAAAATAACGTCTTGTTCTTAATTAGTAATAGCAGATTTCAGTAAAGCAGTCTGGGAACAATGCTTCTGTTAATAAGAATATTGGATTCTGGTTCTGCACACATCAGATAGTATTGTTATCTGGAGTGTGGTTTCAGCCTGTGTGTATGGGGAAGCAGGGAGAATTCTCTCTCAACAGAATGCATTCTGTTTATTGCTAACTTATCTGTTTCTAAATTGAACATAACACATGATGTTGCAGAAGGCAGAGTTTGAATGCGTTCACAGAATGTTCTTGTTTTGCCATTTCACGTACTGTTTTAAATCCATGATGTTTGCATTTCAGCGTCCAGATAGCATTAGACCTGCATTGAACAGTTCTGTGGAACGGCATAGTACTGATCAGGAGGATACGGAAACTGTCATTCAGGTAACTTGGCAGTAAAACAAGAGCAAAAAGTGCAACTAGAAATCTTGTAGAAACATAAGTGTACTGGGTTTAGTACCAAATCAGGTTGGTGGCATCTCTTCCTTGCATTTCCCATGAGAACTGATACTGTCAGGCAGCGGTTCTGAAGTGCTGTAATCTCTGTCCAGACTTCAGCGTGGTGGTCTCTAAAAGAATTATCCATATGCTTTTGTTTTCCTCCTTGAAGGAAAGTGCTGTTAAGTGATGCAAAGTAGACAAAAAGATCATGTCTTTGTTCATAGCTGCCAGTACTATCCCCGTCTGTGGAATATGAAGTGCCAGGACAGTCAATGCCTTCCTCTTCCCCTTCCTCTTCCCATTCATGTTCAGGAAGTCTCTAGAGGTTTCCCCTAAATGAATAGTATTTCTCTTCTGGTAGAAAAATTCTCTTCTGTTCTGGAGGAAGCACTTGGAGACATAGGGAGCTTTGGTAAGAATGGAATGGGATACAAATAGTGCTAAGAGATAATAGCCCCTTTACATATAAAGCACAAGAATGGCTTTTTGCCCTTCCTCTTTAAGGGCTTTGTTAATCAGCTTGAGCCTAGCTAAAAGGAGGCAGGAAGAAAAAATTAGGCTCCTCGTGGAATAAAGTCTCATTCCACTTTTGTTTTTCCCTCACTGTGGAGCAAAATTGTGAGTTGGTTTTTTTTTTTTTTTTTTTTTTTTTTTTTTTTTTTGTAAACCTCCCATTTTCATCTTGGTTCAGAAAGGGAGTGAATTTGTTAGGTGTGTGACTTTCTGGCCGCTGAAGCCTTTAATAATCTAAAAATAGCCAACATGTCATTCACTTGAATCCGAACTGCGGCAATTTCCCCATCAGCACATTCCAAGATAGAAAAAAAGCTTTCATTTGATTTGATACTGGAGTTGAGGGTGAAGAAAAGGTTGGAGGGATTGATACAGGTTTGAGACACAAGCCTGGGGTAGGAGATGCAGAACTGTAGGAATGAAGATCTTGATCTAAGTCTGAAAATTCTTTAGTAACTTTTGGGGTTAGCTTGAAGGTCTTGGTGGTGTTTTCCCCGTTTTTTGTGAGCAAAATGTCTGTTTCTACAAACTGCTTTTTACAGTTTTGCTTTAGCTTGGAACTGGCTTCAAAACTGGCTTTGAGTGTTTGTGTTGCTGTTTGGCTTCCTTCCTTTCTGTGCTGGATGCCCAGCTTTACCTGTGTCCTTGTCCTGCTGCAGAACCTGAAATACTTGGGAGTGGTGTACATCCGTAACATCCCTGATAACGTGCCCTCTAAAAGTGATGTGCTCTTGCTTTGCATTACAGCAAAGAATTTTGCTCAAATTAGCAGTGTTTTAGTTGGAGCAAATGGCTGTTTGGAAGGAGGCTGTATGTTTGGTCTGTAGAACAGCACAGTGATAGCCTAGAGAACCTTTGGTGACTGTGGAAAACCTGTGAATTTCATGCAAAATCCAAAGCAACTGAGTGGTGCTACAGGTGGCTGCCTGCAAGTTTGGAATGAGCTGGTGGTCTCTATTCAGGTGTTATTGGATGGGTGTTTACAGTGAAAGCTGGGCCTTACAGGCCAGGGCCTAAGTAGGAGACTGGCATTGCCATGCACCAAGAGAAACTTGCTGCTGGGTGGTGTAATGGAAGCTCCAGTTGCTGCTGTCTGTACATGCATAAATGTTACAGATTAGTGCCCCAGATTGGACAGCTAAGCCAATGCCTTTTTTTCGCTTGTTTGCATTTAAGTTGATAGCGTGTAACTAAAGTGAGTAGGTGTGCCCTAAAGGCTGTGACTTACAGGTTCTAGTCCTGCCATACCGACCTACTTCCCATTTTGGACCATGTTTTCTCCCTCCTGCTGTATGCTTATCTTACTGTCAATGTACTGCAGTTGAATGTGGTACAGAGATGCCTCTTCTGCTGCTGACCTTGCCCCTGAAAGGTTTTTTGGGAGGCCTGTGTGTTTGAACACATTGCCTCCCTGGACGGGAGGCAAGTGCTTTTTGATGGATGTGAGGCCAAACCAATTGCTTTGTGCATTTATGCTGGCTTAAAATAAGTGGATCTCCCCTGTTACGTTGCCGCAGAGATCTCCCTTGGAGTCAGGCTTGCTTGACTCTGTAGCTGGTAATATTCCTCTGGCTGAGAGAAGACCTGGGAGCATAGAGGTGTCCTCTAGGGAACTCCAGTCACTCTTGTCTCGCTTCAAATTTGATTTCAGTTCTTAACTGAGTACCTGGCATGTTGTAGATGTTCTCTTTTTGTCTTCCCAAAAATATGTATTGCTGTAGTCCGCCAAACTCTGTCTATCTGAAAGGATCTAGCAGTAAACAGGCTACTGCAGCAGATTGCACTTCCAAATAGTGGATAGATGTAACTTCACACCTTATACAGCTGGGAGAGAGAGACCATGGCAGCCAGGCAGTGGATTTTTCTCCGATTGCTTTCTGTTGCAGCCTTAGTATGTTTTACAAGCTTTCAAGCTTTTTTCTTTCCTTCCTTTTTAATCAGTATGTCCATTGAGAATTGTTATAGGTCTGCAACAGCAAGTGGCAAACACACTAGGGTTCTGCTTGTTGGAAATAATGCTGCTAATGAGAGCTGACAAGCTCAGACAAATGCACCCTTCCTTATGGGTAATATCCTCTGTTTCCTTTGTTACATTATGACTTAAGATCTTTGAACCCTCTATAGAATTAAGACAGAGGTAGTGACTCTTTTTTTTTTTCTAAATGTAACTTGCAATTTTGGGGTGTTTATGCAGACATGACTTAAAGGTAGTACTGAGCGCCAACATGGTGTAAATTAAGTGTGTTAAAGACTTGCTAGATAATGCTCTAAAAACATTGACCGCTTCTAACAGTCTTCACCTTAATGCTTAGCAAGATGCCATGCACGCACTTTTTTCTTGTTGAGTATTGAAGTGGTAATGCTGCCAGCAGTGTGCGTAATGGTCTATATGCTCTCTTTCCATCCCCACTACATTATATTTGCCCTCCTGTGCTTTTTTTGATTCTGTTATTACTCCCAACAAGAACAGATGCCTGAGCAGCTATAGCTATTTTCTGAAAGCTTGTGTTTTCATGCACTAAAATTTATTTTAGAATTATCCTTTAAAAAATGATTCTTTTGTTTATCTGTTTCTGTAATCTGTAGTGGATGTTGGGTGGGACTCTTCAGACCTGGCTTGAAAGTTGTCATTACAAAGCTGAAGCTTTCTTGGTGCAACTGTTGCCCCTCCTTAACAAGCCAGTTTATTGCCATTGCTTAAATACTTGGTGACAGTATTTAGATGCACTTATCAGGCATCTGTGGTTTTTCATGTTACTAATTCCTTTTTTCCCGGAACCTGTAAGAGAAGTAGATTCTGAAGCGTTTGGGTTTCTGCATCTGAGACCTGGTCTGATATGTAGGCTTTTCATAACCCTCATTACTCTAAGTTTTGGTATTTCTCTCTTTAAAACCTCCTAAGTAATTGCTCCTGTGCTCAGATAGAAGAACAGGCTCTGGGAATTAATATTTGCATCTTAGCAACATTAGGGGGAAAGAAAAAAAAAAAATAAAAAGGCTGAGGTGACCCTAGGTCCACAGGAAAAAAGTGATCACATCTGAACGTAACCATAATGAGTACCTTCTTACTGCTCTATCCCGGCAAAACTTCCCTTTGCCTTATCCACCTATTTTCTAATTTGGTAATTAGAAGCAGTAGCCAAGAGTGTTTCATACCTGTTCCTCTGGATCTGCTGAAGTCTTTGGAGACTGACTGGGCTTTCTGGCCCTGGATAAAGTGGGTGAGATCACTCCGTGGAGCTCTTGCTTCCTCATCTCAGAGGCGGCGTTGCTCTGAGGCAGTCCGACAGTACCCCTGTCGTGTCACCCCAAGACGTTAGTGCATGTGATGGGGGAACCCTCCTGTAGATGCCAGTGTGCGGGCACTTCATTGAAATATGCTGGGAAAATACCTCTTGTGTCTGAGGCTGCAGTGTCAGTGCTGTTGTGGCTTAGGTCCTGACAGTTCCTCTTTGGTTCACCTAGCTAATAGCAAGTGACATTTGTCTTGCTCTTTGCTCTCTAAAGGCATTGCATCAGTGAGATGGAGTTACTGGTACATCTCTAGGGCGTTGGAATGACTCAACTTGTTTTGCACGTCAGCTGTTGAAACCTATGCGTTGCACGCTGTAATGCTGCTGAGCCCAGGCTGCTGGGACTTACGCAGTGGCTCCATTGCTCTGCACACGCTACTGGCCGTTGAGGCTTGCGTGGTTGGAGTACCACAGGCCCAAAACTAGACTGTAGGAACTGACTAGGGTAATACCTCTCATGCGTCCTACTTATCTGAGTAATCTTCCAGAATACCAAATGATGGCTAAACTCTTAGGCTTTTGGTTGAAGTGATTTGTTTTTTGAAGTTACTGTGCTTAGCAGCATCTCGTTTTTTCCCCTGCAGGGTTGACCTGATAGTATATGAGAGAATGTGATCAGGATATATGACTTCACCTATGCTAGTTTACCAGTGTCATCGTTCAGCAACTCAATTTTCACATGAGCATTGTTGGCCAGCTGTCAAGGGTGAGGAGGTACTAGTAGCAGGGCTGCTACCTTCCTTTATTGACATGCACTGCTTGGGACAGCGGCCTGCCTTGCCCCAGCAGTCCAAATACACGATAATTTGGGTGCTGCAGAACCTGATGAACTGCAGCATCAGAAATTCCTGTCTCAGGTGCCCCATCCTCTTTGCAAATGTGTTTGGTACTCTTTCCTTAGTATATGGATTTCTGGCCTTTTTTCTTTGAACTCTTTACTGTTGCATTGCCTATCCAGCCAGCTCCAGAATCTGACTATATCAAGTACCTCACTTTGAGAGAGCATTAATTATGAGTAATTAATTTTTTATCACTCTGAGATCACTTTCAAACGTGGCATAAAACACGGAGCCTTATAGAATACTGACTCTTTGAACATGTTTTGAATTATCTTTGTGTATTTTGGCTGGGGTTTTTAAAGGAGAACAAAGAGAACTGGGTAAATAGGTGAGAGTTTAGTTTCCTCCAGTGTATCTGAAAATCACAGCTCTTTATCGCTTGTTACATTGGTTGCAGAGAAGCCGTGTTTGCAAACTTTTCACAGACTTATGATTTCTTTTTCCTCCTTTTCCCTCCCCCACCCCCTTTCTCTTAGACTGAGAGAGTGCCACTTGAGCTCAACTCAAGACTGGAAGAAATGGTGGAATTCAGTGAAGTGGAAGCAGAACCTAGTGAAACAGAAGATTTTGAGGCCAGGGGAAGTCGCTTTTCAAAGTCAGCTGATGAAAGGCAGCGTATGTTGGTTCAGCGGAAGGAGGACTTGTTGCAGCAAGCTCGAAAGTATGTTCTTCCCTGAAACTATAGCCAAGCCACTCTATTATAACCCCCAGAATGAATTTCAAATGGATTATGACCAATGAGAGGTTGGGTAGATGCAAAATACAGTGGGAACAATGAATGCATCTGCTATAGCAGGCTGAGAATGCTTTTTAAAATAACCATTGCTGATGAGCCCAGTTCTGAAATAGTGTCAGGGATCCCAACACAGACAGAGCTTCTTAACTAGCTGACCCAAAGATCTTTGAAATCATAGGATGATTTCTCCAGCTTCAATGAGTTTTAGTTTGGTCCTATAATAGGTGAGAGACCATTACTTCTGCTGAGTTCTCTGGTACGTCCTTAGTTTGTCTTCTAGCATGGGTGTCAGCCTACGCTGCGTACGCTGTTACAGCTGAAATTACTATCGGGATCACTCTTTCCAAACACAGAGTAAGTGTCTTTAGCACTAAGTGGCATAGGGTCGATAGAGTGCTACTTACTAAAGCACCTCAAAGGAACTCAGGATTAACTGGTGCGTCAACGCTTCTGAGGAGACAGTGACCGGCTTTAACTGATTCTTTTAGCCCAGCTAATTATATGTGTTATATCTAGTATTTAACTTTTTCTTTTTTTTAGCATACAGTCATTCTGGTGAAGTTTGCTAATGTCCAATGTTGATAAACAACAAGAGAAGGGAAAAATGTTTTGATGGTATAGAGGAAACTTTCATTCAGCATTTGTTTTGAACAAATGCTGTCTCTACCTTTGTATCTTGGGGAAAATATTGAGTCTACAAAAAATACATTGTGTTATGCATTCTTTGGTGTTAACAGGCTGCTCATGTTCTTAAGTTTCTTTTGCACGTTGGAATGCTACCATGTGAAAAATGGGTGGGACAACAGCTTTTAAGAGTTTGTCTATAAATAGGCTTGCTGCCAGAATCATTTTCCTTGACATTTGAAAACTGTCATTCAGGGAGGCAAAGTATTTTTACGTTCTGGTTTACTAGTTTTCTTCCTATGTTTTTTTAAGAGCTGTGGAATTCCACACTACTGTATTTTGTAATGTATTGGGATGTGGAATCTGGGAGCTGCTTCGTTGTATTTTAGCATTATCTTACACTTTGCAGCTTTAGCACCTCTTCTTTCAAAGACTTGCTTGTTAACACTGGTGAATGAATTCTTATGGTAGACAGTGCCCCATCTTAAATGGTGGGATAATGGAGACAGAGATTAAGTAACTCACCTGAAGTCTCAGTGAATCACTGAGCTAAGAATAGAGCCCAGACCTTTAGAACTGGCTCCACCTTGTATGCACAAGAATCTTGCACAAAAATTAAGAGCTTCTGATAGTTCTATAAAGTGTATCATAGGTTATATGAGCCTTTTTGGGAATATATAGTGCGTATGTATCAAAAGTATTTTCCTCCTTTCAATATGCCTTTAATCTCCCTTATTTCCTGGATGTACCAGCTAGGTATTTTCCAGAGCCAAAATCAGATGGGTTCTACTTATTCATCTTTTCCTTTCCATCTCCTCCTGTAGGCGCTATTTAAACAAAACCTCTGACGAGGAGTTGATCACAGAGAAGCCCTCTCCGTCTGAGGGCGCTTCCGCCGATCTCGTCACCCTGCGTCGCAGAACGTTAGCTGCCGCCGCCGAACGGAGACTTCAGATGCAACAAAACTCTTAGCGCTCGCTGCCCCTCCCTCTTCTCTGCCTCGTGAGCAATGTTGAATAAATATATTAAATACAAGGAAACCTGCGCTTTCTATACCAGCAGGAAAGTGTCTCATCAGAGTTCAGCTAGCTGTGCTGCTGAGTGAGCTGGCTGCCTCTCTGCTGTATAAAGCATGTGGTCTAATAATGTTTGGACAGCTGACAAATTAACCTTTTTTTGTAATATTTTCTATGTGATGTTGATCCCCTCCACAAACGAAGGCAATTTCTAAACCACGGGCATGATTTCTGCAGCTAGCATGAGGTATTAGGCTGACTGCACAGCAGAGGCTGGGGAAAGAGTGTGTCCAAATTAGTAGCTGTGTGTACATGTCACAGAGGGCACTGGCATGTTTAGCTTGAGATCAGGGAGAGTCATCCCAAGAAGGGAAGAAAGCTTAAAAATTTGCAGCGAACCCTGTATTAGATGAGCAGGCATCTGCTCTCAAGTTACTGTTCGTATCGAGTGAATGAAGTGTTACATAGGCCAGCTTGAAGGGCTGGAGTAGTATTCCTGGAAAGTGAGTTCTTAGCCTGGATGGAATTTGTCTAGCTGCATAAAGTAGAAGAAAATAAGACCGTGAATTGTGCAGTGAAGCGCTAATTCACACTGATTCCAGTATAAAATTGTTTACTGTTCCTGGGCTTTTCTGCACTCACTGACTTCTAGCTCTGTTCACTCCCCAGGGCTGCACTATTTTCCTTTGCCTTTTATGGCCAGACACAAGTGGGAGACAGAGAGGAATAAAGTGAAGAAAAGGGGTCACAAAGTGAAGTTATTAACCCCTGGATTTCAGTGTTACGATATGCCAGTGGGATACAATTGAAAGGCCTGCCTGTTCTGGTCGCTAGAGCAATACAGATGGGACTTCAATGAAGAGGCTGGAGATAGCTCTGGTATCTTGCATTTTATTTCATTTTTAACCCCACAGCGTCACCCTGAGTTTATTCAGAAAGACTAGAAGAATTGGGGCAGCTGGATCTTAGGCTAGCTGCAGTCCAATCTGCTAACCTTTTGATTTTTCTAAAGAACTTTTGACATGAGATACACTTGGAACCGCCAATGCTAGCTTGCATAGTTGAGTTTTACGTGGCAGTGACTTAATTTTTAAATTTGAGGAATGAGTTCTAGTATCACTGTCCTTTAGAAGGAGCCCAGTATTATCTAGAATTATTGGTAACTTTTTTTTTTTACCGTTGGTTTTTAGGACAATTAAAGGTGAATTTAATGAAAGAAGTTGCATCAATGTTTAGGTGAAAATAATTTATTTCAATAAAACTCTTTGGGAAGCCTTACTTTGCAATGCTATTAGTAAACTTCAAAGAATTTTTTTGAGATCTTTGGTTTTGCTCAGAGCACAGCTGTTTGTTTTTATTGTTAAAAAATAAAAATAAAATCTTGGTCAGTGTTGGAAATTGTTTGGGAATTTCTATAATGTGACTTCTCATGTTCCTAGCATGTTGTGTTTGGTTTGTAAATGTAGCACTTGCAGTTTGCCACCCACTGCTCCTTTCTGTCACAACAAAAGGGATTACTGCTGCCTAATGTTAAGTTTCAGGAAGTTTTTCCAAGCCTTTGGTTGTAAACCAGTTATTGCTACTGCAATTCAGTTATGCTGTGAACATGAAAATGGAAGAGAAAATGTCTGAAGGAACTCTTTTTTTGTTTGTTTTTTGTTTTCTAAAGGAGGGGAGTGTTGGGTTTTGAACTGTCTGGCAGCATGCTTGCAGGATGAGAGCTGTTGTTGTACGTGTGACCAATACGTAGAACTGAGTCCTTTATTGAAATGGCTGAGAGCCTAGGTACCTATGGGAGTGCAGAAAGGTAAAGAAGAAACAATAGTCATCTGTAGAGTAGAAATCCTTCTTTGTGGGTTTGAGTTTCCTTGCGTTCCTCCTCCTTGCTGTATTTCTAGAAGTTCTTGTACGTGATGATGCAAAATGACCCCCAGTTTCACCCAGGCAGAGGAGGATGCTTGTAGCTGTGGTGGGTTCTGGCCTAGCTTTGGGCTTGCAGGAGTATCATTGGCATGCTAAGTCCTTTCCTGCTTCGTTTGCCTGCCGGTGGAGGGAGGGCTGCATGCTAAGGATGTTTCCTTCCCCCTCCTCAGCTGCAAAGGGCAGAGCCCCTACCCTGCCCGAGGTTCAGCTGGGGAGCAGTGGTGCACAGCCTCCACCTTAGCCTAGTTCTAGTGCTCCCTGGTTCCTCATGTTCACGGTGGCCTAGAAAGGTAGCAGTGCAGCAGCTGTGCTTGGTCAGCCTGCCTTTCTCTGCCCCTTGAGGGACCCTGCTGTGGAACAGGGGAATGCTGTGGCGGC
This sequence comes from Dromaius novaehollandiae, assembly GCF_036370855.1. Classification (NCBI taxonomy): domain Eukaryota; kingdom Metazoa; phylum Chordata; class Aves; order Casuariiformes; family Dromaiidae; genus Dromaius; species Dromaius novaehollandiae. Next base: position 3,818,998 of record NC_088110.1, read on the forward strand.
CTCCTTCCCTCCTTTCTTTGCCAGTAGATCAGACAGGAAGGAGAAGATGTCGTCGGACTCCCTTCTTGTATAAATCCCTCTTGCCGAAGATCCTACAATTATTTGGATTGCACTACAGATGAGTAAGGGGGGTACCTGGTTTATGTGGACTGAGGAAGGCATCTTGAAACTGGAACAAGAAAGGGGTGGGGGTGTTTCGGAGACTCCTGGGTTGTTCCTTCTGCATTTGTCTATTCTTGTTTTCTCAGCTTTTTTCTGGTGGCTTTATCCTGCTTTGCTTTCAGCTCACTTCTGTGATGCCCCGGGCCAGCCGCTGGATGGCATCCTTGCCTGGAGCACCCTTACAAAATGACCTACTTCAGCAATGAAAGGCTTGTTTGTGTGAAGCAGCACGACATGGACCAGTGGTGGCCTGTTGGCTGGCTCTGCTTCCCTGGAAATGGAGGTCATCCAAGGAGAAGCTTGATTGACTTTGCCAGTGCCAATATGAGCTACTTCTGTCTCGTGGAATTGCTGTAAACAGCAGGAATCTTGAAGAAATACCTTTGCCGCACAGAACAGGGCATGCTGCTGTGTGGAAAAAGCATCCTTTTCTAACCAAATTTTTTTTGTTCAGGCTAGTTCTGTGTGAAGTTCAGTGGGAGGCTCGGTGTAAAGCCAAGGTAGGGGGTCCTGGCTTCTTAGGTAACCTTCTCTACAGCCCCTTCATCAGTCTTGACTGTCAACCTTGGGGGCCAGCTGGCTCTGGAAGCGTTCCTGTGGTTCGGGAGGCAGATGAGGAGCACAGTGCCAGCCTGAGCTCTGCCAAGCACTAGTGAGAAACCAGCCCGAGAGCACGTGGAGCTGCCAAAGAAGAGGTCAGAGAATGAAAGCGTGCTCATAGTGTGCACCGTGCTGTGCTTTGTGGTGCCCAAATGCCACAGCACAGCTAGGTGATGCTGTACAGTCCAAAGGCTTCAGGCCAGCCAGTGTAACCACACTACATCTTTCATCTTGCTTTCCTGGTGAGGCTATTTAACATGGGTCAACAGTTCTGCGGTTATGGGGCTGCCATATAAGATCTCATTGATAGAGCTCAAAATTCTGAATGCAGGCAGGTATTAGGCAGGCGAGCTGTTTCTCCTGGATAGTTCCAGCACTGATCCCAAAGCTAATGTTACCTTATACCTTCTCCACGTTTCAGCACTTGGTTACCTCTATATGCTTCTCTGGTTGGTACCAGCCCCAGAGGAACATGCTGCAGCCTTGACTCCAGGGAGAAAAAGCTCTTCTTTCCCTGCTTCCCCTATGCAGGGATTTGTAGAGGTGGCTCCATAAGGCATTCAGTCTCCTATCCTGGGTATTTTTCTGGTTTGACCAGTTCCAGATCTTTGCACTGGTAGATCTTGGTGATCCCTGTATTTCATCAGTAGTTATCTTGCTCTCTAGTCTGGTCAGCTGCTGTGGTGTAAAAAATCAGTGGTGTACACCAGCAAGGACGTAACAGGAGTGTCTCTGTTTCTAACTGGGGTGCAGTAGTGTTTATCCAAACAAAATTCTGCATCTCTGTTTCTAGTTACCACCACATCACCGATCAAGGATTGTGGGGCCATCTGACCTTATCCCTTTTTGCCAAGGCATAATTTAGATCTCTGTCATAGGCTTGTGGCTTCTAAAATGGTACTTGTGTCATGGAAAGTGTCCCTCAGCTCAGAGGGCCTAAAATTTCACTGCTGGGTTGGTCCAGTGTTGGTCCGGGAGTGTGTGCCAGAGACAAATCTGGGCAGTTCTTCTACAGTCTATGTTCCTGTCACAAAAAAATTCCCCAACTATCTGGTGTAATGGGCTCTCCAGCACTGATCCTTCCCTTGTAAAGGGAGATGAGAAAGCGTACAAGGGAGAACTGTTGCTCACCTTGAACTCCAGCCCCTACAGTGAGTATTGGGCCAGTGTAGAGCTGGTGAGAGCGGTGTAGCCAAGCTGACTCTCTACCAAGCATCTGCCTGGAGCAGCTTTTGGAAAGCCAGATGCATTTCTGAGTGTACACAGCAGTCGCAGAGCTTTTTGGAGGCTTCTGAGCTATGCTACAGGGTAAGCTAGTCACTAGGGTCTACCTTTAAGAAGCGTCTTCCTGGCCAAAACAATGTGCTGTCTGAACTACAAGTTGTTTAGTTTTGCTGCACATCAGAAACGTAGCTGCACAGTGCACTGTAATTTCCTTTCTGTAATCAAGGTGCCTGAAACAGGCTTGCATGGGAGCCTGTGGACCTTGGGTAAAGAATACTAAAAGATACGGGTTAGTCCTGTAGTGGGGAGAAAATCGTATCTTTCTTGGAGAATGTAACCTTCCCCTACATCTTTGAGAAAAAAAATCTTGCATGTTTTTGAGCTTCTGGTGTCTTACAGGGTCTGCAAAGTGAAGGAGCCAGCCCAGTAACTTGCCTTACCATAGATGAGTCCACCATGTCCATCTGAGCCAATATGACGTGGACCTGAATCAAGTCCAAGATGAGACTCTTGGCCTGGTGTCCCAGTGTGTCTCTGCCTGGATCCTCTGTGCTGGTGGTCTACACCAGCTATCTCCAAGGGAGGTCCAAGAAATTCTGCGGTTAGCAATTGCAGGACAAATCTCCCCCTGGGAAATCTCTTTCTAACTTGTTACCCTCGGCGGTAGTGTTTGCATTGCTCAAAACCTAAAATAGGAATGTGTTTGTTAAATAGCCATAGATGTTCTTCTTGTTGAAATAAATAGAAATGAGCTTGTTTCCCAGCACACAGTAATAGACATTCCCTTTTTATTTCTTGTTTGGGGAGGTTTTGTGGGGTTTTTGTTTGTTTTTTATGTTTCCTTTTTTTTGCTATAGCTGAAGCTCCAAAGCAATTTGAGTCATCTGTAGGAGTTTTAGTGCACAATACTTCAACTTTGGAGCTGACTTTTCAGACAGCGAGAGTCCTGCTGCTCTTGCTATTCCCATTTCAGCTTGCAGCAGCTGACATTTTCAGCCCCACAGCTATCACTGAGAGAAACTGGGGGCTTTGAAACATAGATATAGCAAAGATAATCTTGTCCTCCATGAATCTCCCCTGAGATCAGTTATTCAGGACCCTCAAATGTATACAGGTTACAAAGGCTTACCGCTGACACAGCTCTGCAAAACATGCCAAGCACTTTTAACCATACGGCACTCACGGAAAAGTAAAATAGCATCAGTGTGGCAACCTAGAGCAGCTCTGCCAGCATCACGAATTAATTTGATGTTTCTCATGGGTGAGCGGAAACGCAAATCTGAGTGCAGAGGTATTGCTCTGCCTTTTTCTGTTCGAAACAAGATCCGTAGTGACTAATGACAAAATTGGGAGCATAGAAGTCCTGCTTAAACCTATTTATCCTCAAGGCAATATACATATTTGGGGATGAGAGAAGGGCCTGTGCAGTCCATCCCTCAGCCATCACCCATGGAAACATCTGGCGCAACTGGAGAACAGGCTCCCCGGAGATGGCCACGCGTGGCAGATCACATGCTGTCCAGGGAGGCAGATGGACCCCAGGGGAATCTGATGCAGTTTGTCCATTGGATGGCAAGCACTGAACTTGTAAATGTGCCCTTTTTCTACCTGTTTGTTTGCAGAATTTCTGCTAGGATCATAAGTTTCATGGCTGCAGGAATTCTTCCACAAATGATTTGTGTGCAGTCTTCTCAGTTCTTCAATTGTACCTTGGTGCTTTTGTTGGGTTTTAGGTAGTACTTGAGCTGTGCTCATTAGCTTTCACAAGATGTAAAGATCTTGCGCTTCTTTCTTGACTGATGTGAGTTTTGGAACTTAGTGCGAATAGCATCTTTATTTGTTCAAAATCAGTTTCCTGCAAATATTGTCTGAACTGTGCTTCTGATTTTATTAGACAAGCCTTCTGATGGTTCATTAGGCAGAACATTTATGGAAAGTGAGCGAGATGGGTCCAAAAACGTTCTTCAAAATCAATTCTGCTTTTTAATCTGAATCAGCATCCATCAAACATTTTTCACTGGATTTACTGCCTAGCCAGACTACCCCATGCTCCTGTCTCACTTTAGCCTGTTTTGCTGTGCTCTTCTGACTGTGACATTAAGTGCTGGAGGCAGGAATGGCATTGTTGCTATCAGGGTTTATATTTCTTTCCTTAAATCTCTTGTCTTTCAGCTATTTTTAACAATTATGCATACAAGGGATTGCAGTGAGATGAAAGCATTGTTGGCGTGTTATTTTGTTCATGGGATGAGGGGCAAGAGCAACTCAGGAATTTGCCTTTCTGCCTGGCCAGGATGTGGGCGAGCGAGTGCTCTGGGCGATGCAATCAGACTAAGTGGCTGGGGAGGAATTTCAGGTCCAACGCGTTTGACCTGGGATGGGAAATGGGTTGCCACTAGGCTTTACAGCCTTCTGCAACTGGTCTGGATATGTCCCAAGGGGCCAAGACCTTGAGTCACTGCGGATGGCCACTTTGTATGGGGAATCAATGGGGTCTTAATACAGCCAAGCGCCCTGCGATGCCAAATCCCACCAAAGCCCCGAACTGTCACTCTCCTGCCTAGGAGAAAACTGATTTTTCCAGAGAATCCCGCACCAGACATCTTCGATGGAGATTTTTTTTCAGCAACGCAAGCAGGTTACTTTGTACTTTTTCTTTCCTTAGAAAAGAAAACCAATTGAGAAACACAGTGAAAGAATCAGACTGAAAACCAGGAGGTGAGAGACCAGGCGTACAGACAAACATTCTCTTTATTGAGCTACACATGAATTTTCCATTAGTCAGAGAAAGATTGGCAGTGTGTAATATATCACAGAAACCTCACTGATTGGTAATAGAAAGGCTTAGAAAGACCTGGCGCTTTATATATATATATAATATTTTAGTTTCCTCTTTATTTATTCATTTTATTTTAAACAGGTGTGACTGCTTTTCTTCAGCAAAGGTAACTCTTAAAAGTGAAACTGTGAAGACATCTGATTACTAATCAAAGTAGAAATGACGAAGGATTGGTCATGAAAACTGTGGCTTTAATGTAAACACTACATTCGATTTCGTTTTTTGTTTTTTGTGTTTTTGTGTGTGTTTTTTAAAATTTTTAAATTATTTTCATTCTTGCTTTTTTGTATTTTTTTGGTTTTTTATTTTGTTTTGTAATTTTTTTTGTGTTTTTTTCTTTTTTTTTGCAGCACAAACATCCCCACATGAGAGAGAAAAAACACCATTCACTAAAAGGGAGGACTGGAGGAAGAAAAAAGCAGCACAAAAAAGCATTCACTGGAAAGAGTTAAAAATTAATAAAAACAGAACAAAACAAAAAAACCCCAAACAAAAAAAATATTTATATATATGTATAGAACCCTCCCAGAAATGCCCAAATCAACCCCAAACAATAAAATAAAGTAGAGGAAGCCTATCTGGTATGTAATACACAGTATTTTTCAGAGCAAAAAAGTTGAAAGGAGGGAAATCTCTGGATAAATAGGCCACTGCTGGCCAACGACGGCTGTGCTTTTTTTGATACAAACCTGGAGAGTGAGAGACAATTCAGAGGAAAGAGTTGCTAAACTAGGAAGGAATGAAAGAAGAAGAAGAAGAAGGAAAAAAAAAAGAATGGAGACAGACAGCATCGTCTGAACAGCCGACCTGTGTTAGGGTGCCACGGGGCGGTCTTGTTACTCCAGGCTAGAGAAGACCTTTACCTAAAGCAGGGCGTAAATTGAAAGAAAGAAAAAACAAAACAACCCCCCCCCCCCCAAACCCAAGAACGAATGCAAACTCCTTCCCGCCCCGCGGCGCGGCCGAGGCGAGGAGAGTGCCTCTGAGCACTGCTGCGGAAGTGAGCTCTCTCCTGGAAACGCCTGGGAGAAGGGAAAGGGGGAAAGGTCTTTCTTTTTGTTTCCCTTTTTAGCTACGACACATGGCAAGGGGGGATCGATCTTTCCCTTTCCCCGCCTTCCCTCTTTTTTTTTAATCTTTTAGCTTCTAAATGCAGAGAGTTGCCTGGGCCCTGCTCGGGTGCCCGGGGCAGCGTGGCCCCACGCCGTGGGCACGGGGCACGGCTGGGCGAGGGCGCGCGGCCGGGGCTGGAGCCCGGCTTTCAGCGTGCGAGAAATAAGAATAGTAAGACTAATAAATAATAATAATTAAAAAAAAAGACCCGGTCAAAGAAATGACGGGAGGAGAAGCGTCCCTCTGCAGCCCCGGCTGGCGGCGGCCCCACGAGAGCTGGCCGTGCCGCCCCGGCTCCAACCCCGGGGTTTTGCTGGCTGCGAAACCCCCCGGAGCCGGCCAGGAGCGGCGGGTGCCGACAGCTCGGCCCCAAAGCGGGGCGGCCCCGGGCTGCGAGGGAGCCCTCCGGAGAGGCGGGCCAGAGAAAAAGAAAGACGGGAAAATTCCCCTTTCCCCACCTGCCCCCGGGCCCCCGCACGCAACGTCGTCGTTAAAAATAACATCGCGGCTGTATGTTTTAAGGAAGAGGTTCCTTTAAAAACTCATAGGCTCCTTCAGGCTTAAAAGACGGGCAGACCACCTACGAACCCTGGTGGGATTTTTCTTGGCTTATTTAACCAATCTTTTTAAATTTCTGTGCCTTTACTGGAAAGGGCTGGAATCGGCCTGGGAAACCAGTTCTGCCCACAGCTCTTTGAGACAAACTAAAAAGGTGGTTGTGGATTTCTTTTTTTATATATATATATATACTTATATATATAATTTTTCATTATGCCTTTTTATTTACCAACTTGCATGATTATGATTAAGATTTTTTTTTTCCTCTCGTTTGATTTGGTTGTTGTTTCTTTTCGTTTCGCTTTGCCTTTGTGTGTGTGTGTGTGTGTGTGTGGTTGTGTGTGGTTGTGTGTGGTTGTGTTGCTGTTTTCTGCTCGTTTCTCCTCGCGCCGTGACCGTTACCAGCGCAGTCGCTTCGCCGTGGCGGGCGCCGGGGGGTCAGTACAAGCCGCAGCCTCGCAGGTTGTTGGCAATGATGATGTCGGTGACGGCGTCAAATACCACCTGGATGTTGTTCGTGTCTGTGGCGCAAGTCATGTGGCAGTAAATCTCCTTGTTGGGGGAGCGGTTTTTGCTCTCGAACTGTGCTTGGATGTACGCCGCCGCGTCCTCGTAGGTGTTGGGGCCTGCGGGCAGAGAGGCGGGAGGGGGGAGACAGCGGAGGCGTCAGGGGCCGTGCACCGGTGGCCTTCCCCGTGCTGACCCCCAGGGCCCCATTTTTTAGGGAACGCCACAAACCCAGCGTTTTCGTTAAGTGCGGGCAAGGTGGCCACGGCCCTGGCCTGGCTTGCTGGGACAGCGCAAGGCCCCGTGGCCGCCCCCAGAGGGGTGGGCAGCTTCGGAGGTGCCGCCATCCCCAGGTGCCGCTGCCCTGGGCCTTCCCACCTGCTCCGCGTTTCCCCCTCAGGAAAGACAACGGCCTCCAGCTGCGCCTGCCCAGCTGGCCCTGCTGCCGGAGGGATGCTGACACTGCCTCGCTGCGTGCCGTTAAGTCCCTGTGTCACGTCACCTCGCGAGACGTGATGGTGGCCGCGGCCCGGCAAGGTTGGGTGGGGGACTCGCCCCCCCGGTCCCCGTGGGGCGCTCGGGGGCTGGCGCGGGGCTGTCCGCCTGCGCTCGGGAAGTCTCGTTTTTGCGTGGCAGGCTGGAGGCGGGCCGGATGTCGGAGCCGAAAAACGTGTGGTGCTATGTTAAGCCGCTTATGGCGGCGAGAGTGGCTGGGCCTGGCCCCTCGCGGAAAGACACAAAGCCTGAATTACGCCCCTGAAATTGCCTTTGGGAGAGCTGCTGTTATCTGGAGGTTTATTTTCCTTTTCAAGCTCTCTGGTTTCGCTCCTTGGTGCTGGTGCACAGGGAGGCGAGGCCCCGGGCTGGGGAGGGCAGCGTGGGGCCTCCCCTTGGGGCAGCCATCACAGGCAGCAGGAGAAGCCACAGGGTGCAGGGACAGCCGAGTCCCTTCGGCCTTTCCCTCGCTATTACGTTCTCGGGACCGTTTCTTTCTCAGGCAAATGCTTTATTTAGGTTTTTTCAAAGATCTCGCCCTTTGGGATGTGCTGGAAAAGCTCCATCCCTCCCCCCGGAGCTGGGTTATCCCACACGACCACAGCAGTCTGGGGCAGTGCAAGGGCCGGGCGAAGCACCGGGGCGCGAGGGGCAGAGGGGCCGGCTCCCCCGGGGCTGAAATGCCCCCGCGGGACTCAGCCCACGCGCCCGGCTGCCCTTGGCTGGGAAAGGGAGAAAAAATTACTGCTCTTACGGAGAGAGGCCTAAAAACATCAAGTGTAAACGTCAGGGTGCTCGTCCCATTCGGGGAGGTGGCTCAGCCCCGCTGGAGAGGACCGGGGGAGAGCCCTCGCCCCTCCGGCCACCTCGCCAAAGGCGTCCTTGCGTTTAGCTCAGTCACGCGCTGGGCAAAATACTTCAGAGACATCGAGATATTTGTAGGTGGTGCCAGAGCCTCTGAATTTGGACGGTTATTTTTTGTCTCTCCTGTAGAAAATTCGGAATTGATGTCTATTTCTATGACGTTTTCCTGATTTTTGTTCTTTTCTCTAAGTCAAGCTGTTTTCACTTTTTTTAAAAAAAAAGATTTTTTTTTGTGATTTCACAGACACGTGCTATTAAAAGGTCTATTTCCTCTAGAATTTTACCCAATACAAAAGTATTCAAGGTAGTAAAAACATGGGAGAAGTGCATTTGAGGAAATCATCCCCCCACTCTCTTCAGCGGCACGCGGCCTAATCCTGCTGCCGGTGCTGCGTGGGGGAGGGTTGCAGGACGGTGACTTTTGGTGGACGTAAACTGCAAGTGCTGTGTAAGAACCGGGAGGAATCTCAACATACGGCGTTTCGCCGCGGGGAAGCGGGCAGTCGGGGACTGCCTGTCGCAGTGTCACATCCGCTATGGTAGTGGCTGCCAGCTCTGTGCTAATTCCTCCCACCTCCATGACTTTCCACAGCATGTCCCGATCGCTGTCTGTTACATGGGAGCTTTTGGGGAATGCAGCTGTTGGGCATTGGCAGTGTTATCTGAGGGAGTCTTGTGGTCCTGGTTTTGTTGTTTTAATGTCTGGACCGCTTTTTTTTATAAGTATTTCCTATTTTTTGCTCTTTCCTTTAGAGGGCTGGTGAGAGATGTAGATCTGCATTTTTGCCTTTTCCTGTGCATAAATTGGTGCACGTGAACTTGACCGTGACAGAAGGTGGCAGATAATTTAGCTGAAAAAAATCCGTGAAACCATAGCTAGGAAGTCCTTGTGCAACACGTGGGGAAGCTGGCTAACGCAAAGGTGTCCTGCCAGAGCCGACTGCGCTTGTCACTGCCCACGCTGGCACGCGCACCATCTGTTTGGGTGCTGGTATACCTTCAGATTTTTGCTTTACGTGCCAGGTCTGGACTAGCTGCGTATCGCGGTTAGGCAAGATGAATTGGTGGAGCCCTGGATGGGTGGGTGCGAGAGCAGCTTGCCCGGAGGTTGGAGCATGGGGTGAGTGGTGTGGAAATCCGCCTTCCAGACCAGCACGGACACTGGTTTGCTCTGCATCACCGAGGACGTTTCTGCCTTGGTTCCTCTGATGGTGAATGTGGGTATCTCGCAGGCATGAGGTCAAAGACTATCTGCAAGCTTCTTCCTGAACATCCATCATCCTACTTCTAAGATGGACTGTAAGGGCTAAAATAACCCCCACGGAATACCTGGTTTTATGCCTTTTTCTGAGGTCTCTGACTCTGGCCACTGGCACCAACAGGCGATGCGACATGATAGTTTGATCCAGCTAGGTAGTTTTTAGGTGCTTTAGCTCATATTTAAGAAAACCCCAAGTAAGACCAGCAGTAATCCTGACCATCAGAGATAGTGCCACATAGGGTTCCTGGCTGACAGTGATTGCTGGTGTTGGGCAGGGTGAGCAGTCTGCAACTCATCAATGCTCCTGGTTCTCCATTTTGCAATTCAGTATGGTCAGACTTTTTAAAAATACTCTCCATTTACCTTGTAAAGAACACTCACTGGTCTCACAACAAGCAACCTAAACTACCGAGGGTCATGAATTTCCATTAGAAACAAAGTAACAGCTAAAACCAAGAAGGAGGCTGCAAAGGTTGATAACAATCTTTGTTTTGATGAACGGTGAGCTGCTGCAGAGACAGATGCCAGAGGGATCTGCAAACCCTTGCAGAGGGAGGGAGACAGCTCCCTTTTCCAGCCCTTGTGCAAGGGCTTAATTTCCGTGGGAAACAGACAGCTCTCGTGGTTGAGAAGCTGAGTGTGGGGGTTGAGTGTCTGCAGGACCAGGGTTTACACTGAGGGACTGGAAAGAGGACCTCAAGCTTGCATTTATTCAACATCTCAGGAGTATGGTCTCAGGCACAGATTGACTATAAACTTCTAAGGGAGGAGGAAAACATCCTTAACATTACCACAAGCACTCAAGGTGATTGTGTTGCTCCACCAGCTACTAGTGGTGCTTTAGACCGCAGAGCATTCTGCATTCGGATGGCACCTTTGAGACCTGCCTCTCTGTCTCGTTGGCAGGTTGTACACCTTTGCCGCAAGAATTCACCCTGCGCAGGGCAGGATTTATCCCTAAGAGACAGCCCTTGGGGTCGCAGAAGTGCCCAGCCCTCCCGAAGGTGGGCAGCTCTTTTGCTGCCCTGGGGAGATGATCTATCACCTCCTCCCCTTCTCTGTGGGTGAGCTGCTAAACAGGACAGTCTGGCAGCTCTGTCCCTGCATGAGGCCGCTCTCATGGAATGTATTTCCCCGGCTTTAAGCCAAGTTCTCTGGTCGGACCTTGGCATGCCTCTTCCTAACCCCCGTGTCCATGCTGCAAGGTTGTGTGTGTCATCACTCCTTCCTGCCCCGGGCAGGCTGGGCAGCCATCAGCTGCAGCACATACCTGTATATTCAGGGAAGCAGATGGTCAGAGGTGATTTCTTGATCTTCTCGGCAAATAGGTCTTTCTTGTTGAGGAAGAGAATGATGGAGGTATCAATGAAGAATTTGTTGTTACAGATGGAGTCGAAGAGCATGAGAGATTCGTGCATGCGGTTCTGCAACAGGGAGCATGTAGGGAGGAAAAAGGAGAGAGAAAGGCAAAGAGAAAGAGAGAGTTAGATAGAGGAGAGGAGAACTCTTTCCAAACTGAAATGGTTAGAAAGCAAAAATCTCTAAAATAAGACAGTGATAAACATGAGAATGGTTACAAAGGCTGAGGAGAAGGTGGCGTGTTCTCCTCAGGTCAAGGCAGGCTGGAGGCGCAGGGTGGGGGGGGGGGTCCCAGCGAGCAGGATCCCCATGCGCAGTGCTGAGCCTGCCCTGTGCCGCGGCCTCCAGCCGCTCCTCTCCACGGGGCCTCTTGATGGTCGGCTCCTAGCAAAGGCTCATACCTGGAGCTTCAAAGAATAGGGGAAAAACACGGTTGTTTGCTCATCACCTGCCTAAAGGCAGAGGACTGGGAATGGGGACTGCAGCCGCAGCCCTTCAGTCTCGCCATTTGTCTCTGGACTGACGCATCTTCAGGAGCTGGGAGCACCCGAAGAGTCGTTCAGAGTCTAAAGGAAGGACAGAGCAGTCAGCCACCGGGAAGCACGGGGTGTGGGGATTTGGGTGGATTTGTGGCAGCAGGTTGCTTGTTACGCCAAACCACCAGTGCTGTGCCAGCGAGACTGGTGCTGAGCACACGGCTTGAGATTCCCCAGAGGCTGGGGGACGTCATATTCTAGCTGGGCCCTTACACCCCTTGAGAGCTGTTCTTCGTCTTTGAAAATGCCATGGTAACAGCCAGGTCATTGCTAAGAAATCCCAGCACTGCTGCACATAGGAAATAAATGCAGCTAGTGTCCGCCAGCCCATCCCGCAGCCCTCCTGGGCGTGCTGCTCTGGGGAGACTAAGCATGGAAGAGTTTTAGCAGGAACATGGACAGAGGCAATTCGCTACAAGTTGCAGCTTTTTAATGCGTTGGCCTTTCGCACATGGGCAAGCATCACGTAAAGCCTGTTTCCACCATGCTGCAGGAGTTGTTACCAGGAAGGAGGGGAGAGCAGACAGGAGAGAGGGGAAGAGAAGTGAAGGGAGCAGATGAGGCCAGCCTACTCCGAATTAGTTGCCACATCAGTAAGCAGAGTATTTTAATGCTTTGTTTAAATTGCTGCAAGACGTCTCTCTGCGGCCAGTTGCATGCACTAGCTGTTAGTGCCAAGGGTGGGAGTGCAGCGGTGCAACTGGTTAGGATAGATATGGTTCTGCAGGAGCTCTCAAAAACTCTTTTCTCCATCGTTAACTTGTTCTTAAAATAAACACAGACATTTCCTATTGTTTCACTGAAGATTTGGGGAGAAATTTTAGGCAGTCCATCCACTTTTTCAATGTGTATTCACCTGATTGACTACTTGTACCTGCCAAACTACCCATGCAAAACAAGAAACCAGTGAAGTCCGAGGTAAAACCTTGCATTTCTGCCCCTGACCGTGCCAGTGGGACACTTGCATGACCTGTCTCATTTTGCAGGAGGGTCTCTGGAACCGGCTCTCGGGGATAAGCAGTTAAAGTCCTGCCTTTGCTACCTGCCACTCGCAAAGCAAGACGCAGCTCTGTAGAAAAGTGTTGTGCGAAGCACGAGAGCAGGAAGGAGGGTCGAGGCGTGCTCCGAGGCAGCGACCGCTTGGGAAACCCCTCCTGTCGCGCGCTGGTGGCGCAACGGGGGCTTTAGACTTACCTAAGAGTCAGGAGAACGTGCATGGTCCCTACTGAAATGATGACCCAATTACACGTTTTGGAGTTTACCATGAATATTTTATTAGCGAATCATTTTATTAGCTACGGTTCGACTGTAGATGCTGCATGCAAAATTTAGCAGATGTCTGATTTTCTCTTAATAGGCTCGTAACCTTGAGATTGCACTGGCTTTTGTTTGACAAAGAGTAGCTATGAATGCGGAGCAGTTGCTTTCCAAAGCTTCTGGACCTTATTCGATCCTTATCTTTTAAAAATTTTATTCACAGGGACAAAGAAAAAATGCTGCAAATGGATGCAGCTTTTCTTCCCGTGACTTGATCAAGTGGCCTTGGCAAAAATGCTGGGCCTTGAGATTTTCATGGCAGGTGATCTGGGTGGTTTTTGCTTCCTTGTTCATCCCTTATGTTGTCTCATATATTAAAAAAAGAAAAGGGGGGGGGGGAAATGGTATTATTGGTGGAGGGGTGGAGGAAACAAAGGACGTATCTGGGGGAAATGAAGGTCCCAAGCACAATGAAAATAACTGATAACTCCTGAGCCCTGGGTGTCCATGCAGAAGGTCTGGACAGGATGGCATCCCAGAAGAAGCTTTAAAAAAAATCCCCAGTGAAATTGTTCAAAGAGAAAGGACTTTTTAATGTAATTTGTTCTTCTTGGAACTGGCCATTATTCTGTCTTATCTGCAGGATGGGCTGAATGAGAACGCGTGTCTGGGAACAGCTTACACCAAAGTTATATCACTGAAAATAGGTGGAATCAGTAAGGAGAACATTTAGTTTTCTTAGGCAGAGGTTAATGGAAAATTTTGCCTTGGTTTCTTCAAGTTCCTATTCTTGGTTCCTAATTCATGCTGCAAATAATGGAAGACCTTTGGTTTAAATATGAAAGAAAAAACTGACACAAGCATTACTTTAAAGGGACAGAAAGGTAGTCCAAGTATTGTGTTGCTGTTATGGGGAAAAAGCATGATTTATTGGAATGAAGCAAAAATAGCTATTTTCGCTGTGTGCATGCGACACCAGCCGGATCCTGACGCATGAACTCGCTGCATGAAAGCTGGTGCTGGCTCCGTTTGCCTGGAGAAAGGCGCAGTTTCTCGGTAGGGTTTGGGCGCCAAAAGTCTCCTCAGCCGCGACCGGCCCAGCACCGAGGCCGCGGTGGCTTGGCACCGGCGGCGGCTCGGCACCGGCACCGTTTCAAGCTTTGTGCTAAGCGGCTGCGGCTCCCTGGACCACGCTGGCGGTAGAATGCGCAGATACACCCGGTTCTCGACAGTAATCATTCACCAACGTATTTCTGAGCTTGCTCATATAAAAACAGCACTGAGGAATTTGAGAAGGGAAAGAGTCTAATTTCAAGCAGCCAAGGAACAAGCACAAACCGTGGCAGAGCTGTTTTTCTACTTCAGGAAAAAAAAACCAAACCAAACCAAACACTGCTATAAAATAAATAACTTTTGGTCGTATCTTTTTCAATTTCCTTACCTGCAGGAGAAAGAAGACGTGACAGATAACTTGCGTCTGTCTGACAGATGCTTCCCAGCATCTTTGCAGGAGCTGGGAAAGCATGTGCATGTGTTGTAGAGGTGCGTGCATGGAGCGAAAGTACAGTACGTAACAGTTTCAAGAGATTTAACACGCTCAAGGGAGACGCAATAAAAACCCTCTCACACTAGAAAAGAGCTGGCACTTTATTAACATTTTGTAACTAATAAATACATTACCGACAGCCAATAAATTATTACAATAACTAATGTTCTATTAAACCAATGGACAGTCACTCTTCGTACAAAATTACAGTTAATACAGTTTGGGCCATCAAACATGCAGGAAAAATGATTCACAGCGAGAAAATGGCACAAGAAAAAATCGTGGCAGACTCCGGCGTTCCTTTGGAAAGAAATCGGTGGTGGAGACGTGGCGGAGGAGGAGAGCGAGGGAGGGCGGATGAGGGCCGGCGGCTCGCGGGAGCCCACCGAGAGCAGGTCGCGGTGCGAGTCCCCGTTCCCTTGTTGAGCCGAGGGGTGACACGGAGGCGGGCGAACCTGGCTGCGTGTATGTTGGCGGGACCTTGCAAGCAAAGGTTGGCAGAGCGGGAGAGCAAAGCATGGAGAGGAGGATGTTAAATTGGGGAATGGACTCTTTAATGGGGTAGCGGCCTGTCTTTGAGCGGCCTTACTTACTTTCGGGACGGACTGGAGGTTTCAGCGGGAGGGGACGAAGCTGTTTGGGTGTAGCAGCTGCCCGCGGGCTGGCCCGTGGCTGTGCAGCCAGGTGCCGTGCTGGGAGCCAGCCCCAGGCTGGGGGACAGCTCTGAAAAATGGGGCAGGCCTAGAAAATGCAAGGTGGGGGACGCAGCCCCAGGGATGGAGAGGCGACGGCCCTTTCTCTGCCCCATGTCGCGTGTGGTGCTGGGCCTGGGGCTGGTCAGGGCCCCGACAGGGATGAGCGAAGCCCCGTGTGCTCTCCAGGCTGCCAGTGCCCTTGAGTTGCTCCAGCACTGAACAAGCCGGTTAGTGCCAGGCAGTAGTGAAAATTATGCTGTCATCTCCCTGTGATCTCCTCTCTCCACCCGCAGCGGGGGATTTGGACACAGTCACTTGCCAGCATTACCGGACAGTCAGATTTTGGTCACTGCACTAACTTCTGAAGGCACGGGTGTGGGAGAGGGGCCGTGGCAGCAGACGCCCGGCTCCCGGCCCTCCACCTCCTCCCTCCGTCTCCTGAGCGTGGAGCGGCCGGGAGCCGAAACGTGCTTTTCCCTTCTGCCTGCTCCTGCTTCACCCGACTCCCGCAGAGAACTGTGCTGCCTTGCTTCACTGTGACATGCAGGGATTTTGCCGGGATGGCACGAGCCCATTTGGCTGGCCCTGCGCCTTGCCCCTCTCCCAGTTTTGGTGCGAGGGCAGCATGGCTTTTCCCCGTGCTACCCTGTGCCCACCCCAGCGGGAGCTGCTCCCACTGCCAGGCTATCCAGTGTTTCTGTGGTTCCTGACTCTTGGGGGGAAATTTGCAGGGCAACATTGCAGACCACAGCCCTCCTGCTGCAACAGGAGGACCGAGCAAATGACCAGCCTCCCTGTTCCCTCGGGGGCTGGTTTCCTCCCCTGCCCTCCGACCTGCCGAGTGTCAGCAGGGAGGTTTCCTTCCTCGCCCCGCTATTATCACATCAGCCTTCAAGAGAGCAGTGCTCTCCGCAGCTTGCATGTGTTCGCTATACTTTGCAGTGCGAATAAAGATCTCTTCGGGGAGCTCACAGGCTGCTGGTTTGGGCACAAGCCTTCCTACGAGAAGGCTATTTTCCTAACCACGCTCTCGGCACGTCTTATATAGGTCATGTACCTATATCTGTCAACATCAATTATAGCATATCATGGCAGGAGCTCAGAAACTATAATGTACGTTCAAGTCTCTGAGTATCTTGGGTGAGTGTTTCTGTCTGCTCTTTCCTCAGGGGAAATGAAATACCAGCCAGAACATGGCGCACGCTGTTGGGTAGAGTGGACCACGTCTCTGCTTTCTGGTTGGGAAACGTGTGCGTTGGGGGTGCGCCAGTCAGGCGGCACTGTGAGCGTGTGATGGGTTTGGGTCTCTCTCAGAGCTCGATTCAGGATGATGCTCAGTAGCATTATCTCAATTGACCTCAACACTTCCAGCGTCTCATCTTTAAAGAGAATTTTAGAAAATTTAGAAATGGTCATAGAAATATTGGTTGTAAGGCTGAAGTCACACCTGGCTGGTCTATGAACGTAGACATACTAGTACTAAGCTTCTCTACTGAACCTGATTAATGGTCAGCCTTGCTCCCAAGAAGTCAATGACAAACATCTCACTGGCTTCCGTAGGAGATGTTTTGGCCACAGAATACTCTGAGACATCTCCCAGGCTAGGTTGCAGGGTTAACAGCATCCGCCGCAGAAGTCCCAGCTTGTGGTTTCTGCCCTCCCATGGTTGAGCCCGACACCTTGTCCTGTGCAGAATCGCAGCGAGCGTGCTGCACTTGGAGGGACTGCCTGATGCTTTAAGTTATGCAGTGCAGTTTGGAGAAACTGGGATTTGTTGGCAAAAGGACATCTTATACATCCAATTCTAACCTCTCGGTTTACACGGAGATTGCATTCCTCGCCTGAAAACAGCCTGTTAACTTGCAGGCGAGCAATGGACTTATACTAAAATGGGTTAAATATGTCAGATAGATTTTAATGTATATGACATTATAGACTGCTCCTAATAATACTTCACTACTGTGCTGAACTGATTCTCTGTAGCAGACTGCAGCTCTCTACTTATCTGGGTATTTTCTAAGACGTGGATTCCCCCGCCTAACTTCAGGCATCTCAGAAAACTGTAAACTCACTCGCGAGTGATGTAGATGAAGAAAAGCACCTTCTCCGAGTCCAGAGGGTGATTCAGCTCTTAAGTTATCAACCTGAGTGAGTAACAGGCTTTCAGTGTCCTTTAAAACAAAATCATATTGACTGACGCGATGCTATAGCCCTCTCTCAGGAGGCCACCCTCCTCCGGTGCAGGTACTAGGTGGCCAGCTGGGCACCGTGCCCAGTGTGTGCCGCCATCAAGCTGAGCTTGGCCTGCGTGTTTACCCCTGCCTGGGAAAGCTGGTGATATCGTTAGCTGAATCTCGACCCAAGGTGACCACTATCTGAACCTGTCCAGGGAGGTGATGGAAAATTGGGAAAAGGGCTAATTATCATGCAAAACTCCAGAGAGAGAGAGGTTTGGAAGAGTTTCTTGGAGGGAGGTGGTGGAAAGCTACCTGACCCATTCACTAAGCCTGGATCGGGCACTGCACTGGGGAAGCGGCAGTCGGGAACAGTCCCGCGCTAGCAGACGGACAGTCCAGATGGCCGCGCGGATCTTTCATGCTTCCTTGACTCTAGACTGGGCTCCTCGGGCCATATCTAAAAGTGAGAGCATGAACTCTACTTGCTGGAGACAAACCGGCCTTGGAAATCTGTGGCTGTGTTTTAATGTGTGCTTTGCCATTGGGTGCTTATTGCTAGTTCTCATAAGGAGCCTGGCTCTTGCATCTTCCCAGGGCGCAGGACCTCCCTGCGCAGCGAGCATGTGCGCTCAGGTGCCTGGCAGCGCAGCTGCACCATCCTAAAACTCGTCCACAGACTTCTGCATTTTATTCAAATTGTTCTTTAAATAAAGGAGCTGTTTGCAACGTCTGATTTTAGCATCTAACTAATACACCTGATTACAGAGTTTCCTCTCCAGAGGCCATTCAGAGCTCCGGGAATACTTTGCAGGGTATTCCACTTAGCACAAACCTCCCCCAACTTGAAGTCCCTTTTCAAGGAAAAGAGACTGCTGAGTTAATTGCACGTTTCCCTAGATTCAGGGCTGCACTCCCAGCGGATGTAAACTGTCATCGCTTTTATGTCTCATGGATCCAGGCCATCTGAGAGAGATTGCAGATGTGGCGAGTGGAGGGCTTTTCTTCTGCTTGCTTTTTTTCTGCTGTTGTCTGAAGCTCATCGTGAGCTGCTAATGCTGCTTTTAGTGTGTGATGCCCCTTGGATGCTGCTTTTGAACCAGTGATTTGCGTCATTAAGAACACCCTACATCTCTCAAGCAATTGGCAGGCTTTCCGAAAAAGGTGCAAATTTCCACATTAGCTTTGAAGGGCAGCAAGGTGTATATGGAGCTCTTTCAAAAGCGTGAATCATCGTGCTTTTAAAACACGTGGCCGTGCCCCAGCATGATTCCTGTTGCAGCTATACCAGTTGCAATACGCCTGCTACGTGGTGACTGCAGATTAAAAGCAATTCTGGGGCCTGGGGGTTTGCATCTGGAGCGTTGCAATTTCACAACGCGAAGGGTTATTAAGAAGAGGACTTTTGAGCAGGTGAGATGCATTTCAAGGTTTTCTTTCTAGGCAATTCCTGCAATGATTGCCGTTATTTAGGAATAAGAAGAAGCACTGGACAAAATATTATCTGCAAAAGGCATGTCTGTCAGAAAAGACCTGGAAGGAATGCAGGCTTCCAGAGATGAGTAATACTTTGGCACGCTTTCTGGAGACAAAAAAATCTATACAAGGCCATCAAGCGGGAAAAATAGTAGTGTTTAACACTCAAAGCATTTCATCTTTCAAACGCTGTTTCAAGCCTTTGTCAGTTAATCCTCACGACACCTACGTGAGGGAGGGAATGTCATCAGCAGCAGCTGAAATTAAGTTTTAGACATACAATATGCCAAAGAAAATGAAAGAAAAGACTCAGTATGTCAACATTTCCTCCTCTTTTCTCCGTTTCATCCCTGTGGAGCACCAGGCATAGATTATAACCAATTTCTCCCTGGGAAGCTGGAGCAGAGGGGCCAGGGAATTTGCAAAGCTGCAGGAGGGCAGGGGAGGGAAGGGGGGGGTTAGACCTCCCAGCCCACATTTCTGAGCTCAGGTTACCTGAATCGAGCTCAGTGAATGCTGGAAGTACACAGTGCTGGGACTGGTGAGACAGCTGCATCTAGAAGAGTTTGCATTCGAGTTAACTTAAATTTACTTCACCAAAAGATTCCTGTGCACTTTATACTTGCAACACCTTGAGTGTTGGCTTGGTGCTACCTTCACTGGGAACAGTGTCTATTACTTATTAAATAGAATAAAATTTCCCCCACAGCAAGGGGTGGAAATATAAAAAAAATCTCACATCTTTTAGTGCCTAGTGCTACTGATCAAATTCTTCTGGTAGAGTTTAGTAAAGACCTGCTTTGCTGCCAGAGTAAGTCATTAGTGCTCTACAGTGTACAGGCTTGCTGTTTCATTTAGGGTCTAGTAGTTACATACAGATTGTGTATCAAGTGTAGCATTCTGCTTTTTAGCCCAGTCAATGCAAATTTAACATCACCCAAAAGCTACGTGTCATGGGTGGCACCAGTTTCCCGGTGGCTGCCTAGACACCTGCGCAAGGCCAGACTCCAGGACTCTCTTTTTCATTGTTCTGGATCACTCCAGTTAATGTTCTGCCTCTTTCCAGGCTAGAAGCACCATCCAATTGCCATTTTTTATTGTCTTGAATAGCAAAGCAATTAATTGCTTTGCAATGAATTAATCAAATTAATTAGATAGCTTCAGACAGCAGCACAACTTTCATCTGGGGTAAAACAACCTCTGAAGTCAGCAGAGGACATGCAAAAAGAAAGTTTGGTTTGGGACTGAGTGGAAACTGGGGGAGGAGGTCTGAGTCATGTGTCTCTCTTTTTTGCATTGCCTATATAGGCAAACTCCTAAACGCCTTTTCCTGCAAAAACAAACCAATTGTTGCATTTTACTGTCATTCCCTTGACTTTCATCTTGGCACATACATAAATCTTGTCAAGGTTGGGGCATGCAGCTGGTGCTTTCTAAGGAGCCAAAGAGAATTAGGCACGTGCTTCCTATTGACTTTGGAAATCCTAAGCTAAAACAAATACATTTATGTGCAGAGGCCTTGTGTTTATTTTTCCTTTGGTTTAGAGTTGTACAGCAGAGTGTGCTGGCATTAAGTGGAGCTGAGAGACCTGCTGGGACCTGGGAAACAAGATGTGCAGAGAGCATGTAGAAACCTGTGGTTCAAGGAGCAGCAAGGGGTTCCTAGCTTTGCTGCTGGCCAGCTCTCCATGGACGCTGACTGTCGGAGGTATTTTAAGGCTGAGATGGTGAAGAGAAAGGTGGTTTATTCCCTTCTGCCAGAGCAGAGCGAGGCAGAGAGACTTGGTGTTATTTCTGTTAGTGTCCAGCAGAGCAGCAGTGAGTCCTGACTGTACAGTACTAAATACTGTTTTATAATTTAACACTATTTAGGGGATTATTAACACAGCTAAAAACCATGCTGGGCGGTGATCAGGTTTGACGGGTAACAACCACCTTGGTTTTTCTCTGAAGGCAGTGCCCTGTTTGCCCTGGGGTGCTCCTGACTCATGTCACTGGGTTGTCCCACATGTCCCACAAGCACTTTCCCTGGCAGATCCAAACCTTCGATGGGGAGGCTCCTCTGGCTTCCCGTGGGCCCTTCTCTTCCCATTTCTTCTTCCTCTCTGCTGCCTCAACCTGACTCATTTCCCTTCTGCAATTTCTGTCACAAACTGGCCCAACTTCCCCCCTCCGGTCCTCTCCATCCCTTCCCATCATACCTCTTTCTTCCACTGACTCTCGCCCACCGAAGCTCACCTGGCCTCTTGCCTTTGTGCTGTGTCGCTTTGGCCTGCTCTCATGTTACCTTTCCTTGATGAGCACAGTAAGAAAACAGATATTCACCTTCTTGGACATGCCACTGAAGAAAACTTTGACCTTGTGAGATCTAAAAGCAACCCCTATCCCTGGCTCCCAAGAGAGGACAGCTCCACTTGTGGCCGTCCCAGAAAGGCTCACATCCTCCAGGATCAGTAACTTGAAGAAACACAGTAAAGAGGGAGGGATCAGCGGGTGCCCACCTGCCCCCCAGGTGCCACACAGAGCAGGACCTGGAGGTGACTGTCTCCTGCAGCCACCAAACAAGCTTTTGGGATGGAGTCTCACAGGCTCCTCCATGTTCTCGATGGCAGCAGGGGCACTCCTGACCACTCATATTCCCTCTCTGCCTTCGCCCCAGCTATCCCTGTCCCACCAGCACCCAGTGCTCTTGGGGACAGCAGGCTGTTGATGGCCACAGGCACCCCAGCCTATCCTGAACCAGCCTTGTTTGTCCTTCCTCCGCGCCTACATGTTTTGTTCTGCTGGGTGTTACTCCTGCCTTTTCCACACCTTTCCTTCCTACCATTTCTTGCATCCCTTTCTTCCTTGCACTTTTCCTTCCTACTCCAGCGCTTGGATCAAATCAGTTCCCTGAGCCTTCCCTTTCCATTAAATAGCCAGAGTACAAACCATCCCTCTCATTTTAGATATTGGTAAAGAAATGACCTGACTGGAGACACTAAACCTAGTGTCATCTCCTCCGACTGCACGGCTGAGAGACAACACGGGCAAGCAGCATGTCTCTGGTTGGGCTGAGAATGCTGGGAGTGGAAGGCCGGGTTTATATGGGCGTTTAGATGGTCAAGGTGCAAGTAAGAGCCGAGCAGCTCCCAAGTGCCCTGCTGTCACCCAAGCTTGACAAGGTTTCCAAAGCCACCTGTCTGTGCTTTCGGTAATGAAATGTCCAGCCCTGGCTGCTGGAGGTCAAGGCTAAACATTTCTGGTGCATTGAGCTGTCTTAAGGGCTGAAGCTTGGAAAGAAATGCTACATGTCTGTAGAAGCATCAACCACCGAGGCGGCATGGCCCCTCTCAGCCGCACAGGCCACCACGTGCCAGGGCATCGTGGCTGTGCCCAGGGCCACGCGGGCCAGCCCTGCTGCTGAGGTCTCGTCGTGCTGGAGGGGTGAAAACGAAGCTCTCGCGACCGCCCCGCTCGGCGCAGTAGGTCTGTGGGATCGAGTGAAGCGCGTAAAGGCAGGCGTGAGTAAGAAATGGGTTACTGAACTCACTAGACGTACTTTAACATTAATTTTGGAAACTTGAGGTAAAACTGTTATCGGTAATGAATGCTTTTAGACAACGCTTAGTAGATTTTGTTACCGTGTCCGTCTTAGAGACACCAGCAAAACTCAATATGGCTGTTTTACTTGTTCAAATAGCTGTCTGAAAAAAAGGATAATATACAAATCCGAGCTGCTGTGGCTGACCCCTCCAGCTTTGGGATAGGAACTGGAGCCATAAGGTACCCCCAAGGTGATTACGTTTGTCTAGTACTTCCACAAGGAACAGTAATTAAAAAAAAAAAAAAAAGATAAATAACAGGGTTTAAAAATATCCCCTAATTTTAAGGAAAAAAAGTTTCTGTTCCGAACTACGCTGTTGCTGACAAATGTTTTAAGGCTTTGAATTTTTCTCCTTTTATAAATGAAATATTTTTGTTTTTTGGCAACTGAAATGCACTTTGTGGGAACTGCATTAGGTCCCTCTATAGCACTGTGGACTGGCTGCCTTCCGGGAACGGAGGGGTAGAAAGACACAGCGTGGGAATGAACAAAACCAAAATAATAATAATAATAATAAAAATGGGGCCGGGGGAAAGCAGAACTTGCTGCCAAGGCTGCTGGGGCAGAAGGGGGGTTTTATGTCTTTCTTCTTCATCTTCTGAGGAGGAAAAAAAGAGAGAGAACCTGTCCGTGGGACCGGAGGGCGTTCCTGGGGCGTGCGAGGAGAGGAGGGAGACGAGCGGCGCTCAGTAGAGTCCGCAGCCCCGCAGGTTGTTGGCGATGATGACATCCGTGACGGCGTCAAACACGAACTGGATGTTGTTGGTGTCGGTGGCGCAGGTGATGTGCGTGTAGATCTCCTTGTTGGGGGACTTGTTCTTGCTCTCGTACTGAGCCTGGATGTAAGCCACTGCCTCAGTGAAAGAGTTTGGGCCTACGAGAGAGGCAAGGGGAGAGGAGAAAGAGCCTGTTAAAGCAGTCCCATCCACAGGGTGCGAAGCAGCCTCTACCACAGCCAACTTTGGCCATTCTGAACTTTGGATTCAAAGTTCAGCTTTTGATGGAGAAGTTGAGCTAAAATGCCCAGGAATTCAGCATTATAGTTAGTAACTGTGCCCTCCCTTCCCTGAACTGCTAAGAGAAAAGGACATGAAAAGGTCGAGTCTGTATGACAAAGAGAAGACATTGTTCAAAGAAACGCTTAAACAAAATGTCCCTCTTTTGAAGAATTAATACTGCGGTACCCTCTGCTAGGGCTGTGGCTAAGGAGTTTCTGGGTTTGATGTGTATAAATGTCTGGGCCAAACCTTATCTCTTGCACACGTCATGTTTTTTGTTAAAATGGCTTAATGGCAGTCATGCAAAAGAGAAAATTGTCCTTTGGCCAGGCTTGAAATTGGTTAACACAGACATGGCTTCACGTGGGCAAATGTTTAGATCTATTAAACTTAATTTTGTGCCCTGAAGTGGAGTGCAGCCATATGGTATTGCTGTGTACTGCTACGTGCTGGTTACCCCGACCGCCAGAAGGGTCCGTATTTTTAAAGACACTAATGCTCTTGGATCCCTCTCTCTTGATGGTGCTTTATCAATGGGAGTTATTGTTGTAAGCCGCAGAGAAGGTCTACTTGTCGTTGAGATTTGCTGTAGCTGAAGCCATTGATTTGGCAAAGTGCTTGCACTCACTTGTACATCCATTACAGTTTGAAAAAACAAATTCATAAAGACCATGCAACCTGAAAATTTGCTTGAAATAAGACAATTCAGCGCAATGTTTGCTGTGGGCAGGCTGTTGCACTAAGATCTGTATAAAGAGTGTGGGAATAGATCCACTCACTGTGCATAAGAGGGTATTTTACAAAAAGGAACTTGGTCATTCAAAGACACAAGATTTAGATCCTAGATTCCTTCTGGGGGAGTGGGGGATCACTAATTCCAGCTCTGTTTAAAATGTGCCCTGGATTCTGCTGCTGCTTTGCAAAGTATTGTGGATTAGCTAAAAGCATGAGTAAATTAAGGAGATGGAAACGGTCAGTGCTGCAGCCTACAGAAAGCACATTTGTGGATGCAGTCTTCTAATAATTCTCCATCAGGCAGCAAAACTAACATGCATCTGAAACTTAATTTTATTAAAAGCATTTTGTGTAACCAACATGTGATGTTAGAAGGCCCCTGTTTGATTTATAGGCTTTCATTAAATATTTCTTTTTAACTCCAGGGCAACTTTAATGCTGCTTTTTCACAAGGCTGACTGTCGCTGTTTCCTTGGTGCTCGCTTTCCACTGTATTTGCAAGGCAAACGGAGGGCTTGATCCTCTGAGCTTTTCCTCCTCTGCATTTCCTCGGTTGCAGAGCAGCTCCGTTCAGCAAAGCATGGGTGAACAAGCTTGTGTGTGTGCTTGGGTCTAAAGTCCAGGCTTTCAGTTAGCACGTGCTAACTTTGAGCTTTACCAGCGTTGCTGAACGCCAGCCTCCAGGTGAGATACTCAGCTGCATCCTTCACCTGTGATTCATCTCCCTGTTAAATCAGCAGAAAAACTTTCAGTGCTTTAGCGGACAACAGATCAGGATCCTGTGGCGTGTTACGAGATGGGATAACCTGGCAGCTCCGGTCTGTCTTCACTGGCTGCTCTGTACCCCATCCCAGTCCTCCCTGGCAGTACGACTTCTTGGTGCCATTCTGGAGTCACCAGGCTGCCTCTCCTCCGAGGGGGTCGCTCCTCACTCGCGGGAATTTCGGACTGAACAGAAAGAGTATTCCCACTCTCTTCTGATTGCCCACACGCAGATTTGGTAAGAGAAAAAAGGTCTGCGGACAGTCCCTTACACTTTGATAATTCTCAGCTTCCAGAATGACATTTTGAGGGTTAGTGAAATTTAGAGCATGCTTGAGGCACTCTGAGTTTTAGCGAGGACTGGTTTGGTTCCTAGCCTGGGACGGAAGTGCTCCAAAGACAACTTTCAGCTATACCTGTTTTCCTCTGCTTAGTCAGCGGAGTGCTTGGCTGTGTGTATATGAGGCTCTGCCTTCCCTGGTGAACTCATTTCTTGCACTGGGACAGCTTGGGAAACACATAAGAATATTATTTCAGAGTGGAGTTACTGGGGGACTTCAGCAAAGATTAACAAAATTGGGTCCACAAAATGTGATCTATGAGGAAAGAGTGAAAGATGCATGTTTGTTCCATCGGGAAAAGGGAAGAGGGTATGAGAACAATCTTCCAGTATATAGAAGCACTGCTATAAAAAGGACAGTGATTAGCTGCTCCACAAGCCTTCCAAAGAAGGGCGAGCAGCAATTTAATTTGCAAGCAGAAAAATTTGGGGTTAGCATTACTGTGAGCTTTCTACTGTAAAGACTGTGAAGTTTCCATTATTAGATGTTTTTAGGCAAACGTGTCAGGAATATTTTGGTTCTGTTTGGACCAAGGGGATGAGTAGATGGCTGAAATGTGCTGCTGGTGACAAACATCCCAGCCTTCCCTGGAGAGGAAGCCTACAGATGGTCTGCTGAATTCAGCCGGAGTCATTCAGCTCCATGTTCATTTGCCATTCAGCCCAAAGGAGCAATGATGGATTGCTCTTGCCTATTCACGGTGAAAATCAAGTGCTCGGAGATAGGAAGCTCTGGTTAATAATTTGTTGGCCTGCCCAGAAATGTGACACTCTTGGTACTCCCGGTTCACAACTATGTTTCCTGACAAAGAGATCTGCTTCTCTGTCTGTCAGCTTGATTCATCTGGATGTCTCCAGTGAGCTTAAATAATTCATGACGATAAAAGTTTATTTTTATGCAGTCTCCGAATGGTAATGAGGGTTTGTGGAAGACAGTGAGGTGCAGCGGGCAGCAGCGGGGTGCAGCTGCAGACTTTGCATGGGTGATGTACTCCCATCATCAGCAGGTCAGATGCCAGGCAGCCAGCACGAACGGGGGCTCCTGGAGCACTGCCCTGTTGCGGAGCCTCTGCTCTGCTCTTCAAGTATCGTTATAGCTGTGGTTCCTGCTCCCCAGCGAAATTC
Organism: Dromaius novaehollandiae; assembly: GCF_036370855.1. Classification (NCBI taxonomy): domain Eukaryota; kingdom Metazoa; phylum Chordata; class Aves; order Casuariiformes; family Dromaiidae; genus Dromaius; species Dromaius novaehollandiae. Next base: position 3,845,210 of record NC_088110.1, read on the forward strand.
GGGGCATGGCTGTGCTGTGGCTGTGCTGTGTCTGCATGGGGCAGATGTCAGTGCGGTGCCCACTCTTTCAATAACAGCTGGAGAATGAAACCAGGGGCCTCCGGAACTAACGTGATGAACTTCTTACAGCTTGAGCTGAAGGAGCCAGGTTTGATGGTGTGCGTGGCTGTGACAGCCTACGTGCTCGGTAAGACCTGCCGTTTGCTTGCCAGAGGGTTGTGCCTGCAGCCTCTCAGCACGCAGCAGGCACGTAGCATGCGGGAGGGACAGTGGTCCTTGTCACGGGCAAAACCTAGTGTCTGGCTGTGGGCAGCCTAACAAACCCAGTGCCCTCTATCCCCTCCATCTCCCAGATCCCAGTGACCCGTTGGTAATGGTTAAGCTCACTGCATCTTTCTGAAAGACCTGTAAGAGGGGCCGTATTGCTGAGTGATGTGGGTGTTATTTCCTCACAAGCAATGCTGCTTCTGCCAAACTGTGCTTGCCCTGAGGCTGCAACATAGCCTGTGATGCCAGCCCCACATCTGCAGGCGGTGGCTTCATGTTGAAGCCACCAGTGAGGCCAAGCTCAGGTACCCTGAGTAGTGGTGGTGGCTGTTTGCCTGCAAAGAACTTGCATTTAAGTCATCTACGTACTTTGTGCGCCACTAAACAGCCATCGGAAGGTGGTAGGGCTGATCCTATAGTATTTCTTGAAATTAAACTTGCAGTGAAGCCAGTGGGAGTGCTAACTATGCCTCTGGAAGTCTTTAGCCTCTTTGCCTGCGATACCTGACTGTCACAGCCTGGACAGGAGATGCTCTGTGCAGCCAGCTGATCCCCTTGCTACGCATTCCTGTACACACGGCTTCCTCATTACCTGTATACTCGGGAAAGCAGATAGTCAGTGGCGATTTCTTAATTTTCTCCTCAAATATGTCCTTCTTGTTTAGAAAGAGGATGATAGATGTATCTGTGAACCATTTGTTGTTGCAGATGCTGTCAAACAGCTTCAGTGATTCGTGCATGCGGTTCTGCAATAGAAAGGAAACAACATGTCAGGCCAGAGACAGCGACTCTGTGATGTTCAACATGTAGGGAAATCTAAAACAACTAAATTAAGAAGGAAAACAATAAAAAAGAAAAGCTACAATATACATAATAAATTTATGTATAAATACAGCTGAACGTATATGTACACAGATGCAATCCCTATGGCATTTGACATACAGTTAGTAACTTAAGGGCATTTAACTATAGAGAGCTGTTTTGATTTTGCACAACGTATAATTTACAGGATCCCAGCTCACATAGATCATCATGCACCATGCATGGATGGGAAGTTATTTTGCCCTTTGGTCAGAACTAGTGTTGGTGTTGCTCATGCAGATTTTCTAAAAAGTTCTCATAATTTTATTTTATTTTTTTTTAACTTTCTCGAGTGCATGTGGCACACAATTGATTCGATACATTAACCAAGGACTGGTAGATCCTTGAATTAATCCAGAGTTGGAAGCAGACATCAAGGTGACATAATTTTGGAAATGACCTTGCCGTGACCTTTGTGTGGTTTTGTTATTTTGTTTAGTGTTGTTGTCTGCTGTTGGGCTTTTAATTTTTTAAATTTTTTTAGTGTGGTTGTCTTTGAAGATGGCTCAACAAAAAATGTCTGGCAGAGAGGGGAAAAAAGTGAAAAAGGAGGAGGAAAATCTGTTTTTTTTTTAAAAAAAAGAAGAAGGAGAAGAAGAAGAAAAAAGTAACAAAGGGCATCTAAGAACAACCAGACTACGAGTCAGCCCGCTACCATCGATGTTAGCTCATGCCTTGCAGAAGAACATTAGCTACTTGCCAGTAGAAGAGCCATAAGTCCAAACACACATACACAGCAAGAAGTCAGCTTTTTGGTTATAGGTCATGCAAAAAAATGACACAGGAAAGGAGAGAGGTAAAAGGAATGAAAACAGGACCAGTTAGAAAGTTGCAAAGTCCGCCACATGGTTTCATGGTGGTGGAAAGAGCTCACGGCAAAGTCAACCAATCGTCATGTTCCCTGCTGCTTTCAACTCTTAACTCGGTTTTTGTTTTGTTTTTTTCTCGGTTCAAGAGAAGCTTCATACCTGCCAAATTTGGTGGGTCTCTCAAATGCTCATTTTTTGGCCTTTGTTTGGCTAGATAAGGTCAGACGGCCGAGGAAAAGTTGTGAAGGTGCTGAAGCTTGGTGGTGATTGGCGCGAGAGGCCGAAGCCGGAGTGCGCGCGCCGGTCGCGTGGCCATCTCCCGACCAGGAACGGGATAGCAGAGAGCAGGCGTAGCGAGGACGAAGTACACCCAAGAGTCATGGGGGTATCAAAGGCAAATCGGGTTAAAGACCAGACTGCTTCCTTGGCTTTTCCCAGTGGCATCTCCTTGGGACAGCACTCCCCAAACCCGCTAATGCACGTACAAGACTAGCAGATGTTACAATGAGCGCAGGAGATACGCTAGAGAGAGCAGGGCTGCCGAGTCCCGCTGCCGAAGTCCTCGGTGCGGCGGGTGCGGCGCGGCCCACCTGCGTTTGGAAACTCAGAGCGGCGGGGGGCTCCTCTAGCTGCCGCGGCGGCTCGCGCCCCTCTCCCGCTCCGTTTCCTGCACGTGCACTGGCAGCATCATTGAGCCCAGTGTTTTATTGATTAACACTTCCCTTTTCATTGATATACATTAGCAGCTGCTGAACGTTTTATTTAGATAAAAGCGGCTCTGTGGATGAAGGACACATCCACTCAGACCTAGAGTGGAAGAGGACGCATGCTATCCGCCGCACCATGTAGCACACGCTTTGCTTACGTGAAACGAATGAGCTTCTCTCCGCCACGTATTGTAACGATACACAGGGAAGACGTGATTATGTACAAATATAAAAATGCACTTATTTATTGGGTCTCGTTAGTTGTCCCGGGCTCTGAAGACACTAGAAAGAAGGTGTCTTAATGTCCCAGCTTTAGCCTGCAAGGAAAACTCAATACGCTTTTGAATACCTGTAAATATTACATTGGGTAGTGACAGGGTAGGGCTATTGCTCGCGGGCCATAGCACAGAACAAGCCACCAGCTTATATGGACGCCTCTTGTTTGTGTGATATTTTTCTGCTAACTCATTTTATGCTGGATGATGTAGAAACCACAGAGTAACGCTCCTCTTTGCTACCTGTGGCATCAAAATTGTCGCCATGTGGACACCTGAAAAGATTTTATGCGGGTGATCGTTGGCTACCCAAAGCCCTTTGGGAGGAGAAGAGAAGGAAGTGGAGGATGGTCAGGGGAACAGAAAGCAAATATAATTAACTGGTTTTCAGCAGGGTCCCTCACAGAACATTTGGCACATCTTTATCATCCTTACTGATGACTTAAAACCAAAGCACGGAGAAAGGCACGAACGGTGCTCGTGGCTTAAGCCGATACCTTGTGTGTCGCGGGCTGTTACAGTACTTACCGCGCTCCACCTCGCCAGCATCGTAACACAGCTAAACAGTCCGAGCGGGGCGAGCAGCAGCGTGCACCACCACCGCGTTACGCAGGAAGCACGACGGGTGCCCTCGGCATTGGCTTGGCCATAGGAGCTGAGGCTTTCTCCTGAGATGGGCTTCACAGCTAGGTGAAGTCTACGTCTCTGCAGTAGCAAGACTATTTAAGCAGCCTACAGAAATCCTTCTGCTTCCCTTATAGTCTGATTAATTTGCATTGATACCTGCTAGGAAATGACAGTGTATTCCCAAGAAACAGTGGCTCTTAGCGTTCAGTCTTAATCGGAATATACACATGGCAGAAACCAATACTGTAGAAAATGACATTTTCTATAAAAATCCTCTATTCCTTTCAAATCCCAGCAGCAAGTTTTGAAGTTTTGTAAGGTTCCCTGACCTGGCTTTCTGGTCTGTATACAATGATTCTTTTTTTCCCCAGCTCTGCTGGTTAGCTGAGTAAAATCCACCACTGCTCTGCTAATTTTTCCTTATTGTTGCCTGGGAAAGATTCTGGTCTTAAAACCTACCTCTTCCTTCTCCGTCATTAAGGAGAAGCAGATACTATTCAAGAGCAAGGACTCCTCTTCCCTAACAGTGGTGCAAAATTAAATCCAGGTTAGTGAGAAACCTACAGTGGGAAAATGCAGTGAAACCGCACGGAGCAGAGCAGCTCCGCCAGTCACACGAGCGGTGCTGGCACCAGCTAACAGCAGCAATGCCTCCCTGTCTCCCGTCTTCCTTTCCCTTCCTAAGAGTTATTCATTCAACAGACTTTGGTAGGAGACCTCCAACAGCTCAGACCGGTCCTGACCGAGACGGGAGGGCGTTTGCCTGCTCTGGAGGGGCAGGCGGTGTCCAGGGTAGGTGCTCCCTCATTTTAAAGGACAGGCTGCTGCTAAGGGAGGGGTGAGGAGAGGTTAAAGCCCCCAGTAATCCCCCTCCTACCAGTAAATCCACAGTGAAATGAAGCTTTATTTACAGGTAGGGGTGGGCCCTTTGGTCCTCCAAAGCTTCCCCAGGCTTCACTAGGGCCCCCTCTCCGGAGCACCCTTGCCCCTGTGACTGAGCAGACGTGTCTGCTCTGCTAGGAAGCATTAAAGATGTTTTCCCTGCAGTGTTTTCTGCCCGTTTCCCTGATCACACTTTCCCATGGAAGCATTTCCCTCTTGTCATGTTGCAGAAGGTCGGAGAGAAACCCTCCAGTTCTTCCTATCCTCCCTTTTCCTGCTCGTGGCCCCACAGCGCTGTCTTTTGTCACCTCGTGTCCTGCAGGCCCGGAGGGGTGGGACCTTTCAGAGCCTCTTGGTGCTGCTCAGGACATCCCAGAGTTGTAGGAGGGAGACGGTGCCGTGCTGTTGGCTGGGCACACTGCTCCCACATCTACTTCTTGAACAGGTATCTTGGAGTTACTAACCATGTAACGATGGATCAGGTGATAGGCTTTAAATGCAACTCTGTTTTATACCTTTCCCATATAAATTATTTCATCTGCTTTTGGATCCATTGTACTGCTTTTGTCCAACTTGATTTTGGGTGTATCAGTAATTCAGTAAAAGAAGGGCTCTTGAAACACTGGCTTCTTAATACCACCTCCTATTTCAAAATCGGTGTTTTGAATCCATGCACCTGCAAATGCTTTTGACTCCAACAAGGAAAGGAGCCACACCAGCCACGTTTCAGAGGGATAACCACTTGCCCATAAAAATTAGAAATCCAGTTATCTCTTCCTACACAGCATGAGAAGCACAGAATTGCTTATAGCTGAATTTAGATGTCATTGCAAAAATATGCTTGTGTCACTTTGATGTGAGGGGCAACAGCTTTCTCCTGAGCACAAGGGAGAACGGCTGCTGCAGCCAGGATTCTGCCCAGGCAGTAATACTCTCACAAAAACCATCTTGTTTTTTCACCAGAGCACATGATGAGACCTGGTTATTTCTGCAACATACAATTGATGCAATCTTTTTTGTTTTCCTTGGTAATTAAGTGCTAGCTGTCATGCACACTATAAGGACATGGACCATTATTGTAACCACAGAAACTCCTCATTCTCCCTCTGGTTATATTTCCTAAGATGCCAAAGCTACTTCACTGGCTTTGTCACTCCTACAGAAATTTCTGAGTGCTGCAATTCAATTTTCATTGCCCAGTGATATCGGAAAGAGCACGCTAACCAGGTCATGCAATGAAATATGAACTAACAGTCCAACACTAATGCATATCAAGAGTCAACAGCACAATGCCTTCAGCCTGCTACGTGTTCAGGAATAAGGGCATGAACAATACCTCCATATCTTGGCTAGCTGCGGATGACCTAAATATCTTAGTTTCAGAGGCAGCAAAATGCATCATGAACATCTCCCTCTCTTGGCCTGGCTCCTTTGCGCTTGTGAGGAAGAACGAGGACAGTCTGAGTTCCCATGATAGGTCCCATGCCACTGGTGTCTTCAAAACGTTTAGAAGGAACAATGCAAATCTGCCTTTGGTCATCCTCTTCTCCAGCTTTACTAAGTACTGACTGATGCCCTTCTCTCCTCCCTGATTACAGATCTGAAAACATCTTGGCTTTTCCCCCTATAACCTCATCTTACGAAACACAAAAATAAGTCACAAAACAGCCGCAGTAAGACAGAATAGCCTCATTATGCAAAAAAAATCTATTGAGTTGCTTGGTCAGTTACAGCAGGACATTTTCACCATGTGCAAGCACTCCGCACTGCTGCATGGCAGGGTGCCCTGCGAGTCCTTGTGGTGGACTAGGCAAGGCAGATCATCAGGCATCATCCTACCATCTACAAGACCCCTCACACCTTGGAGACAGCATCTTGTGTGTTGCATGGGGTGGGCAGAGTGTGTGATTTGCCTTGGGAGCTCTGGCTGTGTACTGTATCTGGCAGCAAGGGGAATGCTGAAGGCATTGCCTGAGTTTCTCTCTACGTTTCTTGCTCTTCCCCTGAGAGCTGGGCATGGACACTACCCTCAGCCAGGCCTTGAGGCACAAGGAGAGAGGTGTCAGATCTGCTGACAGCATTGCAAGAGGGTGTTTGGGGCAATGCGGGACGCTGGATCCAAAAGGACTGGGTGTTACTATGAAAAGCGTGATCTTTACGGGTATATGGGCCTAGAAATCACATATGCGGAAAGTTTCTCTTCGGTTTATTTACATCTTTCTGACTTGGACATAGAGAAGTACTTGCCTTCCTCTGCTCCTGTGGTGGTGTTACTTGTGACAAGATACTGGAGAGAACAGACATCCCTTATGAAAGAGCACCTGGTCTTACCGAGCACGGGCTTCGCACACAGCAGCCCTTTTGTGGACCCTGCAGGAGGATGGGTGCCGAGTGTTTTAAAACAGTGCAGTACACTAAGAAAAAACTTGGTGAGCTTGCAGCTCTGCTTTATTCTAAGGAAAGGGGCAGATCAGTGTTTGTTCACCCGGCCCTGTTTAACCAGCTCTTTGCTCATTCCCGTTTGAGAAATTCACAGTAAAGCTGGTTGGTGAGCTTATCTCAGTGTGACAAGCTGCCCCTGCTGCTGTGCTGCTCCTAACGCCCTGGCGTTAACCTGAGCTTAGCAAGGAGAGCCCCTGCTCTGTGCTAAAGGCTGATTGTATTTGAACTGCAGTTGCATCCTCCTCGAGTGCCGTTTGACTTAGAGAAGCGTCAAATGCCATTGTGAAATCCTGTGATTATTGTCAACAGGGCGCTGAAGTCACGAGGAAAAGCTGTTCTCTCTAAACACTAGCTTTGCAAGCGTTTCTTGGGAATCCGGCACGTAGTGAGACTCTTTCCATCTCGTGGATCCGTGCCAGCGATAAAGGCTCTACAAGTCTTTTCATACCCACAGAGACATCTGCGCAGCCCCCAAACCTTCAGTGGCTTAATAAAGCTGGAAGCGCCTGGCACGTAGTAAGCATTTCTATAGAAAATGAAGATAGAGGAACAGAATCTAGCTTACTCTCTTAGCTGCCTCGTCTTTGTGCTTTACAAGTGAGAAGCAATAAAAGCTGATTTACGTCATTAGAGCCAGCAGATGTGACTGATACACACAGACGGCAAATCAGCTGACTAAAGAGATGCTGCTTTTACTGCTGGTTTTTTGGAGAGGAACCATATTATTGGGGAGGACGCTGAATGATAGGGGCTTCAGTTGGCAGAGGACTGAGTCTGTGGGCGCTGTGTTTTCCACCTGCCATTTGTGCTGCGGATATAATAGGGCAGACAAGCTCCGACACTGTCATTTTTCTTATTTGCATTGGCCGCGCTCAGAGCTGTTTATTTGGGTTAGGCGGGGGCGTCCTGCAGGCCTGGCGGTGTTTGCGCCGAATCCTCTCCTCTCCCCGAGCGATGATGGAATGTGTAAATGAACAGCATCTGCCTCTGCCCTCCTGTTGCTCAGCATCCCCAGAAACGCATTGTGAACAGGGACTGAAATAGCAATCAAATGTCAGCGCTGCGCCAGATAAGTACACGCCAGCCTGCTTTCCTGATGCAAAAGCAAAGACGGAGTTGCACAAAGCCGGCTTTCTGTGGTAGAGCACTGCAGAGGGCAGTCTCCCTGCTAGTGATCTTCTTCTATCAGGGTGGTACTGGCTGTCAGGGTGGTGCTGGGTGAGGGACTTCATGGTTTCATGATTCGGGTGAGTGTCACAGCTCAGGTTATATGTAAAGAGTGCCTTGTTCTCTGCTCAGACTGCTGGACTGTGTTTCACCCCCTGGGTCTGTGCACTCCCTGCATAATTCTGCTCTCTGCCCTGGGTATTTTCCCCCTATCCAGATGCAGAAGTGTGCAGCATTGAGTTAATGGCTGGGTTCTTCAAATCACATCAGGTGATTTTGGTTCCTCCCCAGTGAATCCTACAGGACTGAACATCCTTGAACAGATGAGGGGCAGGGTCACAGGGAGCTGAAAGCTGAGGATTATAGATAAATAAATAAAGATGAGAGGGCGTAGGGTGTCTCAGTCAGTCTCTTTAGCTATTTGGAGGGATATTAATAACATCCTGAATTTTGGCATCAGAATTACCTAAACAAACAGGTGACTTCATCAAACAGTTAGCCAGAGCTCAGAAACCTGGGTTGGGAGAGGCAAGAAACCACAGCCCCACCGGCCTCTTTGGGAGGAGACAACTGACAACTAATAGCAAACATTCCTTCGATTCCTTCCTCATCAACAGCTTTCTGCAAATCTAATGTCTTTACAAGCAGGCAAATAAAGGCAAGGGCCTCACACAGAAACAGCGGACAGGAGCAAGTCCTTCATGCTATCACATACCAGGCACAGGAGAAATAATTACCGAAGTCTGAGAATGGCTTTTGATTCCTTTCTGCTAGACAAATGCGACCGGGTGCTTGCCTCAGCTGTTGTTAGCCCATCTCCCCCAAAGTCCATGTTCCCATCACACTGAATGACACACGGGATGGGGAAATCATAGCAGTGAGTCTTCTTGCATCTTTTCTGTGTATTTAATTCATTTGCATTAATTGCACTCCCTCTAATATCAGGGAGTGCACAGGTCCTCACTAACTTTATTTCCAGATGGTATTTGGAGCCTAATGTCACAGTAGGAAGTTACAAATGCTCTTCTGGAGCAAATCACCTAAGGAATCAAATGGTTCCAGCACCACACATGAAAATGAATTTCTTTTGCCTGAAGAAATAGGTTATTCTCCTAGCCTGAATCTGACTCAGGAACATGTGGCCTTACCACACCTCTCTCACACCTCTCTGCACCACGGTATGACTGTTTCCTTAAATTTCTTTTAAAAGCCCACCTATCCACATCTGCTCTCTTTTTGGATATAGAATCCCTTTAACACCCTTTGACAACACGCAGGTCAGCTAGAAAGGAGAAAAAAAAAACACTGTAACTTTATCAGCGCAAGGAACCATTACCTGGGAGTGCAGGACTTGATTTTGAAGGGTATGGAGGAGGACAAATCTCCCCAGGATTTCAGAGTCAAGGTGGGATTGATTGACAAACGCGCATCGCTAAGACCACAGCGAGCCTAAGGGGATCTCCGAGCGGTTGCTGGCTATGCAGTATCCCATAAAGAAGTGTTGGGGCCTCCAAGACCCAGTTGACACTCACCGTGGTTTCGTCTTCATGGAGCACCTGGTCGTAGCCACTCAGCGCGACACAGAAAATGATCGCCGTGACGTCCTCAAAGCAGTGAATCCACTTCTTGCGTTCTGACCGCTGGCCTCCAACGTCAAAGAGCCTAGGGCACAGGAGAGGAGCCGTCAGCGCTTGCTCTTCGTTGGTCAAGAGGAAACTTTCCTTGGAAGGCTCCAAACATAGAGCAACAGGTCTTTAACTGCTGGCTCAGCCTCCTCCTCCAAGGTCTGGAGCCCGAGGAGGAACAGGAGGAGCAGCAACAACCAGAGATCTGCATATTCGTGGGAGAGCCTCGGCAGTGCCGAAGGGTGCCAAAGGATCTGGGGAGGCTGAGCCTGTGCTTTCTTCAGGTTTACATACTCTAAATACTGTGTGTGTGGCTTTCTGTCTCCATCCTCTCTTCTCTCTACTGGCTGACTTCATGAGTGTCAATATATAGAGTTAACTACATGACTGGCCTATTTTGGAGAAAAAGTTTGGCCAAATATTTTTAAGCTTATGAAGCTTCATCAGACTTGGGACCAATCTCATACTGGGTGTCCAAACAGGAAGGTGTCGTTTGGCTTAGAAGAAGGTACAGTGAAGTTTAAGGACTTCATAGACTTATCAGACGTAGTGATTTTCAGGACAGGATTGCAAGACATTTCATGTTGTTGACCCCCAGAAATGCAGCATCCTCTACAGTGGAAGCCATCAATGAGTTAAACAGCAGTTTAATGATTTCTCCTTTGTGAATTATGGGAAAACACTGTGACAATTACGTGCTCTGAAAATTTACCACACCATGCTCTTTTAGACTCACCTGAAGTGGAGGTTTTTGAATGTGAAATGGGTTTCTACAATGCCAGTTGTTTTGACCCTGGTTCGAAGGATATCCTGCTCCGTGGGCTGGTAGTCTGCAGCTCCAATTCGATCTAAGCTGTCTAGGTAGCTAAGAGGAAGAGAGAAAGAAAACAAAAAGAAGACAGATAAGAATAAGATGTACATTAATCTTTGTCAATCTCAGATGAATCCCTCAGCTTCCTATTAATCATTTTCAACCGCATTTGTCATGGCTGAATGTACTGTGGTTAAGGAAAAAAAAATCGTGTTCTGGGGAAAAAGAAACCTTAACAAACCCCACTAACCTAAGTACAAAATCTGATAGTGAACTGAAAGCAGGAAATTAAGTGTTCATGTGTTGTGAGTCCTGATGCCTATCTGTGAAAACACCTAGTTTTAATATTTCTTACTATTTTTATTCCCTGAGGGAACTAAGGTCCTCATCAGTCTGCTGCGCTAGATGCTGTACACACCCCTGCTTTTCTGGAAGGGCTTGTTCAAAACCTCGCAGCCTTTCCAGGTAGGCGGCTGGAGCAGATAGGTCTCGTTCCTGGAACAGCTGGATTGAGTCACCCCTGGGAGATGCCTCTCTCTCCAGTGACAGTGGAGGGAGTCTGGGCGACCGGCTCAGCCGAGATGCCATGCTTTCAGCTCAAATAAGGTGAGATGAATCTGCCCAAGTGAGTCATTCTTTCGGTTTGAAATTGCACATAGGTCTGTGATTGCAGGAGATACAGTTCTTGGACAAAATCCAGGGGCCAGATTAGATGTTGATCAACAGATGTAATCTGGGAGTTTAAATCAGGTGTTCTTTGAGGGAAACAAAGATTTAGCTTTCTAAAATGCTTGGATACTTTTAAAACATTTATCTTTATTTTGTTTTAGGCTTAAAATCTATGAATATAGGCAGCTCCTCCATAGGCTGGGACTCTGGGTATGAAGCTGCATGTTCTGGTGTGAAACCTTTAGGTAGAGGAACCTTACCTTGGCATATATATGACCACAATGAATTTTTTCACCCAAATGCAGAATAAGTTTTGAAAATACCTCAGCCCAACTAAATATAAGTTATAGAGAAAAGACAAATTTAATTCTGATTACAATTTAATATAAATTATAAACGTGAAGTTGCACCACACAGCAAAGTCTTTTCCACCACCAGTGAGCTGCACACAGACCTTATAGTTCCTCTTAAAGGGGGTATGGTGTGCACTGCTGGGAGACAAGGCCTAAACGCATACTTCTAGCTCCAGGAGCATCAATCTAATGCATGTGAGATGCGTTCGATGTACTGAATATATCAAAGTAGATCTGTGTGTGACCAGTGGTCTTGCCCTTTGCATCTCTGTGCTTCTTGCAGGCTGGGCTGTTGCCCAAAGAGACAGTTGGGCAGGAGACTGCGTGATGGGGACAGGAGGAGAGGTTACCCATTAAAGTGCTAGTGGGATGCCTGGCAGCTTTGCCCAGTGTAGCTTGCAGAAAATAAATGGTACAAAGAGAAGTTGTGTAGTTGTATGTAAGGAAAAGACATTGTTAACCCAAATAAGCACAAGTTTGCCAGCGAGTGGAAGAAGGTATGAGTTGGAGTCATTCACATAAAATAGCCATGATGTTTAGCTTGACTTTCTCTTTCAGTTTATTCTAAATGTAATCTTTTTTTTTTTAACTTAGAGTGTGGGTTTGGTGCTGATGAGTAAACTAGTCATACTGACTTGGTGGTGAGTGCGCTTCCCTATTTGCCTTGGCAAAGCGCATCGCACTTGGCCTGAAATTCAGCCTGCTGCTCATGCCGTGGGAGCTCAGGGGGCTTTGGCACGTCACCCACCCTGACCTGCTCGGGAGCTCCATCAGGCACGTCTGGGGCCGGGTCCCCAGCTCTGCCGGCAAAGGCACCCTGGTTTCTAGGCGGTTCTGCAACACCCTGTACTGTTGATGACCGTATTTTCCCTGCTGCATCAGAAAGCAGAAAGAAGCTTTGTGTTTGCGTCCTGGAGGGAGGGCTTCAACCCCGGGCTCGTGAGCAGACGGAGCCCAGCGCAGTGGAGCTCTGCACTCCCTGCCACCCCACGGCACTCGTTGCCACAGGCTTTTGTGCCTACTCCACTAACTTGGAAAAACCAGCAGATGAACAAACCCTACGCTAAGATGAAAAACAAACCTCAGCCTACTCAGGTCACGTATTTTGGCCACCCGTCATTTCCACTACTTGTTTTTACTGAAGAATTGCAAGAATCACGTCACTCAGAGGAAAGTATGTGAGCTGAGTAGACTTATTTTTACCGTGCCCTTCTTCAAGCATTTAAAAACATCATGGTTTTATGACAGATGCTCCCTCAATAGCTTTTTGATGGGCCATGGATATATGAATGGGCCTTCATTGGCTAATCTTTGAAATGAGATCCTTCGCCGTGATGGCTGCAGCCATGATCACTCATCTATTCACCACTGGTTGTCAACTTCTGTTATTGAAGACACAGCTGCATTTCCTCACATGTCCCCACAGACCGAAATGGCTTTGCAGTGTCTTTGTTCAGACAGCCAGGCTTTCCTGTGTCCCCAGGAACAAGATCCTTCAAGGTGACAGTAAAAAGCAGATGTGTAAGAGGTGGAGGCAGCTTCTTTTCCTCTTGCAGGTCTTGGCAGTACCCTGGAGACCTTTACCTGTTCCTCCATCTTCATTTTCTGTGTTTTCCTATGTTTCAGTTCTCTTCACTTCACATGTTCCCGCTAATTATTCTTGCCTTTGAGATGCTCTTAATGCTGGGAGTGCTGCAAATGTACTGTAAACCAGCCAAAGGACTCAGCCGTGCAGCAGCAGCACAATGAGGGAAGAGTTCGTTAGTGTAATTACGCTCTTTGAAGTGCAAGGATTTCACTGTGAATGGAAGTGTCCTTTAAACCCTGCTCCGCGATCTGGGATTGCAGGTGGTTCAGGCTCTTGCTAGCGGCGTGCACAGCTCTCGGTCGCAGTCAGCGTGTCCGGGGGCACGTGGGCAGTGTGTAGCTCCTCCACGCAGGGCTCCCTTTGGCTGCATTGCAGCAATTTTGCATCCCGTTTTATTCTATCTTTGCTGAAAGCCTCGTGTCTCCTCCAGCACTTGTCCATGGCACGATGCAGTGCAAGGTGCCTAGATCCACCCCATCGACTCCAGCCTCTCCAGCCTCCAGGTTCCTGGGAGACCATGCAGCTTGCCAGCCTCTAGAGGGGGCAGGAACAAAGCAGTGGAGGGAGAAGAGCGGAGCAGGATCCATCCCATCCAACCGCTCGTCTCTAACAGCGGCCAGCTTCCAGTCCCAGTTTGGGTGATCTCCATAGGAAACTGGGCTGCAATGGAGTGTTTTCCCTAACACCTTTCAGGGTGCGGAGCAGCTATGACCGTGGCTGTCAGGGCACCACTTCCCTGTGTTTAACAGGTGCCCTGGGCCGTGCCAGCGGAGAGAAAACCTCCACGTCCCCTTAGCCGAGCTGGGCTCTGCAAGGGTCTGGTAGCTCGGGGTCGTTCCCGTGCTAATGCACCCGGAGCGCTGGCTCCGTCTGGCCAACCTGGCGCCCAGCTCACATCCGCGCTTCCCAACCCACCCTGGGCCACTTCGATCAACTCCTCTCCTTTTCACTCATTTACAGCTTTTCTAATCCTTTCTGGTGTTCTTCATGCGTTTTTCGATATCTTAAATTATTTCAGTCACCTGGCTCTGTTTTTCGTCTGGCCTGGTGGTCTTAATGAGGGTCAGCCATCAATTTATATGAGGCTATATAATAGTTTCAGTGCTGTTTTCGGTGCTGCATTCCCAAATTGTTTATTCTTTTGGCTCCTCTTGCCTGGAATTTCTCCTGTCTCAGGCTGCAGCAGATTTTTTTCCACTGGACTTCGTCACAGCTCAGCTGGGCCCGGTTGGTGCACGAACACCAAGTTTAATGGCTCTTGTAAAGCTCGGCAGGAGGACAGTGCTGCTGCACGGTTGTCACGCTCGTACCCAGCTGCAGGAGTGGGAAGCCGTGTGCCTCGGGCAGGCTGCTGTTGAAATTTGGGGCTGATTTTAGCTTCTCGCTGTTCTCGCTGGGCCCTGCTGGAGGCATCCCCAAGGCTTCGGATGGGAGCTGAGCTCCCTGCCCAGGCTGTTTGCAGACACCTGCCGCCAGGGCCTCTGCCGCGCGGCGGGATGCCGGCACCCCCGTGCTGCCTTCTGGCAGGAGCGGGTGGAGGGGCCGTGCTGTCTTTGGGGTACCATTCATCTGGGACGAAGGAAGTCCAGGTGGGGGGAAAGTGCCACACAAAGCACTGGATTACAGCACTCCTGATAAACACTTTGAACCGCGACTCTAAAGGCCAAACTGTTGCTGGAGATAATTAGTTGTCGCAGCCAACAGTCTTGATGACACATAATCCCCTCAGAAGTCAGCGTCTGTTTAACTAGCAGAAATAAAAGCACTTCGGAGGATGGGGAGAAAGCGCTCAGCTCTCCCCGCTCTACGTCATTCTCGTTGCGCTGTGCTGGCACCAGAGATCCTCCTGCTCTACAGGCTCCGGGGCGTTGCAGACTGGAGTGGATGCGTATCCGAAATGACACATCAGCTGCTATTTGCAGGCAGGGCTGCCCCGGGCTTGCAAGAGTTAAAAAAAAAAAAAAAAGCTGAAGAAAGGTTAGCGGTTTTTGAGTACATGAGTAACCCTCTAGCATTTATACTCCTGAGCTGAGCAGCTCCATTACTGCCTATATCTTTTATCTTAAATGCTTTGTTTTGAAGCAGATTGCGGGTTTCTGAGTCATTCAGTTTATCAGGCTCAGGGAGGTGAAACCCAACTACGTTATGCTGCTAAAAGCAAAATCATGTGAAGTGGCCTTTCCTGGATACAGGGAGAGGAGCAGACTGAACTGAGACTACGAAATGCAGATGCTCTATAAGGACTAGTTGATACTGAGCATCTTCGCACAGTAACATTCAGAATAGGGAGTAAATATAATCTCTTGTGCCTCCATTTGCTGTTTTCAACACCATGTGAGAGCAGTACCGTTGATGCCAGGTACACTGCGTAGAAAGGACCGTTGTACGAATTACCCCACGGGAACAGGCTGGTGGCAGCCTACATAACGGTGGCCAATGCTACATGCGTTGCGGGGAGGGGGACCCCTTCCCAGGGCACTATGCCGCCATGGGAAGCTTCTTCCAGGTCTGTACCATCTTTGCCAAAGGCTCCGTTGGCTGCTAATGTGGATGAAATATTGAAGCAGAGGTATCTGGCTTTTGGGCTGCAGTCAAAGCGGGGTACCTGCAGCTTGGCTTACACAGATGTACACCACAAGTGTTGATGTTAATGGCAACGAAATGGTTGTACCTCCAGGGTTTTTTTGTTTGCTTGTTTTTTTGCCTCTAAGGTGACATCTTTGCAATCCTTCTGCAAGCAGCATCCAGCTTGCTGTGCCCCAGGCACTCCGCCAACCCGAGCTCCCGCCTTCTGACGCTGCGCTGTCATGCTAACGCAATGCCGAGCCTGAGCTCACGTCCTCTGGGCGCAGCAAGCCGTGGTGCACCGGCGACCACAGCCGTGTGTCTCGGTCTGGATTTGCAGATAAAGGTGTGAGAGAGCAAGCCGGGACACAGTGGCATCTTCCAAGATGTTCCTTCGGCTGTCAGCCTCGGCCTCAGCCTGTGTCTCCTCCACGAAAAGGGCCCCGTGTGGGACACTCTGGCATTCGGTTTTGTTGGCTTGTGTTGTGTTTAATTGAAAAAGCAGATCATCATTTGTCAACAGAAGCAGCTGAGTCACCACTGGGTTATTTTCTACTCTGCGTACAGAGACGCTCGATGGTTGTCTCCAACGCTGCGTCGTGGTGACTGCCGGCGAATGCTGACTTTTAATCAAGGTTGCCATGAGCAGGATTCACCTCACCTAGCTTTACATGCTTATGGGCACATGTCTCCAGAGGAGCTGGTTGTACTATACTCCTTTATAGTTCGTGGACAGAAATGGGCACTTCTAATGTCTGTCGTTTGCATCTGATATTAGCCTGTACCCTAACTACTTCCTTTCCTTCACTGATGAACAGATAGCTACATTCAAGGCTTAGTAGAGGGAGGAATCAGATGAAAAGCATTGGGCCAGAAGAGTGTCAGTAGTGACTCTATAAAAGCATATAGTAAACTCTTATAGTATCTTCCACCAGAAGAGAAAAAACGTGTGGGCGCTGCTTGCAGAAGGTGTGATACAGCTCTCAGCATGGCTACTCCGGGCAGCCGGCTCTGGGCAAACACCCAGAGGTTGTGGCACTACACCGTTTCTTCTGCAGACACCATTCCCGGCCATATCTGCTACGTTATTTTAGGGCGAGGGGAAAACCAGAGCACAGCTCTCATCCAGCGCGCACAGCTGTGATATAACACACATCTTAAATAATCATCAGTTATGAAATGCTTGAAACGGAGCCAAGCACTTGTATTGTGTCCCTTCCGAAATCAATAGCTACGCGTAGGAAATGCTGCCCGCGCACACACGTGCCCGGAGCCTTTCTGTCCTCCTAATGAGCGCTGGGAAGTGCTGAACGCTGCTCGTCGGGCACTTCCAGGTGAGTTAGCACAGGCAGGAAAAAAAAAACTGGAGAAGTTAAATAATTCAGCTAAGAGGAAGGGAGGATCAGCTGGTATTTTCTGAGCCTAGTTCAGAGGAGGGAGGGCCTGGGACTTCTCTTCCGGACGTTAGGCAGCCCTCTGCGTGCTCCTGCTGCGTTCCCCGCTCTGCCGGCCTCGCCCCTGCGCGAGGCCCAGGAAGCGACCTGAGAGCTTCTGCCGTCCTGCCGCGGCTCCCGCCGCCCCGTCCTCCCCTCGTGCCTGACCAGGTGAGGTGCTGCCCCGGGTCAGTTATAACAGCCGCTGCCCGCCCTCCCCAGCTTCCCTCCCCAAAATCCAGCGGTTGCATAAACCAACACCGCTTTTAGCACGGAAAAGGCCAAGCAATTCTCTCAGCATTAGGCCACTGGGGAGAGAGAAGTGAAAAACATCCAGACCACCGTTGTACGGGAGCTCAGCCGTCCTCTGGCTGCTAGAGCTAAAAGCAGCAGTGGCGGTGAGCGCCGGCCGGTTGATTAGGGGAATTTTCCCTCGCGAACTCTGCTGGCCGGTCTGGGCTCTCATCATGCCCTCTTGGGAAATAAGGACTATGTTCTCTGCTGTGACAGCGTGGTGCCAGACCTTGACGGAAGGGACGCCACGCTGTGACGCGTTTCTCACCGCACTGCCGGGCGGGAGCCTGCTGCTGCTCTGGGGCACGGGCTGCGTGTTTGCACCTCGCTGGCTGCAGACGCGTGGAGGCAGCCGGGGGGGGAAGGGGGGCCGTGCAGCAGGCCGCATAGACCCTGCGCATGAGGGTCAGCTTGGGCAGCATCAGCGCTAGTAGGACGGGTAGGCAGGGGGAACTGCAGGTCGGGACCAACAAAAGCAGCCTTGTAGCTTAGCTGTCCCAGTTAGACTTGCAGTTTTCCCAGGTACGATTGGATCCGGACTAGTTTTTAGCATAGCACGTGGATGGGCAGCGTCACTAAGTAGCAACCGTATAACAAAGGTCTGTCCAGGCGTGAAGGGAGTCGGAGCTCCCGGTCCTCAGGCTGTCTTTGCCCAGTGGCGGTGCTTCGGTCCGCAATACACCGGGGTTTTGTTACTGCGGGAACGGGGAAGCACCTGACGGTGTGGGACAGCGCGAGTTTGTGATCAGAGAGCTCTGGCTAGGGGGGACGTGGGCTTTGGAGGGAAAGGCAGCGCTTACAACCAATTCAGAGATGTTTTTGCGACAGCCCTGGGAAAGAGGGTGTGGCCTCATCTTTCTGAAATGAAATTTGAAGTTTGAAAGGCAAATAAGAGGGGATGAGAAAGACCTTTTTATAGAGCCCTTACCAAAGAAAAAAACCATGGATCTGCATCAGAGCAAAGGTCCATCCAGGCTAACAGAGTCCAAGAGCAGATGCTGAGAGAAGAGTACAAATACAGAGCAAATATGCCCTGGTGGCCTATCTTCTGAGCCTCCAATGCTCTGTGGATAATGGAGTTCCTGAAAGAACAGTGATATCTTTATATTTATTAGCCCTCAATGGTTTTTCCTGCATAAATTTGTCTGGGCACTTTATGTGAACTTCCAACAGCCACATCTGCAGCAAGGAAGCTTAACTACCCTGTGTGTGTGTGTAAAACTTGCCTCTTTTTGTTTTTAAACTGCCATGTCAGAGTTTAGCTTTGTTAATTATTGCATGGGAACAGCTATTCTCTCCCCTATTCGCTACGTCTTGCTCTGAAGGCCTCTGCCTACCCCCCGTTGAGCATCTCTGCTCCAGCTGGGAGAGACCTCTTCTCCTGAGACCTTTCTCTATGGAAGCTCCTCCGAGTCTTTGACCATACCAGAAGAAGGGGTTCGCCAGTTTTCCTAAATCCTATCTGAGATGCAGAAAGGAGGGAGCCAGAACTGCTTTGTTCTGTGTGTTACTGTCTGCTTTACGGCCGCTTCATACCGTGTTACTTTGAGAAGCCGGTGTGACTACGGCCCCGCTCGTGGTTACTGCAGGGCCAGCAGATCTGGCCAGTTTGGTAGTAGCGGTGCAATCCTTTTTAGGAGCTTACTCGTCTCGGCCGTGCAGTTTATATAATGCCTCTGTGATTTAAATTGTTGTTTAGTGCAGAGCTGCTGACCGCAGGACACGCTCGCGTTTGTTTTCAGTAAATTAAGAATTTTTATGGGGGTGAGTGGATCTTTCCAGTGGTGCTCCGTAAATCTGAGCAGACCAGGATGACACAGAGCTCAAGCTCTGCAAGTTCTTTGGGGGCCTTTTCTCTCCCTGCGGCCCTGCACGCAGATGCCCTTTCCATGCCAGGACAGGCACAAACTTGATGCAAACTCCAGCTGAAGTGTTGGAAGGCTCAACAGCTCCAGTCTAGCTGTTGCTTTATGCAAGCATCTACTTAGTTCTTATGCTCAGCTCTGAAGGAATATAGCTGAGCTAGAGTAGGGGTGAAGCATGGCGGGACTCAGCACCCTGGAAGTGAGCAGGATCTATCTCTAAACCTTTAAGCAACAGAGTAAGTAGTGGCTTTGATGCTTTCTTTCACAAATATGCTTCAATGACTGCTGTTACAAACCTGCTGATCTTGGAGCTGGTGGCTTTCTATATTGAAAGAAGGAAAAGGAGAAGAAAGAGGAGGGCTGAAAATAAGTCAAAAGGAGTCTGGGATAATGAAGGGCTTGTTTTCTGGTAAGGAGCCCTCATGAGGGGACGGTGCCTCTGTGCTGCAGCAGGGCTCCTGCCATGGTTGCGCCAGGCAGTGGATTCACCCACATCAGCGCCGCCATCACCCAGAGAAGCTGCTCAGCCCAAACGCAGGAGGGAGAGAAACCAACCCATCTCGTAGCGGATGGGGTCCCCTGAATGAGCAAGCTGACAAAGTTGCAGACGCTTGCTAGCCACGGAGCTAGCTACACTGCACAGCAGCTTATTTGATTTGGCCCAAGGCAATCTTGCAAGCTAATTACTCCGATGCTGGAAAGCAAACAGCCGTGACCACGGGTGAAGCCAGTTCTGCAGACTTCAACCTTTTGAGCAGTCATTGGCCAGAGACATTCATCACGGTATGGAGGAAGGCCCAGGACATATTTAAATACTTGTGGCAGGAAGGAAAGTAGCATTAACATCTTTTCTAAGCAGACAGAAAAAACTAGGTGCGTAGCTGTAGTATTTTTGTAGTACTAGGTGTGTGTATCTGTGGCAGGGGTAGCGCTGGTGAGGGATTTAGATCTAACGCTACAAAGCAAAGCATTATTTGATGAGATCTGAGCTCTCACCTCAAGTGGATAGAGGGTGCCCATAGCTGTGCAACAGATAATTAGGAGGAGGGGGTGGGTTTCTCTCTCTGAAGCTGACTTCAATCAGGGACCTCTTTTATACATTTACTCGCAGCGTTGCTGAGGCAGATGGCTTGCTGGTGATGTAGTGGCAGTCATGTTACCGAATACGCTCTTCTGTCCATTTTCTTGGCCTATTAGCAAGCTATAGGGATTTCCTTTTTCAAAGCCCACCTATGCATCCATGCCAGAAACTGTAGGCATGGAAATCAGCAAATTTCAGACCTATGTTCTCTCCTAACTCTGCCATGAAAGGATGCGACTCATTGCTAGGAAAAACAAAACCTGAAAAGCTCACCCTTGGCTGCGCACTAAAAACGTCTCAGTTAACGCAGACATAGGTGGATCTCTTGGGTCTATAAATCTATGCTATGCAAATAGACTTTCTGGTACTTCTCAGTCACTGTCAGACTGAGAATCCTCTGAGAACGGCTTTGCTTGCCATATTGCAGCATTTTGGTTTTAGTCCAGGCCAGATCCGAAAGCAGAGATGCGTAAGGGAAAACTCATAGCGCAAAAGTTTCTCCTCCCCAGCTGAATAGTTGTTGGGAGGAGATTTGTGTTTGCCTCATACAAAATAGCTCATTCATTCCCACTAGAAGAAAGGCTGTCACCTGGGCCAGGCTAGCTAGACATCCTGGATGAATGCTGACCACAAACTTCTCCTTTCCTTCTGTCCAGTTCTTACGGCATCAGCAACCACAGAGTGGTCTGTAATTGTAGCCACCTTTCGTGATTTAAACAGCCCTGAAAGACGAGGCTTCTGCAACCCACCTAATACCGTTTGGGTTGCTCCCGCAGTCGCCTAGTCGCTCTGCTCACAGAGTTCCCAAAGGGCTGCTTACGGTAAGAGTCCCGGGTCTCTGCACCATCCCTCAGGGAGGGGAATCCTCCATCGATAAGTACCCTCTCTTAATTCTCTTAATAATAATAGTGATATAATGTAATAACAACAATAAGATAATGCCTTCTTCTGGATGCTGTTGAACGAGGGAACTAAAATGCCATCAAAACATGTATGGCAATTCAGATTACACAAGCAATTGGTTAGCAGAGAATTTTTCCCCTTCATATTTTTGCTATTAATCCCCCCAAAGCAACATATCGGGAATTACGAACTAGTAATCCATTGACTTACAAAGCTCTTAGCTCCATGCCCCAGTTTAGGATGCATCAGGGTCATGTACATAACAACACCAGCTTGTGATACTTGGCATGGGCCAGGCTGGCCCCAGAGCTAGCGTGGGTTTGTGGGAGCTCAGGGGAGGACAACACTTCCCAGGCCTGTCCTTCTGCAGGGCTGAGGACAGCTACTGTCTCAGCACTTGAGGCTGTGCAGAGACTTTTCCACACGCCCTGGGGACACGTCCTCGCCAGAAGCAGGCCTTGTAGTGATAAAAGTGGGCACAGTCTCCACTGTGTTCCCATGGACCTGCCCATGCTCACGTCTCCTGGGAGTGACCCACGGGCCAGCGTGCCTCAGCAACCCTGGCAGGCTAACCAGGAGTCTGTGCCTGCTTGGTGGAGATAAGTTTAAACTGACCCGGGAGTACTTCATTTCCAGCGGGAGAGTGGAGCTGGCCCAAAGTGGTGTTAGGTCTGGAAAATGTCAGGAATCCTTCCAGACAATATGGACTTTATTGCCAGTAAAAAGCTTTTCTTGAGCTTCCTCTTGGCTGCAGGATGGAAGGAGAGCATCTAGGACAGATGGCCGCTTAGCACAAACATCTTCGTTGCCTAGCCCCGCGCTGCTGCGGGCGCTGCTGCTGTGCTACCTGACTCCCGGGCCATGCATTTGTCCCCCAGCCTCCCCCTGGAGTAGGGAAATGTCGTTAATCACACTTCGTTCAGGAGGAGCGTAACTATTAAAGGGATAGACGGCTTGCCTGAGGATGCAACGGGAAGCCTGTAGCAGAGCTTGGAAGTCAGTTTGGGTTTCCTAAATCATAGTCGGGAGCTTTATCCACAAGACCATCTTTCCGCATTAAGTTCTATAATCCTTAAGCAATATTCTTCACTGCTTTTAACAGAGGTTTGCCCATATAGGGGCAGGTACTGTAGAGCTAGTAGGAATTTGTTTGCCTTTTGTAAGGAAGAAAAATATTGTCTCACATAAAGAGCAGCCCATAAAATTGTGTTACAGCTGATGATTGAATTTTAAGTTAACTCAAGAATTTGAATAGAGATAATATAATTTTTTTTTCTTGGTAAAAGAAGAAGGCTGAAAATGGATGTTGTCATATACTTTGCTCCACCCAATATAATTTCATGCATTTCTGTGTGGATTTTGATGTGTTCTGCAGATCAATGACACTGCATTTAAACACAAGCTAAGCAGTAATTACAGATGCATGCACGATTTATTCATCTGGTGGCACTGCACCAGCTGATGGAAGGATCAGCCGTATCCAATCAATGTTTGAGGCTGCTCAAAATAAAGAGCCTTTTTGCTCCCACTGGCAAGTGAAAGCAAAAATAACCCCTGAATCTCAGGAATGCCTCCCTTCTGCCCGTACGGGGAGTGTTGCAGGATGGGTTTGGGTCAGCCCCTATCCGTGTCTCTGCACCGTTGCCCATGCGAGGCTTTGCGCACTGATACATGTTGTTCGTGTTGGGTCTCCTTCATGCATTCACTGCTCACTGCTGAGGAATGAGACCCACGTGTCCTTAGGGCTGAGGATTGTATTGATGCGAGTTCAGGCATGAATAAGTGGGCAAACAGAGTGGGATGAGCAGGTGGAGGAAGGAGATGGGGAGTGGGCAGCCAGCATTCCCAAGATCACCTTCCCCGTGCCGGCTGGCATCCAGGCGTGGAGCGTGTGGACCGCGAGCCGGTGCGATGGGCTACGCCGCAGGGCCCAGCTGGAGGCACGCGGCGCGCAGGGAGCAGCGGGGGGATGGCAGTCGTCGCCGCAGCGGTGCGTAATGTGCTCCTGTTGTTATGGGAACACATGGCAGGCGATGCTGGGTAGCACGTTTAAAGGCAAATACTGGATTTTGTCCAATTTTTCTTCAGGTTCTCCCTGCTGACGTGGGCTACACGTCCATACAGGAGCTTTCCCCTGCCATGGAGCAAGCCCACAGAGGAGCAACACATCTAGCAGAGCCATTAGGGTCAAAGCAAAACCTACAGCCTTTCCCACGATAACTCTATTCTGGAAGTAAAGGACGATAAAGAGCGGGATGAATGGACCAAACAAGGCAGAGCCAGAGGTTTGGGCAGCTGTTTCGGACACTCCAGTGGGTGCCTGCGGGACTGGAGCCCAGCTGGGGCAGCTGGAGGTGGTCCCAGCTCAGTGCTGCTGCGCTTAGGGGAGGGACGCAGCCCTCAAGGTGCTGCCTCCGGCCCTCGGTTCTGCTTGGGGATAAGTGCCAGGAAAGAGGTTGGAAAGATCTTTTAGGTGTGTGCTGATCATCAAGCCCAGAAAGTCGGAGAAGCCCTTGCTAAAATAAACAGGTCATGTGGGCAACCTCTGTGCATTTAGCACATTTTCTGTTTACTACCGACTATTTTCAGCAGATATTCTTAGGTCTCCCATAGCAATCTGAATAGCCACAGTAGGGCTGAGCCTCATTTCCCTGCCCGTAGAGCCAAGTTGCAGGGAAGCAACCAACTCTGCTGATGTTGGAAAGCACCAGCAAGTGGAAAATCCATCCAGTTCTGCCTAGAGAATAGTAGTAGGTGGAAAGAGAGTGGCCAGGTTAGGAAAAAGCTTGCCAGGAGGTTGCCCAGGGGCTTGCCCAGCTTGCCCATGTCTGGGGCAGCGTGGGTGTACAGTGCTGAAAGCTCTTCTGTGCCATCCTGGGACTTGTTATTCTTTTGATGAGTTTATTTGTAACTTATTTCTTATTATTTGTGTCATTTTTTTGTTTATGTATTTCTGCTCAGTAAGATATTCCTCTAGGGATTTCTTAATTCAAAGTTGCTGCTTCCAACTTCAGCTTAATTTGAACAAAGATTTCTACCTGGACTCCATTACCAGTTTCCAACTCTCAACAGCTGTGTCAGCCTCAGCGTCCTGGGGACTTGCTCCTATTCCTGCCTGTTGAAGATTTGGCCTCCCTGCTCAGTGCACACCCCAGTTCAGTGCTTCTAATGTCGTGGATTGCAAGACCTTGGAGCTGTTTAACTGGAAATGCTTACATTTGATATGAAGTCTTCTTGGTAGGGTGCAATTGCTCATATTTTTGTGAATGAGGATTTGGGAATGGTTCTTACGTTACTGTAAAATACCAAGAGCAATACGGAGGGAGTGGGAAATGCTGATCTGAGCTATGAAAAGTGCTGTTGGAGTCTCAGAGCTACAGCGGTTGCTCCTGGAGTGTTTTGTGGCCTGGGCTTGTAACTTTGGAGCACTGAATTTCTTTTCAACACTGCTGCTCCCAAAGAACCTGCTGTTCAATACCAGGGCGACAGTGCAGCCCAGCAGGGAAGGGGTTACAGCGATGCGAAGTGCATCACGAATCCCCAGCAAGAGGGAGGCTTGGACTAAAAGCCAAAATCTGAACTGACGTTTCCTTGGCTTGGCTCCACAGTGCAGTTCGTGCCTGGTTTCTGTTTCCCTTGTATCTCTTCGTTCCTTCCCTCCCAACAGCACGGAGAAGGTTCTGCCTAAAACCCAGCCTCCGAAGCATTTCTCCCCTTCTTTCCCAACAAACCTAGCCCCAGAAGAGGTCTCCAGGACCTCAGAGGAGGTGCTTTCCCCGAGCACTTGAGCGCTTTGCATGCAATCAAAATATCGGCGGTGGGGAAGGTGTGAGGATTTGGCAGCTTGACCCGTGTTTGCCCTGCCTGTGCTCCAGCCTTCTTCCACCCCGAACTGTGCTGTCGTGACCGAACTAACAAGCCCTGCTCAGAGGCCTTTGCCAGCAGCTTGAAGTGAGCTTGCGCCTGCCCACAGAAGGCTGTGCAGGATTACGCAGGCAGAGCACGGATCCTGGGGTGCCAGGATTCACAGAGACGTGTGGGAAATTGCAGGGTTTTCTGGTGGGGGCTGGCAAAACAGGAGCTGTGGGTTTGGATCACTGTGTTGCACCGGCAGTCTGGCGGCAAGCAGTGGATTTGCAGAAATGATGGGAGCAACTTTATAGACAGTTTCAGTGTTATTGTCTCTAATAGAGAGTCCGTGTAAAAGATATGGATGATTGAACTGATCTAATTCTAGCACTAGGTTGATTTGTTGCAGGATCAAAAAAAAAAGAAAAGAAAAGGAAAGAAAGAAAAAGATCGGAGAAGGTCCAAAGAGAAAGTGTATCTGGCCCACTGGGCTAGCTGGACTGGCGCACCGTTAGTCCAGGAGAATGGCACACGAGGTAGTGACGTGGCTGGCGTCGTGTTTGGCTGCCTTGGTTCTCCTGCCCAAATCGATGATCGGTAGAGTGGGCTCGGCACCCCGGCCGTAACACTTCCCAGGAGCCTCACGCTGGGCCTCTGCACCCCGCGGGGCCAGGTGTCCCTTGGCCGAGGTCCACCGTGGCTGCGTGCGCAGTGGGCAGGCCAGGGAGGCGGCACTGGGGACATCCTCCATGTCTTTGTCATACTGCTGGGGCGAAGGCTGGGTGCCGCCCGGCTGCGGTCATGCCGAGAGGCGGCGTCGGAGGAGACGTAGGAGCTGAGCAGCCGCTTGCACGTCTGCTGGGGCTTTCTCTTGGGACCTCTAAGGAATTTGCCCTTTCGGGCTCATTCACACCTCCCTGCGGCCGAAAGGGAGGGAAGGGGGTTGCAAAATCCTCATCGTTCAAGCAGGGAAGGCAAGCGACTGGCCAGGCGACTCTGGAAAGCGTCTCCAGCCCTGCTTACTATATCAAGAAGGAAACCCCACATTTCCTCCTTTCTCACCTAGAAAGCAGTAGGAAATCAATAGGTGCAGGTTGAATATTGGCTCAGAACTTGACCTGGACAAGCGAGAAACAAAGTGGTGTTTGCTTCAGGGATAATTAGAGTTATCATATCAATTAGGCTGTGAAATGATCATTGCCTGGGGCTCCACGAGGCAAATTCTGATTTTAGCAGAACGGCTTGGCAGAGCGCTGGGACGCTCCTCCCGCGGAGGAGAGCCTTGAACCAGCTTCGGAGATCTTCTCCTTCCACCCACCTGGGGGCTAAGGGTTACCTCGGCTCCCCTGAGCCCTCACTGCTCACACCGCTGTGTCCTTTGGTGTCTCATAAATAGGAGCGTATTTATTGTCCCCGTGCCCTGGTATGTCGGGGATTATTAATACCCACAACTGTCAAACTGGGAACTGAGACAAGGAGCTTTAACCCACCCACTGACGGGCCCACGGAGGCTCCCTGGAGGGACCAGGAGATCTGCCTTCCTACCAGAGCGTGTGCTCAGCTCCGGGCGCTCATCCCTGTCCTTGCCAAGTCTTGCGATTTTACTGCAAGCTACATGATGTTTGCTACATTTTTCCATTTTTGTTCTCCCTTAAAGCCCCAGCCCCTCAAGGCTGGATATTAGACGGACTATTTGCTTAAGGAAATAAAAAAGGACTTTCTAGCCCTGCTGTTCGCAGACAGAAGGCTTTAAAGTATAATCCAGCAGGCTTAGGAAGCAGCAGATAAAAACAATTTTCCAATGGTTGTCTTAATATATATTAAAAAATGTAGGCTTTTTAGCTAAGCTCATGATTGGGTTTGGATTTAACTCATAACCTTAAACACCTGAGCGTGGCAATACAGCACTTCTGGACCCCGGAGGGAGGAGGAGGGAGGAGCAGCTCTCACTGCCGGCAGCGGCTGCAGACCTCCAGCAGGGATGTAAACGTTGTCTGCCTTCCTTGCGCGCTCCCCGACGGGCTGCACCGCCCCAGCGCGGCCCGCGCTCCGAGAAGGGGCAGGACCCAGGACGCGGCAGACAACGGAGGACTCGTGCTCCTTCGGGCTGCAGTCGGGCAAGGGGAACGCGGCGTTGAGAAACCGGGTGGAGGGAGCTGGTGGAAACGTGCAGGAGGGAGGAAGAGGGATGAAGCCCCGCTGCGTGCATGGAGCAACTGGCCCTGCCCTGCAGTGCTGTCCTGGCCTCCTCCTCGGCTCGTCCTCCGGGGCAGCCCTGCCCGAGAGCCGGTGCTCCCCAAGGGCTGTCGCGCGCTCCCACGGCTGCAGCAACAGCCCCCCGGGGCCTTTTCCCTCCAGGCTGGGATGATTTCTGGGACAGGACACAGAAGGGGGACGGCAATTCCAGGCTCCCGGAGGTCCAGTCGCTCAGTCGCCACTGGTGCCTGCAGACCTATGCGGAAGATGGGTTGCTCAGCCCCGAATCTGGCTACAAAGAAATCCCTGCGTTCCTGCCATTCTTTGCCATTTAAGGCTTCCAAACGGAGAGCAAAAACGTAGGAAAACATGAGCAACTGCTGCGTTTGCCTCCTAGCTCTTCCCTTGTTCGAGACGGTGCCAGACCTGACGCCAGTTATGTAAAGAAGTGCCGTGGCAAGCGGTGGTCCGCTGACAGCTTTGCCTGCTGATGCGTTGCAGACCCGCAGCGCCGTCCTCCCGCGCCCAGCGCGCAGCAGCCGGCCGGGCCCAACCTGGCTAAGCCCAACCTGGCCGGGCCCAACCTGGCCAGAGGCTGCCCGCGAGCGCCGAGCTCGGCAGTCACCGCGGGGCGCTCGGTGATCGGCGAGCTGGAGGCTTTCTAGCTGGCACCGAGCACGTACGAGCTGCCCGGAGGGACCTCTGCCGCGTTAGTGCTACCTGCTTCGTTAAAGTGCTTCGACCAGCAATCAGGCTGCCCCGGGAGCCTTGCCGAGAGGAGACACCCCCTCTCCTGCCGTAGCCCCGTGTGAATGATAGTATTTGTTTTGCAGTGGCCCTCTGGGGCCTCTGCAGAGACAGTGACAGCAGAGCCACGAGCACACGAAATGCCAAACTGCGGGATGCAAAAAGGGGAGGGAAATTTGGGATCGCTGGGGTCTGGGCCGGAGCTGCCAAGCTGGGCTGGCTGTGCGGGAGAGGAGGCGCAGGGCTTCCGAGGAAGCTCTGCTGGCTTCCAGGAGAGCTGGGACACCCCTCTCCGGAGCTGGGTCCCCGGAGAAGCCTTGCGCGGGATGGAGGTTGGGTGAAAGATGGGGGGTTGTGGGGACAAGCCCACCCGGGAGCCCGAGCAGCGCCTGCCGAAAGGCAGAGCCGTTGGGAAACAGGGGCCGCGGACAGCAGTACAGATTAGCGGTGAGGAGAGCAAACTGAGCCAAACACAAAAACCCCAACCCTTGGTGGCAGCCTGCCAATTCCAGCTGGTTTCATAAGGACGTTTCAGCCTAAAAATACACAAATACTCAGCCAAAAAAAAGGCAAGTCTCTCTGTGCCGAATCTGTCACCCACAGCCCTTTGCAAGGAGGGAAGGAATTGCTGTCGAATCTGTCCGTCGCCAATGCGAACAGGTTACCCGGGGGTTCGGCAGGTTTCCCCTAGGATAAATCAAAATGCTACATTTGGGAACTGGTGGTGCTGGCTGTTCCTGCCCTCTAAGCGAAACGGAAAGGGAGAAGGGATTGCTTCCAAATTCTGGCACCGTCCCCCCTCCTCTGGACAAAACCACCATATAGGAGCTCAGAGCGTTTCCCGCTATGGTATAGCAGCCTTGCACCCCAGACAAATCATTCCCATCAGTGCATGTGTTTTTCCAGGCCAACATAATTTAAACTTTATGAGTTTTTAGGTTTTTTTTAAGTCACAAGCTAATTTCTGCACAAATTGACTTGCGCTGCCAACTTTAGTAGCCAAGTAGTGGCACCATAAGTAGCCTATTTATATCATCTTAAAAAAAGGTGGCAGATTCAGGCACTCAAAATGCATCTGCTTCTAGGTTGGCGCAGCGCCCAAGTTAACCACTGCGTAACATGAACAAAACAATCATTTGGGAAAGGGAAAAAAAGACCACTCCGGAATATTTTCTGTTCTTAACACTAGATCATTTCCTTCTCTGATAACGGCACCACTGCAATACTCCCCTTGTCCCCACCGTTTGTCAGACACCGCCTGCTACTAGTCAGTGCGTTAGAAATGAGAGCAACAGCGTGAGCTACTGCCCGCGTCCTACCCCTCTGAGTGGGAGCTTTGTCAAAAACGGCACAGCCCCGACTGGTATTGTGGGTCATTAAATAGCAATTTATTTAGTCAAGACAGAGATGTTTTAATCCCCAGGCCAAACACAACATTGTTATGACGATACACGGCAGTGAAAAATGGCACGGAGGTAGAAGGTACTGCCAAGTCTTTGCTCCTGAGGAATGAATTACCTACATAACTTTTCTGCTTCACTTGCAACGAGGTCTGTGTTATCTCCTGGGTCTGTTCAGACAGACCTTAGAGGTCTGCAAGACCCGTAGCTTAAGGATGTACTGGGTTTTCAGTGGAGCTGGCTGGAGAGTTTGCTATTTTGCATGGAAAGGCAGTGAACAAAGTGGCGGAGCTCTGTTTCAGCTGGTGAACGCTTTTGTGTACATCGCTGTATCGCTGGCACGGCCGCAAGTTCTGTTTAAACGTCAGCTCTGTAGCTTCTTCTCTCCAGGGACGTAGTTCAGTAGGGGCAGTTCAGATACCCGTGGAGAGATCAGGAGAAGATACAGTCCTTCAGAAATCCACGTGTTTACAAGGCACAGGATCTGCTGCTTCTCCTTCATTTTTTCAGGGCTCTCCTGAGCTCCTGCCAGGATACATCTTTTGGGATGGGTGCCCCTTCCACTGATGGTTCACATGCGTGGCTTGGAAAGGGTAAAGGGAAGAGCCTGACTCTGTGACTAAGCCCCTGGGTGGCCTCTCCTCTATGGAAAGATCCTCCACCCAGGGTCTGGCAGAGCTCTCCTCCATGCTGATGTCTAAGAGGGCTGAGCAGGGTGGGTTCCCTACACCAAGGCCATGGGAGCCACAAAGACTGGGAGTATGGATCAGAGCAAGCCTGCTGCTCTGCAGTCCTTGGAGGCAGCTGGGGTTATATCGGTCCTGGTGTTTGCGGTTATCTGCTCCACACAAATTGCTCACAACAGACTTGGAAAGTGTTCAGGGGAAAACAGCTTACACGGGTGTTACCATGCAGTTTCTTAGCACAGATGGGACCATTACAATAAATGGGTATATCTTGGGACAGGGATGGACAAAAGTCATCCATAAAACAGAAAAATCTCTCTTCCTCAGTTCTTCCTTTTCTTTCTCCTCTCTGCATTTATCATGGAGGGCTGAGGGCTGGCTTCCTTACTGCTCCTGCTTTCTGCATTGTCACAGACATGGACTAGCTCTGATTTTTCTACCACCCCAAAAACTGGGAATAGAAATGAACCTGGGCCAGCAGCAGACTTTACAAGGTGTCCTAAGACATCATCTGAGCTAAGCTAGCACTACTACTGATTTTAACAGGTGTGCAAAGATATGAATAAGGAAGAACTTCACTGAGGGGTGTTGTTTGTTGTGAAACTTTAATGATGGCACTGCATCTGGTTACTCGTATGGCTATTTCTGCAGAACTTTCTTCCATAGATGCTATGAACTATGATGCCTCTGGTATGGTGCATCTACATTGTCTAGGTGAGAGTCAAGTTCTCTTGCAATTTGCTCTTATCTCTTCCAAAAGGGTTTGATCATTTCATATATTCATGGCCAAGGTGGAAGAGGAACTCCTGCATCAAATATTCTCATTCTTGCAAATACTTCTCTGGGATTAAATCTCAATTCTTTGTAGAGCACACACAGCCTCTCTTTGGCTTTTCTGGCTCCTTGATTTGGTCAGAAGTAGATATTTTGGTGAACCTGGGATGACTGGACTAAGACTCAGGTTAGGATGCTGGAAAAGATCTAGCTGACTATGAAGATAATGTCTTTCTTGTTGTGCCCTACTTCCAGGTCACATCAGCCCTAGGTGTACCCATATAAGGATAGCAAGTCCTTAATTTATAAGTATAATAATGAAGCCCAAGCCGTCTATTAAGTCCAAGCTCTGTTCTGTTAAGAGTCGAAGACACTGTCATTTAGCCTGCCTGTGCCTCCCCCAAAACGGGAAAACAGAGGCCTCACTTACCAGGAACAGCCCTACTTCAGACCAGGCACTGCCAGACTTTGCAGCGCTGCTCCTCCCGGGAAATCTCTTTGCGTCCGATTTGTGGGAACTGAGCAGCACGAGTGATTCCAGTCAACTGACCCTGGGCTTTATGCACTACTTTGTTTTGCTTATCACAAGGGGAACTTAATTATTCAAAGCTGCTGACCATATTTACTTGCAAGAGTAAATTAAACCATAAATTCAGACAAATGATATCTACCTCTCTGCCTTGACTATCATGATGTATTTTCCCTTTCTGCTTTATTGGTGCTTGAGCTCTAAGACTCAAAGGTGGATTGTTCAATAAACAGTGCAACACAGACATCCCAATTAATTGGATTGTTCCATTTATGCTGCTACTCCCTCCAATTAAATGCAAGCAAGCTCAAGTGACAGGTACGAATAAAGAGCGCTCGCAGAAAAACATATTCTAATGCAAAAGCTGTGATGAGAAAATGGGATCTATGCACCTGATGGGAATATTAATGCAAAACCTTGACCTATAATTTTTCTTTCTTCAATCTGAGGGAGCCAGCAACAACTGGAGCTCATTAAAATGAACCATGTCCTGATAGTTGTGCAAAATGACAGTGTCCTGCAAGTCACATGATCTGAAGGTTTACGTGGCTGCTGAAACTGATTTCAGAGAGCTGCGTGGCCCTGAAGCACGGAGCGCTAGTTTAGGGTAGGAAGGCATGGACTTGTTACTTGCACAAGTACTAAATTAGGCCTGATGCTCTAAATAGGATTGAATAGCCATTGCCTGGCCATGCTCAGCCTCTTCTCCAGAGTCTCTGGTAGTTCTGCATTACCTGTGCGTGTCAGGATTCATTACTTCCCCCCTTGCCCACGGGCCACAGAGGACTGGCTAAAAACTGGAGACTCCAACCATCAGAAAGGTGGAAACAGGCGATTTTGTGAGGGACACACGATGAGCATGGGAGCTAATGGAGCCTTATTTGCTACTGGGTTGTATCTCAGCGTGGTGAGAGACGGAGGAACGTATTCACGGTATTTCCTAGCGCTTGGTTACAAACATCCCGGGTGGTGGACCTGCCTCCCTCCTTTTTTTTCAGAGGCTGTTTCTCAGCCTCAGTCACCTCACAGTGAAGACCTGCTTCTTGACAGTCAGCTCTGGTATTTCTGTCTCTGTCAGATACGTTGTCCCAGTGACAAAGTGACACCAGCACACAAGATGTCTTTGTCCTCCTGGCTCTGCTGATGCTGCCAGCCCCATCTGCAGCGTGGAAAGGGCTGGCTCGAGTTACAGCACATGCAGTGCCGTCAGCTCGTGTGCTCTGCCGCGATGGGGCAGCAGCCATGGCCCTGAAGACATTTGCTGTCCCCTTCTTCCTTTATAATCCGGTGCTACGAGATAAAGGACAATGGGAAAAGCAAAAGACAAAACCAAAAGTGCCAGTTTGGATGGACCTCTGGAGGGCGTCTGGTTCAACCCCCCCATTCAAAGCAGGACCAACTTCAAACTCAAATCCAATTTCAGAGTTAGATCAGGTTGCTCAGTTTTGAGTATTTCCAAGGATAGAGATTTCACAGCCTCTCTGGGCAGCCTGTTCCAATGCGGTCTTGTCGGGGCCCAGTCTGGGAAGCAGTTCACCGTATCACAAGAACATCTGGCTCTAATTTCTTGACTTTCCTCCATGTAAAGTGGGTGTTGGCATGTGAGATGTAATAAGCATTGGTAAGGAAGGTTATACCGTGAGGCAAAGGCAATTGCTTTGCCAAGAAAAGAGACCAGAAAACAGCCCCAGGTGAGACAGGGTGAGAGGGAAGGCACCGGCGTTTTATTCCAAGTTTGGTGCAACACTTCTAACAGTCCCTGCCAGAGGAGTAGTTGAAGATGAAGAGACTGAAGTGTTGTCCAGTTTGGGCTCAGTTTTTGGCCACAGAACCGAGACATGAGGGCTGCAGTCAGCTATGTTAGGGCTGTAGACACATTTTATCTCTCTCCACTGAGCACTGAGCCCTGTGTCTCTCTTTGGAGGCATCTCTCACTCCCTTCACTCCCTACGGAGAGAGCCAAAGGCAACAAGCTTCCTAGCCCTGACACCTCAGATATGTGTGAAGATAGATGGGTTGAATGCAGGCCTAAAACATTTTGCAGTTTCGCTGACGTTTCACAGCCCTGGCATTATCAAATGATCTTTCAATATGCTTGGAAGCAGGGGGAGAATAACTTTGATTTTGGCATCTACTTGATACAGATTCTGGCTTTTTTGTGTACTGGCAAACTGTCTCTGCCTACACATCTTGCGGGGCCTGTGCCTATCGGGATGGGTACATGGAAAATGAGTGCTCGCGTGGATGCTCTGCCTGCTCCAGTCCCCTCCTGAAGTCTGGAGGCTTATCCCCACCTCCGCATGCTGAGGATCCCGCTTGTCCCAGGCACTGTGCTCCAGTGACCAGCCTCGAGTTAGGAACTCGACGATAGGAAACACAAGGCAAGTTTTAAATCTGAACAAAAGTAAGAGATTAAGGAAACCAGCTGGAAACCCCTATTTTGCTGATTTTGAATGCGAATGTGGGTCACAGATGTGCTTCCACAGACAGAAACTGGCTGCACAAGAAAAAGACATCAGCAATGCTCAGACTTTTTGATGATCGGGGGTAGATTTAGCTCTTAGGCATTGAGACAAGAAAGAAAGAGGAGATGAAGTAGGAATAAAAACATAATCAAGAGATTAGGAAAGTAGAACTCAACCCACCCATAAATTTGCCTTAGGGAAGGATGAAAAAATGTACTAACAATAAATGACGAAACCAACTGCTACATCTTACTATCTCCCCTTCCCTTGCTTTCCTTACTGTTTTACTCTTTGCTGTCCAAGACACAGAAGGTCCCTTGCAGAACCTCTCCCCTTCCTCTGTCACGCTTTTTTCTTTGCAAACTGTGCTGTTCCCCTTTTCCTTTTCCTTCACAGTACATAACAAATCCTTGCTAAATACAGACTAACTTTAGAGCCTAGAAGAAGCAAAACACGAACTTTGCGGGGAAGCCCACACTGATAGGCAGGCATGCATGGGAGTGCAGAAAACAACGTGCTTCTGCCCATCCTCGCTGGGAGAGAAGAGCTGTTATTCACTTACATTTAGGCTAATATGAAATATTAAATCTATTTTCAGTGAAATTAATGACGAACTAATAAGAACCATGCTGCTAGCTCTCGTATGCTGTTGATTAGCTTGTGACTTGGTCTCCCAGGGGATGTAGTAGAAGGCCTGTTGTTTGAGCCATTGAAAATAAATGTGAAGCATTGGAGGAGCAATGTAGGCAGAGTGTTGCACTGGCCAGGAGGAGGGAGTACTCACGACAGAGTAGGCCTGGTTTTTGTCTCTTTGGAGGAGGTTGTTGTGGGAGCTGCAGGTGGCAGGGGACAGTCACAGCGCCTGGTCCACGTCCCTTCATTTAATAAAGCAGATCATCATGCCCGAGGCTGCGGCTGACCTGCTGTCAATTTAGCGAGCAGGTGGGTTCTTTAGAAATAGCTGGGCTGGGCTTTGTGAGGGGCGTTCAGCATTGCTGGGGGATGCGGCTTGCAGGGGTGGAGGGTCCTGGCGTGCTCCTCAGGGTCACGCCTGTGCTGCTGCTCTGTCTGCAGGCAGCCCGGGCGCTTTGCTGTGTTGGGGCTTTGGGACATGCACTGAGGACCCTGGAGTGCAACCTCCGCTTCCAGCAGCAAACCTCCCTCCTGCTAGAAACCACCAGGCCCCGTGTCCTAACACTGAGAGAAGCCTGGAATAAGAGCGACGCGCCTTTATTTGTGTACATTGCCAGTCCAGCTCACTCCCCATCACTGTTTGCAAACTTGGGTGAACTTCAGATGCAAGTCTTGTTTGGAATTCACTTTTCCCAGCCTTAAAGAAAATGCGTTTTGTAGTTGCTAGTGTTTTAAATCCATTATCAGTGTCAATAAAGATAAGTCCTTTCCCATGGAAAAAAAAAAAGTCTCAAATCTTTCACTCATGCAGAAGAAAACAACCCCAAAGCATTCAAGGATTAAATGAAAAATATGCCTCTTTTCACTGGGGATCCACTGGGCGTGAATAAGTGCCAACTGAGCTCTCGCTTGCATCACCATCTGGTATAGTGCACCAAGGCCTAGAGGTGCAGCAGGACGTGTTACAGTGTCCCAGCCCTGTGACAGCATCTCTGCTCATGGTGATTGAACCACCAGAGGCTCCTAAACAGCAGCAGATCTGTAAATGCAAAGGACTTTGTTATCTTTGGCTTTATCTGAGCTAACACCAAGAAAACAATTGTCCAGCCACAATAAAATTCACAGCTTGGATATGAAGAGAGGCAGCACAGACTTCCTCTGGCTGCAGATGCATCCACCAGCTAGGAAGAGGGGAAGCTTCCGAAGGGAAAGGTCTGGGTCTTCTTCTTTCCATGACAGATTTGCATCACTGACACAGTTTTGAATGGTGATTTGGTGGGTCCCCAGTTGTGAAAGGTGGAAAATGCTCCAAAGGCCTTAAATCTTGCCAGCTTGTTTATAGGGTACATGGCAAATCAGGCTCTGGCTTGGGTGCATCTGAGAGCCAAGTAGGCGAACAAGAGCATGCCCTAGCACCAGCTCCCCTGGTATACGTGTCTGGGTGCTCCCATTCTTCACTTAGGGACAGGTAAGTCCAATGTTTAACCAAAAAAATGGGTAAGTTCAATGTTTAGCCAAATACATGTTTCTATTGATTTTAACAGCAGTAGTGCATAAGGCAGTGGGCTTTAATTTCTCCTTTCCTTCCCTCATCCCTTCCATCATCATCTCTTTTTGGTGTTGGTTAGTCTGAGAATTTCAATGCAGTGCAAGAGATTTTGCTAAAGACACGGAAATTAGTTTTGCTGGGCTGCAACTATACATTGATATTGCTGTGAACACCACAGCACAGAGCCTCTTGAGTTATGTCTAGAGACTGCTTGTGGTTTCAGAGCTCTTGCTGATGAATTGCCCAGCATCTGGTCACACTGGGAGGGTTACATTATTGTTTTCAACTGCTATATTGCATGGAAGGAAAATCAAAATAGTTTCCTCAAGGTAAATGGCTCTAAAAGCAATTGAAGAATTTTCCACAAGGTTGTAATGCAAATGACTGGGATTTTATGTAATTTATATCTCTAAAGATATGTTTTTGCCATCAGATCCTTCCTTTGTGAAAAAAACTTTGCTGGCAAGAAAAGGCAGATTTCACTGTTACAGGCAATGAAATACAGATTGAACATGAATTTCCACTTAGTAGCGATTAAAAGTCAGCATAATGTCAGGATCATCACTTAGATGTAGTTGTTCACAGTGTGAAGTAGTTGGGTAGGACGCTGTGACACAACAACACACCCGCAAATCTCCCGTTTGGTTTTCGGTCGGTGCCAAAGGATGCGTCACCGTTGCATCCACTGCAGGGCCACAGCAGCAGGGATCGCTCCGAGCTCGCTGACGGTCCTGCCGGCTCGGAGCGGGGGAGCTGGTGCAGACTCGTGGGGATCAGGCCCACCGTCCACAGCACAATCATTAGCCATCCCGGCGCACGGGGCCGTGTTTTGTCATACTCTGTCTCTAAGCAGAGATGCCAGACAACCTAAACACAGAATAACTGCTCCAGAAGTGCCTGATTCAGCTGGGGCAGTTATAGACAGGGGATATGGTGAAGGCCAAAAGCATGGAGGTAACATGCCCCTGTCTCTGTTCTGGGGACCCTCTACATTTCTGACTGCCAAAAGGTGCACGAGTATAACCGGGAAAGGGATCAATCTGTTCTTGCTTGTTCCATATACTTTTACTTCACCATTTTTTGCTGAACACTGTCCAAGACACAGTACGGGGCCAGGGGGAGCTTTTGCCTGAACGTAATGGCTGCTTTTATGCTGCGATTGAAATTACGACATGAAATGTTTTAGTCTCCTTGCCTAGGCTGAGGCACGCAGACTGGAGGAAGTATCACTAGGAATGGGCCTCAGCTGAAACTGGGGAAACATTCACTGTTTCCTTAGGGCCAGAGCAGCTGTTTACGGGTAAAGGTCTTTTCTTTATAAAGGTATAAACCAAAGCCATGGATTCAGACAATCATGATCAAAAAAGTCTTGATTTGGTCCCTAACAGTATAGATGCTACTGACTGTATTGTGAGAATAATGCAAAATACCGAAAGCAGAGAGTCCCCCTGCCCTTGGTGGTAATCCAGCTGCCTGTCAGTGTAGTATATGAGTATCAGAAAAGCGAAACCACGAGCTCTACTGCCATACAAAGCAAGTTGTCACATCATTTGATTATCTATCAGCAAACGAACAAGTCATCAGTCACGTCCACGGATCGGTCTGCCTTTGCTCATTAGATCTGTGTTTGCAGAAACCTGCCTTGGACTGTTTGTGAGCAGTACGGGAACCTGGCCGTCGGGTTGTGAACCAACCCAGAGGGGCCAGAGGTGCAGGGAAAGCCCTGCCTGGGTCTCCCCACTTCTCAGCAGCCTGCGACCCACACACATCCTGGTCTGTAAGCAGAACCGTGCCCCGATCCACGACAGCGAGGTAACTCAACACCTTAGGAGCCACTTGGGTAAAAACTTTAACAAGCCCAAATGCAACCTCTTAACGCAAAAGCCAAAGGATAGGGATACTCACTATTGGGCCGAGTCATTAAGTTGATATTCCCGGGACCGGTTGAAGCATTCTTGGATCCCAGAGTCTGCCCAGAGTCTCATCATAGCTGACAGCAGCTCTGGAGAGAAGGGCTCTGTGTCCTCCATCCGACTTACGACATCACAGACCATCTTGGCATCAGCCTGCAGAGGGAAGAAACGAGAGGTCAGGTAGCTGCTGGAGGCAGAGGTCTCAGAAATAGTTCCCCAAACCGTCAGGCGTGAGAGCCTGTGTTTCCTGGGCTGGGTTGTTAGCATCCAGACCGCATGACCTAGCAGAAAGGGTGAGAGGAGAACATAGCAAGGAAGCCATGAGGAAACGTGCACTTGTGCAGTCCACCGCATGTGGAAAACTACTTCTGCTCAGCAGACGAATCGGTCTGCACTATGTTTATCCTGAGCGTGTTGGTAACCAAAGGAAATTCATATATGCACAAGTGTATTCTAACTTGTTAGCAGTGATGCCTGTCTTGCAGTGATTCCTGTTCTACCCCCGTATGTAACCTCAACGAAGTAGGGATCTTTGTATCAGGAGTAGCAGAAGGGCTCCAGAAGCAATTTTTTTCTGATGCTGGTTCATTGCATTTTCTGATTTCCTGTTCTTTCCTCTGAGCCTGTGTCCCTGCTGCAGGGGCTAATTCATGTTAATACATAACACCTTGGCTGTCTGTAGTGCTTTGTGATTCAGATGAAGAGGAATCTCCTGTGGTTAAGGAGTATGGCAGCAAGGCTAGGACCAGCTGGTGATTTTCGTATGGAATCTTTTTTTTTGGTCAGAAAAATCTGATTCACTGGAACAGAAACTTTTCCTGGAGGGTATCATTCTGACAAAACTTGGGTCTGGAAGATGTCTCAGATTTCGGATGGAAATGTCTAGACAGACTTGGAATAGCTGAGTCCAGCCTCACTGTAATAGTCCACAGTTGCTGAGACACTAATTTGTGAAGCAGTGGAAGCAAATTCCTGACCCTCCTCTGCTTGATTTGTGGCAAGTGGATCTCCCACCCCTTCCATAGAGTCCTGAAGCCCCAGGGATGTTGGCTATTCTGCAAAGTTTTCCTTTCATGGCTTTGTTAATGGAAAGATCTGGAAAATTTGCATATTTCTGCCAGCTGAAACACACTGAATTTTTATTACTATAATTAACTGGCAAAAAGGAGCTCTTGACCTGTACGTCTGCTTACAGCAAGCAAGTGAAGACAACCACAGGCTGAGGAGTGAGAGAAACGCGGCTCAACCAGGCTGTCTTAGAGGTTGAATTGATGTATGTGAACAATTGCCTGCTAGATCAAACCCATTCTTGGACAAAAGCAACTGGAACTCCTGGCCGTCCAGGGTGTTTGGCCTAAATCAGCACAGGCTGACCAGAAATGCAAGTCCTGCAAAGAGGAGTATGGGCAGAGCTCAGGTTTTGCTGTCCTTGTTCCATGGACAAT
This sequence comes from Dromaius novaehollandiae, assembly GCF_036370855.1. Taxonomy (NCBI): domain Eukaryota; kingdom Metazoa; phylum Chordata; class Aves; order Casuariiformes; family Dromaiidae; genus Dromaius; species Dromaius novaehollandiae. The sequence continues at coordinate 3,884,620 of NC_088110.1, forward strand.
CATGTCCTATCACAGCGATCTCTCACGAGCACGAAGCCCAAAGAGGTTTGGTGCCCAGCTCCTGGGGAGCCTGTTCACTGCCTGCTGGAGAAGAGCCACTTCCAAAGTGCTCTCACATTATTACTGGCTGCAACATGCTTTATCGTGTTGCTTTTCCCTGCCAGATGCTGTTGATGTTCCTGCCTGATGTTCAGTTAATTCAGCAGCTGTGTTGGGAATAGCTCGACTGCTGCATGGGTCTCTCTCTCCAGGGCCTGCCTGAGCACTGGAGACAAGGTGCTACGGGTTTTGTGGCAAAAGTTTTGTGGCAGATTATTTCTTAGGTCATGGGAATAATTATAAGGGAGGACGGTCAATGTTGAAAAGCGCACAATATATCTAAGTGTATGTTTGGGAAAGGCGACATGTATGACACAGATTGTATGACCAGGGTCAAAACTCTTCTGCAGCATCTACTTATCAAATACTAAAATTGCTGAAAAACTGCAGGGCACCAAACTGAGGCACTGGAGATTGAAGCTGCTAGAGATTTCAGCATTCAAAGAAAGAGTTTGAAGTCCCCAGAACATTAAGTCTTTATGGGCTGAAGAAGTCTCAGTATTGTATGGAGATATCAACCCATAAAACTTAATGGGGTGGAGTCTTTACACTTTGAAGACTTTATGAACATAAAGTCTTTATCACAACATACCTAACTTCATATTTTACTGTCCACAAATTCTCCTAGCCCTCTGTACAGACTCCAGTCTTTATTGAGAAACAGTACTGGTGACTCACACCTCAGCCAAGGCAAATGAAGAACCTTGAAGAGTACAGTTAATTTCCAAAGCTTGTTTTTGCCCTGGAGTGCTTCTTGATCTCAGTGAATATTCATAAATCCTCAGTATTGTTTTCCTGCAATGCTCCCAAGCTGTAATTCTTCCTCTCTTTCCACACATTTTAAATAATACAAAACCTGCTAATGGCCAGTTCTGTGGGGCCCTGTTATTTGTGCACCAGAGGGAAAGCACAGAGCAAGAGGAGGAAGGGCATTTGGGGATTGACTGATGCTGTTCTTCACTTGTGGCTCTTGTGAAACTGGGGTCCTGGGCAGTCCCTGAGCAATCCAGCTCGAGACACAACTCTTCTGCTCTGCAAACAGTGTCCTGACGAGCAGAGGTCTTGGGGGCTCCTTGGGAGGATGCTGACCACTCCTGCGTGCTAGCCATGTTCCCGCCTGTTAGTTCTGCCTAATTCACTGACTTCCTAGTAGGTTCAGATGGGTGCAATATGCCTCACAAGCTGTCCAAGTTGTTGTGTAGTACGATGCTTTCCATTAGGTAGGAGGGAAGTCGTGTGTGTATGGGGAATACAGTGCGGGTGTGTGCGTGTGGGGATTTTACAGGTGCAAGTTACAGGTCTGTCTTTGATGGCAAAGCGCATTTGAAGCTCTCTAGCTGTTACGGGCAAGACCTGGGCTGCTTCTGACCTTTGTAGATTTAACTGGAGGTTGCTTTCTGCAAAGTATCAGGGGGAGTGTCATAGCCATTACATCTTCTGTGCTGGGAAATAGCTACCTCGCCTTTCCACGGTTTGGACATGAGGCGGTCGCTTCTGATTTAAGACCCAGGGCTTGAACAACAGACAAATGAGCAGTGACGACGGAGCAGAAGGGGAGCGAACAGGGACAACCGCATCAGGCCATGGCTATCAGGTGTGCGTGGGCCCGCAGCTTGTAGGGCAAGGAATTATTTTGGTGCAGGCAAATCAAGAGAGGCTGGAGCTCCTCTGCAGCCACTGACCGCCCCTTTTTTGGCTGTAGAAGGTTGTCTTCCTGCAGTGCTGGGAGCCTGGCTGCAGGGCAGGCTGTGCCAACAGCCTAGAGCAGGGCAACTGCAGGTAGGAAAGCTTACTGTTCCTGCTGTACGGTGATAAAAACCAGGTTTTATTTTCCTGAGTGAACCATGTGTCAACCAACTCGCAATTTTATAGACCCAGAAAAAGCAGGTGAAACGAACAATTCACAAAATACTCCTCTCCCCACCAAGGATAAAGCCCCTCTGTCAAGGAGCATGGGGCCATCCGCGCGTTCATGCATTTGTTAGATGACTTAACGAGCAATTAAGGATCCAAGAAGAGAAGATACCCCTTTCTCTTCTCCCTCTCCAGGCTGCATCTCAAGCTGGGAATGACATTAAAATCGCCAGCCCCCTCTGGGCCCAGCAGGTAGATTTTTAAATACTGCCTGATTGACTTTTCTCTTCCCACCTCCCCCGGGTCTGGCGCTCCCTCTTTTCCTGAGGTGAGAGGAGCTGAGCCTCCTGCCACGCTTTGCGCCTGTACCGAAGTGAGCAATTAAATAAAGCAAAACAAACCAGACCAGCTAGCACCCTGCCTCCCCTCCCTGCATCGCCGTTCCCATCCTACAGGGTTTTCGTTAATGAAGATCACGGTGGTATTTCAGCCACCTCGGGAGCTAAAAATAGGAGGCCGCCTGCCCCTGGGACTGCTGGAACAAGGAGCCACAAAATGGTGCGGTGCTTTGCTCTTCCCTGCATTGCTCCTCGGCGTTTCCCTGCGGCTCCTCCGACCCAAGAGCCGAGGGGAGGGGAGAGGGCAGGGCCTCCCCAGGCTCCCCTGCCCTCCCGCAGCTCCTGGCCACCCAGGTCAAGCTGTCTGGAAAAGAGGAGGAATTGTGAAAGAACTGGCTGTCCAAGGGTGCAAACGTCTGGTTTTTATTTTTATTCTAAGGGGGAATGGATAGGGATGTTGAGGTGAGCACGTCGGGACCTAAGGTCTCTGTACTCTTCTCCTTACTGCTGGAGTAGCCCAGCACTGGCAATGTAAGCAGTGTTCACCATCACATCTTCAGGTCAACTCCGGAGAAGGATCTCGTCATCTCTCAAGCTCTTCTGAGGCTCATGGGCAGGTCTCCGAAGAGCTGCGGAGCATCTGGTCTTCTCTGCTTGGCCATATCTTGGGAGGCTGGGCAAGCTGGCTCATTCCTTTGGTGGGTGTCATGGGGATGGCTGGATGATTTAGTGCTGTGTTCCCAGGTCCTTGCTTGGCCCTAGTTTCCTTCAGGCTGGTTCTTACTGGCCAGGAGTGTCTGGCTTCACCCCCTGAGCTTTCCCATGCGTCCTGCTGCTACTTCCAAACAGCCTGCGCTTTTCACAGTGGGGCAGACCCTAACCCCTGAGCTGCAGGTCTTGGGTTATTCACCACCTGAAGCTGGATTTGCTCAGCTCCGTGTCACTTCTGACCACCAAATGCGTCCACCTCCAGCATGAACATCGGAGCTGGCAGGCAGGGCCTTGGCTTGGGGAAACAGCTGAGTTCAGAAGCTGTGGGAGGGTAAATTACATCTCCAGTCTTTAACGATCGGGCCGCAAGACCAAATAACCCTTCGTTAAAAAGCAAGCCTACGGACCAGTTAGCAGATGGAGGCGATTCTTTACGGCCAGGACAAAGTAGGATTTTATAAGACAGTGAAATCCATAGGCGGATGTAAACAAGAAGCTTGTTAACTCACCGGGAAGTGAATGTGTCCTCCCTAACCCTGTGTTACGTGCGTATCTTTGTATCAGACACCTGGTATAAATTCAGTTCATGAGGGGCTCTGTTTTCTCACTAACCTGGCCACAACGGCCGTTATTTAATTGTCTCCCGTATGTCATTTCACCAAGCACCCAGAGTGTGTTCAGCAAGCAAACTTGAGACTTTGATTGCAACCGCCACATATCGCCATTAATTTGTTATCCTCCTGGAAGGAAGAGGGGCTGTTCGTAGCAGTCAGACAACACTGGCAGTCAGGTTTGTCTCTGTAAGCTATTATTTTTCATCATACAAATGCACCCATTTACAGGTCAGACTTTTCAACAAAGATAAGAGTGGGATAGATATAAATCACCGCTAATCATTTGTTCCTTGCCAGCAGGTATGATCTGTGCCTGCTAAAGGCAACGGCAGCAGTTCTGTTGACCTTGCTGACGTAGAACTGCATTAGAGTTGGCATCCAAGGTCTGTCTGTAAGGTCTGTGCCCCTCTGACCCTCCCAGGGTAAATCGTGGTTGTGAACACTTGAAGCCATCTGGACATTGAGTGGGGGATTTTCTTTTCAGAAAGCAATAGGTTTCTGGGAGGGGAGAATTTAAGAGAAAGGCGGAGACTTCTGCGAAGCTATGCGGTACAAATCTGCCAAACCCGACACAGCTGCACTGACTTACACCCACAGGAGATCTGACCCAGGGTGTCATATTGCACAGCGTTTTTCCTTTTGGTGAGCTAAATCCCAATAAATACCATTTTTGCTGTTATTTACTCTGATCAATCACACTTGTCTCTTAACCTATCCCAAAGGTTAACACTGGGGCATTTTCCTCTGGTGACTGGCTGTACTCAAAGCTGCATCTCATAACATTTCGGAAAAGCCATACAGAGTGGTGGGAAAGCTAACAGAAGGATTACATTTTACTAGTGATGCTAGAAAAGTCAGAGACACTGCACAACTCAATCAACAGGCCAACCCTGTATAACCTAGTGCACAACTGGAAAGAGTAGTGGCTGTGGTTTAGTCATTAGCCAGGAATCTGGATGGAAATCAAACTGATTTCTTAAAAATTTGGATGAACACCAGTAGCAAGAATCCACATAGGATGTGCATGGAGGGGGACCTTCTTGGGGGACCTAGATCCTTCCCCGGAGGGAGTACCTCATGGTGAGCACCAGTGTTACACCTCTGACAACGCCTGTCTGCATCCTTGGTAGTCTAAAGTTTATTTGGAAAGCTCCTGATGCCGATCTCGGTCACCTGCAGATGCTTGAACGGTGGGTTTACAGCGAGGTGAGGCTCATAGCGCTCTCTAGAAATTTGCTTCACACAGGAAAGCCAAGCCGAACAAATTAAGTTAGAGATGGCTGGCTTTCCCTAACGTCACGCTAACCGTCTTCTAGCTTCTTTGTGCAAAATAGCTTGCAAAAAAAGTTGGTTGACTTGGGTACAATGCCAAAGGGCCGCTGTCTCTCTGAGAGCAGACAGAATATTCTGTATGGCAAACACAACCCGACAGCCATGGTGACGTGCAGATCTCTTCTCCCGAGCCTGTGCTGTCTGGCTAGCAATTAGTCAAGTCCTGGTTTCCATATCCCTCTGGAGCCAAGAGAGTCCCATCACTTCTGACTATCTTGGCCAAGCGACTTCTCTGTGTCTGGTATTTTGTCTGGGATCTCTATACTGAAACCTTGTTACTGCCGTGCTTTCTGCCTGTTGCTTCCTATTTGGGGAGACGATGAGCAGGACTGGTGTCAGATGTTATTACAGCTCTAAAGCAGGCCAACTGCTTTGCGTTTGCCATAACTTCTATTCCTAGCCATTCCGGATGATACTGCAGCTGATCAAATAATATCGGCTGGTTCTTATGCACCTGCAAAGTCCTTTCCCCCTTCTGCAACACATGTTCAATAATATTCCCTGTTTGCTTGCGCTACTGACCACCCGGCAATCTAGGGGCCAGATAAAATTTTTGCATAGGCTGCGCAAAGCCCTTGGGCTGCCAGCTGGCTACCTCCTTCGTACACGTTCAGATCCTGTCGGAAATAGCGCTTCACTCACTAGGGAGGTGGAAAAACCCCGCCGCCAGCCACGCAGGACAGCAGACTCAGAAGTAAAGTCGCAAGAGGGATCCAGCTGAATGGCAAGTCCTTCCCCAAATTTGATTTCTTCCAGGAAATAGTAAGGTCCTGCCCTGTTCTGAGCAGAGCAGGCAAATGAGGCGTAGCGCTGATCTGATTTCTCCAAACAAGGATGAGAAAGCTAGAAAGCATGTGCTAAATAGTCTCGAAATACGTCCTGAACCACTGGCTGCAGTGAAGGGTAAGGAAACAGCACCCTGCCTATCCCAGTCACTTCCAGTTCAACAAAACGCCTGGCCACCTAGAGCACCAGCCCTGCTTTTACTGCCACGTTGCACAAGCTGATCTTTCTTGGCACACAAGTGGATGGGCTGTGGATAAGTGTGAGATATAAACAGCGGGACAGTTTGTTTGCCTGCCATGCAAAAACATTTCTTCTCCCATCCTAGGCATCGTTACCCTTCATACTGCTGAACCCCCCTGTTGCAAGGGCATGGGTGAAGGGGGGACGTGTTAGTATGCAAAAAATGCTGCAAGGGGGAGATTCGCCTTGTCTTCCCCGAGAAGCAGGTGCCCGGAGCAACGTCCCCCCAGCTGGACAGGCTCTGCCGGGCCGGGGTAACCCGGGGGTCCGGCGGTGCTGTCTCGGGGGAACACGGTATCGCCGGCAGTGATATTATTTCCCCTGAGAAACAGGGAGCTGCTGCAAGCTGCCCCGCTGTCCCTCGGAGGAGGACGGGGGCTTGGGGGGTCCTCTGCCCTACAGGCACGGGGCGGCGCGCGGGCTGCAGGGACCTGCGCTGGCACAAACAGCTCGCGGTAGGTTCAGGCACAAGCAGTGCTGTCCGCCGGGGAGAGGATGCGAGAGAGTGTCACAGATGGGGGACATTAGCCGCATGGCTTAATACTCTGCGGGGAAGTGCTCTGGCGCGGGGGTGAGAGGAGGCTGGAAACATGCACGGACTAGCGAACAAAATCCTTGCAGCGTGCTTCTGCCACTGCTCTGCCCTTCTCCTCTCTTTAAAATCCTCTCTGCTGGGTAAAAGTGCATAAAATTTAACACCGTTGGAGTGTTTACGTTGCAGTAAATGGCAGGGAAATGTCTGTTATCCCACAGTGGGAGAGCAGGTGGGGGAATGGCCTTTGCTTGTGTGACTGGAAAATTAAATTGCTATTTTGCATCCATTGCAAAACGGATGGCTGAAGAGGAGCTGGACGAGAGTGACGGCGAGTCTCGGGGACCGTGCTGGCGTCCCAAGGAACCTGTTCTGGTTCAGGAGTTAAAGACGATTTTAGCCTGCACATTTTTCGCTCTTTGAATGTCTTTTAAGAATTTCCACATCAACATCCCTCTAGGCGACGACTTAAGGATGGCAGGGCAGGGGGGACACTGATTTTGTCCTGAAAGCACCCCTACTACAAAGAGGGGAAAAGGCATTGTCTTCTTGACAGAATGGAAAAATGTCCCCTACGGTGGGAGTATTCTCAGTACAAAGCAGATTTTTTTAACATCTCTGGCTAAATGCCGCTCATGTATGATGATTTATAGGGCAGAGTCTTCCTGCTGGGAAGCCATGCAGTGCTGCAACCTAGTAATTAGTTTAATGCTCAGAGCTTGATGCCGAACGGTGGGTGCTAAAACCCACTCTGCAATTAATGGAGCAGATTTATCAGCACATCGTATGATGAAGGATCAAGTCTGTGGGTTACTGTCATCTGCTGCCAAGAAAGCTCCGAAGTTTCTATCAGAAATAGCCTTGTTTCATTTTATGGTCCTCTTTTATCTGGTGATCTGTGATAAAAGTATCTACTTAGAGGACCAGGTGGACAGAAAAGATCTTTCCCCCCATCATCCCGCTGGGTTTCAGCTCACAGCTTTTCTTCTCTGTAACACATACGTCCCTGGGTGTCTGGGTGGGGATTTCTTACCGCTCACCACTAAAATAGCTATGCTGGTTGGTCAACTTGGTGTCCGTAGCTCAGTCTTTCTGCCTGACAGTGTATGCTGAAGCTACACCTGGCATTGATGGTGTGGGACCAGGTAGCACAGAGGTCAAAGAATAATGCAGTTTTCACTCGGTGGCAGAATTGAAAAATCAGGTGGTGTGAAAAATCAGCGTGGATCAAACATAGCTTCCTCTGCATTCCTCAGTGGACCTAAAGACCTCTGAAAATTTTCATTTCATGTCCAGCCAAAGCACTTTCATTCATCCCTGCCAAAATATTTTGTTTTGAGTTTATATTATCCAATGTATTATTTTAAGTGTAGGTCATTTTTCAAATAAAAATTCTGTTTCCAAATGACAAGGTGGAAAAATTAATGAAAACAAAACACTTTGGCTTTTCAGGAATGAAGAATCATTCTGAAGGAGTTTCCAAATTTTCAAATAATTTTTCTCTTGGCCATGACTACCTGCAGGTTTTGACTTGATTTTACAAATGTTTGGAGCTTCTTCTAGACTATTCAGCAGATTTACTATTCCTCAAACATTTCTGTCCAGGTCTAGTAATATACTTGATAGGAGCTTGCAACTTGCTTTAGCAGGCGTCCTTTGTTCGCAGCTTATTTATAGCTTTAACTGGGATTCTCACTACCTGAATTCTTCTGTTTCTCGGTCCTGTACTCCTTCATCAAAAGTCTTTCAAAATGACCCCTGCTGCGTGCAGATGGAAGGCCTTTTACTTCTGTTTGACTTGAGCTCTGCAAGTGGGGTATCCCTCCGTACCCCAGGAAATGGCGCAAAGGATGGCTTTGGAAATCCTGCGAGGTGGCACATACCCGCGGGGGACCGTGCTGGAAGATGGTGCCCTTCAAGCTGCTCAGATGTCTGCATGCCCACAGAGCCAACCACAAGGAAACAAGAGGCTTCCTTAGCCTCTGGAGAGCGGCAGGAGCAGGGTACACTCAGCGTGAGGGCATCTCGGCACCATGGTTTCAGAGCTGTTCCAGCAGCTGGCTAAATGTTAACTATCAGGGCGTCACCTCGGACCATGAGGGCACGGTGGGAGCTGGGGAGTCTGCTCTGCAAACTCGTTTCCCTTGCTTGTTTAAAGAAGTCCTCTGGGAAGAGGGACCCCAGAAAAACGGTAATGCTTTGCTTTACGAAGCTTTCCCTAGCAAATGTAGTATTTTCTGAGGAACTACTACGAAGAGTGAAGATGAAATTGTGCAGATACGCAGTCGTTTCTGGATTTTCACTGGAGGCAGGTCCCAATGCAGATAACCAAGAGAGCTGGCTGCAGAAAGCATTTACTTACTGCCCCTGACTACCTTGGTTTGATAATTTTGGGGGTTTTGCTCCCCAGGTGCGTGCAAGCAGCTATGGAGCCACGGGGAGACCCCGGAGGTCTCTGCAGCCTCGAGAGACGTCATGCTAACGCAGCCAAGGGGACGGGAGGGGATGAGGCGTGATTAATTGACTGGCTGGTGCGCAAAGTTTCGCGCGTGACTTCTTGTTGCTACGATCTTTGTTTCGCTTCCCTCCCTCTTCATTTCCAGCTGTCTGCGCACCCTCCTCTGCAGGGAGGACGGGGATTTCGGAGCTGTGGGGGAGGAAGCGCACTGTCATGAGGTGCCGGTGGGAGCGGAGATGGCGCTGGGGGGCCGGGGGTGCGGGTGAGAAGTGGCTGCTCGAGGTGTCTGGGACTGCCTCGAAGGAGCCCCGGAGCCCGCAGCGGATGAAAGACAAACTTGCAGCTAAATCCCTCCCCGGCTGCGGTACTGCTGGCAAAACCAAGGCTGCGGTGCTGGGAAGAGGCTCGGAAGAGCTCTTCCTCTGGCGACCAGGGATTGTAGAGACCAGCCCTCAGCGGGTTCCTCCGTTACAGACCTAAGGCACTTCAGGCACTAGCATTTGCTTAGATTTTGTTTTACAGAGAAAAACTGTCCTACATTTTCCGTACAACAGAAGCAAGAAAGTTCCCCCACGCTTTGGCGGGTGGAGGAGGAAGACGGAGAAGAGACGAAGGCAGGGAGGAGGCAGGAGGGGAAGGAGGCAAGTCTGGGGGGTCTGGGGCAACCTGTTTGCAGCCAGGTCTGCCTCGTCGCTGACCCCTCCGCCGGGCGCCCGGCTCGCCTTCCCTTCCCGGCGTGAAGCTAGCCTTGGGATCCGGCACGCAGCCGACACCAGTGCCCAAGCCGCCGAGCGTCTGCTCCGCGGGAACCGCTCCCAGGGCTCTCGGAGCTCAGACGAGGCTGTGACGCAGCCGCCGAAGCCGCGGTGCCGCACCCCCGGCCGCGCTTCCGCCTCCCCCCAGGCACCGCTGTCCCTTCAGCTGCAGCCTTCGGCTTTGCCACCTCCTGGGGTGGCTCCTGCCCTCCCACTCCCCGTTGCTTTAGCGGTCTTAGTTGTACGTGACTTGAGGGACGGGACATCCTCTGCTGCCCAGCTGAGAGGGCTGCCAGGCTCAGGAGTACCAGAGAAAGGCGATTTGGGGGAATTTGGGTGCCAACGTTTCCAGGCAAATCCCTTCTCAGGGCTGCTAACAAGAACTTTCTTTTATTAACTGCTCTTTGCAGGGACAGCAGATAAATGGGACTTCAGGCACAGCTTTAGATGACAGGATAGTCCGTGAAATAAGACACTGGCAGAGGAGTATCTTCGTAAGAGCTTAGGAAGCATAGGCAGAAATAGGCTGAGGGCCCGGCAGAAATCTTTGATGCTTCTCTCTGTATTTATTATTTATTCTTCTGGCACAAACATAGCATCAAAGGATGTCAAACACAGAAAGCCCATAACCTGCTGTCGCTGGATTAGTCCTACATCTCTGTAACCATGGCATCATGCGGTATCAACAAGGAAACTCGGCAACGGTGGAAAAAGAGAGCCCGATGTTTATGACGCTTGCGTGGATGAGGCAGACTTCTTGCCTTGCTTCGGTGAGGGTGCCCCGGGAGGGAGAAGCAAATCTGTGAGCATCTCGGTAGCCTGGGCATATGGGAGTCTCAGCGGTGATGGGCAACGGCATGAAACAGCAAAACTGCTCCCTCGTGAGTAATCCTATGAGATACGTATGGAGAATATAGGGTGGGTCCCCTTAAAACAGTTTGCTGCCATTGCGCAGTGTCTCAGACGCCGCAGAGAAGCAGCGCGCGCGGCGTGTAGTCAGCAAGGGGAAGAGCCGCAGCATCTCAGGCGCCGGGGCCGAAGCTCTCTGTGGGCGTTACCTGGCAATGCGCGCCTCCGCCGCGTTATCCGGCCGGTCCTTGGCCTCCTTCTCGCACGGCCACCTATTTCAGCGCTTCTCCTCCGCGCTCTGTAACGTCGCCCCGTGTCCGCGGGAGCCTCGCTGGATGCGTTAAAACCCAGCTCGCCCGCCCACCACCGCCCGCGCCTCCGCGGCCTCGCCGGTTCTCGCCCCGCGCACGGGGAGGCGAGCGGAGCCCCGCCGTCCGACGCACCGCCGCTGCCCCCTCGCCGCAGCGGCCACTCCGCCCGCGGGCCTTCGGCGCGCGGGGCCAGACGTCGCCAGCGGCGCGAGCGACGCCCGGGAGACCCTCGCCTTCCCTCCGCCTCGCAGGGCTACTTCCTCCGCTGGCGACGAGCCGGCTGCATCTTTGTGCGCTTAATAAAAATAGCCTGAAAGTACTCGGGAGCAGACACAGCAGTGCCAGGGACTCCAAACATCTAAGGGGCTCGGTTACCCAGGCAACAGCTTGTCTCCTAGCGGCAAAAGGCCACGGGAATGGAGGCAGCCTATGGAAAATGAATAGCCCAGTGACAACCACGACAACAGCACAAGCTGCCAGGAGCGTATCAGGAAGGGAGGGCAGACGGGGCTGCTCTTTGGGGGGGCCGGGAAAGAGGAGCGCGATCGCGCCAAGCCTAGCCGCCCAGCACGCCACGGGACGGGGCGCAATTCACCTCACGGCAGGCACAGTCCCGCCGCCACTGAAATGCGTCGCGCCGCTCCCATTCGCCTCGTGGGAGCAGGGGAGCTTGCCCAAACCGGCTGCTCTCGTCTTTCCCCTTCTTTAAGCTGCAGCGTTTGAAGATCCGAGCTAGTTAAAACCAATCCATTGTCCCAGGCAGAGCCTTCCCGGCTCCCAGGAGCTTTTCAGCCAGGACTGCAACGTGCTATCGATTTTGACCGCGCCAGGTTCCCGCTGACGGGAGCCGCCTCCTTCCCTTCCCACCGCAGGGCGGCTAGATGGGAAGGGCCCTCCTTCCTCACGGAAGATCCCTCGGGCTCTTCCCATTAAAGAAGAAACATGCTTTCGCCTGTTTTTTAGGCTTCCAGAGCGGTGTGGAACGTTAACCTGAATATTTGCACGAAATCCAAGCTGCAGAATTAGCCATGTTTGACTGTGCTAAAGCAGAAACTGGGTTGCACTGGGGCTCACAGGGTTTGACCTTGGCTGCACCTGCAGGGACGGGTTCACCACGACGGCCTCTCCCCGCCGGGCCCCGTTCGGGACAGCCACGGCCCCGTCTCGCAGCACCCTCCCTTGGGGAGGGCCAGCCGCCGGGGCTGTGCCTGCACCGTGATGCTGTTTAATGTGCACATCGCCCTTACGTAAGCGACTGCAGCAGCAAAATGCACCTGAGATCATTTCTGGGATTTATATCAGGCTGGGAACAGGGAGGCTAGTAGCAGTGTGAGCAGAGAGGATCATCTGTGGATGCCTCGCTCTTGCTTTTCCTTTCTCTCGTGTCTCACGGGAGCTCCTAAAAGCTTAGGACTGTGAATGCAAAGTGAGCTGTCAGGTCTCTTCCTCCATGTCCCAAGAAGTGGAGGAGGAGGAGGGGGAGGAGGAGGAGGAGGAGGAGGAGGAGGGAGCAGTGCTGGGCCCGAGGGTCACGGAGGTTTGGGCTTTCCCCTACAGCGGCCAGGAGGAGCGGAGGATGACTGGGTTGGTGCAGACAGGGTCACCGTGCTGGTAGCGGTCACTTCCCTGCATGCTGTGCCTGTAGCCAGCCTCAGTTTTGAGGGTGGTGGCACAGGACAAGCAGCCCCGGGGCCATGGCCTTTCCCCCCTCTGCCTATTCTGCCTCCGCTCAGAGCCAGCCTGGGTCTCACTCCCAGCATGGCATGAGCAGGATGAGAGATCTCCCTCCTACCTCTCTGATTTCCTTCATTTCCATGAGCCTGCAGCCTGCACACAAATTCCCCTCTACAGCAAACACTCTCTCTCCTTTTCCTCAGAGACTCTTTCTGATGATGAACAGCTTGGCCATTGATGTCCTGCCTGATGTTAAAACATTTTATTTAACTAATGTCTTTCCTTTATACCTTCCCTCAATCAGTACCTTGTGAGCAAAAGGTTTGCAAAGGAAGAGCTGCTGGCTCAGCCCAACATCGGAAACGGTCCCCTCACCCCAGTTGCTGCACCCTCCACGGTGCACAGCGTAAATTTATCGGCGTGGATGGATGACCGCTATTTATCACTCATCTTGGTATGCTACGCAGAGCTCTGTCTGGGCAAGCTTTGAGATAAAAGAGGTTTGCATCTCACTCCCTCTCCTCGAAATGGTTTTAATTTTGCTTAACTCCAGGGAATTCCTCCGAAATTCCTCCGAAATTCCTCCAGCAGAGCGAGACTGGAATTTGGCCCTTGTTTCCCAGCCCTAGGCACTGAGATCAAGGGCTGCCTTTGCTTCCAACCATGCAAAATCTCTCTGGAAAAGGACACCAAGCCTGGAGGTAGGAGTGAACGCCTGGCCCCTCGGAGTGCTCTGTGCTGGCGATGCTTCCTCCAAGGCAGCGCTCGAGCCGCTGAGCAGACCAAATGCAGCCATCTCAAGTTGCAAGCCAACACCCGCAATCCAGAAACGAAGAGCGAGGGCCATGGCAGGCTGTTTTCACCACGGTTTTCCCCCCACGGAGCCCAAGCCTAACTCAGCATTCGACGGGCAGAGCTAGGTTTGTCAGCCAGTCTTGCTTACTTGTGGGAACACCCTGCTAGTGTTGATGTGTGGCCACTTCTGCCCTCTTTTCCACAGTTGTTCTTACAAGTGCCAACTGAATGCATGGTAAACTTCACAATTTTCTGCCCTGAAATCCTTTGCAGTGTTTCTGGATCGCATGCCACAACTATAACTTTCATCACGAAGTGGCTGCATTTCGCTTCTCTACAAAATCATTCCTGCAGACCAGGCCTAGCTTTCACTTGCAAATACTCTTGCGCCACGTAAAAGCACACAGCCCCACTTAAATGTGACATAGTTTATGGTGCCCTTTGGACAGCTGGACCTCAAAATAGCTCATAATATTACCCCACGGGTTGAGATTTTCCAAAGCACTTGGTATTGCCCTAACCTGATTCACAACGAGCTCGACTAGAGGCTGTTATCAAGAGAGCAGTGAATGTTTCTGCAAATCCCAACGCTTGGCCATAATAGAGAAAGCAGACTTTTCAGGATAAGTTTTTACTGGCTTCTTAAAAATTCCCATCTAGACTTCTTTTAAAATATGTCTGCTTATGTCACTAATGGCACCTGCGTGGGCAGTCTCGTCATTATTTGTGAATGAATAAAGGGTGGCCAGAGCTAAAACACAGCCCGCTACCTGACCAGCTGCCTGTCCAGCGTATTTGCTGGCTGGTTTCTCATATTGTACTAGTTTTTCAAGAGCCATCAGACAGGAGAAGGTGCAGCTGTTGCCTTTGGACCTAATGCGTCTCCAGCGCACGTTTCCCTACCAGAGTGAAGCTTCCCACAGCCCTTCCCCGCTTCTCGCGAGCCGCCGCGTTGAAGCCAAGGGGCCATGGACGGAGGAGCGGCGCAGCCCCGCCAAAATCCCACGGCCGCCTGTTCAGCTCGGCGAGATGCGGCGGCCCGCTCCTGCCAAGCGCCTTTGGCTGCCGGGCAAAGCAGCGAGGCCAAGGGATTGCAGGGCTCGGGCGAGAGAGCGCCGGTGCCAGCCCGATGCCCGACTCCGAGCGCGGCGCGACGCTACCCGCGGCTCGGCTCCGCTGCGCCCAGGCATCTCGCGCCCGTCTCCGGGCAAGTCCTGCTTCGCCCCCCTCGCGGAGAGGGAGCGGGAGCCGGGCTGGGGAGAGCCGGCGCTTCCCGGCCCCTCTCCGTATTCCTGCTGCCGGGCTTAGCTTGCCCCAGAAACGCTGCTCCGTGATGTCTCGGAGGGCGCGCCGCGGCCTGCAGCCGCTCGTCCCTCTTTTAAATTCCTTTCCGCGGTGCCAGCTTCCTATCGTGCCCAGTGCCCCCCGGCTGCCTCGTTTCCCACAGCCAAGAGAAAAGCCTCATGCTGTGCCTTTCGCTCCCCTCCGGCCGCCGCGGGCAACGCCTTTGAAGTCATCTCTTTTTGCCTCCCTTTTAAACTCCGCCCGGCCAGAAACGCGAGGAGACTCCCTGTCGATGTTCAGTATAAATATTTAAGGCGGCGCACGGAGGTTTCTGCCGTAACGCTGCCCCGTTAGAGACGCTTGTGTTACCTGATCGGCAGCTGGTGTAAACTGGCATCGTCCTGTTGACGCTGTTACTGAGCAACACTGATTTGCACCAGATTGGGGTCGGGCTTGTTTGCGGCTGCATCTCAGCCGTTTCTCTAGGACATTCTCCCATCTCTTCATTTTTAGCAGTGACATTAAGTATTTAGAGCATAAAATGACTAATTTGTCTCTCTGCAGCCGCCACATTTTGAGGCCATTTGGGAATTGCTGAAGTTATTTGCCACCTACAGCCCAGTGAGTTTAATAAAGAGATCTTGTATTCCTGGAGTACTTCTCATCCCAAATAACTTTGTACAAACTGCTTATTTACCGCAGAGCCATCCCGGTGCAGCTGGCCGGGATGCAGTCGCCGCCGGGATAAACACAGGGCTGTTTAACAGCGCCTGGTTACCGTGCTTAACAGATCAGGAGGGGAAGTGAAAAGGCTAGTTTGCCAAATGAATAACACCAAGTTATCTGTTTCAGCTGGAGCTGCTCCAGTGCTTTTGGCATTTCGAGAGCTCGTACACACTGCGAGGAATATTTAAAGAGGCAAAAAGTAATTTGCACGCTTTGGAGTTTGGCCAAGGCACTGCTGTAAATGCTTCTCCGCTCTTGCAGAAAAGGGCCAGGAGCCCTGTAAAGGTCGCGGGTGCTCGGCTGCTTGGTTTCACACCTCTCAAGCAGAGCCCCCTCGTACGTAAGGGAAAAGGCTGGCGCCGAGGTGGGGAAGGATGCTGCGCGCTAAGCGGCTCTGCGTCCCTGCTCCAAAGCTCTCCTTCCTCTCCAGAAAGGCCGTCCGGGAGCGTGCTCCTTCCCGTGCCCACCCTGGCTTGGCCTGAGGCACCGGCTGCGGTGGCAGCCCCAGGCCTGGGGTTTCGAATGACGCCAGACAGAGCTGCTCCCTGGCAGCTCTGCTCCCAGCCCCGACGCAGGAGGCTAAGCGGGGACATGGGCCATGATCCTCCTCCATCTCGGCCCATCATCGCTGCGTTTCAGCAGAGCCCGAAGATGCCTATGTTTTGGGTCATTCCTTAACCTCCATGCAAAAGCTCTTTTCTTCCTTGGCTGGACTAATAAGTTTGGTGGCATCTGTGGCTAACGCTCTACTGAAGCCCTGTGAGATGCGCTCCATGCCTTCCTCTGGAGACTCGGGCAACACATGCCACTATTTGCACTGTGTTGGGTGATATTTTATCTCTATCCCGCCCTCACTGCACATCAGCTTTTTTTCCCCTTCCTTCTTTCTTTATGTCTGTGAAAAGCTGCGTAAAAGCCTTGCAACGTCAGGGGCTTGTCGTACAACCAGCTGAAAAGGAAAAAAAGGTGCCCAACCTAAACCAACAAACACTCCATTCCACCCTGCCGAACCAGCCTCGTGGACTAATAATTTAATAAGCTTTTTCATTTTATTGCTAACTGTCCTTATCCCCCAAATGGGGTAGTGAACCCTGGCAGGAATTTTCTGGGCTCATAAATATTTCCCTGCTGCTGCAAACAGGCTGTTTCCCCCTTTCTCCTGATTGTGTTAAGATGGCTGCTCCACCAGCTTGCAATGTAAATTTAATAGCGTTCCAAAACCTCTGTCCTACATAAATATGAATGTATTTCATCTAGAAGGAACCTGTTCTTGGAGGAGCTGCGTTGTTAAATCATTGCGGAGGTTATTGTTTGACGTGCTCACAGTCAACAGCATCTTGGCTAATACAGCTCAAAAAAGTGGAGGGAGGGGAGGAAAAATGAGTGGGGATCGTGGAAACCTCTTTAAATGAAAGCTCTCATGCACCGAGATCAACAAGCTCTAAACAGGGCACTGCCAGCCGGCGGGTTCGGCCCCGCGAGGATCGGCCAGCTGCAAGCGGCTCTGCAAATCATTCACTGGCAATTGCTTTCTTGCTGCTGTCCCGACTTATTTACACTCCAAAAGATTTCTGAAGTGTGTTTATTTCGGAAAGATGAATCCGGAGGCTCGGGAAGGGGAGCGGAGCTTTCCAAGGGCGCCTGGCCCCGCCACGATGTGATTCGTTTCACTCATTAACCCCTCCACGCGAGGAAGAGCCGGCGAGCACTCAGCGTGCTCATGCATTATGCATTAGCGTGCCGTGTCATGAAATTCTGATTTGATGGAGGCTGGAGGTTAAAAGGCATTTCTGTGCTCTTCTTTAATCCGAGGTGTCTCACTGGAAGACAGAGCGATGCTGAGGGGGTGGGGAAAATTGGGGAAATCAGAGCTCCAGCACCCAGGCACCGATTGCCACAAGTGCAAATGGAAAGAGCTTCCTGAAGGACGTGAGTTCCCCGGCGTCTCTTCAAGTACTGTATGCTAACGTCTCATACTAAATTCAAGCGTTTGAACTCCCTTTTAGTAAATTCCCTACTTTCTCTAAGCAGTTCTGTGCAATCAGTACCTGAAAGTATCCAAATTCTCATTTTCAGGCCTGTTAAGAAATGAGCTACAATTCTAGGATCTGCAAGGATTTTGGAGGAGGTACAAGATCCAAACAGAGATCTTGCACAGGCCTTTTACTTCCTTACCACGCTTGTGAAACAGCAGCTGACAGAGCTCTGAATTTCTGCGCTGTTTTCAGTCATTTAATTGATGATGCAACTGTATATATCTACATCTCTGTCCTTCACTCCCATCTTTACTGATTCATCTGTTCCCCAAGCAAATGTTTAAAATGAATTTGCTTTTTCTGCACCTGCAAATTGCAGAAGCAAATGAACTGCATGCGCAAGTGCTGTGTTTTAAGATGCCAGTCCAATCTTTGGGAGGGCATAATTAGGCAGATGTTTATCTGCCTGTAATTAGTTGGGTTGATACTACGTTTAGCTATACGGGATGACAGTAAGCCTTGTGAAAGTATCTTCTAGGTGCATGTGCCCGACAAACAGTAACCCTCACTTGCATTTCTGAGACACCCATAATGAGCATCACTGTCCCGGTTCTGGTACAACGCATCTAAGACTAACTTTGGACTTGATTGACAGGCAGTAGCTGCATTTTAGGCTTGATTCTGCTCTCATTTGCACTAGCGTAAAGTAAAGCAAGAGTGAACTCAGCGGAGACTTCAGTCTCAGAAGACAAGTATAAGTCAGAACAGACCTATGTGATCTGTACACGATGTGATCTGTGATGAGATGTCAGCTTATTTGCAAACTTCCTGCATCTGAGCTGGGAACTGCAAAGGACAACCCTACCTAGCCACACGCTGCAGCATGCGCTGCAGAACCTCTGGTCGCCTCGTCTGCTTTGCCTGCGCCTGGAGCTGCCCGGCTCTCTCTCTCTCTCTGAGTTATCAAGGGATGACCATCCCACGTCATTTTGCTTGTGATCAAGCTCCAGACAACAAGTGGTTGTTTTCTTATTGCCTCGCTCCTCCATGTGATGCTGTTCCATCACCTTGTAACACGGAAGGGTTGGGACCTGTCTTGTTTCCACTTAAGGTTAGCTGCATATATTATTAATGCAAAGTACTTGGCCCCAGTGCACTCTGCTGCTCTTTGCTGCAATTGAAAAGGTGCCTTTGACACCACCTGGCCCTTCGGCAATCCGGCACTAGGGCAGAGAATATTTGTTTTTAAGATGGGTGAAATAATGTCTTTGGCTGATCAGTCTTCAGAGTTTTGTTTTTTGACAACAGGTTTTCAAATTCAGATACTTCTCATGCGTTGCAACATGGCAAAGCTGTTAAAATGCAATTTAATTTTGGTCTCATTGCTGATCAGTCAAGTGGGAATTCTGACTTAATCAAACTTTAATGTTTTTCTTGTAAAATTCAGAAAACCAGTAATTGGTCTGATAATTGAATTTTCAGATCATGTATCAAAGGAATAATGCCATGCATGGGATAAGCAGCAGTCTGCCTCTGGAAGACCGAACGTGTGAAATGGAAAATTCTACATAATTTAGATCAAGATTTCAATACACGGCTCTAGAGCTAAGAATAGACCATATTATTTACATCGTCAAAGGAAACGGCTGAAATCTCAGCGATCTTCAGAGAGTAAAGATGCTCCGACAGTTATGCACAAGAGTCATGTTCACGGAGCTGAGATGGAAAGCTACCGAAATCCCAGCATAGGCGTCCAGTCCCAATGGGCCCAGCAGGCCAGACGACATTTCACGCAAGCTTTTCCCTGCTGGAAAACACATTCAAGGTGTCTTCCGAGTACCCAAGAAGACAGCAGGGAGTAATGTGGCTGGTGCAGAGATGTCTCGTGCTCCACTGGGTATGCCCGCACTATCCCAAAGCCTTGCATGACACACTTGTCCCATGTTTCTGTGATAGCTTTATTTCAGAGATTCATCAGTGGTTTCCTACTGAGTTATCCTCCAAAAAATGAAATAAAACAATGATGGGAAAAATTTAAAACATCCCTTTAATTAAAATTAAATAAAATAGCAGCCTTATAGCCATAATGCATCATTATGTTTCCCTGAAGTTCACATACTCTAAGAACTGCGCCCCTCTCTCCTGGGACTATGACAGCAACGCTCAGTCTTTCTGCTACTTCAGATGCTTTCACGAGCAGAAGCATTTCCCCAAGTGCAATAAACGCCTGCTTTGAGATCTTGCTTCATTTTTTTCTCTTTTCCCAGCTATGCTCCTTGTCTCTTCCCTGACTTTTTCCACCTTCATGTCTTGTTCCCCATCTCTCTAAAGGTGAACATCTCCAACCCTGGAAAGTATTTAGACAGAGGAGGTCCCGTTTCCTCTCTCTCAGAGTTTGCAGCTCCAGTGGCTTTGGTGAAACTGCTCCTGTTTCCACTACTATACAACAGGCGTGAATCAGGGCTGCTGAGACGTGTCCACGCGGCTTGGCCAGTCCTGTGTCCGCCAAAGCCAAGAGGATGCTGTGTTTCTCCTCCGTGGCATGACAAGCAGAAGTTACACTCGTTTTTACAAAACACAAGCGCCAACAGATTTTGGCTGGTTGGTTGTCTCCATGCCTCATTTAGATAGTATTAAATCCTCTCACTTAAGTAATACCAAATGTTTTCATTACTGTAATGACAAAATATCCTGTTATAATTTTTTCCTCTCGTTTTAATTTTCCTCTCACATCCACACGCCAGACAGCATTGCTACTTGATATGTAGCAAAAAGGAAGACATTCTGTTCAGCTTTTCGCTGTCAAAAATTCCAGCAGAATCAATTTCCCTGCAAAATGTGGAATTTTGAGAAAACAGCATTTTTAGACAGAAAATTACTTCCAGTGAAATAAATAAACCGGATACAGCGCATGTGCTGGCGTTAACTCAGCTCCTTCCATCTAAGGGAAGGGAAGTTGTTTTTAAATTCATTCACTTGGATGTGCAGGAAAAAAAATGGCTCTGATTTGTTTTGATGATTAAAACCTCCAAAAATATCAGTTACTGATATTTCCTGTCCATCATTCGGAACGTGTTCTTGTAAAACAGCAACAAGAGGAAATGTTTATCCTTGAACAGTGCTAGAAGAGCGCGAAACCGTCTGCCTCCAGCTGCAAGTGCAGCTTGCCATTGCTCGGCCTTGGTGTCCGCTCCCACACGGAGCACAGTTGGTATGTCAAGGGAAAAAGGTTACAGAGAGTTGTGGACACATTCATCTGCAGATCCATAAATGCCCCCATTTCCCGTAGGTAACCGTTCATTAATAGCTCCTTCTGCTAAGACCAGAAATCGATCCATCAGGCAACTCTCGCTGACAGCATGCATTTAATACCAACAAGTGTCGCAGCTATTCTTGCACCGATGGCGGAGACCCAAGCCTACCGCTTGTGCAGTTTTGCTGTGGGGGTTAGGCAGCAATCCCTGCCTTCCTCCTTCAGGATTGCGACCTGGCATGTCACTGAAAGGAAAGCCTGTTCCACTTTCCTCCTTCAGAGATCAGAATGGCGCCTTGCATGACGTGGGCAACAGCAACTGAGGGCAGCCACTGGTTCAGGTGATAGACATCAGGCTCTCACCACGTGCTGCATGCACGCATGCACATTAAAGGCCAGGCAGGTCTAGTGATTCCAGGTTTTTAAAACAATTATCCACATTTTCCTGCTATCTCCCTGCTATCCACTAGGTTTAATTTCCCTGGAGTTGCTCCTGTTCTGCACTGCTGGCGGTGAGGGTCAACAGAGTCCTCTGAAACCATTTTATTCCACAAAACAGTTTTTCTGAGGGCAGCACAAGTGCTTTCTTTTTGAGAAAACTCCAAGAGATTCATCTCCCCAACTCTGCTGCTTCAAAAATGACCAAGAAGCAGCATCCACGTTGGCTTCTTTTCTAAGGCAACCCTAGGAGATGTGGGGTTGTCACTCCGAGAGTCAGTCTAAGCTTCTAATTAATTGCTCCAAACTAGACAAATGCCTGTAGTCCCTAAATGGCTTAGTCAGTGAGAGAATGGACTCAAAAAGATGCTTTCCCCACCTACTGCATTTAAAGAGTGAGGCAAAATGGAAGGACTCTATAGTGGTTTAACAGTCCACAGCTTCCACAAAGAGGGAGAGCCAAGGTAGAAGGTGCAGGGCCAGGAGAGCTCTTAGGTTGCTCAGGTTCCCTGGTAACCCTTGGTGCCAGGCTTTGTTGGGGCGGAAGGGGTAGTCACGTAGATCTGAGGAATATGTGGGGTGACGGAGAGGTTGGCAGCCCTTTCTTCTCAGAAGTGTTGATGGAAATCTAGCCTAAGAGACAGTTTGAAAAGGGAGATGAAAGCTATTGAAAAGTGGGAGGTTTGGAGGCGATGATGAAGTGGTGGTGGAGGGAAAGGGTGCTCCCAGTAGCACATTACTTTCTAGTGTGATATGTGTAACATTGCACTCCGGGCAACAGCAGGGATATATCTGCACCCAGAGCCAGCTCTTCCCCCGTGCACTTCACATAGCAATGACGCTTTGCCAGGAAAATGTCAAGGGAATATACTGCTGTGATGGCCCAAGTTGTATTCATTCTTTGTGCATTCCTGTGGCGCCTGCCTGCTAAAGATGAATTCTCCTAAGTTACTAGGTAGCGGGCATTTGGGGAAGCTCTACGGGGTGCATCTCCGCAGGGCATACCTGCATGGGGGACACAGGCTGCTTGCACTGCGTGAGAATACAGGTGCCCCATAAAAAGAAAGTGCCAACCCTGCTTTCCAGCACCCTGTAGCCTTACTAGAAGGAATAGCATATTTTTGTGATGGAGAAGGTAGATGAACAAGGATAAACAAGTTAAAGAGCCAATTTCCTATTCCAGCACCAACAGGGCAGCATTAGCAGCAGGATAGAGAGGGTGCAATTTAGTAACCACATCTTTGAGCAAGTCCAGGTCAGGGTCACTTAGGCTGGGGCAGCAGCCCTTGTTCTTGTGAGCAATAACAGCTGCAGCTAGTCTCTGCCTAATGATGGCCTTTCAAGTAATTTGTGCCCAGATTCATCAGCAAACTCTTCTTCAGGTGATAATGCAGCCAGTGCAGCTCATCTGCTAATGATCTTCTGCTAATGAGTGGTTAGCAGAGCCACATAAATGGAGAGAGTGGGGCACCAGCAGAGCTTTTGCTCTGGGGGCTTGGGGGAGGCAGGATGCTGGAGAGCTGAGCAAGTGTTGGGGAAGGCTTAGAGTAAGTGCATCTCTCTTGCTGCCTCTGTTAACTCAAGGGCTCCATGTGCTCAAGATGATAAGTCATGTTCAAATGCAGCAATTAGGGCTTCTATTAGAAAATCCATACTCCACTTTGAGGAGTTTCTGGCAAGCAATAATATGAGATTAGCAGACAACAGTAGGGCTCTGAAGCTACTGATAGCTGAGTTATTTTCTTTAAGATGGAGTTATTGATATGCAATCAAGTTAAAGGTTGGAGGGCTACAGCTGTCTTCTCTGTTTTCCTTTACTATCATCCTTTTCTTTAAACCCTCTTAGACTTTATCTATATGCAATAGGATCTTCAAAATAATCATTCCTCTAAAACTGGAGAGGACAAAAATGCCTATTTTGTAAGGGCTACACAAGCTATCTGCCATCAGTCAATTCTCTCTGCAAACTGACTACTCTTTTCTAGGCAGCTGGTTGCCTGGAGGCAACAAACACCTGCTTCACCTCAGAAACAGCTCTGGCAACTCCCCCATATGCATCAGGAGGCAAATTAAAGAGCAGACAGACCTCCCCTCAAGAGGAAAACCTGTATTTGTTTCCTGAGAAGCAGAGGATGCTTTGCGCATGTGAGTGACTGCTTAATTTTCTACTTGTTGATGGCTGCAAGTACAAACTTGTTTCCTGGTTGGATAGCTGTGCCTTTGATTTCCATCATCGTGCAGGGTCTGCTGCCCATCTTGTTTTCCTTGTAGATGATATTTAAGGGATTGGTTATTTCTCTGGCTGCTGGGATGTGATGTGATCAGCTGTGCTGGGCATTGTGCCCCTCTTGGAGCAGAGCAAGGTCATGGCTTTGAGGTTAACAAATGTTAAACTTTAGATGTTCTTCCTTTAGGGAGAAATAATTTCTGTTGCCTTTGCAGTAAAAGCTTTTTTGGGCTCTGACTCAACTGTTTGGCTGTTGCTGCAATGTGTGGGGTACTTTTGATTTTAGGGTTCCTGTTGCTGAGAGCAATTGTAAGCTTAGATATGAAGAAGGAAATTCAGGAAGTGTTAAGCCTGGGCCCTAGTACTACTGTTTTTAAAGTTCCTGAAGAAGAGGAAAATGGCAAACCTTGCTGTATACTGGATATGGGACCATCGTGAATTCCTCCAGAGTTTGACTTCTGAACACCTTTTATTTCTCTTTGATGCTAGCTTTTGCCCTTGGTTATACTATTCAGTTCTTGCTTTGTGTACCTGTAATTTCTCTGTTCACCTTCTAGAAATTCTCAGCTGTTGGGCTGTGTTGCAAGGTGTTAACTGCTTTGATCTAAAGCTGTTCAGCAACTTGTCAGCCAGATCCAGCAAGAAAAGAACCCTCAATCAAATGACCCCAGTATGGTGTCCAAGGGTGGCCAGCGACAGATGCTCAGGGAAGTGTGTAAGAAACAGGAGACAACTCTGCTGTGCCTTAACTTAAGGCTTTGCTACCAAGTGAAACCCCTTCTTATCTCACTTAAACTTAATTGAACGAAATACAACTTTCACACTTGCTCAGTGGCAGCTCTAATACTGATTGATTTAAAACCTAAATGCTTCCTGGCCCCTCCAGCATTACAAAAGCCAGTAGGTTTGGAGTCCATATATTGGAAGTTTCCAGCTGGTGAACTATAAAAGTGTGTGACTTTTCACATCTGCTAGGCTTTCTTTCTAATGTCTGTGTATCAACAGTGCAAGGCTGAAAGACTTGTTAGTTTTAAGTTACTGGAAGGCAGAAGTTATTCTGAAATGTACAAAGAAAGTTCATGGCTCGAAACCAATCTGAATTATGGCTCTGTAAGCACTACATAAAAATTCACTTTGAGGTCAAGTTCAAAGATGGAAAATTCCAGTATTGAGAAATGAGTTGCAGGAGTTTAGAAAGTAACTGGAACTAGAGTCTTAGCTAAAAGATGCCCTGCATCCTCAAAAGTGGGAGAGTCTCAGGATGGGCAAACATTGCAACAGCCTTAGGTGCTTGAGAGCAATATAAAGGGGAATATTTGCAGGTGGTTACCCAGGAGGTCCATGTGGTAAGCAGGCTGACCATTGCAGGCCTTGTTTCTTGTCATGTAATGACATAGAAGACAGGCTGCCATGGTTTGGAGTACAAGCAAATCTCTTAGTGTACTACTGAAGCTTTCAACATGTTGAGTGTGCCAGTTCTTGGTTTGGATGCTCAGAGCTGGCATCCAATTTCAGGCAGATGAGTTTGATAATGTTAGCAGTCACCCTGTAGACCGTCAGCATGGAGTGTTCCATGAAGATCACTTATGTGGACAGAAGGTCCCATGCTTTGGTTTTTCAAACCTGTTTCCACTTTCCAAGCTAGTATAGCAAAGGCAAAAGGGGAAGGGTAGAAGTCATGAGCTGTGGAGGACAAAAGGCAGGATGAGGGGTACAAGCACAGGACAAATCAGAGTTGAGTACTGTTTTGCTTCTAGAGTTGTCTTTAGTGTGAGGAGCACAGACTTTGCTGGAGTCTTGCTCTCCGTCAGCCTGGCATAAGCTCAAATGACAGCTAAAGGAGACTTATTGCAATGCATTCCTTTTGCCCTGATCCCATCGGATATCACTGGTATCAGTCATGGATAGCTAATATAGTCATGAGTATAAGCACTCAAATGAAGCTTGGGGTAAAGGAAGCAAAACTGATGGTAGATGAGAATGGCCATTTGTTACTTGGACTGCTTGATATGGGAAGAGAACAGCTGAGGAACCCAGAAGAGAAGCTATAGGAAGGTTTATTCTCTGCTTGCACACATGCATGATATTAGGTGAGAAAACAGAATTTGGGATTGTATAATTCACTACTGGCTATGGGAGTGGCTGTCACCTCATGTAGATCATCTTATTCAACACAAACTCTGGGCAACTGTTCACAAAATGCTTGGTTTTTCTTTCCATCAATTTTTGCTATAAAAGTTGCTTTCCACAGGAGTGAAAAGTGATGCTTATGACTTGAAAATGTGAGAGTTCTCTAATAATCAAAACAGCCATGTTTTCCTGAGATGTATACTATTTTTAATCTTCTGGAGGAAAAAAATCCATGGTTAGGCAAAAATATATTTAAACAGCAGTCTGCTTGGCATCATTATTGCAAATATGAAAACATTTTGGGGACTTCTTTTATGTGCTGAATATTTCATTCAGTCCTGCAGTGCAGTGACTCCCTAAACCTTTAGTGATCTGAGCTCTGCTTTTGAGGCTCTAATTTGCTGTTGCCATGACATTGTTAATGTCTGAATTGCTTTTTTTAAACACTACTCCCTTTTTTTCAGCCTCTTGCAGAGGCATTCTGAAATAGTGGGCACGAGCTGATCTTACGGAACAGCCTGTGTCCTCAAAAGTAACAGAACAGTGTTCATTTTTACAAGCAACCCCTGATGGATGATAGCTTTTCAACCGGAGAAACCACAGCAAAACCATCTGATCCAGCTGAAATAATTTTGGCTGGGGTGTATGTGTGTGGGGTGCTGTTTAGTCCACTTGGTTTTGTTTAACTGTGACATTCAGGAAAGAATGTGTACTAAATAAGCAAAACACATTGTTCTCTTATGCCTAGCTGGGCTTTCGGAGTGAGTTGAGTGTATAGGATAACATTAAATTGCTTAGTGAGTTTGTTAACATACTTGTTTCTCTGATTGGGGTTGGAGAAATCTGTCAAGGGCAACCTAAGCAGAACAGCACTGCTTCCTTAGGAGAACACTTTCTGCAGGAGATAGATGGCCTTTTGTGGGATGATACCTTCCAATTGCCTGGCTTAATAGTACAACAGCCTTTACTGCTTGTGGGTTTGGAGAGGACTTTTTTGCTTGTTCTAAGGAACAGCTCTTTTTGGCTCATCTTCCCTGGGGTTTGATTTTTTCCCTCTGCTCAGCCAGCCTGGATGTGCCCATCCTGCAGCACTTCTCCTTTGAGACTTGCATGGCAGCAAACTGTCCTGTTATCACATGTAACCGCAGCTATGCCAGGCTGGCAAAAGCTCCATTTCCAGGGCAGGTGGGGAGATGAGCTAACCAGGAGCAGGGAGACAGCCCATCTCTGCTGCTCTCAAGTGGGGCAGATCTCAAGAGCCTTCTGCTCCCAAACCTAAAGTGATTTATCTGAGGTTGCCCACCATCAGTGGCAGGATGGCCACAGGTGATTCAAGCGGGCAGTGAACAGCCAGGAGCTGTGTGGCTTCTCTCAGCAAATGCATCTGATAGTAGTTCTAGCCCCTGTCCCAGTGTAAGCCAAAGCCAGACTGCAAGAGTATTTTGATACTGGTATCATTTTTGCCATTGGGATATATCTGTTCACCAAGGCTAGAGGAGAGGAAGATGTTAAACAAGTGTCAAAACTTGGTGGGGGGGGGGGGGGGAATGAGCAGAATGTTCTCTAAAGAAACCATCAGGTTTGTAGGTGACACTTCAGCAGCTGTCACAGTGTGGAGGTACTGCTGCCTTTTCTGAAGGTGAGGGGGTGATTACAGTGCTTGGGAAGCTGGCCTGGGTGTCGTATTGAAACTCTCCTGGCCTGCTGGCACCCTGGAATGGGTGGATCCTGTGACCCTGGCAGATCCCATGCTTGAGAGCAAAGCTGTGTTGTGTAGTAATGCAGTGGGATGTGTGACTGTGGTGATGTCACTTCATGGCACTGGTTTATCTTCTGACATATCAAGCAGAGGCTGGGATAAGCTGCTGCCAAGTGCTTGCTCTTACAAGAGACAGGTTCCCTCAATGTCCTGGCCAGGTGTGGTTGGGGTCTTCTAAATTTGATCTCTGGGCTGGAGTCTGCTGGGCTGCACCCCAGGTGATGTACAACTGTGTGGGCAAAGACTCTTCCATTACTAGGGCTTTTAAAGTCAGTGATATTCTCATTCAATGGGAAGAAGAACAGGTCTACAAGTGCCAGCTCTTTTGGGGCCATGCAGAGTGCAAAGTGCTACTTAAAACTTAATAACCCATAATGGCTCTGAATATTTCCTTGCTTCAGCTCAGTTTTTATGGGTATATTTGAAAATAAATAGTGCTCTTGGAGTGTGCTAACAACATCTGAGTGTTTCCAGGAACCTATACTGTAAAAATGTCTGTCCACTGCTGTAAGGAGCAAAGATTGACATCTCAGATAACAAACATGCTTTTGATTTTCTTTCTGTGCCAAGGAACACTGATATTGTCTCTGTCTCCTGGGCATTCTTCAATGCACCTCATTAGGCCGTCATGAAATGCTGCTGTATTTGTTCTGTTGTAAAGCAGGAAAACAAGCCTTGGGGCCAGGCTGACTTGGGCAGAGCGAGCTGGGTTTTGGCAGGCTGAGGATCTGACCTCCGAGTGTGCGGAGGGCTGTGAGGACTCTTAGGGGGATGTTTGTGTTATTGGGCTGCTGATGGAGTGGTGACTGTTGCGATGTCTCACTGTTTTCTCTTCTAACAGCTCAGCTAAGGAAGGTCCTAACTCAGGGGGTTTATTCACCTTAATATAGAAACTTGGCAAGGCAAATTCTGCTGCGCTAACAGATCTGCAGGATGTGAAAGGTTTAAGGCTTGAAGATGGAGGTGGAGGCAAAGGAAGGTGCAGAGCACTTTTTTAGAAACAGATTTCTTCTAAATTGGTGCACTTGGACTAAGCAGTTAACTGAGAGCAGCTCCCTAAGAATACCACGGGGATACTGTGGGTTTTTTACTCTAAGAATACCAAGGAAATTTTGTTTTTAATAAACACTTTGTAAAGAGCATACCAGAATATCAAGGTTAAAATATACATAGGAAAACTTTCTGCAGTTAATTTTGCCTGTGCATTTAGCAACCCTTTGCTGTTCATGACTAAGTGGGCTTCTTAAGGAGCTGACCCTGATATCTGATCTGCACAGATGAGGTGAGCAGTTTGTGCGCACACTTATGAGAACATGCAAAATCTGCCTGCACCTCTTCTGCAATTACACATGCCAATGCGTTAATGGGTAATGCCTAATCCTGCTCTTTGCTGATCCAGTGGGTGTTTGCTTGACTGTATCAGCCCAGTAACTCAAGATCTTTCCCTCTATAATGAATAGTCTTCAAGTTCAAGTGATGAAGCCCCATTTCCATTTTTAGGGATTTGAATGTCAGCCACAAACCTTGATGTAGATTGCACTGGAGATCTACCAAATATGGACTCTTGAAAATTCAGCCCTTTTAAAAAGGTCAGAAATGACTGCGAATACAAACTTTTGTAGCCTGGCAAGCTTACATTGAGTTGCCATGCTTTGGAATAAGTGACCCTTGACTTCTGACAGACTCTTAACAGTGATTTTTAGTCCTGGACTTTCAGATGGCATGTTGGGATGTTACCATGTGAACTCACATCAGCTTTAACAGCAAATCAAAGCAAAGTAAATAGCAGGCTTCAAACTCTTTAAACTCCTGCCATGACATAGTTAATGCAAAACTTCAAAATACTATGGAGCAAATTAGTAGAGTGAAATAGGAGTGTAATTACTACATCTAATTAGAAAGCACTATGAATTATATACTTTTTTGGTTATAAACAGGAGAGCTGAACAGACCAACAAAGTTGCTGCTTGAAATCTGGTGATCTAAAGTATTTTAGAATTGACTCTGTCACTGGAAACCAGAGGTCTGAGGTCTTCCTGCCTCGAAACCTAGAAGGCTGTTTCCAGGACGGTGGAGATCAGAGCTGCTCTAGTTCCACATGCAAGAATTAAGTCTTTCAGCTTGTTTTCTTCTGGGCATAGATTGGGGGTTGTTGATGACTTTTTTAAAGCTTATGGTTGAAGATGAGCTGCTTTCACTGAGAGAGCATCTCCCAAGCTACATTGCATCCTAGCAGACAGGGATTCCTGGTGATGAGCTGCTGAATAAAGATGGCTCAAGGACCAGATGTT
This sequence comes from Dromaius novaehollandiae, assembly GCF_036370855.1. NCBI lineage: Eukaryota > Metazoa > Chordata > Aves > Casuariiformes > Dromaiidae > Dromaius > Dromaius novaehollandiae. The sequence continues at coordinate 3,914,052 of NC_088110.1, forward strand.
CTGTTCATGGCCATGGCTCGCTGCATAGGGTGGCCTGTCCTCTTGCAGTGCTGGGGCCTAGACTGGAGACTTGAGGACTTTCCCTTTATGACAAATGGAGGTGGTGGCAGCAGCAGGATGTTGCTATGTAGGCTGCAGAGGTTTAGCATGGCCTGCAGATGCATCTGCTCTCCTCCACCTAGACTGGGATGTAGGAATGGCTGTGGTAAGATGGTCACCTCAGGGCCTGGTTGGCTGCAGCTACCCTGCCCTGATGTATGAAGGAGGCAGGGTGGCTTCCTCTGGGATGCGGTGGAAACATGCTGGCCCGGGGGACCTGGCCCTTCCCTCTGGCTCCAATGTCTGTCTGCTTGAGGAGTCCTGCTTTTCAAAGAATTCCCGGGGTGTGTGTCTGCTCCCATCTAGGACCCAGAGGGTGTTTCTGTGAGACACTGGTTTTGTCTGACATTTAATTAACTGCTTTTTGTTTTTAATTTTGTTACTTATTTGCCAATTAAAGCACCTTGTTGCTGTGGCACCAGAAGGAAGTCAATATGAGAATGTGAACAACATCGTAACATGTCTGTTTACCTCCAGACACTCAGGTAGTAAAAATATCAGCCCATTTTACCCCTTCATGGCAGAGTGGCTCTGATGTCAGTTTTTGTGCTGCAAGGACTGTAGGACCCTTCTGTTTTGAGTTGGTATCAGAGAGTGTACAAGCAGTATTGTCGGAGTTTCTTTCCTGACCTCTCATCACCTTATGAGATGGAAAGTGCGGCATAACCTCAGATAATAGTCTTAAGCAGCATATGCAGAACAAAAAGGCTTTTGACTTCTGACCAATGCTTTAGAAGAGACATTGCCCACAAAGTGTGCATGTCCAGGGTGTTTTGGCAGTTAGCGCTATGTTGTGGCCCCTCTATGGAGGGACACTGCAGCATTTTGAAGCCCTGGGATGAAGGTTGTGTGGTGAGGATGGCCCTTGGGAGCCACCTCCCCTCTTGGGTTGCTCCCTGCCATGTTGTGTATCGTATCTATGGGCAGAGCCTGCTCCTGGAAAGAAGCTGTTCCTAGTGATAAGTTGCTTCTTGGACAGGACAGCCCCAGCCCCATTTATTTCAGCCAGTCCTAGTCAGAAGCTCAGCCTGTGGATGAAAGGAATAGCTATTCTGAGCTGGGAGGCTACATGCAGATCTGCCCTTTCGAACACCCTTTTGCTGTTGCACAGATGCTATGTTTATTGCTCCATTACTTGATACCCTATTTAGTATTCAGCTAAAACTGCCCCTTTTTTTCTTGAAAGAGCTGGAAACAGCCATCTAAGAAGCTTTGCTGGTGGCCCTGCATGTGAAATCAGATGTCCCTTCCTTCTGCACCCCAAGCACTTTATTTCTGACTGCTTCTAGAATACACCTATTCAGATTCAGGTCCTAGGCACTGCTTCAGATGCCCTGGATTTATAGCTCTAATTTTGTGTGTCTGTGCCAAGGTGCTGGCAGTTCAGCTAATTGCTTCACAGGATGTCCTGATGTCTGCTTCAAATCTAGCTATGCCTTACAGTAACCCACAGTGGAGGCCAAGGGCTGGGTCTCCTGTGGCTTTAGAGGAATTTCATCTGTCAGGGCTAACACCTTTACTGCAAGCAGTAATGGGTGCTTTTCGTTAGCCTCCCCACTCCAGGCTGACAGAGAGGAAACTAATTAAGGTGGTGCCTTTCTGTGGCTGCAGTTTGCAGAAGGTGGTCATGTGAGGTGGACACAGCTCCTGCCCCTCGCTTTGGAAGGAAGCATGTCCTGGCCAACCTGGCTAATGCTCCCCACAGCTCCTGGCCCTGGGGCAGAGGAGCTGCTCAGTTCAGCTGAGGAAGAAACAGCAAAACTAGCATCACCCCTGCGTACTTGAGCAGACTGCAGCCTTTTGTGAGAGTGATGTGGTTTCTTTTGCCCTGTCCATGTTCTGCCCTCTCTAGAAGAGCCAAGAAAGGAACTGAATTCAGTGTTGGGTGGGACAGAGATAAATGGTTCACTGGAAACTGTGCTGGTACTGTGAAACCTCCTCCACTGTGGTCAGAGCAGCAACTGATCAATGAACTGATCAATAACTCTGGGCAACTGAGACTGGGTCTGAACCAGGGACTGCATAAACAGCAGGAGGGGAAATCTGATTTTTCTGGCTCAAGGAACTCACTGGGCTAACTCTTGCTGATCTCAAACAGCTTCTCACAGAAAAGGGTTTCTTGAAGTGTGTAATAGGGTTTGTAATAAGGGCTGCTGGGGAGAACATCAGTTGACATCTGGAAGAAAGACTTGCAGAAAGTTGTGTTTTGTAGTGGACTCAGCCTCGACCTTGGTTCTGTACCTAAAGGGTTGCTAAAGACTCATTGGTACTGGAACAAATTCCCAGGGGTATCTTGAAGGATTTCAGGGCAAGTTAGATGGTGTGAAGTGATAGCTTTCCCCTCCCCATCAGCCCTTGCTGTTTATTTGCTGCCTGCTCTTCCTGGGCAAAGTTGATGGCAAAGGAGAAAAGGGACATGGTGGAATAGCCTGTGTGCTCTCTGTCCCTTATGCTCCTGGATGGGCAAATGAAGCTGAAAATGCATGCTGACAAGAAGCATGACCTGAGAAATGGGGTCTTGCCTGCCCAGGATTTTAGGGAGTTGATTAGTGGTGGGAAGGCTGCTTGCAGCACAGAGCTGCTGCCTGTGTGAATTACGATTTGCAGCTCTGTCCTGATCATCTTTCTTTTTTTCTGATAAACGTATAGGCTGATTAGGCTTTGTGGTTTGAAGTGTGCAGGGCATGGCTTGCTCCTCAGGCTGGCCAAGCAGCAGTGCTGAGGGAAGGGACACCCATGGCAGTGCATGAGCAGCGGCACTGCTGGCTTGCAGGTGTGGGCTGGCTGGGGGACACTGAATATGGCAATGCCTGAGCAGGGTCGGACTCGTGCACCCTACAGCTCCTTACAAATGGGAAGACGGGAGCGGGAAAGGGGGTGCCTGCCTGAGAGATGGCTTTTAAGGTGATTCAGTGTGATAAAATGTTGGTGCAGGGCAACCACAATTGTAAAACAGCCTTTTTTGTCCTTTTTTCTCTGCAGAGAAGAGTGTAGTTTGGGCCTATTCCTCTTGGTTCCTGGCCTTGGCACTCAGGGTGCTCATGCTGAGGATAGGCTTTGTCCTACCACTATATGATTCAGTGCTTTAGGGCTGGGATTTTCCTATGTGCATGCTTTTTTGCTTGGGACACCAGCAAAGAAATATTAGATGTTAGTCCACAATGGCCTTGAGCATTTGAGCCAAAGGCTCTGTCCTGAGGAGCCTTGTGTGCTACTACTAATTGTCCTAGAGGCTTCCCAAAGACTTTGTTCTTGGAGAGGAAGTTGAAGAAACGAGGATTTTTGCCTACTCACGCATCACAAGACTGGCCTGAATTTGGCTGATGATCCACTGCAATGCTGAATACAGACTTTTCAGTCTAGGTGTGTTTTTTGCCTCTGAGTTAAACAAGCCTGCGATAGTGGCATGCATCCCCCAGCCTCACACAGCAGTCTCACACCAATGCAGCCTTCCAGGTAAAGGATCTGACTAGTAAAAGAGCAAGGGAAGACACCTGCATGACAGCAACTAAGCAGCACAACTTGAACTTGCTACCAAAAACCTGTGTAGGTTGAGGGGTTGGCTGTAGTAAGTGAATTAAGTGAAGCTGTTGCTGAACAAAAGCCTGTTTAAAACTAAGACTCAAACAAGGACAGCACAAATATGAGCATGTAGGAAACTTTGCATGCCTCATAAATATCCCAGTGGAACTTGGCAAGAGAGAACCTTTCCAAAGCTTATGCTACCAATAATGTTAATTAAGGAGAATAAAGGCTGGAAGAAAAATGGCTTAAAGATCTTTGCATAAGATGCTAATGCTCTGTGAACTAGGGGCAGAGGGAGGTCACTTCCTTGCCAGAGGAGGAACACCATGTAGCAGCTACTTGACAACATGCTACACGAGGCCAGAAGCAAACAACACAACCCAACAATGCCGGGGGAGAATCTCGTGCATGAATGGCAATTATTAAAGCTGAATTTTGGGGAGGAGAACCTAGCTTAAAATTCCCTTATTTCTCTACACAAAAATGTCCTACTGCCTCTCTAGATAGGTTGTTGCCAAAACGTGTATTGCAATGAAATGAAAGTACAGAAATGCAATGAAATGAAAGGAGGAAGGGAGATGAGACCTGGTTCTTACTTGGAAGAATCTAATTCATAAATTTCACATACGGAAGAATCATACTGGCTGGACAGGGACCACTGGGATCTCCTTTCTCAGATTTTTTCCATTGTTGCCTGGGATATCTACCAGCACTGAAAGCTCTCATTTTTTAAACAAAACTGCATAAAATTGGCAAGTGAAACCACTCCCCTGATCTCAGAGAATGGTCATGACTTCTCTATCACTGCCTTTTATTGCAGGGTTTTATTTGTGACAGACCGCTTGGGTGGGGAATAGGGTTGCAGTTCCTCTGGGGGCCAGTCTTGTTCTGGTTTTGCTGTGACCCCCAACTAAAATATAACTGTGTAAATGTGTTCAACAGACATCACAACAGCCTAGATACCCGAGAGAACATCTGCACTGTGTATCCAGCAAACAAAATCAGATTAGCAAAGCCCATTCTTACAAAGGAGCAAGCATATTTCAGGGATAGCTTCAAACTGCAAAGAGGTGAAGTGCCAGCGGGCTGGGCTGTCTGGAGGACAACCTTGTCTAACTGGAGAGTGAAGTCCACTGTGGGAGTTTCTACTGCCAGCCTCATGCATGTGTGACTTAATTCTCCTTTTCCTGACCTTGGTGTAAATTAAGAGCAATTCCCCTGCAATCAGTGGAGCTAATGCAGCCATATGCCAGTCTGTATGGGAAAATGAAGGGTTAATCATAAATGGCTGACCTAAGGGAATGATGTCTTACAGGGGAAGTATCTAGCAATGGTCATGCCATCAATACAGATATAATATGCTGCAAACCAGACACTCCTACAACCCTGGAAACTGAAAAGCACAGCAGAAAGGAAATTTGTTTAAACCCTGTGGGTGAGATTTGCTCTGGCTTTAACACGGTCCCAGCGCCAGCTGCTCAGTGGGTTTTGACACTTTGGAGAGATGTGCTGCATCGCCTGGAGTGATTCTGGGGAGATGTGCTGAAGCTGCAGATCTCTGCTATGAAAGGATGAGGTGTCCTGAGGCCCCTGGGGACTGACTATCAAAAAAACTCAACTGGACACAGACTGATTCATATTTTCTGTGCTTTCTTCTGCTCAGTTTCTATCCTGTCTTTGACCACAAGGTTAAACATTGCCATGTTGCAAAATGATATGGTTTCACAGCAGCTCTTGAGGCTTTGTTGTTTCTAATCTTTGTTTTTGAGCTTGAGTCTTTTCTTCCTTGGCCTTAAACGCTGGAAACTCAGCGAGGAGGTCTATTGCTCCAGCTTCCCTTCCCTCACCCACACAGAGGTAAAACCAGGTGAACAGCAAAACCCTGTTGACAGGATCTGAGAGATCAGGATTGCTCAGTCTCCTGTCAGTAGTGCTGGTATTAATCGTTTCTGGAGGACAGCGTGTGTTAAAACAGTTCTGCGAGAGCTACGGAAGCTAGTTGTGGTTGTGGGCGAAGGGGCTGAAGCCCTCGAGCTCACCTGCAGAGCAGCTCAGGAGACCTGGCAGAGGTGCAGGACAGGACTGCTCGGCACCAGCCTTGCCTCGTGCTGTGTCCGTCCTGGTGTGGGTGGGTTGTGCCTTTCGGAGCAGGCTGGATGTAGCTGCCCTGGGGGTAAGGCTGTTCCCTTCTATAAGGTCAGAAATCTGCATGCTTCAGTTGGTAGATAAGGCTTATGTCAAAGCAGTAATAGCTGTTAAGTGAGTTCACATATGGTATCTTTAATCAGTTATTACCAATGTACACAATACTGATTAATAGCCTCAGTAAAACTTGCGTTCAGGTAATAAACTTCTCATGTGTGGCAGATCCTCTGCTTCCTGTCATCTACTATCCCCATGATTAATGCAGTACAAGGAAAATGTTCAAGGCACTATCATCTCACTGCATCTCTTCTCTGGGGAAAGCAGATGTCTCTCGTGGCTGTACCAGGTTCTTTCCCCGCTCAGTTATTGGAGCTACAAGCAGCAGCTGCTCGCTTTGGAGGGACACCTTTCCCCTTAAGGAGGAACAGGGGGGCATGGAGCTTGGATGCAGTGTATGCACATTTTAATTTTCTGCATGCTCAAGGGCAGAGTATTGGCTGGGAGCTCCTGTCTCTTTGCCTCAACAGCTCAGCAAAATTTCCCTTTTGGAAGGATGAGACTTCACAGCCACAGGCCATGAAATGCCTTTTCCATTCCAGTCTCTTCACCTGTCTGGGCTAATTTCAGAGCAAGAACAGACTGGGCTGTCAATGAGATGCCACTGAGCCAGGGCCGAAAGAGCAGGCACCCAACAGGCTGATTGAGAAAGCAGGTCTGCAGAGTCCAAGGTGGCCATGTCAGCTGCCCAGCTGCTGGGGGCCAACAGCAGAGACCTCCACAGCTGTGGTGTGTGGAGGCTACACATGCCAGCAAAGCAAGTGACGCAGGCAGGGCTTCATTTCTGGTACACTTGTCCCCCAAGTCAGGACCCCAGGGCGAGGGCGTGCAGCCTGCAGGCACACAAGCAGCATTGTCCTCTTGGGGACCTGGTTTTTGCAACCTGTTTTTGGTGAAACAAGGAGAGGGCAGGCATGTGCTGCAGGGAAGAGGTGATGCAGTGAGATCAGTGAAGAAGGGTGCTGCATCCAGGCTCTGGATCTGGAATATGCAGGTGTGGGATGTGGTGAAATTCTGTAATTTTGGAAAGGCTGCCCCTCGGGGGGCCTGTCACCATGGGGGTCGGGCTTGCTTGGGATCTGACGCTCTTGCAAGGGCACCTGATGTGTTAAGTCTCTGGGGGTTGAATTGCTGTGTGGTCTGAGAGTGGACTGGTACATGAGCGTATTGTGTCCACACATGGACTAGGTTTAGCAGTGCTCAGTGTAAAGGAGGATGATGCTCTTGTGTCCATGCTGGTGGCTGACAGAAGAGATCCCAGCTCTGCCCCCAGTGCCCAGCCTTCCTGCCTGTGCTGCTTAGTTTGGGGAGGAAGAGATGGGGGATGAGAGCCCTGCCAGGGGAAGGCTGAAGCGGCCTCCAGACTCAGCTGAAACGAGCAGTTGCAGCAGGTGCTGGGAGCTAATGAGGATGTAACAAGCACCTCTGTGGCCTCCTCTGTGCCCTGTGGGAGCAGAGGTGGGAGCAAACATGGGCAGGACACCTGGGATTACTGAGGGAGGCAGCCAGGGCCACCAGCTCTCCTCTCCTGTGTGCTGGGCACAGCGAGGCCTGCTTCCCTGGCTCTCCTTCCTCCCTGCTCCATCCTGTCTCGCGAGCGGCTGCCCCAGGCCCAGCCTGCCTAGGCTACTGAGGAGCCTCAAGCTGCTTGCGAGCTGAGCCCCTGCTGTCCCTCACCGCAACGGAGCTACCTTGCTTCAAGTAATCATTAAATGACAGAGCCAAGGGAGAGGTCCCTTCCAAGACATGTGCTATGCACCAGAGATTTGTTACAGGCCAGGGATGCCCTGCATAAATGTTTTCATTTTACATCTGGAGATGTTCAAATAATAGGAACATCATAGAAGGCATTTGGAAAACAAATATTTTAAGTGGCTCTCTTAAAACCAGTGAGTAAGCAGTGTGACTCAGCAGTGCTTCCCAACACTTCCCAGAAGAGAGGGAAATAAATCCCCTTAATAACTGACATGTATCTGAAATGTGCTGAGTAGTCTGTAGTTATCTGAAATTGCTGCTGGGAGAGCTGACTTGCAAACATACCTGGAGACAGCACCCTGCCTGGGGCAGGGGGATGCTGTAGCTAGATGCGATCTGAGCCTGAGCCTCAAATGTTGACTTTCTGGAAGGATTTTAGTAAGTGTCTGATCATCCATATGGTCAGAAACATCTATGGACATCTTTGAATTGTCTATTGTGGTGTCTTTAACCTTACTGCCTCCATTGCTCAGTTCATAAAATAGCTAGCTGTATTTTTTATTCTGGCTGATGTGCCTCAATCCTTTTCTGGACAGAAACCTAGAGAAGAACAAACATGATGTTCACTGTTTGCAGACATGAGCAGGAGCCTGGTTGCTGGGAGTGGCTGTGCAGAGCCATGGTGGATGGGGTGCATGGAGTGAAATCTGCCTCGGTGGCCTGAGACAGCTGTAATGTGCCTGTACCCAAACCTTGCTGGAGGAGAAGAGCAGTGTTGGCTGGCTTTCTTCTGACAGGTCTGCCCAGCACCTTGCCTCCTGGAGTGAGACCTTCTCTGATCTGCATCCCCCTGGTCCAGATTAGCAAGTGCTCCTTGCCAAGAGCTGCTGCAGCTGGAAAGCATGAGTCTAAGTGTTTTTTTTTTTTCCAGTGGATTTTGACATTTGCATTGGAGAACTTGTTCTGAGAGCAGGGCTCAAAGCAGAAGTGATTTCTCATAGCCTCAGCACCTTTTTCTGACTAGGAGGGCACCAGCACGCTATCTCTCTGCCTTGCCCATTTCCCATTAGAGCGCAGGGCTGTGAAGGCCTAGTTTGCCCCAGCACCAAGAGAAACCATGCAAGGAAATACTTCAACTTATTCCATAGCAGCTCTGAACCCTCAAATCATGCACACGACTCCCACAAGCTGTGGCCTCCCCCGCTGCAGTCTCGGCACTGTCAGGCCCTCGGAGGAGGTTCCTGGGGGATACGTGCCTCCAGGACCTCTATGGATGCCTGTTTGCACCCTCCCATGGGCTCTGCTCTGTCAATGCTTTTTTGCCACTCCCATATTTTTTTCAAATGGTTCATCCTTTCGTGTTGTCCTGTTCTAGCACTTTCCAGGGGCTTCCAGAGGAGTCATCTCCCAGCAGTGCCTTGCGGCGGTGGAAAGCAGCACCACACCCCCCACTACCTCAGTGCTGGTGCCACCGTCCTGTGGCGGCTTCACTCTGCTCTGTGCCACCAGCGCGCGTGCCCCTTTTGCAAAACCTCGGTGGCAGTGCTAACTGCAGCTGCATTTGAATAACAAATCGCACAAGGGGAGGCAGGCAGCCCTTCCAAGGGAACAGCTTTTTTCTTTTCAGACTAAAAATACTCCCTGCATCATCCAAAAAAACCATATCAAACACAAAGCTTGTGGAGGAAAAAAGCCATCACACTCAGTGCAAAGAGAGCTTGTAAGCAAGAAATAGGAAAGAGTAATCCCTCTTTAGCCAGGGGTCTGCATTTCACAGGTGAAGAGGGATGTTGTGTAGCTTTGGGGGGTGTGGAGATCCTTTTCAAATGTACCCTTTGGAGGACTCGTATTCTGCACTATGCCAAAATCAAGCCTGAAATTTGGCATCTGAAAGCAGAGGCACTAGAAAGAGCTCTAAAGATGGATTTGCACTTGAAGAGGTTGTGCTTTCTACCAGCGAGGGAGCAAGCAATGCCAGGTGCTTTATCTGTCTGTTTTTTCCTGGTGGCTACCTGTCATTAAAAAGTCACCTTTGGGGCCACTTCATATTTTCACTTTCACATATTTTCCCCCCACAAAATATCCTCAGGTTGCTCTTGTCCCTCCACACTTTTAATGCCCGAAGGGCTGGTCTAAATAGTCCTTTGGTCTTCAAAACCTCTGCCTGGTTGTTCCTAATCTGCAATGGCTTGGTCTCAATCCCTGCTAAAGTCTTTTCACTGATTTCCAGTAATCACTCAGATAATGATGTGTGCAAGAAGAGAATGGGTTTTGCTGTGAGCTTAGGTTGAGAGCGTTTGGGGTCCTAGAAAACTAGAGGCAAATGAATTCCTGAGCCAAAGAACTCTCCTAGAGACCATCCTCATAGCAACCTGCTCTCAACTCATTAAAGGTATGCTAGGTTATGTGTTACTCCAAGGTGGATCAGAGCAGGAGGGTCTTAGGGTTTTGAATGTGATGGAGCCCCCACCCAACTGAAGGTCTTTCGGGCTAAAACTAGCACCCTGAGCTCTGCCAGGACAAGTGTCTGAAACCAGTTCAGTGTTAGGAGCCCCATGCATGCTGTCACCTCCGCAGGGAAAGCCTGTTTGCGGTGCTTCACACTTCTGAGGATCTGGCCTGTGGCTCCACTGCAGTTTAAGGTGTCTGGGGGCAAGGAACACCTCTAAAAGGACAGGACCCTCTGTGCCTAGCAAAAGACATGGCAAAAGCCTGGAGAAGATGGTGATGCTGAGTTGTGTATGGGGTTTGTGCTCAGTAAGGAGTCAGTTATTGCCTTCACCAGTTCTTTCCATTAGTCCCTGAACGTGGCCTGTTATATTCAGCTTGTCCTGGTTTTCACTATGTTGCCTCCCCGCTTTTCCCTCTGGATACAGAGGCCATAGGCTGAGCTGCTGATTCAGCGCAGTCTTGCTGGACTTCACCGTGTGGGGATGAAGGGGTCTGCGCAGAGGGCGGATGGCAGTCCGCTCCTGCTGTGCTGTGTAAGGCTGTGGGTGCGGAGAGCGGCTGTGAGGCAGTGCAGTCCCTGCTTCTCACGTGTCTGCGGTTGGGCTGTAGCCCTTCGAGAGGGCTACTTTCTTCTCTGGCATGCAAAGGAGAGGGAAAGCACAGTCTAAGCCATGTCCAGTCAAATTCCCTTTCCTGGCATTGGAGACTGTTGCTGTTTGTCCTCTTGCTGTGCATCTCTGAGAAGAGTTGGGCACTATCTTCTCTAGGACTCTCTTTAGGTGATGCAAGATGTGATTAGATTCAATCTAGAGCTTAGAGTCATAGCTAGATGACTGTGGAGTCTTTCTTATCAATGATCCCCTGAGACACATCATTCCCTCCTCTGTTGTTCAAATGAAAATTAAAAGGCTAATTTTCATTGGCATCTGTTCTGGCCGCTGGTTTTACAGTACGAGCTATAAATCTAATCTGAATTGGGAAGGTAGCATGGAAAACAAATCACCAATGTACAGTGCCTGGCTGATGCCAGGTGTTTGCAAAAGAAGCAGATCCGAATGGCATTTTGAAGTGTGATTGCATCACTCGTTCTCATCTGGCTCACTTAGAAATGATGTTGAAGGGCATCAAAATACTTTTTTTTTCTCTTCCCCTAGAGATGTGTTTAAGACAGGGTTTCTGACTGTGCAGAGGAGCTGGCAGAACAAGTGATTTTCTATCACACGTCCCGTTTCCTGACTGCTGCCCATTCACCACTGCTCTGCACCAGCCCACAGGTTCAGACAGAATCCAAAAAGCTGACCCAATGTTTACTTCTAAGTGAAGATTAAAATGTTGCCATGACAGCACAATAGACATTATCATGAAGCAAGACCAACTTGAAAAACATCACACTGGCACATCAAGCGCTCAACAAGGTGGCATTTTGCAGAAAACACTGTTCCAAATGATACGCATTTCTAACTTGCTACGTTGCTGCCACCCACACTCCCTCATTTCCTTCCTAGCTCCATTTCACAAGGCCTTTTTTCCCCTCTTTAGGAATTTCAACTGAAAATGGATATGTTAGGCCACCCTGGGGAAGTGAAGGCGAAAGAAAAGTTTGGTTTTTAGAGGTCTGTTGGTGGTTGATAGTCTTCTGTCAGAAGAAGGGTTAGTTGATGTTGCTTCTGTGTGAAGTGGTTTCTGTGAAATTCGATTGCTTGTCTAGAGCATCTAGCTGTTGTCATTGCTATTAAATTTTCTAGGCTATTTCTACTTGGGTCCCTGTCCTTCACTTTTCTCCAGAGCTGATATCATCTCCCTCCTTCACAAACTCAACTTCTTCCTCACAAGCACCGGTACACGTTTGTACAAGACTGGGTTACATTGTTTATCACTACTATTTGTGTCCTGCAAATAGTTGTAATCTGCAGGATGCTAGTTCTAAGATCACGTTTTAGCCCTAAATGAATTGTCCTTTTTCTATTGTAAATACCTAGGTTCAAAAGGAGGACAGATTGACAAACTTAACCTAAGTAAAACTCTTCATGATGAAGACGTGGTAGCTTCCATCTCTACAGCCTGCTTATTTAACTGGATGGCTCTTTTAGGCCCAATTCTGTCTGCAAGAGCACCCCATGATGCATTTATAGCCATGATATAAACTTATTTTGTCTCCATTCTAAATGCTCGCTTTATTAGTAGCGTGACTACATAGAAACAGGCACTGGTACTGGGGAGATCTCTTTTGCTAAAGGAAAATCATCATATATTATTGACTTGATAACAATTCCAGCTTTGTCAGCAGTGCGGAGCCAAGATGTGCTGTTGCTGCTGCAGCAAAGCAAGCTCTCCTGGGTCCTGCTCTGTGTCTCAGCTGAACCGGCTGGGATGTCTCCTCGTGATGTGTGGTTGACTCACAAGATGTAGAACGGAGGCATGGAGCTAGATTGTTTCAGGCTCTCTTAGTTGCCTCAAAGGGTTATCATAAAGCATCTTCATACTCTGCTGTTACTTTACTGTGATTATTTACTAGGGAAAGATTTTGCATTTTCAGGGACTCAAGGGATTAGAAGGTGTCAAAGGGGGAAAATACATTAGTGGAGTGTGGAAGATTGAGCTTTTGGTTAGTGAGACTCCAGAAGCGGCACCGCAGGGCTCTTGGGTCACGTGCCATGCAAGCAGAGCTGCTTTTGGGCTGCCCTAGTCCATGTTCATTCTTTCTCTTCCACCCTCATTTTGCAGCAATAATTCCCAAAGCATTGGCCATCTCAGCCAGCAACAACAAGTCTTTCTTGAATGAGCCAACCATCTCCCCGGCAACAAGGCAGGCTGCGAAAATAACAAATGCTTTCCTTTTTGTTTAATTTTTCTCACCTCCCAAGAAATGCCCTGCCTTTTATCTGTCTCCATTGGTCAAAACCAGTGAATGATGGTAACTGAGATGCACCTCAGGTTGGAATGGAGGGATGAAGGGGGTGAACAATATAGACTGCTTTGGTCTTAATGGAAAAAGCTGACAGATCTTCACATCTTAGGGAAAGGTGGGCTGAAGTATTTGTCTGGTGCTGTTCCAGTGATGAACCCAGCAGAGCCAGCATAGCAGGGGTGGCCATATGCCTCCCGTGGCTATTGCTAGAGGGCATCAAGCAGACTCCAGCTGCTGCTGGACACCCAGACAAATGTGGACTACCCAGCAAAATTAGTGGCTAATGCACTGTTAGGCTCTTTCCCCTTCTCTCCTGCTTCATCCTGCTCCTGTGCAACAGCAGCGCTTGGCTACACTTCAGCATGGTTGAGTGTCCGTCGCTTACAACAGCACGCAGATATTGCAAGGGCTGGCTGTGTCCTCACTGCAGTGATGGACAACCAGGTATCCTGCACCCGTTCCCCAGATCACCCTGTTAGCTACAAATCGGCAAAAGGAGGCTTCCCACCAGCCCGTGGCACCCGATTCCCCCGAGCTTTGCCTGCCCTCCCTCGCTGGTGCCACTGCTCTGTAGTCTGCCCAAAGATACTAGCAGCTTTTTTGCATTTCTCAGAAAACTTCATTTAGCAAAATGCAGTAGGAGACAGCTGGTCTAAGCAGACATCTGCCTGAAATGCAATAAAATCCACAAATATCTTGAGCTGACAAGTTAAAAAAAAAAAAAAAAAGCCAGTTAAATATGAGCAGGTCTTATGAAAGAGGGCCTCTCCCACACACTGCTTCATTCGAATGGCGAGAAGACAACACTCGAAAGCGGCCGAGTGTTGTGTCCCTCGGTCCTGCCACCGCCTAGCAGCAGCGAGGGAAGAGGGCAGGCTCCTCGACGTGCTTTTGGTGTGTCGAGGGGCCGGGGCTCGGGACGCGAGGCTGCGCGCGCTGAGCCCCTTGTTGGAGAGCAGATATGTGCAATTCCAGGGCACGCAGCCCCCTGTGCCAGCAGGCGCTCGTGGGCTGCTTAATTACATTAAACGGATCAAACAGATTAAAATCTAACTACTGCTTTTTTAAATATTACTAACCAGTATTTTAAAATGTCACGAATGCGTCTTGGTATAGGTCACAGTTCAGGAGCTGTGCTTTGTGTAAGTCGGCACGTAAGGCTGCCGCAGTCACGCTTTGCCACAAAGCCTGAGGGGAGAATGTGCCGTATCAAACATTTTTAACACCTTCACCAGTTCTTAGTATTTGCTTTCGTAGTGGAAATGGAGACATTTCCAGACTCCTATTGGGAATATGGTTCTACTTGAATGACATTCCCTAGAAATTGTACCCTGGACCTGTGAAACCTGCTACCTCGGGTATTTACCTGATCCATGTGACTGCTACTGGGATTCTCTGCCAAATAATTACTGAAAAATTTTCAGCCACCCTATCTATGCCTGTTTTGTGCCATTCTGAACGCACTCTACAGCTGTTCTTATTCCCTTACTTTCCTTGCCTGAAAAATGAGGAACAGGACACCCAAATGTGCAAAGGAATTATTCCAACCTCGTATGCGCGTTGGTGGGAGCGCGTTTGCGGGGGCCAGCCGGCACGGCACGGCACGGCTGGGTGGTGGCGTGGGTGGGCTCCCTGCGGCTCTGCATCGCTCCCAGCTGCGGACGGCCCCGGCCCCCCCAGCGTGGCCGCAGCTCTGGCGTTTCTCCCCTCAGTGGGACCGTGCGGCTGTTTTTCCTAGCAGCTTCTGAAGCCAGCACTGACCTTCTGTGGCAGGAGACTGTACCTGCCTTATAGCTGGGATTTCTAAAGTTGGACTTCAGACCTGTCTCTCTGAACAGATAAAAATCCATCACTTTCCTGTCTGCTGTTCTTGATCAGATCGAAACGCTTGTGTGAGTTTTCGATTCCTAACTCTAAACCTCCGTTTCCCTTTTACTCTGCTTGGATACATGGGGAGGGTATCAGCAAGGAGTTGTTTTTTGGCAAGGGGCTTTTGGTTTTTTGTTTATTTTAATAATAAATTTGCACTTCAGAGACCTATTCAATGCAGAGGCTGTATGTTATGGCCTGACTCTTTCCTGTCTGTTAATCTGATCAGAAAGGTCAGGACAAGTAGTGCACTATAGGCCAGCTAGAGGGATTGGAGTAGAAATGCAAGACCAAGAAGCTGCCCCGCTTCCTTCGTGTCATCTCTTGCTCTTTGCTAGTCAGGACAGCCTGAACCAGGGCACTAAGAGCCCCGAAGGTGAGGGACATCTACAGATAACGCTCTTCCTTCATCTGGGTTCCTCTTGTCAATGGCTGATTTTTTTTCTGCACTGTGTTGAGGGATTCATGACATTACATTTGAACAGGTTTTTCAGATTTAGACTAACCTTTTGGGCTGTGCTCTGGTGGTAACATGATATTGGATGGCAGGATATTCTCCTGTCTCATGGTACTGAAGGAGAGAAAATGACCTGGCTGTTGCTCGCAGCCGTGAACCTTTCTTGGGCCAGGCACAGAACAGCCAAAAGGAAACCTGTTCCCCCGAGCAAAGAGAGTGTGTAAAACTGAAATCCTATACACACTGTTTTGTCCTTAAACTAGGGAGAGCTCCTTATCAGCAGAGAGGGTCAGGGAGACCTGGCACATCTCCTTTTTGTGACTTAGTGATTTATTGGTTTTTTTAGCTCATTTCCTATGTTGATCTCACTTTGACTGACAAAAGCTAAGAGATTTTGTTAGGACTCTTCCTCTAACCTTTCACTTCCATTAGACTAAATGCTGGAGGGATGATTACTGGCAGGAGAAAAATGAGAAGAATGAGAGAGGATTTTTTTTTTTTAATCTCAATAGCAAAAGCACAAATCATCTCATTCACATTTATTAAATAGAGGAGGGTGAGCTTTTGCTTCTGGCTGAGAACGCGGTCAGGCTCCTGTTCTGAAGAAATGGAGGGGGAGATGCATCTCCCATTAAGTCTTGGCGGGGGGAAGCTGTAAAAACCCAGGCCCATGACCTTTCCTTCCCTGCTGCCAAATCGAGTTTGGAGCAGCCCCAGTCCTAGCTCCGCTTTCCTGAGGCCTGTCCTCTTGGGGGCTCAAGTGATGAGTAGGGGAAAATCCCCCACAAAAAGATTTGCATTGGAAACCCTTGGCTGTGGAATGACTTTTAAAATAGAAAAGCTTTGCCTGAAAAGGGATGAACCACATACCATAATACTCAACAAATCGCCTTTTTAATGGCCTCTCTTTATAGCAGCCGTGTATTAATATTAGCAGAGACTATACAGTTCTTTGTAAGATTAAAATAAATACTACTATGTATTAATACCACCAACTTTCTGGGGAGGAGAGCTAAGAGAAAGGAGCAAGTGGAAGACCAAGGCCTGAGAGATTTGATTTCTTTCCTCTCTTTCTACTGTTGGATGAAGGAATCATGTTACATCCACAAAGAGAGAAGATGCTCTGAATCATCCCCTCCTGGACTGTTTGATTTTCAGTGGTTTGCTGCAGCCTGGTAAGCTTGCCTGTCTGTATGCAGTCAGCACTGTACCACTAAGACAGGAGTCATCCCTCCGGGAGTAAATACCTTAGGGGAAACTAGACTGGTGAGAACTTAATCTAACTTTTTCACTTGGAAAGGCAACTCAGGATCCCTACTGCCCTAAGGCATGTATTGAAACAAGACTGGTTCACACTGGATGTAAGGAGAAATCTTGTCATCGTGAGGACAGTAAACCAGCGGAGCAGGTTGCCCAGAGAGACCGTGCAGTCTCCATCCTTGGAGGTTTTCAAGACCAGGCTGGATAAAGCCCTGAGCAACCAGGTCTGACTTGCTTTAAGCAGGAGGTTGACCTAGAGACCTCCTGAGGTCCTTTCCAACCTGAATTATCCTATGATCCTAGGAAAGTTTGGCATCTTTTCCATAGGAATATGAATGGGTGTAACATTTCACGCAGGCCATTACTCCATTGCTCATACCTGGCAGTTGTAATTACAGCACTTCCCCCGCCCCAGGATACTTTGCCAGACCTGGCGCTAAAGCAGTCCTGAGTTTCCCTCCTAGAACTAGGGCTTCAGGCACCAAAAAAAAAAAAGACACAGAAATTTTACATTTTAGAGCTGTCTGCTGCAGACTATTTATCAGATGTGGAGAATGATTTGTTTCTGTTTTCCTGGGCATAGGTTTTTAGCTGAGACAAGATATGTTGCCTCGCTAAGAGCTGAGTCACTGAGTAATCAACAGATTAATGTATTCAGTTCTAAAGCCATCAGCGTTAGTTCTCGGCAAGCTCGCAAGAACTCCATTATTGTATCATCTCTACATTTTGGATAGAAATGTCTCCAGGATTTAGAGTTCCTGTGGGAAAACTCCCTAGATGCAAAGAAATCAAAATGGCCCTTTGACTGGAAAAAGCAAGTTACCTCTTCACACAGCAACACCACAGCAGGATTTTGGCATCCTTTCCACTGGATGCTTTTATTATCAACTGTTAGATAAGGAGTTTCTGGTATGTTGTACATCTGTCATTTAATAGCTGCCTAAAAATAGTCATGATAAATCCAGTGGCTATAGGACTTTGCATTTATCAGGATTTTAATCTGAAATTTATTGCCAGTGAAACAAGGTAGTTTCTTTCTTCTGTCCAGGAATATGCAAAAAGAGAGGCCTCGACTGCTCTAGGGCTTGCTCTGAGCCAGAAATGTGAAAAGGAAAGGCGGAGAATGGCCGAGACAACCCCAGAGCAGCAGCTGTAAAAGCAGGCTGGCCTAGGTGCGTAGCATGAGAAGGCTGCTGGGCAGGATAGTCACCCTGGCAGACGCACACTAAAGCTGCTACCTAAGGCCCTGTTCGCAAGAATCTTGCTGAAGTAATACATCTGCTTGTTTGCAAGCAAAATTGCTGTCTGTGGGCATGCTTGAATGGGGGATGTGTGAGTAAAAGCCAGCCAAGCCCCCGCAAAAGTGAAGTTAATCCTAAAAGCTTTCCTATATTAGCAGGCTGGTGGAAGGGATTTGAGCAGCAGCAAGACTTTTCCTCAAGACATTTCTTTTTGCAGCCTGTCTCCAGCACACGCACAATACATGTTCTCACTGTTTCCCCAGGTCTGTCAGTACCTCTGTCTAGGCTGTCCTTAGGTCAACAGAAAATTTTTTTGCTACCTGCGCAAAAGGTCAGTGCCAGAGCAGGGGAGAGTGTGGCTGCTGTAACAGTCTCCAGGTCTACTTTTCTTAACTTAGGTGTACAAACCATACATCATCTGCAGTTGCATGTGTACATCTACTTACTGCACCAACCGCATGTGCAATAGGCAAACAGCAGGGAAGTACGTCTTCCCCCCTCCCTCGCTTTCCCTCCCAGGTATTTGGATTGTGCAAACACACCCTGTCTGTGCTGTGGGGTGTCCAGTTGCTCTGTTCTTTGAACCCAAACAGTAGTGGTCATTGGATTTTAACTTACCCGTCGCTCCTTATCGCCGTATTCGATGCCCAAGGTGTCCATGGCACGAACAATAGCTGCCAGCGATTGGATAGTGTTGCTGTAGACCACTGGCTTGTACTGCTTCACGTCTTCTCCAGAGAAGCCATCTTCATGGATGATCCTGAAAAAGAGTAAAGACAAAAACCCAATAAGAATGTTATTTCAATGGGAGAAGCATTAAAAAAAAAGCTGTGCTCTTTTGAGGAGCAGGTTTGCTGGTTTGATTTGGTTAATTTAGTCAGTGCTGCTTTTTCAAATCTTTCTGGTTGCTGGGCACGAGTGTGTTTGAGTTAGCATGGAGTTAGCATCCCTTTTGCTGTCTCACAAGGAGATCTCGTGCAGAGCTGGCGCATATGGTCCCTGGCCCCCAACTTAACTGTAGATGCTGGATGCTGACCTGAAGCCCGGACAGCTTCATGTTCGCATGCTCATCAGTCTTGGGGAGGAGGTTTCCAGGTCCTACCTTATCTATCCTGCCTATGGAAACATATCCACTGCTTACAGTGACGCTCAGATCTTAATTGGAAACAAGTGTTAGAAAAACCTAGTTCTTGTCTAGTCCTTTTCATCGTAACTCTTGGGGTGCCTTACAAAAGGAATCGGAGTTGACATCTCTTCTGTACACATGGGGAAATGGGCAGAGGGGGAAGTGATTTAGTTGTGTAGCACTTAAAATATTTACAAGCCCTTAAGCCTCCTCCCTCCTTTCCCCTCCTTTAAAAATATAGTGCGAGGAGTTCTGCTGCCTTAAGGTGTATTATGTTATCCTTTCCCGAGACGCTGTGGGAATTAGACCCACAGTCCTGTCGGTTCTACACACTGGATACGCTTAAGTCTCTATAATAGTCGGCACTCTTAGTCTTTGTTAAATGCTGCAAAAGGAACTATTTTATGGAGTGAGTTCTCACAATCCCTTATTCAGATCTTTCCCCATAGAAACAGAAATGACCTGGTAGCCAGAACCACTTATTTGGACAGTCCTTTGTAGTAACTAAGTTGGCAATTGCCCAAAACCGGCTGGCTGAGAGCAGCGGCTGGTTGGCTCACCAGGGATCTCAGCAGGGAGCTGAGGGGCCACGGGTTGGTCACAAGCACGTCGTAGTGTGTTGGCTGCGCCCTGCTTGCCTGTGCGCTGGCCTGGTCTCCTTGCACACGTGGTGGGTTCCCACCTGGTGCATGAGCTCCTAGCATTTCCTCAGATCACAGCTTGCCCTCTTCACCAAAGCCCTCTGCTTACTCCTGAAGACGTCCAGTATAAAGAGATCGTGCCAGGATGGATTTTCAGGTGCTGGACTGATTTTTTGGAGCACCGGGCACCAAGTCTGCTCAATCACTTTTGCCTTGGGAATTTGCAAGGATGTGCTGGCAATGCCCCTTCCCTGTTCTGAGCTTTGCAACTCCAGTGTGGTTTTTCTCTCATGTAAATAGGTGTAATTAGCTGGCTCGAGTTTGGGCAGGCATGACCAGGGAATAAGGAGGTGAGCCATGTGCTCTTGCCAGCCACAATCCCATGCTGAGACCTGCAGCTGGCCTGCAAGACATAAGAAACATCCCTGTGTTTCTTAGTAGAGCATTGCTGCTGGCTAGGGAGAAGACTGGCCCCTGTAATTTCTTCATCTCTGACTCAAGACGTAAACCTGGGAGTGTCTAGAAAACAGCCAGGATTTGCAGAGCTAACTGTGTTTAGCAGTAATTCTTCTAAGTGAAGATGCAACAGTTATGATCCTGTCTCTTAAATATTAGTAGAGAGGAAGAGCTGCTTAGCCTTGCTTGCTCATCTTTAGATCTCACTGGGCAACAGAGATCTGGTCACTGATAAAACCTAGCATCCTGCCCGATATGATTTTTCTCCTAAATCAGACGTGCACAAATTCAGGTCCTGACCAGTGCTGGCATTCCCCAGGCAGGGGAGAGCTAGTGGGGAGCACACGCGAGCTCACACTAGCACGCAGGGCTGGGGTGGCAGTGGGGACGGCAGTGGCTGAATGTCGGCTGGCTCTTATCAACGGATGACTATGAGAAGAACAAGGCTGGTACAAGTATGCTGGCAAAGCCATGAATCTACTTCCCTCAATGTGAAGCTTGTGGAAAGGTTTTCTAGCACAAGTGACCAACTATCTGTTCTCCCCAGCACCTCCTTGCCTCGTCTATCCCTAAACGCTGACCTCTGGGGAGGAATTATCCCACCACAGCCTTTGAATCCTGGAAAATGAGACTAGAAGCAGAAACAGACTGAGATGACAGTAGTTCAAGTTAACAGTGTCTGGGAAATTTTCAAGCTACTGGTCTGAGGAACTGGGCAGAGCACCCCTTTCACAGGCACCCCAGTTCGAGGAAGGGGGAATGGCGAGAATGCTGAGAGGAGCATTGGTGGCTGACAACTTTTCTCACTTAGTCCAGACTTCCCAACCTGCCACATTTTTATCCAGAGGTAGTTTTGATTTTGAAGATTTATGGACAATAGCAGAACTTCTGCTTTGTACCTTTCATTTTGTGGGGTTTCAGTGCTTGCGCTGAGATTTGGAATAGCCTGGGGAAGGAGCGGGGGCAACAGAGCCATGTGTCAGTGCTGGATCTCATGGGTCATTTAACGTTACTCAGACAAGTTGCTGAACTTCTGGGAAATGTGTTCTTTGTCAAAAGTTGCAGTCAAACCTGAAGAGTTATGACTGGCACACAGTACAAGAATCTACATCAATCCCACCTCAATTCAAGAGAGACTGCACACAGCACTGATTTCTTCCAGCTATGAGCATGACAGCAATAAATTCCTCAGAGCAGGAATCTGCTCTGGGAGGCAGGCAGGCAATTAGCAAGAGCATCACCAGAAAATTCTTTTTGTTTGGTTGGTTTGATTTATTTTGGGTGGGGTTTTTTTGGCAAGATGTTGGTTCTGGGACAACCAAGAAAAAGAAACACAAGAAGGGAATATGAAAGGGACAAGAAGAGGTTGTTGGGAACAAGGACAAGAGGCTGCAAAGGCCTCCCTTGGAAACATTGCCTGCACACCCTGCACCCTGAAACACCCTACACACCTCTTGTGCATGCTGCTCTTACAGCTGCTGGGTCCAAGTTCTTGAAGGGAGAACAATCAGTTGATGTTTTTTGTCCTGCTGCCCTGCCATGCTGGAGAACAGTGGTGTCCACCCTCTTGGACAGGTGTGGTTTCTGCCTTTCACTGACAGGCCTGTACTAGGGACTTCATAGGAAGAGAGAGGACTAAACCGCCTTCAGAGTTTAAAATGTCTCTAGCCTTGCGCCGTTAAGTTGTTTCCTGACACTTTCAGTTCTTATCTCTAAAATTACACCATCTGGACACATCAGTAGAGCGCATAGACACCCATCCTTATTAATGGATACAACAGGGAGAAAAGTGAATTTTATTTGCTTGAGTTCACTGACACCAACTTTAGCACAGGAATTGCAAGCACACAAGATTTTCTGACAGAAGAGGTGGAGGGGGGTCTTGTTGCTGTCTGCAGCTACCCAGGGCAGTATAGAGAAGCTGTAGCCCAGCTCTGGGGCCGGACACAGCCTGGAACTTAGTAAAGCCAGCTGGGTATTAAGAATTTTTCTTTCATCAAGAGAGTGGTCAAACCCTGGAACAGCGATCATAGAAATCCCCATGTTAGGAGCTATTTGAAACTTAAGCAGACAAGGCCTGGAGCCAACTGACCTGAGATGGCCCTGTTTTGAGCAGGAGGTTGGACCAGAGACTTCTAGAGGTCCCTTCCAACTGAAATTATTCTGTGAGTCTGTTTCTAAATACTCAGACCCTGTAAGCACCCTATCAAGTAACAGGGCTCCTTGCTCTGAGGAGGTAGAATTAAGTGATGGAGAATGGGTCTGGTCTCCCTCAGTGCACACACTGCTGACTGGGCAACATGTCGACATTCAAAGAGCAGACATAAAAGCATTACTTTTAAATGAGGCATAAAAGCGAGTGGAGGAAAAACATGATTGTTGGTCTGTGAATTTCTCTGGGAAGGCAGCCACAAGGACTGAAAGCAGTGCTGCAGATGGCCAGTATTAAAGTTCTGCTGTAGGAAGTACCTCCTGATTTATCAATCCTGCATTTAGCACATTACTTAATATTTGAGTGAGCAAACCCCCACTGACCAGTACTCTTCCAAAGACTGCTAGGACACTGAACTAATTTATTGTCCTATATGTTTTTAGCAACTATTTCTCTTCTTGCTTGCCTTGGTGATGTGATCACTGAACTCCTGTGGCAGCTTTTTCCATAGTTCTTTGGAAATATTCATGCTATCACTCATCCTTTTGGGATATATCTATCTTCTGGCCTGCAGAGCGGCTATTGTGCTTCATTGCCTGGAGGACAGGCTGGCCTGATGTTCTGTCTAAAGCTTCAGCAATGCTCTTGAGAGGTATATTATTTGGGGGTGGGGGGGCTTAAGCTAGCTTGTGTGCCCAAGGACATAGAAAGCAGTGGTTTTTGGAGAATGCAGTCAGCTCTGACCATTAAAAATGCAAAGTGTATAGGAACAAGCAGTGTGTCAACACTGGGAATTCTTTGAGGAATCAGTCAAGCTGGGTCTAGTCCTTAGACAATCCACAAACCAATGGGAATGAAAGGTTTGCAGCACTAAAAATTTGAATCCTCTATTTTTTTTAAATGGCTTATCTTTTCTGTGTCTGAAATGTATCGCAAACTGCTGTAGGCAGGTTCCTTGTTGCCACACGGGACCTGGTTCTCTCCAGGGCAAAGGAAGAGGAGGGGTTTAAGAGGATCCCAGGGGCTGTGGAGGAGGAGACAACGCTGTAATTTTTAAAAGTGACTCTGAGCAATTAAAAAGCCATTTCATTCACCAAGTGATTAATCAAGCAGTGCTTTGAACGGAATGGTGAGAGAAAACTGAACCTGATAGTCTAATGCACCTATTAATGCCTACTGCCTAGCCATCAGCTACTAACAGCTAACCCCATATGTTTGTACGTTATTGTTGTCATTCTCATTTTAGGATGGCAATAACAGATAGGTATTTGCTGGGGAAAATGGCTCCATTGCAGATCAGATCTTCTGCCATCTCCCAGCAAGTCATTAAGCCTGAAGAAGTGCCTAGTGCCTCAGTGATTGTTGCTTAATTACAAAATAAATGAAATACTTGGAAACGGGGGGTGCAATTTGTGTAGCTTGCTCTGGCTTCCATTCAACAAGGCACTTACATGCCTTCAGCCTTTCACTAAAAAATAAATGTATTAAAAAAACAAAGCTAAAGATGATTTTGTCCTATGTCCCTGTTGACATGTGCTGCCTTGTTGTGAAGTGGCAGCTGTTGAGCAAAGCACGCGAGAACGCTAGCAAGCGGTAGGGCTGGATCTTGACCAGGCGCTAATCTGAGCAAGGACCTGTTCTACCTAGGTTGCTCCTGATGTGAGCATACTCGTCTATCTGTCCTAAAAGCTTCTTGGAGCAGAGACTGCTGTTTTCTCCCCCCTCCCACTCCTTTTCCAGCCAAGCTGTTCTGGTGTTTTCCTGTCAGCCCTCCCAATCTTTCTCCTGAGTTGTGTTTTGTAGCTGTAATGACTCTTGCCTACACCTGCTCCAACTTGGTGGTCCTCCTCCTTGAGGTACAGTGCCCTGGACAAGATGCAGTCCTCCAGTGGAGGCCTTGTCCTGAGTACAGCCCAAGTCCTCTTCATTTGTCTTGTATGTTATCTCCCTCCTGTTTATAAATTCTCAAATGGCTTTTGCCCCTTTTCACACAAACAAGGCATTAGCTCATGCTGTCCACTAAGCCGGCATCCTTCTCTTGCAGAACTGCTACCAAGTGATCAGCCTCCCTGCCGTAGCTTGTGCTATTGGCTAAACCCACCCAAACGTTGAATTTACCAGTTGCCTTAATGGACTGGCACCCACACTTTTTCAGATTACTTCTCTAACTTAAGATCATTTTAAACTTTAAAACCTATCTTCCAATCTGCTGAAGTACTTCTCCCAGCAACATGTCACTGATGGTATAATGAAGATATATATTTTTCATCCTGGTCATTGATGAAAATTCTGAATAAAATCAACCCTTGCAGCCCCCTGCGGAGTCCTGGTTCATACAGTCCTCTGTTCTGACCGCGAGCCACTGGGTAACTATAGAGTCTGGGGGAGTTTTGCTGGCCACCCGTTCTGCATGTGTTCTGGAGGAGTTTATCTGGGTTGTTGCCCTAGCTCACTTTGAGAGAGAAATGTGACTCTGTCAAGTCCTTCCCAAAATCTAGATAGGACATCAACTACTTCTCCTCTACTTCCTGTCATGAAAGGAAATTAGATTGGTTTAACATGCCTCATTTTTGAATAATCCATGCTGGATGTTACTCATCTCCCTATTTATCTCCTAGGTGCTTACAAATTTTTGATTGATAGTTTGATTCCCTTGAAAGCTTCTAGAAGTTAAGCTGACTGGTCTGTAACTATCTTGCTCCTTTTTTCTCCCTCTGTATTAGAAGATAGATACTATGTTTACATTTTTTGTGTCTTCTGATACCTCATCTGTCCTCCAAAAGCTCTCAAGGAGAAGTGGTAAAGTTTGAGATTGCCTCAGCCAGCTCTGTAAATATGTAGCAAGAAGTTCCTTAAACCTGACTGGTTTGAAAATGTTGAATCTTACCAAACTTGCTCTTTCTCTGCTGCACCTATCTATAGTTAGTTCTAGTGATAGACTGATGCACAGAAGCATGGGAATGTGCGAGCTCGCAAGATCTTAGCAAGACCTACTAGTTGGGGGCCTAGTGAATGGGATGGGATAGGCCAGATAAGGATTGTCCACCCTTGAAAAAAGACTGGTAGTGACTGCTAACCCTCTGCTGTGAATCTGATCCACACTGCAAGACTGTCAAAGTGATACTGGCTCTTCCAGCACTGCTCTGAGGGCTGTGCATTAGGCAGCCAAGACTCCCTCATTAGTGTGGCTTATTCTCCTGAGTTTGTGCTGCTTTAGGCAATGGGAGAGAGAGGACAGTGTTCAGCATGGTAGAGCCTGCTATGAAGACCTCTGTTCCCCCCGCCTCCTTACAGAGCTTAGTATTCCCCATCCCTTTCATAGCTCTGCATGCAGCTTTCCTCCCCTCCCCTGCTGCCATCACCCTGCATCATCTCCTGGACTTTGTTATCGCTCCAAAAGCTCAAGCCAATGCCTCTGAAATGTTTCCTGCAAAATTCAGGGGGCATTGCATGCCTTCACACTGTCTGCATCACTGTAAAAGGCAGGTGGAGACTTCCAATTACCTAATAAAGAAAATACATCCCATACTGTTTCTGTTTTATCTAAGATGATTTACTTTCAATCAGCAAGGTGTTTCCAGCTGAAGTTTTCCCATCTCAATGCACATCTTTAAAGTTAGTGATTTGCTTGAATAAAATCAGGCAAGAAATCACCAGGAGGTTATTACACTAGAGGTGTATTGCAAGCAAATACCTTGCAAACAAACGGTCCAGTTCCCATGCAAGCAGTCCTCATTCCTCACCTTCATCTAAATTAAGGTATTTAAAGGTCATTGCACAGCTTTTGTACAGATCCTTGTTTCACCAAGATGAATTTCGCTTCTTGGTGCTTTAGGTAGCTTTCAGTGCATGGAGGAGGTTGAACTGGTTTCCGTTGGTGGTGGTACCCTGCTTAACACCCCCATCGTGACTTTGGAGTGGCTCGTTGTATATTCCTCAGCAGTGAGTGCTTCCTTCCATGGCAAGAAAGCTCAGTTCTCCCGAGTGCTCTCTGTGGGGAGCTTGTGCTATGAAGTCCTCATGGAGAACGGGTGCAAGAAAAACTCCCAAATGATGCAAAGAGCCTGAGATGCTACAGGGTATAAAATGCTGCTTATACTGCAGGAGATCACTTGTACCATATCAGAAGGGAAGAGGCGCGAAAGGGACAACTGGGCCTTTGCTGCTTGCCCCTTTGCTCATGCTGTTAAGAGCACCCTGCACACATGTGTCTGGGATAGGGCTGGATCAAAGGTTGACTTTTTGTAAAGAGTTTTGGAACACATGAGCACAAATCTATTCTTCCCCCCCCCCTTCTTTCCCTCTTTTTCTTTCAAAAATTTGTTTCCTATCAGGATAAACCATGTTATTCTGGTAAGGCTGGGTAGGGCTTGAATCAAAGGGGAAAAAAAAAATTTGGAAGAAACTCTGTAAATGTTGTTTGCAGATGGGGAAATAATCCAAAAATTTTAATTTAATAAAGGCGAGGGGAGGGTTGATCAAATTTTGTTTGAAAATCTTCTGCCAGAGGCAATCAGCTATTTTTGAATTTATTTTCATCTTGATATGAGGTTTAAAAGTTTGTTTATAGGAGAGTTATGAAGCTAAATTCCAGTGATTCTGTTTTTACTCATTTAATAACCCGAAATGCGATTAAAAACTCCCGGATTATGTTAAACTAAACCAACACAGATGCCCATGACCTTGTGTTTCAGCGACTGCAAAGGCACAGTCCAGAGCTCCATGATAGGGTGAAAATCTCTCAAAAAGCTCATTCTTAAACTCTGCCCGTGCCTGAACAACATGTCGTATGTCCTATTCCTGCAAGTAATTCTCTGGGATGGAGATTAAGACGACTGTCTGCCTACATGCCTGCTTTTTGAAAGGCAGAACAGCTTCCTCAGGGTAATCTAAAAACCACAAACTGAACCCACTTAAAAATGCATAATTTTTTCAACCTGCGTTCTTAACAGCAGTCCAAGAAGTAGTGATGATGCCCTGTGATAGACTCTCAGCTGGGGAAAATCTCTTCAGAGGAAATACCTGCGGGATCACTCAAAACTGAATTCACCAACGTACTTCTTGCATGCAGAGACGCTATCATAACTAACCAGCTGGTTCATGTTTTTTTCTTTAAAAAAAAAAAAAAAGTAAATCCATCAGAGGATTGAAATATGCTGCCAGAATCTACAGCCCTGGAAGCGTTTGAGCCTGTTCCTATTCAAATCATTTGCAAGAGTTTCATAAACCTCTATACAGGGCAGAAATGTTCTTGTTCTTGCAAGGGAGCTAAATTTGTGCCTAATATCAAAGCATTTAAGTAGCTCTGATGCCTTTAAGGTCTAGTTAGTTAGACATGTACTTCCATACCTTAAGTGCAGGCCAAAAAGATAAAAAAAAAAAAAAAAAAAAATTAAGAAACCCTCATGTGTCTACTCAGAATGGATGTTGCTACCATCTCATTTTTGCCTGTAGATGAGGAGCTGCTGTACTAATGATGATGCTTCGAATGTGAATTAACTTCTAGATGTGTAGGGACCAGATACAGCATCTACTTGAAAACCTCTGACTGCTGCTTGTTTGCAGGTATACAAAATATATGGAGAATACTCTTCCTTTCCCCTTTAATACCAGCCACAAACAGGAGCAAATGCATCCAAAACCCTCCCGATGTGGTGATGTGTCCCTACGGTCTTGTAGCTTTGTTGAAGTTCTTGGGCTTTTCTGAATTTTGGAATCGAGTTCTACATCAGTGCTTAATTTTGGCTTTGGGCTGTCTTGAGGGGTGATGCACACACTTCAGCTGCACGTGGCAGTTCAGAGGCGAGACGATTTCCTGGACTGGATTCTCATTTCCCTCACGTGTGTCTTTTATAGGATTTTAGGTTTTGTCTTTGGCTTTTTTTGCATTGTGTATTTGGGATGCACCTTTGCTCTGTGACTCCTGTTTTAGGATGAACATTTCCTAACAGGAAGCGGTGGGGAGAAATACTGTCTTTCGGTAAATGCACTAATACGTTTGAGAGCATAAACAACCTCCTGAATCTTGAAAGCAATTAATTACGGTTGAGAAATGAAAGACGCCACTACTGATATTTCAAAAGGCGGCAAGGCAAAGCAGCCAGAGCCGATCCCATTACTGGTAGTACGTCACCCAAACTCGACAGCAATATAGTGATTCTCTGAAATTTAACAACAAAGTCAGGAAAACCTGAAGCCTTCAGAGGAGCTGCAGTACCCAGACCCTGGTGATGATATAAATGAGCACCGGAGCTGGGGCTGCCCACTCACTCCCACGAAGGCCAGGGTCTGCCCCGGCCGGCGGAGGTGCGCAGATTTGTGCATGCCGAGGGCTGACCCCAAGGTTTCCCTGCAGCGGCCAGGATGAGACCGCTTGAGCACAAAAAGCAAGCCGTGGTCCCTTCCCCGAAAGCATGGGAATGAGGGGTGCTGATAT
Source organism: Dromaius novaehollandiae (assembly GCF_036370855.1). Taxonomy (NCBI): domain Eukaryota; kingdom Metazoa; phylum Chordata; class Aves; order Casuariiformes; family Dromaiidae; genus Dromaius; species Dromaius novaehollandiae. The sequence continues at coordinate 3,942,570 of NC_088110.1, forward strand.
AAGGGCGCAGGCAGGAAAAAAAATCCATCAGACTTCCTACCATAGAAGGAATGTAACAGAATTGCCTTTATGCCGTCCTAAATCAGTTTGTTCTGCGCCTAAAGCAAAACAAAATTCTGCCCAAATGGGGACCCAAAGGAGAAAGGCTGTGGCCGGTGCCCAGCCCAGGAGCCAGCCCCGCGGCCCCCGCGCATGCCCGGGGTGGGGAGCGGGAGCAGCGAGGGGCAGCCGAGGGGAGCGAGCCCGTGCGCTGGCTGAGCCCGTCTCGTCCCGCGGCGAGCCCTGCGCTCGGCAACTTGCCTTTTACGTAACGTCAGGCCACCGGCATAGTTCGGTTTTACTAAAATTTGGAATTGTGTAACTCTCATACTGTGCCCTCTCCTGGGGCCTTCGGTATTAAGATCAAATAGCGAATACCCTACATGCACCTAATTAGCGCTGATTATGCACCCAATATGCAACCCGCTCTGCTCAGTGAGAACAGCAGAGAAACACAGTCAAAAACAATTAGACCAAGATTTTTATCCCTTATAAAAAAAAGGCAACTGGCCTGCACATATTCCTGCAACAGCTTTTGCTTTAGATGAAATTGCATTTTTCCGTAGAAAATGCCTCGGGTCTGAAAGGATTTCAAATAGCACCAGCGGAGGCTGACAGCTGCGTTCTTCTTTGTGCGTTCCCGAGTAATAATTCAGTGAAGCAAAAAGGGTTCCTGCCTTGGGTGACTTATTTTCTGATCCCATGCAACGTGCTACATCGTCAATCTACTTTGTCCACGCTCTGAGACCAATGGGATCCCGGGGGGCAAAATCCACTGGGCCCAGGATGACCCACATGAGAGAATTCTCATTAATTCCTTGGTAATGTTACATAAGGTCATTTTGTTGAATTAAAATTATTGGGATTAATCCTCTTAAATGTTCTCTTAGATGCAAGGGGGATCCAACCGCAGTTGGATCATCCCGCAGCTGGTTCTAGAAAGTCAAAACAGTGTTTTAAAGCCCCCTAATGGTTTTGTCAAATTCATCCCCCGAACAAGGACACAAAGCAGCTTTTTATGGTTTTTTTAGATCACTTACAACTTCCGTAAGCTGTCATTAACTATCATCAAAGCCTGAAAAATGAGGCAAATGGGTTCAACGTCAGTTTTACTGCCCAAACCTAAATAATATTTTTGGTTTCCCATCTGCCCGATCTGCAGTGTTTTGATAGCTAGAAGGTGACTGTGTCTTTCAAAACCTTTCCACGTTTTGTTGTCCATAACCAAATATTCCGTGGACAGTAGAAAAGACAAGTATGCAGCCTGTTTATCTGCCTCTGTATTTCATCTTTACGGTCAAGTAATATCACCAAACCCCACAACAAAAATAAAGCAACCTGGTGTATTTTACCGTGATGTTAAGGACCTGCAGGTTGCCTGTGCATGACTCAGTGTATCACAGAAAGGCTTTGGTAGGATGCTAGTGGTTCCTCGCCCTATGGGAAAAGCCAGGATTTCCAAAGCTCCACGTTCTCCTGAAATTCACTGCGATTCAGAGTTACTTCCCCAGGTGAAATATTTTTCTGTGTGTACCGGCTGTACTACCGTTCATTAGTAATCATGTGCTATCAGCAAAACGCTAAGCTAAAACAAAAGGACGCTTTAAAACAGCTCTGCCTTTTTTTTTGGTATCAAATCCTGCAGCAGTAACTGTCGTTCTGAAACAATAATTGTGTTTGACCAACTGTGATAGTAGATGCATCCTTTTTTTTTAGCACTTTTGGTATTTTAACACGCGAAGCTGAGAAGGAATCGATGCTGGCAAGAGCAAAGATGCCGTTGCTCACCTCCTGCGTGTCCTCGCAGGCACGGCTACCGCTCTAGGGTTCCCCCGAGAGCAGCGTTTGCCACGAGCCCCCGAGAGCGCTGCCAAGCCCACGTCAGCCTCCGCTAATCTCAGCTCAGATCTTTTGAGTCACGGCGCTCCCGGTTCTGCGATGTGCATCCTTTCCGTCAGGGAATGCGAGCAAGCACCACAGCCCGCTGACCACGGGCTGAGGGAGGCTGCTGACTGCTGGGAAAGCTCCTTGGGCTGTAACGCGTCCTCCACGGCTGGAAACTTTTACACTTCTCTTTACAAAATGTTCTCTAGGTGATTGTGGTTTTTCTTGCAATGGACAGGGAGGAGGCAAATTTTCTGTCTGTACTTACTGGAGCCTCACGGAAGTCTCTGCCTGCAGCTCAGATTACTGCCTCTCTGCACAGGAGGTGGTAAAAGTTTGCCCGGGGCCCCTGGGCTCGCTCAGTACCAGCCTGGCCGGGAAGGCCGCGGGTCTGCACTCCTGCAGCCTGGCTGCTCCGTTCTGCTCGGTGCTTTGTGGCTTTGCAAGCTGGAGCGTTTGAGCTGCAACGTGGCAGATAGGGTATTTTAGGATTCCACCCACACTGTTAATAAGGTTTCTCAGCAGGAAGGAGGTATGTTGCACTTGTGATTAATTACATGCATTTGGATATATTTAAATCATAATTTTATACTCTTGTACTCAGAGAACGGGTTATCTGGAGGGGAGACCAATGGATGGCTTTTCCCTGCCACCTGCCACAAGTTTTCAGTCAAATAGCATTAACCGTTTAGGAGTTTTCAAATGCATCTGATGTTTGGAAAATACTGGTGGGGGAGAAGACCTTGCCTAGTCTAACCCAACGCACAAATCCAGAGGGAGCCTGAGTCCCTGCGAGGAGGTCCTGCCTCAGCTCCAAGTTTCCCACCAACAACTGCCCTGAAAGGGGAGAAGGGATAACTGTTGTCCAGCAGTTCCCCAGCCTTTTGAGTCGAGCTAGCCTAGTGAAATACGGTTTGAAAATGAGTTTGAAGACCGAGGGCACGCGCAGTGTCTTGCGTTATTTCCTGGCAGTGGTAGGACACCGAGGGCTCTGTCTGGGGACTCGGTGTGTGCACAGGGTGGGACCTCTCGGTGACCGAGCTCTCCGAGTCGGGGCGGCGGGGCACAGTCTCTCTGCGAGGCTGACGGGGGCACGCGCTGGAACTGGGAGGCAACGCACTGCCGAGTGTCCCTGCGACTGCGCTGAGTAGCTGCAGCCTCTGGAAGAACACAAACATATGCCACAACAAATGTACCAGCTGCCAAAGGACCACAAATAATTACTTCCAGTAGACTCAACTGGATGTCATAAACGGATCCTAGAAATTCTGCCCTTGGATGCAAAACGCAAGACCCGCAGCTCTGCTTGTCTTCCCGAGGCGCTCGCGTTGCTCCCTGCCCGCACTGCCCTCTGCGCTCTCTCCTCTCCTCCTGCTCTCCTGCCTGCTAGATCTGCCACCTAACAGAGCAGAGGAGCACAGCGAAGGCTTTTTAGAAGAGGATAAACAAGGTTGTTTTCTTCCTACGCTGTGTGCCACGCTATCGTCAGAAGCCAGCAGACAGAGGTGTGGTATGCATACCCCACCCGAGCTGTTATTCCATGTGTCTCCAGTCTCAGATTAGGCAGTCCCCCACCCCTTCCTTCCTCTGCGTCACGCTGAGTTCAGGGGCGGTGTGGTGAAGGTGCTGAGATTCACCTTTGTCTCGCGATATCTCTCCGTCACAGTCTAGTGATAGATCTAGCTAACGCCACAGTGAGCCGCAGCTCTGCTGGTTTACCCTAATACCTTGCCCCCATCGTGGTATCGCATGCTCAGCTGGATGCAGGTCACTACCGGAGCTAACGTAACTCCCCAAAGTGTTTGGGAACACGGACTGTAAGAAAAGCACGGAGGTCCCGTGTGTAATGGGACCAGCAGGTGACAGATGGCAGGGCTGATCATGCCACAGTGAAGGAAGGACTGATGCTTGCAAAGATGCTGGGGCAGACGTGTGGCCTTGGAGGTAGTAGAGTGCAAGATCATGATGTGACCAGCCACCCAAGTGCTGTAGGCACTGACAGACCTGGCTGGACACGTCATGTGGCCACCAGTGGGCTGGACTGATCCAGGAGCTGGAGATTCAGATCCTATGCTGTGGGGGGAGGACAGCCAGGACGGACGGCTGATACAGATGCTGGTCCTGGGAATGAATTGCCTAGCTACCCCAGTGTGCAATGGGGCCTGTGAACGGTGCCGTCTCCCCTGACTGCAAACAGGAGATGTCTCCTGATGGCACTGTCCTGTGCGCTTGGAGCTGCACAAGAATTTGTACGTGGCTCCCAGGAGGGCTGGTGCCCCGCATGCCGTTGTGTGGAAAGATGACAGTGGAAATGCCATTCCTCATGGCCACACATATTCCTGCGTGAGGTGATGTAGGATGTTCACCCTTGTCGAAGATGAGGGGTTATGTCCTTGGTCTGCAGAAGCGAACTGGGGCTTTGTAACTGCATCTGAGAGTGTACCATGGCCCCCCTGTTGATTTCATTCCTCCCCATGGTGGCAGCAGGAGAGAAGCATGTGGCTCTGACTAGAAAAGTTCCTATAAAATCAGTGGACCAAGGACTGGCCACTGGCCTAAAACAGAGCAGCTCCCCCCTTCCCTTGGTGGCCCCTATCAGCCCGACAGCATCCTCCGTGATGCCGCGTGCTGGAGGCAGCCTCTTCCTCGCTGGCTGGGTGAGGCACAGCTCCCAGCACTTTCCTAGAGCTTTGTGTCCGCTTTTGGCATGGCAGCTCTGCCAGTGGAGAAGGGTGCGTTCAAGAGCCAAGTGTCTGGAGTACCCTGGCCAGAAGCTCTCTTGCATCTAAAAGCTTGGCTTAAAGCCAGACTAGCACTTAAGCCTCCTTGCCCAGACCATATTCTGTTAATGGGAGTCCCAGGAGTTCTGCACTACCAAGAAATTACCCAGAGACTGCTGGGAAGCAAATCTCAGAGCAGCTCTCAGCCTGCTTGGCACCTCTCCCCCATCCTATTTTGCTGTCACATTGCTTGCTGGCCGCTAGACCCCCGCAGAAGTAGGAGATGCCATGGAACAAGCTGCTGTCGCAAGGTGTCTGCACCAGTTCTGGTTCAGCTTTGGCTGGGAGGGCTTCACCACTGCTGGCTTTCTGGGTAGACACAATTGCAATTGACAGCAGCGTTGCATTTAAATGGGTGTGCAAATGTGTTTGCCCATTACATTCAGAAGCAACCACTGTGACAAACATCTCAAAGTGAGTATGTTCCTCCTCCTACTTTCATCAGTCTTTGTCATCCCCCCATGTCCCCGTCTTCAATTCAGAAATTCCTTATTTATTTAATTTGCAAATGCCTGTAAGTCTCTCCTGAAAGAATCCAAGAACAAGATGCATTACAGTTCAAAGTGACTTTCTGAACCACGTTATAAAGCATTCAGCTAGATTTGGTAAATCAGCCATGTAATAAATTTACTCCACATCTGATAGAGTTTAAGCACATCTCCAGAATTATTGAACCGTCTCTGGTGTAAAACATTCCTGCCTTTTGGAGAGGTTTGATTGGATTCATAGAGGCTGAGGTTTAATTAGCTTAGACTACTTTGACTCTCTCTCTTCCCACCCACATAGTAAGTGCACTGCTAGCATTTGGATGATGCAACGTTTTGATGGGTAGGCTTTTATTTTTACAGAAAGTATCTTGGAAGGTTTGCAGATCTCTTTAGTTTCTTCAAGGCTTTTGAGTTTTCCAATCAGAGCAAATCTTCCCCTTCCTCCCTGGCTAACACCCAACATGAGGGATTAGACGTAGCACGGGTCAAGCCGCAGGGCTTTGGACTGGGACAACAACCCTCCGCTAGCTGTTTGGCTGGCCTAGCAAAGTGAGTTTGTTGTGGGAGCGAGGAGATCTCTGCTTACTCTGTGATCACCTGTGCTGCAGAAGCCACTGTCGCATTTTGCATCAAACAGAGCAAGCACAAGCAATTACAGACTGACTCTTCCTCTCCCGGCTTGATTCAAGCGTTGAGCAGGCCATGGCTGCATGTGAATTAAAAGGGCTTCCCTCCCTTCAACCGCCTTTTTGTGAATGTGAACAGCTCAGAGCATCCGTTGCTTTATCGTAAGGTTGTCTGGAGATGTGGGCTGCTGGCAGTATCTTCCTTCGGTGGGGAAGAAAATGTATACAAAGAATTACCTGGACTTTGGAAATCTAGATAAGGGAGCTCTGATTTAAATTTAATAGCATTGCCAGCATCTCCTTTAAACAGTGATGACTGTAGATTACTAATATCTATATAATAGATTTACAACCTACAGCATATGGGGAAACGTGTGATAAAAAGCAGCATCTAATCTATAAGCAGAGGCAATAGTGATGAGTAACCTAAGGCAAACAAGTGGCTCATTAACCAATCGATTGATAAACTTAAATGGAGTAACTGATGCTAAATGCTAATCAGCTGACCTAGCGGGATGCACGCGGGTTTGGGGAAGGTAGGGCTGAATCCCAGCCGGGTAGATGAGAGGAGGTGCTGGGTGCTCAAGAGCCCATTCCCTCTTGGAGCAGAAAGGGCAGGACTATTACAGCCACCTCCGCTCTGGGTACCGGAGTGGAGGGCTGGAAGTTGCTTTTATCCCTAATACTCTGTTCCTGATTAATGCCAAAACTGGAGCCTGAGAAAGAGGCAAATGATGAGTGAAAGGAGTGGGGAAGATAGGAAGGAGACTGAGGAACTGGACAGGGGTCTCCTGGGAAAAAGACCAACTTCCAAGACCATGAAATATTGTATTGCAATGTATATGCATAAAAGAAAGACAATTAGGGCTGAAGGGCTGCCTTACTCATGGCATGTAACACTTGCCCATACACTCAGAAGGTCTTCTCACTGCACTACGTATGCACAGTATCATCAGCCCTCAATAAAAGGCTTTCCTGGCTTGCAAAATGAGTAGCTTATACAGTTTTTCCTGTTTGGGCAAAATGAGCATTAACAGGCAGTTATGGTGAAACGTGCACAGTTCACATTCGTGTTAATGTGGCACAAGCACCAACACGAGGACTAAGCCAGCAGAAGGTTAGAACCTGTATTTCATGGCCCTATCATGTTCTGTGAGCACCTCCAAGGACTGACTATGCTAGTGCACAGCTGCTCCTTCCTCTGGTGTCCTGGTCTCTCGGGGACTTCTGCAAGGTGGCACATGTTGAAATCACTCCAACATGTTCTCCAGGGGCCACATCACAGCCTACGAGGAATTCTGAAATGTTCGGGATGTAAAGAGTAATAATGGTCCCTCGTGTCTGAGATGAGAGCGAGGAAATGTCATGCCTTGCTCTTGATTGTGCAACATGAAACCGTGCAACGTGGAGTGCCCCCCAGTCCCACACCCCACACCCTGGAGCATGACCCACGCAGGATCTCGGGGGCTTGGTGTGGGGGTGGAGAAAGCCCCATCTCACAACCATCCCTTTCGGGCGGTGGATGGCAAACATATCTGTCCAGACACCTCCAGGGCAGCCAGGAGCGTCTCTGTTGGGCAGGCTGAGCTATCCGGTCGGGAGGAGGAAACAAGTGGTCTCTGCGGCAGCTTGTGTGACACCACTGCAGAGCAACTGAGCTGTTGACCTCGAGGTGTTGTGACTGCTGCAGGTCCTGCCAGGAGATGTGTAGCAGCATGTCATGCGTGCACGTGATAACAGCCAGGCTTTTGCACTCCGAAGGGGCCCTGACAAGCGCTGCTCAGGCCCCGAGTTGCCAGGCAGGCTGCCTGGAGCCCTAAATAGAAGTGCTGCTCCTGGGAGCGGGACTAGGCTGGGGGACCGCGTTACATGGCTCAGGGGAGTGAGGTTTCTGTGTGGGTTACGGGCTGTTCTTCCTATGTACCTCTTAGGGATCCCAAACCATGCAGAATATCAGGGCGTGATGCAAGATTGTTCCCTCCACTCCACTCTTAACTCCTGCATTTAAAAGCTCTCAGTCAATGAGGCTTTCACCTCTTCCCTGGGAATAATAATCTGCCCTGTAACACATCATTAGAAGCACTTCCTGCTGTCCAGTCAAAATGTATCCACTGACCAACTCAAATACAGTTTCTTAATGTCATTCAGCTAGTTATTTTTAGTAACAGAACTGCCTGCAGAAATAACAGCCCTGATTTCCCCCCCCAAAATGAGGCTTCTGAAATCAGAGATGTGAACACTAATTGAGCGCCAAAAATGCTATGAACAATCTGCACTGTTATGAAATCTGGTAGCAAATCAACATACTTCTACACCACTTGACGTGCAATTATGCTACTGTGCACACAAAGCAGGCATGTATGCACCGGCAGCATTATGTGTGACCAGAGTTGATGTCTGCTGCTTGAAATTGTCCCTGGCAAGGAAGATTTTCAGATTGTTACCCCACAAAACCCAAGAATCTCAAAGGACTTCTCTCCCTTGTTCTTTTATTTGTTGTTCTTCAGATGTGATAAGACCAAAGGAGTCCTTCAGCTCTTTTGGTTTCTGTGGTGGAGTGATGGACTTGGGTCCATGGTTCCTGGACTTCTCAGACCATCTCGCAGTCACACATTGGGCGAGTCCACAACTGCTTAGTTCCTAAAGTCATGCAAGCAACTGTGCATGGCTAAGACTAAACCATAGCATAGTTACAGAGCAACAAAAAGAAATAAAAGCTTTCTCTAGTCATTTAAACAAGTAAGATAAACAGCATTTGCCAGCCCAGGAAGATTGTGTGGCTTTGTCTCTCCTGTTTTAGTTTCCAGGGCTAAGCGCTGGCTCACCCATTCACAGTCACTAATGCCCAAGGCTCGGGGTTGCACTCCCTTGTGTGCATTTCTGTGTGTACTTTAGGGCTTCTTTACACACCCAAACCCTCATTATCACTATAAACTATGGTAAATTACGGGAACAGTGGGCTGACCAAAGTCCTCCAAATTTAAAGCAATAATGAGCCTACTACCACTGAAAGCGTTGGTCTGAGGCATGCAAGAACTGAGTGGGAGAAATCAAAAGAAACTGGTCGTTTGAACTGTTAGGATGGGAAGAGGTATCGGTACTGGAAGATGTCGCACAGCTGAATGGAGCACTTGGCCCTGTCTGCGCCATGAGCAGGAGGCAGCCAGGACCCTCCAGCTGAGGCTCCTGGGACATGATGGGAAGGAGCAGCCTAATCTCAGGGGATGATTCCTTGTCCTCCTTTCACCGCAAACACGTGATTTCCTGAGCACTGAATTCAGATCTCTCTTGTACACTTGCTAATAGCTTTCTATGTCAACGCAAATATTTCTGGCGTATTTTTCTTTCAATTGCCCCTCATTTCATTATTTTACTCATTGTCCCTTTTCTCCCAGCTGCTGGGTCAGTTGAAGTGTGAATATTGTCTGTTTTGGCACATTCAGTGTCACCCCTCATAGTCTGGATACTTCCTTCAGTCAGTTTGTGAACCCAGGAGTTCATAGTATTGAACAGTATTTTCAATAGTATTGAAAAACCCTGTAAAATTGCTGCAGCAGAAAGAGTCATGTCACAAGGAAAGCAAATGCATCCGAACTGAAATGAACCTAGATGTTGTGAGGGCATAAGCTAATGTAGGGCTAGAAATAGCGATGCAGGCACAGCTCTGGTAACTAGAACTGAAACTGGTAAAACTCAAATGATGCCCTTTGGGAACTATGTGAATTAAATGGATGGGAGAACAACAACCTGGAAGAGGTTTTCCTTGCAATAGTAACAGGGGAAAAAAGAAGCCATGGTTGGGTTAAAAATGTACGTTTCTTGGTTTCATCAAGAAGGAGACTGAGAAGCTGTGTCACCAGAACAGCTGAGGAAGAACATGACGGGAGTGGGGAGTCTCTTCTCACAGTGCAGATTAGAGCTACTCAACAGTCCCAGGGCAGGAGCCGCCAGCAAAACACCTCCTGCCTTAATGCAGAGGTCTCGTGTGGCTAGTGTGGCTGGGGAGGAGACCTGGTGGGCCCCGGGGGGCTTGAGCCCTCTGAAGCGGCTGCGGGGTTGCGAAAAGGCAGCGTAGACAGTGCTGAGTCCTCACAACCCAAACGTCTTGGACTCTGCGCAATTAGCCATCAGCACAGGGACTCTTAAGGGCTGGGTCGAAACTCTGCTGAAATAGAGAGGGTTTCCATTTTCTTCCTGAAGAGCTGGATCAGGCCCTGGGAATGCATTTGTTTGTTTTTCCCTTGTCATCAGGCTGCATTGGGCTGAGAGCTATAATCCATTCAGGGAGGACCTGTTTATCTGGGAGAATAGCAGCATCACTGTTAAGAGGTAGGAGTGGGAGTGTGCTTCAGGCAAAAAAACGCAGATTATAGCCCCGCTAGTAATGAATCCAGCACAGAAAGAAAGAAATGCAGAATGTTCTAATTTTCTGAATAGATTTAATTCCATTTTGTTCTCGGCGAGTCCCTTTGCTGACAATTGTCTGAGTGGAGGGAGGAAAAAAGGGTTCCAAGCAAAACACTTGTCCGTGAAGGATGTTATTAAAATGTCCTGCTTGAGTACTGGCGCTCTGCAGACCAGAGTCAGCGCCTATAAGCATTCTCTCGCTCCCTTCGACGAGCTTTGTCTAAATGCAGAATGTTTGTCAATTATTTTTGCAAAAGCGCAATTGCTGTCCTCGGAATTGGAGCTGGCTTGCCTTGGCCTGCCTGATTTAGCACCCACTTGAACAGGGTGGGTTCAAAAGTTCAATGAGAACTTGAGTGCTGCTGGATTTGCAGCGGGCTTAGCAAACACTCAGATAAAACAACAGGGGGAGAGAACAGATGGGGAATGCACATAAAATGGGGCAAAAAGCAGAGTGGTCAGAGAAATAAGAAAAACACGATGAGTAAAAATCCACTTGAAGGAACACCGTGGCGAAACTCTCCAACAGGGTAAACTTCCATCCTTTGGCTTCTGGAGAACCATGCTAATCTGCACCTGCATGAAGACCCAGCTCCATATATTTGCTAAATCTGGCAGTCCTTCAGCAGAGAACTTGGCTGCAGGACTCCAGCAAAGATGTTGGTCAAGTTCCAGGAGTGAATTTGGCCCTTGAGTCCTCCTACGTAACTTGCTTTTCCTTCCTGGGCTAGCCAGTGTGTCCAGCCTCGTGCAAGAGCCGCACGCAGGATGGGGTCCTGAAGGCTACAGAAGTGTGGGTTCTTGTGGCCAGCTGTGGGGGTCTGGGTTTTGGTCAGTGCAAGATTCAAGAGTGATGGGGCTTCCCAAGGCATTCCCTGCAATGCAGTCTCTTATATCACATCGTAAACTGGTTCGTCTCTCTTCCATGCTCTAGAGAGACTCATTCATCTGATGACTAGAAACGCTGCAATTTTCAGAGGAAAAGGGAGCTTTGCTTTGTCTTGCCTGTTTGGTTTGCCTCCTGTCAGAGTGGATATGAGGCTCCAAACTCTGACCAACATCCTCACTTTAAAAATAGTGTTTATCTTGACCCACATCATTAGCCCAAATGACCCTGCTGTTCTTAGGCTGCTTCAGGCAACAGATCTGAACTGTGAAGTCTGAACCCATCTTGCCCTGTCCTCCAAAAGCCTGTCTTCCACCTCTCCTTGATTTTTTTTTGGCTTACTTCTGCAGAGCTGTCTGTCATCCAGACCTGCTTGCCTATTGCCATGGGCTAGAGCTGACAGGCTCTCCAAAACTAGCAACATGCCCGGCTCAAATGACCGGCCTGCCCCCCTAACGCCAGCATACCTCTGCTGAAGAAGCTTTTCCTGAACTTTCCTCTTAACCTAGAGGTAGCCTTTGCATAACCTTGAATCCTGACCTGCCTTTCACATTTGTGCTCCCGTATCGCAGGCCCCGAGGATGCCAAACCTTTATGTCAAGCGAAAGGGCAACTGAGTGCAGTATTGCAGGAGAAACTTGCTGAGGACTGTCCTTCTTCTGTTTCTTATGTGGGCAGCGACACTGTCCCCAGTGTGCGAGGGCCTTTTCCCTTGCGAAGAAGACGCAGTCCCTTCCCCTAAGCTCTGAATGTGTGACTGTACTATTATTGGTACACTCGGTGCTGAATGGTCAATGGGAAACACAGCTCTGGCTCTTGCTCTCTCTAGATACAGAAAGGGCAGCGTGCACAAAGGCAAACATAGCCTCTCCAGTGCGCATGTGACAGTCACGGCACAAGCAACTAGCCGTCAAAATGCCTCATTCCTCCTGCCAGGTCATAGCCTAAAATAATGTCTTAAAGTCTGCAGCTGGTTGGGATTTTCCAGATCCAGCTGGAACTGCCAAAGGAACAGAAAAAGTTGCTGCATCAGAAGAAGATTCCTTCCAGCTTGGGGAGAAAAACCCTTTGCCGCAGTCTGCCTGTAGCCGACAGGCAGTCTGCCACCCTCCCGCGGCACGGACGGGCGGTTGTGTCCTCGAGCCTAGCGTACTTGGGGAAGGGCGTCTGGTCTGCCCCACGCACGTGCGCAGCAGCAGATAAAGGGTATTTCGCAGTGAGGGACTACTGCAGCTCCTGCAGCCAAGAGGGGCAGATTTCCGTCGCTGCGTGCGCTCGGATCTGTTCTTTTGGCGCCGAAGCAGCGAGTCTTCCCTGCAGGATGCCAGTCGGTACAGAGCAGATCTGTCTAAAATAAGAACCTGTCTTAACTTGAGTTAAGCACATACAGGACAGCTGCAGCTGTGAGACCATCTAACTTCTCTTTCCCAAACGCAGCACTTTCGTATTTGTTACTGAATTTTGCCTCATTGTTTTTTTGGGGCGGTTTCAGCAGAGTTGTTTCTGAGGCTCTCTCTCCCAGCCCTCGCAGCTCCTCCCCAGCATCTCTGCGCCGTGCGGAGCGGTACGCTCTCATGCTGCTGCCCAAACGCCAATGGCAATGCTGAACAGCGCCAGGACCAGATCATCTCAGGATCCCACTTGAAAATATCCTCCCAGTTTGAAAGGCAAAAAAAAAGAGCTTTCAGGCACTTCTTGGCCCACTGCACATGCACTTCGTGCTGGGTGTTACACGGGCTTGTGCATAACATTGCTTCTTAATTTTTGATGGTATCCCTCATCACAGAGTTGAGGTATGGCAATGCTCACTCCCGCAATCCCTCTTTGCTTTGCTAAGCCAGTGGCCTCACCGCTTTTCCCCGTAGTGGGTTTCACAGGTAACCAGCACAAGAAAAAGGTGAACCTCTCCATTTGCGTTGTAATAATTGCATCGTAATAATTGCTTCAGCCGCTGTCTTGCCATAAACAAGTCATCCCTTACAAACGAATGGGAGCGTTTCAAACACAGCAGCCTCTAATGCTGTCCCTGCAACAGTCTTTTTGGTTGGTGTACTCAGGGAGAAGGGAAAAAACATCCCAAACAGATCAGCCCCTCACCCCTCCGCCCCCAACCCTGATGGTCCCTGGCTTCTTTCTGGAGTAAAAGAGCGGTGAGCATAAAACCCTTGCTGAACAAGCCACCTCCGCTCCTGCGCTGCGCAAGCGAGGGACGTGTTGACACAAAGCGCCGTAACAAGACAGACGGAGCAGAGCTGAAACGCTATGGTTTTGGCGGGGTGTCAAAGTGTTGGTTGGAGCTTGGTGGCCTCAAGGGCAGGTAGTGTGGGGCGACTGGGGAAGGAGGGCTGGCGGGAGACGGCTGAGCTGGGACTCCAGAAGCCGCGTGCCCGTACTTCCTTCCAGGTGGACGCCCCCCTCCTCGTCCCCTACAGTGCTTTTTCGGAGGGTGCCACGGTGAACTCGCAGCCTGGGCTGCGACTGTGGTGGCCTTTGGGAGCAGGAGGTGACCTGAGCAAAGAGGCTGGAGGAGGAACGGCATAGCGTACGGGGAGGCGAGCGCCGCGCAAGGAATTAGCCCTGTTAATTAGCACACATTCCTTATAGGCCCATTACAGGGAAATCCCAGCCTGGATTTCTAAGCTTTATCCATCTTGCTTTGGTTTCCACCCTTACCATTGTTTACAAGCTTAACAAACTGAGGGCTGTTTGGAAGAGATCACTCCTTAATCTGGCTTGTCATAAGGCCAATAAGAGAGGAGGAAGACAAGGTCATATAAATCTGAGGCCAGCACAGAGCTGAAACATCCTTATTTATTTACCCTAAGCTGCTCTAAATTTTATCTCCTTCATGATATATTGAAATAACCAACTTCAGAATTTGGTGGTGCTTGTGACTGGAGGATAAATCCTGACTCTCTGTATCAATTAATTGCTTCTGGTGGGGTTTGAATCTCACCCTTTTTAGTTCCTCTGTGCTGGTCAAATTCAGGGCACAAGGCACATTGCAAAGCTCTCGATGTATAGTCCCTGCCTTCCCACCTGGGAAAAGGGTTGGAGCATTAATCTCATTGGGCTCAACTCCGTTGCAAGGTGCGGATCAGCTCCAGGGACCAACCTCTGCAAGGTTTCTAGGTATCTGAAGAAAACTCGCTTCCAGGAGTCCAGTTACACCCTATCAGGCCAAGGGAGGAGCGGTGCTGAATTCACAGACCTGCTCAGCAGCTCTGTTTTCAATGTGGAGTCTGTCCTCTAAATACCTGTTTGTGGCAAGTGAATCCCGGGAGTGAGACAGCTAAGCATAAAACTATTTCTTCAGACAGCATTAGAAGCTGAGTTTAAGGTTGGCTAAAAATACGGCCTATCCCTTTCGAGGGTTATTTTCCTTACTGCGTTGGCAAGGGTAAAGCCATTCGTAACAGAGCGTTCAGAGTATATGAGGCTGGTGTTTGTCTGCCAGTCACTCATCCTCCGAAACGTTCTTGTCAACAGTATTTGGAAGGCAAGTGGGATGTGTGCTCCAGCCCCCTCCCGGGCTGGCTGCGAGAGGGTAACAGGAGACAGAGCTGTAAGAGCTGAGAATGGGGGGAAAACTTGTGGCTGAAGAAGGAGGAAAGAAGGGAAAAAATGTGTTAATGAGGAAAAAAATTAAGAGCCCCAAAATATCTGGAACAATGAAGAAGAGGTTTTAGAGGAATAAAATAGTCAAGTATAGGGAAAAATAAAAAATAATTGTTTACAGAAAATGTAGAGATGGAGAAAGTGTTATGAGACAACAAGTGGGGATTACAAGGGAGAAAGGGGAGAAGTCACCATAGGAAAATAAGACGATCAGCTTTTCCCAGGGTAACACAAGACCAGTATTTGACCAGTATGGACTTGCAGGACATTGGCTGTGACCTAGCACGAGGTGGGCCTGAGCGTCCACTACAACAAGAGTAATAAACCAGAATCACCTTTGGGGCTAGGATGTTCTAGGGATTAGCTCACATTTTTCATTCCTCAAAACCTAAAAAGCCTCCAGTCGTGCAAGCGGTGCTGCGTAGGGAACTCCCCTTGAACCCTGGAGGGGCTCCATGTCCGAAGGGCCTTCCTTTAGAAAAAAGAGCTCTGTGCCCAAGGCAACCTGGAAACACAGGGCTGCGTGGCTACCTTGAACAGCAGCCCTTGCAGTCAGCCGCCTAACCCAGCTTGCCCCTCGGCCACGTACAAGGGGTGGTTGCAAAGCAACTGGCTCCCTGCTTGTCCTTCTCTTTAGCTCACCTTGCCAGTACAGGAACCTCTGCTGTTTGCGCCATCTAAACCACCTTCTGTCTCCTTTCTCAACACCTCAAACAGACCTGACAAGTGGATCTTGTCTCCTGTCCTGCTCAGCTCTTTAGGACTGATTAAGCTCTTAATGTTGTGGTAGCTTTTCCAGACATTCTTTGCATTTCACTGTGGAAAGTGTTTTGCTGCTTAAAAACATGTAGTGAGTTTATTTTATTGTATCTGCTTGGAAAGGGGAGCAGGAACCTGCACTGAAGGTTCCCAGAGATGACATTAATGAAATGCAGTCTGTCCCCTTTCTGCCTAATCTGTGGCACACCTGGGAGCAGAAAGCAAACGGAGCGCAGCATCAGTCGCCGCACGTGCCCACGTAACGCACAGCTAAACAAGCTGGCTGCTGCTCTCAGCTGGAGCACAGGTAGCTCCGGTGCTGTCGGTTCTCTTCCATGAGCTGAGCTGGCAGGAAACAGCGCAGCTAAGGATGCCCCACAGTACCGGCGATTTGCTAACTCCGGCCAATAATGCGGCAGAACGGGAAAACCCTGAAGTGCACAGTCTTGTCCTCAGATGATGAAAATGATTAACTAAGCGTTTTCGAGTAAAAGGCTTTTGCCATTAAGGTATCACTTGTGACAATGAAATGCACATGGGCAAAGTGCTGCTTTCCAGGCATAACCTGAGGGATGAGGGATAATTTTACTTGGGCAAAATTTCCACTTCAATCCATGAAGTTGGTCTAAACAGACTGAGAACTGAGTCACTTAGAGCAAGTCTTTAGGAGGAGCTCATCAATTTGAGTAAACCATCAGCCCCAGGCTATCGCGTGTGGCGACTCCCTGGTCTCAGCCTGCAAGGAGACGCCGCTGAGGTCAGCGCTGGGGATTTACGCCAGTAATACCGGGAAGAGAAGGTGCCTCAGTGCATGAAAATGGTTCTGCCGCTGCGCCTGTTGCAGCTGGTCTCAAAACTCGTAGATGCTGCCAGGGATTTGGCTGACCTGGCCCACCGTGCCCCCACGAGCAAGCGCACAGCACGCAAGGAAAGAGCAGTTGTAGGACGGAAAGCAAGCCCTGAGCTGGGGCACCGCTTCCCTCCTGCCACCCATCTCCTACCCTCCTTTCAGAGCCGCTGGCCTCTCCCGCCTGCTTATTGCTAATGCAGCAGAGGCTGCAAAAGGCGGCCGAGATCAAGAGAGCCTGCTCCGAGCGCACGGGGAGAGAGCTGCCCTGCGCGGAGGAGCTTGCTCTCCAGCAGGACACAGCCCAGGCTGCGGTGGGAGGGGAACCGGCGAAGCAAGGTGGCAGCGAGTTAGTGGAAAAACTGGGAGCAGAAGCCAGATCCCTGCTCTCTGCCTTAGTCCACACTAGCTCCACTGGCAGCGTTTAAAAGAAAACAGGTGAAGGAAGTTGTTTTGTGACAGGATCCTCTGAAAACCCTTATGGTTTTGCTATTAGCTTTCTAAAGAAGAGTTTGTATGATGAAAAATGCAATCCATCCAACTCATCCCTTTAGAAAGATAAGGGTCACTGAAAGGCTGAAAACTCATCAAGGGTGAAATCCTGTTTGCTTAGCTTATGGGCCTTAATCTCTCAGCAGACAATTGGTTGTAAACACCGCTTGCAGCAGGTTTAGGTGCAAACTGCTTTACAAACTTTTACTGCAGTGAAAATGGGGTAAATACGCCAGTGATATCAAAAGATTCTGAATATTTAGGTGTTTAAATAAGCGAAGCTCTTATGTATTTTCAGCATCTATTATTCAGAGTGTGCTTTGGGGTTGTCCACATGGTGCACCAAAGCATATAAACATTTTAAGAGGGGAGAAAATTCCTTTCAGGCTCAGAAAGTTAAACCAGTCTGTGCACTGATGGCTGGTCCAGACCTTCACGTTGCTAGATGGCTAAACCTCAGTTATTTCACAACCAATGGGCCACCAGTGGTTAACGCCTCTGTTGTTGACTTGCTCTGCAGTGTGGCTAGATGACAAGGAACAAGGCCGGGACAAGACTTTTTTTCCTTTCCAGGCTCCTTGAGCAAGAAAGGGATCTCTGTCAGCTGTTAACATCTTAAGGTGTTCAGTGGGTCCCCATGAAACGGCTGAGTTCACAGCCAAAGGTGGAGCTATGCAGCCCTACTAGTCAATTTTTGCAAACAAAATCAATCATTTTTAAGTACTTTGGTGAATCTGATCATTTGAATCAGTTGAAAAGCTACAAAAAGGGCGTTGTAATCCTTCTGGGATGCTGCTCCCCAGTTAACAAACAGTACGCCAAGCCAACATCACCATCAAAGCTTCAGAACAGCCTTCCCGGCTTAACAAGACTGCGGCTGCCTGGGGCCTTGCCCTGCCTGGACGGGCACTCGCTGGGAAGGCCGGCACTTGCTGGGAAGGCCGTGCCGCCGAGCGTGCAGGTCTCCCTTCCCTAACAAAGTGTCCTTGCTGCCCCCGACCCTTGCTTTTAGTCTATCAGCAGGGAGCCATCATCTAGCCAGGCCAAAGCATCCAGCTCATTAGCATTGCCTTTTAATTGAGTTAAACGCGTTCTTTTATTCTGAATGAGGTGGCACCCATCTCTTGGCTGTTTCAAGACAGCAGCGCAGTGGGGGGAGCCACTCACGGGCACCCGCTGCTGCCTCAGACATGGGGGGTGAAGTTAAAACTAAGGCCAACAGGAAGAACGAAGTAGGATGTCTCTGATGGCGTTCAGTGTCCCAAGCTGTTACCTTTGAGTGGCCCAAACAAGAGGGATTTACTTTGTGTTTGTTCCCCAGGAACAGGATGGACTAGAATACTCCATCCGTTAGGGGAAAGCTGGCGAGCACGCGGTTTTGGGAGGAAGGTGGGCTTTGGCTCTGCTGGCACCGAGCACTTTGGAGCCCAGAGGTCCCATCACAGCAGGGCTGGGCACCTATCACTCCAGCAGTGGCCACTGGGAGCTGCCAGCACCGGCCCTCGCGTGACCACAGGATCACAAATGCTCCCGCTGAGCCTTGCTTCTCTCTGTGCAGATCCTCAGTCAGTAACAGACCCAAAGAGCTCGATTTAGCGTGTACTCTCTGCAGAGCTTTGAAAGCCAAACACGAACACCGCATCCTTGCCACCTATTTCATAAGGCTACAAAATTTTACCCTACACCTCCTGCAACAGGCTGTAAGGAACAAGTGCTCCAATGCAGTGAATTTCCCAGAGAAGCCTCCTGCTTGGATCTGGAGGCAACGGAGAGATGGGGAACCATCCGTCCAGTCAGCATGACTCCTCCTTTCCCCCCTCAGCTTCCTTGACCCTCGCTGTTAAGACCGCGTGATGTGTAGCTCATTCGAACGTGTGTGTTGTACCCCAAATCATGGGGTGTAAGTCACGTCCTTCTCCACCACATGAAAACGCCCTTCAGAGTTTGGCGTTTTCCCTGCGCCTGTGTCTGCGATTGCGCTGTGTGATCGCAGAGCTAACCGAAGACCTGCAGCTCTGACCTGAGCAGCGTCTCCTTTTAGTTGTGCTCTTGTGCTGTCGTTTTCAGCAGGGTTACAATTAATTAAAATTCCTGGTTAATTAAAATGTTTTGCAGCAACAACAACAGCAAAAATTGCTTGGAAAAAAGCCTATGTGGAGTGACGCTAGAGCCTGGTTAGTATGAATGCGCATGGATCCCAAAGTACTGGCATGTGTGCAGCCTGTCCCCGAAGTAACCCATACAGCAGAGGAGGGAGCAATCAGAGGCCTGGAGGTTGGTGAACTAGGGGTGTAAAATACTGTATTACTCTCTGTATTTCCCCCTCTGCCTATAACTCGCAGGTTAAGTGCGTGGAAGTGCAGTGGCTTTCAGTACAGCTGGATGAACACATGGGTTTGCCAGGCAATTAGGACTTGGACAGTGTTTCTGCTCCTTATTCTGACAGTCATGAACTGGAAGAGTTTTTACAAGTTGCTTTCCCCTTCCTTGCCTCAGTTTCCCCCTCTGTAAAACACAGGCAATGCTGCTTTTCTATTTTGGGCGACGTGCTATGAGATGTACAGAGAAAGAAAGGCGCTGTGCAAAGAGGAATGTGCGTTAGTGACTGACTCTTTTTCCTTTTGCCTTTGTCAAACCTGCACTATAGCGGGAGCGAGCCCCGGGTGCTCGGAGCTGTGAACAAATCTGCGTTACGGTCAGGAAAGCCCCGCAGCGGCCTGGCGTCGCCAGGCTTGCTGATGAATGGTTCCACCGGGGAGCCAGGCCCTGTTCATCCCAGAAAGGAGCAGGCCTCAATAAATAACCAGCTCTATCACTGAATCTGGATAATTAACACTTCTGCAATTTTCTAAGACAAATACTGCGTTGTTGCAACGAACACAGATTGGGGCTGGATTGCCTCAATCTGTCGGTGCAAGCGGTCCCATCCCTGCTCTGCCCTTAGGGCACGTGCTCTGGCAGGACGGTAGGAAATGCCAGCAATGGGGATGATGTTTCTTCCCCTTCCTCTCCCTTGTTTCTCGGATTTTTTTTTTCTGGTGTGCGCCATTCATGCTTTGGCAATGTAAGGGCAACAGGAAAGAAATCGTTCTCTGAAAGTGCGACTTCAGAAAGCATCTGTCTATGCATAGTGCGTGTTTATGCAATGGCTCCATTCCTTTAGGGGTACACAGGCTCTGGTCTGCTGATTTTTAGGGCCAAATGTAGAATTTTACAGCTTGAGAAACCAAGAGAGCAAAGAACTAGAAAGAAGGCTCTCTTGTCTTGAGTATGACCACCAAACACAATCCTGTTCCCCAGTACCTACGCCAATTCAAGGTAAAAGACTTTCAGGGAGGAATTGGAAACATAATGGTCATGCATGTTTAAAGCAATAACAGGTATGAAATTGCTGCCCTAAAGCATATAAAAACTGCCTTTTCTTAACATCTTAAAGCAGAATGTACGCACTAACTTCTTTCTGGCTATATCTGGGTTTTTAAGGTTCAGCCTGTATACTGCAGATGATGAGTTTTGGGTATTTTTAATCAAAAGTCTAGAATTGAGAGTCTCAAATTCACATGCCTCCAGGGGCTTTAAGAAAAATCCAGGAGATATCATGAGACTTGCAAGAAGAGCAGGGGTGGGAACACTGCTATGGCCTCTGAGCATACTGAGCACAGAAATTATCAGACTACAATCACAGAATCCTATCATTACAATGCATGTTTTAAAGAAAAAAAAATCACCAGGCTCAAACTGATTATTCTATACTATTATTTACTACAGTAAAGTCCAGTCATGTTCTCTGACTGCTGCAAAATTTCAGCTGTCAAACTGAAATGCATAATACCTCATGTCGGCTTTAAGCATGACCAACGCTCCTTCTTCCTCACTTCATATAATATGTCTTAGACTATGCTTCAAAGAGGGATTGAGGGGTTTTTCGTTACTTAAAATCCAGCAGGTAATCAGCTAAGAGGCTTGCCAGCCAGCCACAGCTGCACACTAGTAAGTAATGTGAGAGCTCAGGGAACCAGATTCATTTCCTCCAAGACCCAAAGGTAGCAAAAAATCATGCTGAATATTTCCTGAGAAAACAAGTGGCCGTGACAAGCGGTCCTTCTAACCCAGGGAGGCACCAACCTGTTCTTCCAAATGCTGCAGGGATCTCTGGCATTCTATCACTTCTGATCCTTCAAGCTTGTTTAAAATACAGTAGTGTGTCGGGCATCCTGCTCTCTTCCTTAGGCTCAGCTTTGCAAACAGGTCTGCTTCTCTGCGGGATAAAAGGGAGGGAGAGGGAGGCTACCTGGGATCTACCCCGGCTTGGCCGACATGCTGCCGAATACATCGGCCAGTCCCCGAACCTCTCGCCGCCTCGGTTTCCCCACCTGGGAAATGGAGTGATGACACTGACCTCGTTGTGTGAAGGGCTCTGAGATTTACTGACAAAAATGCGACACACAGGTATTTTTCTCATCTGTGCGTCCAGTCTTGCCGCACTGAAGCTAAGTCCGCACTGGGGTAACACAGAGACCTGCTCTCCCGCGGCGCCGAGGGGGATTGCACCAGTGCATGTAGCCCAGGGCAGAATCCGGCTCCAAACTGGCTTTGCGGATGTCTCCGCCTCGCTCTCCGGAGCTAGCCCTGCCACGGGGCACGCTCACGCAAACGCCAGGCCTTTCCGCTACCCATATCAGCAGCAGTTTGCCTGTATTCAAGCACAGGGCACAAAAGATCCTGCTCCTGCAAACACAAATGCCTCATTCTAGTTTCTGACTAGTCCTGTTGGTTTAAATGGGACCATGCACGTGAGTCAAAGTACACACAGGGCAAAATGCCTGGCATATTAAGGGCAATATTTATATACTATTAAGTATAATATAACTGCAAATATCAATTTATCTAGTACTTATATACTGCCAAGGGCATATTAAGGGCTAGTGACTGACTATAGATCAGGGTGATTGAGTACCACAAGGAAATATTAATTAAAAATACGGTGTTTATTCACTCATAAGTTTTCTTTTCTGATCTGTTCCTCTCCATTTTTTGATTAGAAAATAATCATCACATTACACAGTATTTTCTTCATTAAACTACAAAGCAACAGAGATCCCTTGCTTCTTTGGCCAATTAGCGGCTGTGCACAATCATCGGGAATACAAATCAAAGCACGTCTCAGCTCTGACCTGACGAGACACCTAGGCAGAATCTAAGCTCTGCAGTTTTATGTTACTACAGCAGGTTTTTTTCTTTACTACAAAGCAATAGGCACCAAACATAGTCCCCCCTCTTAGGGAAGGATAAAACAGCAATCCCTCCATGGGCTGGGGACCGACAACTGGCTCCCGCTTCGGGAATGCTCTTCAGTGCGTTTGTTTTAACTCAGCAAACTCTGAATGAATCCTTCTGCTCGCAGCTTGGGGTGCCGGGGCCCGGAGGGAGCGTGTCTCAGAGGACGCGGCTGCAAAGACCACGCGCTCTGCTTGCACCCGAACAGATCTGCGTTTTCCTGGGGGCAAATCCTCCCCGGGGGACCTTTTGTTCCTGGGGGGGGGCTGGTACTTGCTTTTCACCACAAACCGTTCTGTTCCCAGCCTCTTGTTTTCTTTTCCTCCCAGAAAAAGGCCGTTTTCAGAGTTTGCACTTCTAGATCCACCCCCGCCCCAAATCCGCGTACGTTATTCTCACTTAAACCAATTTTGCTCACCCACTGGATGCCGGAGTGTTGCGAGTTACGCTATGCGGTGCTCTTCACGCCCACCCAACATCCATTTTCTGACCGATTTCCTTCTGACACGCATCTTAACCATCTCTAGAATCACATCTGAGCGTGGCCTAAATTGGAGAATAATGCACCAAAACTCTGCTAAAAAGCAGCACGTAACTGATCTCTGCCAGAACGTGTGTGCACTGTGCATCTCTTTTTTTTTTTCCAGATAAAATGGGGGAAGGGGGCTGGGAGCCTGGATTTTCAGGCCACATTTCCTAGTTCTCCAGCTATGTTATAGGAAGCCGTTAAGTAGTGTCTCTGCATCAGTGTTATTCTATTTATTGGAAGTGGTTAATAAGCCAGGAGAGAGTTTTCCTCGTCAAAGAAATGTTCCAATGGGGAGTGCTTTCAGACTGGCTTTAGGATGTCTATCTGCCTAGAAGTAATTAGGTTAAATATTTGTCAGGTGGTTTGGGAAAGCTGGGCAATGGAGTCCACAAGTGTGTTTCTCAGTTTGCTCTTCAAAGGACCAAGTTTGGGGCATTCACCTGCTGCGTATCTCCAACGCGTGCCTGCGAGCCTCTCCTGCCCCCTCCCTCAGCAGCGTTTGAGCTTGCTAGCCGCTTTGGCCCAGACCTGGTAGAGGTCTCAAAGGCACCAAATTCCTGCAAGTTTTATGGAAGTAGAAAGTAGGGTAAAGGAGAGAGGCCCTCCTCCTCCCTGCACCGCGCGCCAGGCACGTGCCCTCTCTCACTGCCCACCGGTGAACCAGGCGGGTGCTCGCCCTTGGGAGACAGCACTAGCTGAAGGTGGGATTCGTTGTTTCCACTGCTCGTGGCATGCATTAATCCTAGAGGCTACCATGAAGAGAGGAGACTCAGGGCATATGGTGCTTGGAAGCATGGACCATTTTTCTGAGCTGGATGTACAGTGATGGGATCTTGATCAAGTTGCAGCTTACATGAGTTACAGCAAAACCCTGGGTTAGTCATAGCAACAGAGGTGCTCTGCTCCCTCACTAACCTTCCCCAGGACAGGTCTCCCCAGGGCAGAACTTCCTCTGTGACCACGAACTTCCATAATCAAATTTTCACAAATCAGAAGTGCAAAGAAAAGCATTTTTCTCTGGGCCTCGGGTGCATGGGAGGTGAGTGAGAGAGCAAACGGCATCAAGTCCAGACGTTCATTTGGTTAAGCAAGTGGGGAGAGTGATGGACAGGACAAATCCTACTCATGTCAAAACAGCTGAATACCTCCATAAACTTTGGGATTTAGTCAGAAAGCTGTGTGGTCCCTTTGCATTTTCTACGAAGGGCTATGGGAACCCAAATCTAGTGGTGACCCTGCTGCTCCAAGTGGAACAAATGTCACTGCCATGTTTCACTTGGTCTCCTGCTGCTGTTTTATTTTGGGTCTCTTCCTTCAGGGAAGAAGCACAATCCTGATTTTGTGAGATTCAACTGGGGAATTTCACTTCTGAGCTGAACAGCCCATCGCTAAATGGTTAAGAACTTTTTTTTTATGGGTATTGCATAAAACTGAATCTTTCTCTCAAAAATAGCTCTTCAGGGCCTGCTATCAGTTGCTGTCCTGAAGTTGGATAGGCAGGCAGTGCTAGCGCCGAGGGTGTCATGTCCCCTGTGTGCCCTGTACTGGCAAACCACAGTGACCTCTAAGCAAATTCACTGTTCCGAGACACCACAGAGATAAATCACTCCACCGATGGAAACTCTGGCCTCTAAAATACAAATCCATCAGAAGCACTTGCCATGTTGCCTTGGTGGAGATGCACTTCCAGGGGTATGTGCTGTGCTGATCAATGACTAAAGCACACCCTTGGCTAGGTGTGCAGAAGCACTCAGCAGCTGCAAAACGAGGGAGCGATGTAACAAGGATATCTGATGTGCAGGAAATTTTGTTAGCCTCAGGCAATCTCAGAATAGCTAAACAGGGCAAAACAACGTGTATTTGTGCTCAAATCCTGATGATGTTTATTTACTAGGACAAATATAGCTGAGGGTAGCAACTTATCAACGCTCGCTTTATTTCAAGAGCAAATTGCTACCATGCAACCAGACATTTGATGTTTCCCTGCTATCGCCCAACAAAGAAAGCTCGCTTTACTAACTCAGCTAATGACCAGAAAAGTTGCCTCATGTGGCTTATAAAAATAAAAAGGACAAAAGGTTCTGGATGAAAAATAACCATTTCCCTTGCTTGCTTTTGTGATCAAACAGTTGGGAATTTGTAGTAGAAAACTCGGCTTTGAAATACAAAACTAATAGTAACAGTGAAAATAAATGACAAGGTCTTGGTACTATTGAGTTTTAGTGAGCCCGAAACCCTCCAAGTTTTGCTCTTGGAGAGTGTATGAGGATTCATTCAAAAGTCAATAAGCAGCAGAGAGAGATTAGTGCCTTCCAATAACTGCTGTAAGTACAAAGACAGCGAAAGGCTCATGCAACATTCATTATCTTGTCCCTTTACGCTGGCTCGTGGCCCTGCGTTTCACGCATACCATGTTTACTATTATGGCACCAAGACAAATTCGATCTGAGCAGTGCCAACACACAATCCAAAGCACCTTTGGATAAAATCTTCATTGACACTTAATGACTTTTTTGAGATGCTAGAACCCAACTTGGCTTTTCTGAAACGTGAAATACGTTCTTCGTTGCACAGTTTGACTGCATCTCTACATCTGCAGGACTTCTGCAGGCAGGACTGTGCACTAGCACACCTCCAGTCTTCAGGACAGGCGTCCTTTCCAGTCCTGGATCCGGACGGACAAAACTCGAGCCCACTGCACCTCCACTAGCTTAGACAGGCCTATGATGCTTTCAGTTTGTTCTGTGAAGGCACTAAAAACCAGACTATTACCCTCTCGCTGCTGTGGTAAGACTCTCTTTCCCCACATGCCGCAGTACCCACAGACAGATCTGCTTAGAAGACTCATAAGAAATCAGCTAGAGCTGGAAAATTCAGTATTGAATGAAACTGTTTTGGGTATCGACGAGATGGCATATTTATCTAATAGGTTCCCAAAGACTTCAAACATGGCATCAGTTATCTTAACACAAATGTAAAGAGCCTATTTTTCCCGTTTTGAGTTTGCAGTCCATACTGGTCAGTAAATAGCATTTTACTGCTATTTCCTACAGCTGTAAGACACAGTACTTTGCTCCCTTCTGCTTTCCTGCTAACACATCTCCAGGAGGATGAGGAAGATAAATACGAGCAATCTGCAGGTTTTTGTATTCTCCCTCTCCTCCATACAAAAATTTATTTGTAACAAATTCTGAGCTGAGGAACTCCAAGCTCTTTCTGAACTGATTTGTCAATCAAGTGGTTCTCTGAACTTCTACCTTAGCAGCCCCCCAACAAGATGATGATTGAGACTTGGGCATAAATAACACACGGGCAGAACCCTGCTCCGCAGCATGCTGCAGGCATTCGCTCCCTCCCAGGTGCAGTGGGGCCTGTGGAGCACGTCTGCTCCGGAGAGGGTCGTTTCTGTGGCGGGCGGCACCTGGAGCCTCGCAGCAATGAGACAAACGAGCATGGGGAAGGGCAGATGTGTGTGTGCGCGAGTCCTTGGAGGAGTCAGGGAGCCAAAGGGGGTGGAGGGAGCCAAAATGCAGCAGGGAGAAGGTCAGTCTCGCAGCCTTGGCTTCTAGGTTTTTGGCAGGGAGAAACAGTTCTTCCCTTTCTGATTTGTGTCTTGGAGGAACTGCTCTGTAAGCTACCGGCCCGGAGCACGATCACTAGTGGCTCTTGATTTACTTCTGGGTTTATATTTCTGAAAGTATCAGTGTCTCTGGCTGAACTGACTGCATCCTGAAGTGCTTTGCCAGGACTATCAACCCCCTGAAAAACGCTCCCCTTAGGACAGGTTAGGATGGTTGTACGAGGAACCTGTCGCATGAGGCTAGGTTGCTGCTCCCCTGACACCAGAGAGGAAAAAAGTCCTGTTTTACATACCTGCCCTGACACTGGTTTGATAGGAAAGGTCTCCCTTCAGTGCTTAATGCCGGCAGTTAAAGCCTGTTTTTTCGCAACTTTTCAGGTGCATTCAATGTAGACTGGTCTCTGCTCCAAAGTACTCATGTCGTCCAATATCCACACAGTGTCTTGCAGAGGGGGCCATGTGCGTGGCGTCTATGCTTTAAGAACACAGGTGAGCCTACCATGCTGTCTGGCTTCCAGTTTAGTGCAAATGTGTCACTGGGGCTCTTACAGGGGGGTTGTGATGAAGAAGAGGCCTCAGTGCTTTGCTGCCGCGTTGCTGTAAACCACCAAGCAGCAGCACTTTGAGTGAGGAGGTAGTGCAACCCCGAAACCAACCTACACTGCCTGCCGGAGCAGAATGGACCATTTGTGGTCTGCAATCAAGTGTGGGAACCACCGAACTAAGAAAACCTGCAGCAAGGCAGCTGGCATATCTGTATGAGGCCTGTTACCTTTCTCAGCGAAGGGATCTTAAGGAGATACCAAAGCTTGAAAAATGCGGGTCCCTCTGCTTGTATCACTGGGTTTTTATGTTAGAAAAGGAAGAGGGGTTGGGAAAGGCAGGGGAAGCCTAGCTCCACCTTACACACCGTGGAAGAGATGCAGGCTAAAAGAACAGATAAGCCCAACAAAGGCACTTTCTGAAAAGCCAAATCTATCAACAGACACCAGTGCCTACAGCTCAGCGACTACGCTGCCCGGTGACTCCTCGTGCAATAGAGGGCTGATTCTCCTCCCTTTCAGAAAACAATGCGTTCCACAAATGCAAATAAATAACGGCCCCTTTGCCAAGCCCCGGGCAGTGCCAGGGGGTGTCAGGCTCTGCGCAGCGGGATAACAAAGGCATCCGCGTGCAGCCGATCTCCTTCTGCCATCTCGGCCTGGCCTGGCTCTACTGAATGAAATTTTTTCTCCAAATGGAAAGGAAGAAAACCTCCAGTGCAGATAATCCTCCATTATAATGGCAGTACATTCAGGACTGGGGCCAAGGAGCGTAAAGAACAAGCCAGATCTCTTTTACTTAAAGCCTGGCCTGAATGTGATAATGTAATGACTTTGGTCTGGATGTTTCAAGTGCCGTTCGTTGTGATTGACTTAGCATATAGATGGTATCAGATGAAATAAATAAGAACCAGGAATTGAACAGATAGCGTCAGCCAACCTCTCCTTCCCAACAAAACTGGTATCCATATGCAAGTGGTCTGGGGCTAAACATGAGTTTGTCCAGCCCCGCCAGCAACCTCTCGCTTCCATTCCCCTCCAGTTTAGGCTGAAGCTTGGGCTGCAAAACCCAAGTATCCTCTTTGTAAATGTAAAGTTCCTCAATCTTTTTGTGCCTAACCTCTTTTTGACCACTGCTGATCACACTTTGCATTCAGAACCTGACCAACAAGCCCACTGAAGTCATTAGGAAGATTTCAATTAATTTCATTGGGTTCTGGATCAAGCCTACATAATGTGAGTTTCTTCTAGCAATATGGATTTCTAAAAGAGGATTTCTAAACCCTGGCTGTTGTTTAGCTTCCTAGTATCTGTAACAGCTAACTATTATTTCCATTTTACAGAAATAAAACACAGATCAATTCCTGATGCTACATGCAGGTTTAAAATGGCTTTCAACTACTATTAGCAGGCTTTTAGAGGTGATAGTGGTGACATCCCAATAAAAGCAAAATACTTATGGGAGAAATTAAGCTATTGGAATGACCAGAGTTATGCTGAACATGTTCCTCACGCAGCTGGCAAAGAGCAAAATGAAGCAGGAACAAACCGATGACAGCCACTTTCTGGAGGAATGAAAGCTTATCTCAACAGAGAAAAGACCACCCAACTTTTCTGTTACAACAGAATATTACCCTGAGCATTTGCAAGCCTCTTCCACAAAATGGGAAACTGGTACCAACCAGAAGTATGAACCAAGACAGACCATTTTCTATATCCTCAACCAGTGTAACTGAGGGCAGAAGGTAAAATGAGTGCAAAATGCCATCATTCTGACTTTAATATAGCCACTCAGCATCGTTTCGATGGCTATATAGGAAGGAAAACAACAGAGAATTATGTCCATTGTCCATTTCAAGTCTTCCAGATGGCAAATAAATTCAGTTCTTTAGGAAGAAAAATTCTCCCACATTGGACAAGTTTTGGAATGGTTACAAACACAAGATCTATTGTTCTAGCTGAATTTGTTAGAAGCCCTAGGCATATCATAAAAAAGAGTCTTATTTGAAGGTTTTTATCTTCCTGGTCACCTAATTTAGCTCCTTCCAGGGTGGTCAATTCTTTTCTTCACTGTTGCCTTCTTTGTTAGATTGAGAAATGAAATCAAGACTCGTCAGCAGCCTTGAGCAGGGCATCAATGCTGGTTTGAATTTTCCTTGTCTTCTGTTTAATTGAATTTTCATTTGTATCTCCTCAGCTGTTTCCCCTCCGAGGCCTTTCCTCCCCCCGCTCCCTTTCTCCACTCATCCATATATATCATACAAGCGTTTCTGGCAAGCACCAGCTGCAGATACTGAGAGTTCTTGGGCATCTTCTACTTTTAGAAAATGACCAACAGGCCAAATAACACCAGTGATTGTTCTGTGAAGCTTGAAGCCTGTTTTTCAGAAAGAGCAGTCTCTTTATTAACTGTACTACTCTCTTCGAAACACGTGGTAAGATCTGGAGGATTGTAGTGCCATGCGTTTGTTGATGTAGTGGACGAGGAAAGTCATATGTGAGTTTAAGGCCCCCTTTTTGGTGGGTTAGCCTAGGCAGACAGGACTTTGGAATAATATCTTTGGTCCAAATACAGTTTTAAAAGAATCACGAGGAACAAGTACAAAGATAGCCTTCCTCCTGCTGTTGGTGCTGCTGCTTTTCAGAGTTATTTGCTCAGCCAGGACAAATAACTTTGTGATGAAGATAATTTTTATACCTTGGACTAGCACGGTTTATTTGGGTTTAGGCTCTGAAGGCAATCTAGCAGTCTGGTAGACAGGCCTCCTCTGGGACTTCTGTGGTTTGGCAACATGCTGCACTGGTTTATGATGTCTTCAAATCCCAGCAGGCCTTCCAGCAAATGATTTTTGGACTTTACAGGAAGGGCCAGAATGGCAAACAGATGCGTGTAAAGGTTTCTGTGAGCACACCATCTCCAGGTAGTCCAACATACACTAAAAGGAGCTGTATTAAAAAGTAGGGCAGGCCCTGGATTTCTCATTCACGTTTCCCAAAAGCTGCCTCAAGTTCACAAAATGTAGGAGCTCAACTCAAAATGTAGTCTAGCCATGTCTTGCCTACTTAAGACCCCCTTTCTCTCACAACAGGATTTTTTTCAGCTTTCAGCTTGTTTGCTTTGACATGGCTTATTACAAATTCACTTAGAGAGAGCCAAGACACAACTGCTGAGATCTTTCCTTTCTACCTTGAACTGGAATCACTTCCTCCTGCTACTTCCTACCATTGTGGGGCCTGAACAATTCACATTTGTGCTTGAAGACAACCCCTCTTTCACTGGAGGTGTTCAGCATGGGGAAGGCAAAGCCCCCACTAACTTCTCTATCCAAACTCTGGTAAAAAGATGAAGAAAGATGTAGCTTAGTTCAGAGCTTCACCAGTTTATATTTCTGCTCCAACAGCTGATAATGCTCAAAGCTCTTCTGCACTGAGAGGTGATCAGAAGAAGCAAGAGGAAATTTCAGAAAAAAAGTTTCAAGCTATTGGGGAAAGCTCTCTAATGTGAAATCTATTAGACACCTAAACACTACAGTTAGGAGTGATGTAATACTGTGAAAATTTCCGTGTCTTTAAGTCATTTAAAACTAAATCCTATGAAATACTGAGGAATATGTGACAAAGAAGAATTCTGCACCAGGGCTGGACAAAAGGACCTTTCCATGATCTATTCCGTCACTGACTTGCACTATTTTTGCTTGTAATCCATTATTCTGAAGCTGTTTACCATTTTGTCCATGACAAGGGCAACTTGCATCAATCAATTCGTGACTTGGAATTTCTGGCTTTTTAGCCCAGTAGCTTTCAGAGGAAACCTAGATTCTCATTTGAATATTCACCTTTCTTGCTCCTATACAAGGGACTTGATCCATCACTGAAAAGTTGACATTGTCTTTGACTGTGACGCTCTGTCAATCTGACATAACCTGAGAGACATTGAGGGTATGTTTTGCTACTAAGTGAAAGACTACAGCACTGTCCGTCATTAATAATTCAGCATGACTTTCCTACTGGATATAAGATCTGATTTTGCTTCTGTGTATGTTTGCATTTATTTTCACACTCATTAAACTCCTGTTGGATATATACACTGCATGAACTTTGGGCAAACGGTCCAGTGTCTCTTCACTTAGAGTCAGGACTGCTACTTACAGTAACTTATATTAAGGAGGTCTTCTAGGAGAGGGTAAATCAGAGATTAGAGAGGGCTAGCTTTTGGAAGTGAAGCTGAACTGAGACAGTTTCTCTCCCTTTCTGCCACACTTCAGTGTTGGCAACAGAAGTCTTGTAGCTAACGAAGATCTTGCTTCTACAGCCTCATTCAGGAAATTAGTCTCCAAGTCTTACCATGAAAAGGGGGCTTTCTAGGACCTGACTTGCAGTTGGCATTCTCTTATTATCAAAACCCACTGTGATGGGGGCTTGCCATGTCTCCTGCCAGCCTTTGCCCTTCTTAATGGCTCTGACAGCTCTGATCCAC
Organism: Dromaius novaehollandiae; assembly: GCF_036370855.1. Taxonomy (NCBI): domain Eukaryota; kingdom Metazoa; phylum Chordata; class Aves; order Casuariiformes; family Dromaiidae; genus Dromaius; species Dromaius novaehollandiae. The sequence goes on from NC_088110.1 coordinate 3,973,801, forward strand.
TTATTCTTGGCACTTGCTTTGAGCAAGGTTCACGTAAAGGTGTCAGTATCTAGCCTGTGCACTGTTGTATCAAGCTGTTGTCAGTCTTCTGGATGACTGCTTAGGAAACAACCTCATTTTGTTATCCAAAGCCTGAACTTGATCATGATTCTTCTTTTGACTGCTGCTCTTCAAGATCAAAGTCTGCCTCTTCCTGCCTCGTGTATGCTTTTCACCGTCTGCACTGAGTTGTAGAATTTCTTTCTTGTCTTGACTGGTGGAGTCAAACTTCTGCTAGGCTGGTCACTTCTCTCCTGCTTGTTTCTACGTGATGTTACAACTCAGCAAAATAAATACACAGGGCCTTAATTTCCATTCCCTCAGGGGACAATCCAGGACCTTAGCTGAAGCTTACAGGTCACTAGTGTAAAAGGCAATGGGACAGGTGGTTCGTTCAAATTCAGAAGCAAGTAAGTGGGGCTTCAGAAAATAGTAAATAGTCTGGTGAGTTCTCTTGCTATTTCCTAAATGACTTAACACATAGCATCTTCTTCTTGGGAAAAAGATTCGTTGCATAAAAGCCTCTTTTAAAGAAAAGAGGAAATACAAGACTTAAGGAGAAAAGCTGCCCTAATGATGATGGGGACAGACTCTCTTTGAAGCTCTTATGAGGCTAGGAATGTGATAAATACCTTTCATATGAAGGACTTTCTAGTCTGTCTTGCTTACAGTAAGGCCACAAAAGGTGTCTTACTGAAGCTGTGAACTGGTGAGTCCTTGGTAGGTAAAGAGCATGGGAATAGCTCACCAGTTTGGATGGGACACTCAGGGAAGATGGCGATTTCTGTATGCAGTGCTCTCCTCTTTAACGGGCTGCAAGATAGCAAAGCCCTGTGCAAACCAGATTGGGTACCGCTCTCAGGCTAACTACGGCAACACAGGGCTTTTAATGCAGGCTTCAAAACTTGCTCCCAATAAAATGGAATTTGAAAATATTGTTTGCTGCTTGTATAATCAAGACTCTGCAGCATTTGGGCAGCCCAGTGGAGGAAAGTTACCATATAAATTACAGCGACTATGTCCAAGGCTGAGGGGAAATAAAAAGACAAATCTCCAAAGCCCAGGATAACTAAGGCCTGTTACAAAACCAGAGAGATCATTCTAGTGTGAAGCAAACCTGAGCTTGCATTAAAAATGTAAATGTGATTGAAATAGCATACCCAGGTAAAATGGATTTGACCTCCACTAGCATAAAAGATGGTCTAACTACAATGAAACAGCAGCAAAAAGTTGTAAGGGCACTTTCCTCCTCACTGCATTGTGGGTCACAGGAAATTTATTTAAAACAATGCAGACATTTCAAGCCAGTGGAAGATTTCTGCCTTTCTTTTACAGGTAATAATAAAAGAAAATAAGGCCAGTTTGGAAAAAAAAATCACTTAAATGCCCAAAGGTACATACAGACTTTTGAAAAACACTTTTCAAAGACTTAGGATGTAACTGATTTACCTTCAAAAAATCAAGCCCTAACTCAGAGAACTTAGCAATTACTGAATTTTTCAACACAATCTTTCCTCTCAGCCTTCAGTGCATTGGTGCTGTATGAGAGTATTTCTTGAGCATTTCTTTCTTTCCTTCTTTTTTTTTTTTTTGAGTTACGTTAACCCAGATCAGTGCCAGAGTCTCCTTCACTGTGTCACCATACAAGCGACCGTATTAGTATAGCTGAGAAATAGCCCCAGAAGTGAGAATGAGCAGAGACAGACAGAAATGAATTAAACCCACACCACCAGCAAAAAGAGATGTTAATCAAACCACAGCTTAAGATTTAAGAAGGCTGCCTGTGAAATACTGCACAGGATAAATCAAAGAAAATGACATCTAGAAGCACAGAAACCAACCCAAGTAGTTTGAAGGGGAATTAAAAGCAGTAACCAAATATTCAAAGCTGACCCTAGTGTTTTATGCATTCTAAAGCAGAACTGTGCTAACTGTGCTACCTGCGCAAGACTGACCTTGACTGGCTGGCTTCCCAATAGAGACATAGTTCCTTAGTTAAAAAAAAGTTAAAAACTTTGAATAAGTCATTAAAGTCATTAAAAACTTATATAAAACACCGCACTTAAACCTGCACTTTCTAAAACCAGATAGTATTTCTTCTTCCTCTTGACACTGGTAACACCACAAATAGCTGTAACGGAAACAAATTTGAGATCTGGTACCGGAGAGCACTTGAGGCAAAAAAGGAACCAGGGCAGCATGAAAAGGCCATGACAAAAGAATCTTTTTTTCCTGATCTGTACTTTCCCAGAATGAAAATTTGATCCTGAATATCTGTTTATGCCAGAAGGCCTCACCTATTCATTTGACCACAGATGGGAAAAAGATAGCACAATTTGATCTCTCCAATCAGAACTACAAGTACCAGTGTAATAATTAAATTTTTATGCCCTATCATGTGGTAAAAACATTGCAAATAGTTGTATATGCAAAAAGGAATTAAAATAAACTTATTTCTTGAAATAATCTGTAACAGGAAAAAGTAGATAAATTCAGCCCTAAATTCTAAGTTATTCAGTGAAGCATATGACAGATTACTAATTTTTAATTCTTTATCATTTTATGGCCCCCTTTCACAACATTTATATCTTTTTCAAAGTTTTTTTCTGTTTGCTTTCTTTTTAAAACTATCTGGGGTGAAAAATGCTGCACAGACATCGATATCACTAAGGGACATGTAAAGATTTTGATTCATTGCTCTACCTGGATGCCCTGGTGCCAGCAGCAGCTTTCATTTCTCCTGCACAGCTCGTGTCACTGCTGCACCGTGTCCCTGGCTGTCCCCAGAAAGCCAGCCATGGGCCCGCTGGGGAACTCGGACCGAGCACGAGGATGCTGGCCGGGACGGCAGTCGCGAGGGTGTCTCGAGGTGGGCAGGTCCCTCCTCTTTTCTAAGGTAGCCCTGATGCCATCAGAAATGCCAAGCCTTGAGCTGGGATTTGGCAAAGTGCAGGATAGATGCAGAAAACAAACCAAGGACCATCAGCTCAAATGTCTAATGTTCAGTTTAAACACCTTACATGCATACATTTAGCAGAATCAGGTTTCCTGCTCGAGAACTGGCCAGGCAGCAACCACCTTGAAAGTAAGAAGTTGATACAGCACTTTGGGGTTTTTGCTAAGCTGTAAATCAGGACAAGAAAATTTATCCCGTAACTAAATCGAGGAAAACAAGGGTGTGCTACTAGGAGCTTTCTGCTTTTATTAAATAAATGTCTTCTCATTCATATGGAAAAATGTGTCCGATTTGGCTAAATAACCAATTGCCGAAGGCTGACTGGTGATTAATGAACAGCATGATGATGTTGTGAGGTGTGTGCTCATCGCCACGATTTTCCTTCCTCCTTGTAGTGATTTGTGCTCATGTCACTGATGGTGTGTGCTATAAACGTACACACTGGCTTTTTCAAATACAGGCTTCTCATGGGCTCCCAATCCTGCCCCGCTATTCCAGCCGCAGAGCTGCAAGCTAGAGGATGATAAACTCACATAGACTCTTACTATGTCAAATTAGAACATGTAAATCCATGTCATGGTGCTCCAAAGCGATTTGAAAAATCTCACCACTCATTTTGAAGAGACCCAGCACTGGTCAATACCAGTTGAACACAAAATTCTTCCAAAAATACAAGCATGGCACAATTTTGCTGAGAGCCATCAAAGCGAGCTCCCAGGGCTTGGCCCTGCACCTTTGCTATATAAAGTCAGGCACTGGCTTCTCCCCTGTGGCAAGGCCCGGCTCTACCGAGGCCACACAGGACAGGGCTGTAATGAATAAATGTCGTTGTACTGAAAGTGAAGAAACAACACTATCACTGCTACTGCATACCACCGCTCCAGAAATCTGGCTATAAAACCTGTCATTTTTTTATTTGGATTATTATGCCTAACATCCATGTCGTATGCCCAGCCCTTCCCATTCCCTCTTGCTGAGTACTTTAAAAACTCACTTCCAGAGAGAATGTAAAGCACAAAATTCTGCCGGGAGATAGCATACATTTTTATCATTTAAGTTACATTTTCCTCAGTACAGGTCTGTTTTATCTCATCCTCTTCAGTAACAATTCACAGCTGATACAGAAAACCTCCAAGTCTTGTACCAGACTGTCACGATGTGCACAAGTTGCTGTTGACAATGCTCTTGTAGACAAGAGCGTTTAATGCAGGTTTTAAGTTGCTGGAGAGCCTTAAAGCATTTTGAGTCACTGCTCAGTTTTTCAGACCGGGGGGTTATGTTTCGGAGCAGGGATACGCACAAAGGTGAAACATCCATTCCTGGCTTCCCTGCCAAGTTGTTCACACTCAAGCGATGAATCCTCTGAGCAGGGTATTTCTCGAGCAGGATATTCTTCTAGACTCAGACTCTCAAAGCAAATGTTCAATAGTCAGTGTTTTCTCCTGGGGAGTGCTCAGGCTTATAGGTCTCTGCTGGTACCAAAAAGGATTGAAAAACCAGACCTAGTGTAGACACAGAAGGATATGGCTGCACTGGCTTTTTCTATAAAGCTATTAGGATATTTTCAAATAAAATTTACCTCCTCAGTATGGGATAAATAACTTCATCAAACCAATACCAGAGAACAGCTGGAGCCTGACAGAAGAGAGAGACAGCTACAGCATACTTCTTTTTAATGTCTCCTTGAGTGGATTTGACCAGCAAAATCGTCCTGAGCCCAGAATCACAGAATCGCAGAATGGTTGAGGTTGGAAGGGACCTCTGGAGATCAGCTAGTCCAACGCCCTGCTCAAGCAGGGTCACCCAGAGCACATTGCCCAGGACCGTGTCCAGAGGGCTTTTGAGTATCTCCAAGGATGGAGACTCCACAACCTCTCTGGACAACCTGTTCCCCACTCTGTTCACCAAAGTCAGTCCTGAAGACACTCCTTCACGGCACGAAACACGTATGGGTACGTGTCTGCGTAACATAACCTGCCATGTGCCAAAGAGAAGCAGCTCCCCTTCCTTATTATTAAATCCTATACGTGCTATCAGCACTGGATGCTGCTTCTGCCTAAACCTGCTCCTGGTTTGCAGTGTATCCCTCAACAGCGCATCCCTAAACAGACTCCAGCCAATGCCTTTATGTTATTTTCTCAGAGAGTGCGGACTTACATCTCAAAGACACTTGCTAGTATTGGCGGCTCCTGATCTTTCTCCAAAAGCAAGTCCTGCGACGTTAACCCAGCAGAGCTTCTGCTGAAAAACTACACAAGTTATCCTGTATCAAATGGGATAGCACAGCCCAATAGGATAAAATGCCTTTGGCTCTTGAGGACACACAACCCCACAAAATGGCCTGATGAGAGCATCAACAATCATGGGCTGCCCTCTGAGTTGTGGGGAAGACCCCAGTGCTACCCACATCTTTTTCTCTCTCAATCTCGTGTACTTCAGCTCCTTCCAGCAGAACATCATGCTGTTCTGCAGGGTTGCATCTTAAATATTACAGAAGCTTCTTTGTTGTAGCTTATGGACTCCATGCTCAGATGAAAGCTCTGCTGATGAACTGATATAATTCTGGTGACCAAGCAGAACAGGAAATGCCCAAGAAGAAGGGAAAACAAAGCAATTTCAGCCCTTCCTATCCTTCTCTTTCAGTGTCGAAAATGTTATTGATTGGCAATTTGAAAATAGACGCGATGTCAGCTTCCTATACAATTCCCTGGGCCCCTTTCTGAGAGGGCGTTCCTCAATTCTTTCTCAATTAACTGGAAAGCTGGGGAAGTTGAGCATTTTTATTGGTAAGCTAAGAAACGCCTCCATCAAGAGTTTTATTTTATTACCGCAATAAGCAGACAATGAGTGAGCTTTGGATGAAAGGGCTTTTTCTTCCTTTTGCTTGGCACTAGACAACTGTCACTCTCTCTGCTTCATGTTATTCAGCAGCATTTTTCAGCCTTTTGCATTTTCTGATATTAAGCAGAATCCTAACAGCATCTTGTAATCAGGGCTGTAATTCTCAAACATCCCTGCATCTGCCATTTGCATGAATGGTCTTAAAAATAAAATGAGAATGATTCAATTAACAGTTTCGGGGGATTTTTATATGAGGCAGAGCATCTCTTAGCATTAGGAAAATCATGACAAAAATCATTAATATTTCCTTCTAAGAATGTAATAAAAAGAATTTTTAAGGAAAGGAAAATGGCCTTAGTTTTAATGTGTTCAAGCTTTCTAAAATGTAATTTCCAGACCTTTTAGTTTACCGTTTTTGTGAATGAAGCTTAGCCATTTCCAGTGTCCTACCAAGTGCCACACAGAGACTTGAAATACACTGGATCTCATAAAAATTGTACATTGGACAGACATCATCTTTGATATGGGAAGAATTTGGTCCAAAGTCCCGTGAGGTCAAGGGGAAGATTTGGGGGCACAGCATTCAAATTGACCTTAAATAAGTGAGATGGCTGATGTCAGTCTTGCTAATGCAAAGAAACAGGAGTCAGGCTTCAAAAATAACCAAGCAATTGAGATCTATTTTATTCCTTTGTTCTCATTTCTCTCTGTTTTTCATTTTGCTCCCAATTATTGCATCTTTAGGCTAGAATAAGGACTTTTTAAAAAAACTTTTCTCTAAAGTAAGGAGAGGTGGAAGTTTTATTTTAAAAACAACAACAACAACAAAAAAACAAGTAAAGAACTCCCTGAAAACAGAGCTTGCCCAGTCACTCTGCAATTCCAGGCCCTAAAAAAGCAATTCCAAGCTCTGAAGAAACCTTAAATCTCAAGAGATTTGCAAATGCACCAGGAAGGGTGGCAAGACTCTTAAAATACCCTGGCCCTGTGATTCTGAATGCCTACAAGAAATCTTGCCGATTCTCTTTTGCCAGGCCTTCTCCTCTTTTATTCTTTCGTAAGAATACAAGATCAAATTCTGTCTTCTGCACTCAGTCACACTCAGAGTTTAACCACGGACTTTGGAGCATATAGGATAGACTGGTCTTTCTCCATCTGTGCTGTAAACTGCTGCTGGCCCGTAAGGGAAGCTTTTTGCCTTTCTCATGGCTTAAGCAGGAGGTGAATGAGCTCAGAAATCTGCAAAATCAAGCTCTTAGACCTTGCACTTGCATCAGGCTTGCTGGGGTGTAAAACCACCAGCTTCAACGGAGTCATTCATGATTTTGTATCCTGCAAATCCAGGAGAAAACGGGGGAGTTTGACCGCTTACGGGGCAGGCTTTAACTCTGCAAAGCGGCCGGAGGAAACTCGCCTGACCGCAGGTAACTAATCGTGACTCTGTAAGACATTATTTACTGCCTGGCTCTTACTCCCCGAGTGACCAGCAACCTGCTGTTGCCTTGGCCCACAGTGAATCATTTCTTTATTTCACTCTTCCTCTCGACCAGATCAAGTACAAGAGCCAAGAAAATGCCTCTACCTCCATTACTTAGTCTCTTTCCCACTCTTCTTCTCCCCCATTTGGATGAGCAGGCTTCCCCATGTTCCCCCGACAAGCACACTCGAGAGCTCCCTCTCAGCTGTAAGTTGTCTCCCGGACAGACTGAAGCGGACAGATCGAAGAGGAAAGCCACAACCTTTTTTTCATTTGTCATGACTCAGTCTAATGTCTCTTACAACTTCTGGGTTAGCCAAGCCAAACATAAAACAAAACAGATCCCTGGTTACATTTGTGCAGCCGATTTGTCTCTTTCTTCAGAGCTCATTAAAAGAACCGCTTTCATCTCGTTAGCTTGCTAAAACATTTCCAACAGGACTAGATGTGTCATGTCAGAATATGACAGGCAAATTTCTTTTAAGATTTTAAAACTAGGTTGAAAGAGGAGAAGCTATGCAGTTCAGTGTTGTCTCACTGAGAGATATTTTTACTATTATGAATTCCTAAAACAAGAAGCAAATTAAGAACTGTCAAGGAAAAAAAAACCCAAATCCAAGATGTATTTTGTCTTGCCTGCTAACATTGTTACTGCTTTTCTGTGAAATCTCTTTCAGTCTATTAACAAGTACTTTAAGTATAGATAAATGAACTATGGTTGTTAATGTTTTGGTTTATAAGCACAACTCATAATCCAGAAGGAAGAAATATGTGATGAGAACATATTATCCTCTGCAATTATAAGCCGAAAGGAAGGGGCTCACGTTCCTCCGTCCCCAGCTCTTTCTTCCGGCCGGCTCCAGGGGCAGGCTCCCTGCGCTGTGCCAGGCAGGCGGTGGGAAGGGGCCCCACCGCACCTGGGGCTGCAGGAAGCAGCCGGGAAGGAGGTGGAAGAAAGAGCTGCGGCAAGGGAGAGCCCGCTCCTGCAGCAGGCACCGCTCTGGCGATTTCCCAAGCCCTGGCAGCAGACTCTGGGCTCCTCAAGGCAGGCAATGATGGACCCTTAGCTGTCTTCCCTCCACCCCAGAACTGCCGCAGCGAACAGTTTACTACTCGACAGAGGTTTCACCGGCAGAAGAGCCCCACCAGTTGCCTGTAAGCCCCTGATGGGGCCTGCAGGGACAAAGCACCAGAACGCGAATCCCACAGCCAGGGCACGGTGCGGTGCAACAGGCCTCGGAGAAGAGCAAAACTCCCTCTGGAAGGCGGCAACGCTTCCCCCGTTGCTCATTCAAGCCCAGTTCGGCTGCTACCCAGGTGCCGGCTGTCACTGCCCTGCTTTGGGCCTTAAGGCACAGATTCCTCCAAGCCGGAGCAGGGGAAGAGGCAGGCTCTGCCTGGCTGCTGCTGGAGGGCGGGCCGTGCCTCCGGGCTGGCTCCCGGCAGCAGCGGCAGGGAGGGAGGGAGGCAGCGGGGCCCCGTTCCTGCCTCCCCAGCGGCCGAGCGGTGTCCCGCGCCCGCTGCTCTGCGCACGCGAGCAGCCCTGAGGAGCGGGACGGGCGACGACGGCCCGGTTTGCAGCCCTCTCCCGGGACCGCGCCGCAGGGGCGAAGCACCCCCACGATAGAAGCCCCCATGGGGGTGGGATCCTCCCAAGAAAAGGGGCTGCAAGCGAGAAACCACCACCGCTTCGAGACGCAGATGCACCGAGCAAAGAACAAGGCCTCAAGTGGGTGTTCACAACACACCATTACGTTTCGATGGCATTTACCATAAAATTGCTGAAATGGGCTGCAAAACCAGAGGGTGGGGACTGCTTCTCACTCTAGAGAGCTTCATTAGATTATAAGTAATTTGGTTACACAGAGAGCAAGTAGAGCCGGGGGCTGTTTTGAGGGGCTTTTTGAAAAAGGTCAAAGCAATACATCAGACAGCTATTGGGACTGATGGCTGTTGGGAAGATAGTAGATGTGTAAAGATAAGAATCGTACGCTACTGTATCTTTTTCCTGATTACATATTACTGCCCCTGTGATAACTTAAAAACATTCTGCATAGAAATAGTACAACGAAGCAGCCCATCCAGTGGGGTATCGCCATCGTTGCTGGCAAACCGAGAGATGGCTGTCTTGGAGGACAGGTGAGGCTAGAAGCTCTGGCATCTTGAGGGAGCAGGACCCAGTTCTCAGCTTCCACAGAGCTCCCAGCTCAGCAGGGGCCAGAAGCCACTGCTTCTGCAGAGGCAAAAGCCCCTCCTTCCCCCCCAAAAAGCCAAGGCTCTTCCTCTAGGCAGGTGAAGCCCCGTCTCCTCCTGAATGCCCCAGCCATCACTACTGATGCCTCATGTGGGAAGGCAGAACATTGCTCTGGCTCACCATCCCGAAAGGCTGCTGCGGAGTAGGTGGCAGAACCTCGTTTTTGGAGCTGTGCCAGCCAGCTCAGCTGCTGTGCACTATCGCTCAAACGCTGCCCTCCCTAGAAGCCTCACGCGCATGGCAGTGGCGGCGTCCCCGTCTCAGGAGTCCATCCCTGCTCACTGCTGGACCGTTGCACGCATTTAAGTATTCTGCTGAGTAGTAATAGACTGAGATATGCTTGGCGTCTTCCTAGGCTGGGGCCTACTGATGAACAAACATATTTGCTAGTTATACATCCCCATAAAAACATCCCAGAATAACCACAGCAGTCTTGACTCCATGCTACAATCCAGAAAATAGGATTGCATATTGCAACTTTTCTCACATCCTCCACATTTATTTCAAGACATAAGATATAAAAAATGATAATGTTCATTGCAGACCTACATTAAAGAGAATTTACAGAGGTGGGTGATGGGAGTGGAAGACACATTTCTCTGGTACACTAACTCTCCTCTCTGTGGCTTGGATCTTCATAGGAGGCCCCAGTTTTGCTTGGTTAAGGCTGTTTTGTTGTTTAAGCCGAGTGAACACACAGCCCGATTCTGAACCTTGTGGTGAGCTCTGCAGCCGCACGAGCCTGCGTGGCACAACAGCACCTTTCAGGATTGTTCCCCAAACTGGCACGGCCCTAAGCCTGCACTTTGAGGCATGGGTGAAAGCAATGTGCAGGACTTTGCGTTCTTTCTGGTGAAAGACTAACGAGCAAACGTAACCAGCCAAGATGGGCGTGGATCAAAGCGCAAGCATTGAGGGACCCGGCGACCAAGTGCCCTTGAATGCTAAGGGCAGGATTATTCCTAGGCCCGTGTTGCCACGGTTGGAGGTGTGCGCTACCCTCCCGTTCCACATATCTGCCATTCCCCAGCACCGGTCTGTGCTGGAGAACTCCCCGCTCGCCAGCTAAAAGATATCTCCAAATATTTCAGAAAAACATCCTTAATTAATTTCATAAACCCTAATCCCCATCCTGGCCACGCTCTCAAATTATTGTAATTTTTACCTGTCCCTTCTTCTGCCCAATATGTCAAGATTTACCTGGACACTGTGCAACCTCTTAGTCCTCCATTAACAACATCTGTTCTGTATTCCTTTGTCTTAGTATTTTATTATCTGCCTACAGATTCCTGTGCTGCTTTTCAAGGCAATATCCATGTGTGACACCGCTACAGCCATTCATGAAGATAAGACTTATTATCCAGAAGCACGCTAATACCACAGTATTAAGAAAAATAAAATAGCAGTCTCTGTCATCAAAATCTAATGAACATGCGATTTAATCTTTATTAAGAATTCATTAGGTTCCCAGCAAGCCTGTCTAATGGAGCCTGACCAGGTGAAATGCTAATGCCTGCATTATATTTAAATTAATTTCCAGAAATGTTAATTTTGCCGAGCCGTTCCCGGCACGCCGTCCTCCTCCCCTGCGCCCTGCTCTCCGGCTGCCTGCCGCCGCGCTCCTAGCAACACGGCGTCCCCCCCCCGGCCTGCGCGCGGTGCCCCGGGGTTCCCACGCTGACGGACGCCTCCCCGTTCCCGACGCCGGGAGCCCTTCCACCACAGCAGCCTCCTCGGCCTTCCCAAGTCAGGCCCAGCATGGCGAGCGGGCCGCGCACGCCTCGCGGAAGAGACGTGTACGTGTACGTACAGCACTGGGGTATTATTCGGTCCTTGACACAGTGATTTAGCCCAAGGGGCTGGTTATTATCTTGAGACAGTTTGCTCTGAAAACCAAGCGGCTCGGCACGCTGACCGCGCGTGCCACCGTGGCCACAGCCTGCCCCCTCGCCCGTGGGCCGGGGCACGCGCTGTCGCGGCCCCCAAGCCTCTCCCCTCGCCCACCGCGCCGGCCGCCATTCCAGCGCGCTTCTGCAGAAGCGGCTCCAGGAGAGTCAATAACTCACGGGGGCTCCTCTGCGGCAGCGTCCCCCAGCCGCCTCCCGCACCCGCCCCAGCGCAGCCCAGCCCCGCGCTCCCCGGGCGCCCCGCGGGGACCGACACGGCGACGGGCGGCGAGGCGCGGGGCACCCGGCGGCAGCTCCCCGGGCCGCGGGGGGCCGAGCGGCTCCGAGCCCCTTCGGCTCTTTCCGAGCCCGCTCGGCTTCTCCCCGACCGCTCCCGAGCGCTCGCCGGAGGCAGCCGAGCGCGGCGTTCGTCCCCCGCCGGGAGGAGCCGAGCGGCGCCGAGGCGGCAGCGGCGCCGGCGGGGTCGGTCCCCGCTGGGCGCTGTCCACCACGCGAACCGCCTGAACGCCGCAGCCGCGCCGCGCCGCGCCGCGCCGGCCGCCGCCCCTCCGCCTCTGCGCGCCGGATTGCGGGCGCCGCGCGCGGCCCCCCCGCCGCCCCCGCCCCCGCCCCCGCCCCCGCCGGCGCCCCCCGCTCGCTAGGCAACGCCGGGCGCCGGCCCCTCCCCGCCGCGGAGCCCTCCGCAGGCAGCGGCGGCGGCGAACGGCGGCCGCCCCGCGCCCTTCCCACGTCGGAAGCGAGGCCCCGAACCGCGGCACGGGGCTGCTCGGCGATGGCGCCGCCTCGAAGCGGCTCGTCATGCCCGGTTTCACGGTGCTTTAATTAAAAGCAGGGGGAAGAAAGGCAGAGGGGCCGGGCGGCGCGGCCCGCCGCCGCGGCGGGGTCCCCGCAGCTCTGCCCGCACCTGCCTTCCCGCGGGGCGGTGCCGGGCCGCCGGGGGGGCGCGGGGGCCCCGCCGCAGAGCCGCGGCCCGGGCGGCGGGAGGCGGGAGGCGAGGGCAGCGCTGCCGAGCGGCGGGGCCGCCTCCTCCGCGGGCCCGGGGGAGCCCAGGCGCCGGGGCGCGGACGGCGGCCGGGCCGCGGCGGCGCGTTGGCGGGCGCCGCCGCTTCAGCACCACGGCGGCCGCGAACAGCAGCGGGCGGCGGGGCGGGGGCGGGCGCGGGGCGCCGCGGCCCCTCAGGTAACATGGCGGCCGCGGCAGCGCTCACCTCGGCCGCCGCCCCGCCCCGCCCCGCCCCGCCCGCCGCGCGACCGGCACCGTTACGGCCGCGGCGGCCGCGACACCCCCCCCCCCCCCCCCCGCGCGCGGCGGCACCTACTTCATCTGCTTCACGATGGTGCTTTTCCCCGACTCGCCGGCCCCTGCGGAGAGAGGAGAGGGCGGTGAGCGGGGCAGCGCGGGCGGGCGGGGGGCCGCGGCGGGGCGGCCGGGCGGCGCCGGCTCTCACCTAGCAGCAGCAGCTTCACGTCTTTGGCGGCGCTGATGCCGTCCTCCTTGAGGTTCTTCTCGATGGCCTTGCTGCGCTCCAGGGCGGCCCGCTCCTCGGCGCTCAGGGTACATCCCATGGCGGCCCCGACGGAATAATGAAAAAAAAGGGGGCAAAAAAAAAAAGGGGGGGAGCCCCCGCCGCCGCCGCCGCCTCGGCTGGCTCCTCCGCGGGAGGAGAGGGGGCAGGGGCAGCCCGAATCCAGCGGCCGAAAGAGCCCCGGCGAGGAGGGGGGAAAAGGGGGATTACCGAAAGGGATTAGCGGCTCGCTGGGCGGCGCGGCGCGTCCTCGGCTCCTCCGGCCCTGCCGCCCGCTCCCTGCCGATCAGCGCATCCGACTGGGCAGCGGCGGAGCGGGGCTGCGGGCGCCGCGCGAGCGCTTCCCGGCGGAGAGGCGGAGGCGGAGGCGGAGGAAGAGGCTGGTGGCGGGGGGTGGGCCCTTCCCTCTGCCGCGCTCGCGGGCTCCGCGTCCTCCCCTGCCGGCGGGCTGCTCCCCTCTGGCGCGGGCGGCGGGTCCCTCGCGGGCGGCGGCGGCGGGGCGCGCGCGCGGCGCTCGGCGGAGCCTAATGGAGGCGGCGGGAGCGGCGGGGGGTGGGGGGGGGGCGGCGCGCCGGGGCTCCGCGCTCCCGCCGGCCTCGCCCGTGACGCGCGCGGCTCGCGCATGCTCGCGGCGGCCCCCGCCTCGCCCGGCGCCGCCGCCCCGGCCCCTCCCGAGGCGGCGCGGCCTGGCCGCCGCGGGGCCGCGCTGAGGGGAGGCGCGCGGCGGGGTCGGGCGCGGGGCGGCTCCGTCCCGCCGCCTTCCCCGGGGCTGGCGAGAGGCGGCAGCCCGGGCTCCTCGCCGCCCTCCCGGGGCCGCAGCGCTGCTGGGCCCTGCCCGGGCCCCCTCCCCACGCACCGCCCCGGCCTCAGGCCACGCGGCGCGGTTGGGGGGCCCTTGCGGCCCCTCCGGCCCCCGCTGGCCCTGCCCGGCGGCGCGGCTCTGCGGGGAGCCCCTCCGAAGCGGCCCGACCCGTCAAAGCGTTTCGGCCGGCCCTCGTGGAGCGGGTCGTCGCGTGCTCGGTGGGAGCCACCAGCGCCGCCGCCATTTTGGATGCGTTGCCGCCCGCCTGGGCAACAGGTGGTTTCGTTTCGTTTCTTTCCGCGCTGCAGTGCCGTCAAAGGTGCCCCCTCACCACGTAACCGTCAAAGGTGCCCCCTCACCACGTAACCGTCAAAGGTGCCCCTCACCACGTAACCTGCCGTGGTTTCGTAGCCGTCCCGCTGCATCCCGCAGTTATGCAGGAATTCTAGCAGGTGAAGATCCTGCAGTTTTCCTGGCTGGTTTTACCGTTTCGTAATGCAGGGAACAGAAAATGTCAGTGGTGAAAATCAGTAAGGGTTGCTTTAAAATGCTTCTCCAGTGCCCTCGACGAGTCGTGATACATTCAGCTTCAATCCGTAACGTTGATTGATGTGTGACAGTCTGACTATAAAAAAAATTGGAAAAGAATGACATGTTGAGGGCAAGCTAAAAGGCATCAAACGTACAGATGAACAAAATAAAGGACTATTGCCCGATACGAATAGACGTAAATATACGTAATAAGAAATCTGCGAAGGAGGGGTTGGTTGGTATGAGATAGCATGTGAATGCAACTGCAGATGATTTTGCCCCTTGAAATCCACTTCTTTTTCCCCCACACACGAAGAAAGGATGCAGGAGGCTTAGCAGGAGCATTGCTCTGGTCAGTGAAGGAGTCCCGGGTCCGGGTTACCCCGCGCTGTCTCGCAGCGGCTCAGGGGAGGCAGTGGGTTGCCGTTTCTTATTTTAGGTGCTAGAGACGATACGCTCATGCAGTGCAGATTTTCCACTTGTGGCCTCTGCTCACTGCCTCTTCTCAGCTCTTCTTACATCCCGCTGTCTTGAGTTCTGCGGCTGCTGTGTCTGCAACCCTTCCTTTAGGCTAGAAATACCATTTCTAATAGCACTTCCAGTATGTTAAGCACAGCTTTCCTGGCACTTCCCTTCCAGGCAAATGTCATCTCCCAGCACTGTTTCCCATCACACTTTCCTTCCAGAATCTCTTTCCTTTTCTTTTTTTTTTTTTCCATTTTCCCTCCACACCGCTGAAAGGAAGGGAAAAAATTATGGCATGTGGTTAATGGGGTAAAAAAGAGATGGAAGGTAGAAGTAGGCAAAAGAAAGCAAAAAGTAACTCCTAAATAATGTATTCAGGGAGCAGTAACATTTACTGCACATTTGTGAGCTAATAGGTACTGTAAATCTGAATTTGGGGTAATTTACATCTGGAAGCTCATAGGAATGGGGTGATACGTACATGGAAAAGCAAGTCTATCACACGTCTGTGGTTGGAATAAGTGGAGACGTGACTGACTGCAATTCCTGTTCTCTCATAGCCATGTAAATCCTTTGTGTCTAATCAGTGGGATCAGAATTTCAATCAATAAGTTTCATTTCAGTGGTACTAGCTGGAGGGCGTTATGAAAAGTGCAGCAAAAGAAAAGCACAAACGAAAATCCAGAGGCAGCATCCTCATGAGATGGCTACATTTTGCTTGCCATCTTCTCCAGCAATTTCCCAGCCTGGGAGTCACATTGGGATATTCTCCAAGGATTTCACTAGGAGAATTTGTCTTTCATATCAGCCTCTGGCTACTCATTATGTGACAAATTGTAGCCTGTGCCTCCTGCCATGGAGAAAATGATTTCACTTCTGCCTGACCAGTGTGGGGTCCGCACTAGGCCTTTTCTCCCATGTGTGGTCCCCATCACTACATAAGTGTCTGCCAGTCTCTTCTTAAGGGACAGCCCAAAAAGGCAAGTCTTCTGCTTGGTGTCTCTGCTCTCAGATGCAGGGGAGCAGCTGTGAAGTTGAGCCATTTCTGAGCCAAGTTTTACAGGTTTTATGTCACTGGTAATTGAGTGAGGCTGATGGGAAAGTTCCTTTGAATTTTTCTTAGAAGAAAATTTCATTTTTTTTACAAATTGTGTTTTCATGGCAGATGGATTTCAAGAACCTGAAAAAAAAGCCTGCCTCTCCTACCAAGCAATGAAAATATGTAGCAGTCTACTTGGCTTTTGAGATTAATATGTTGGTTTTGTGATTGAAAATAATGTTTCCACCTTTCAGGGACTGACAGGAGTTCTTTTTTAGTAAAAAGTAGTTGGTCTCAGGAACAACTTCAGAGAAAATTGTTTTCTTTTCTTAAATATGCAAGATATTTTTCATGACAGGTGTGGGGGGATGACTTTTTTCTGGCCAGTCCTACAGTTAAACTATTTCTCTCAAAGTGCATGAAGGACAGTGCTTGTTTCTACTTGGACTATTATCTTTATAAACATTAGAGTGAACAGCGTACTTTAAACCAAAACCCTCATTCTCCTGTATCTTTGATCTGTGCCTTATCAAGAACAGGCTTCTCTTCACAATCTGCTTTCAACCATTCTGCTAGAAAAAAATGAATTAGATAGTCATTTCTTTAAGAAGCGAAGGATGGGATAATGGCAAGAGAATTGATGGATGCATTTGAAACGTGTTGTGCCAAAGTGATGTTACGAGGTATATTGCCGTATTGTGATCTCCAGGGTGTCATGTTCCTATGGATGGATGATCAGGTATGTCTCAAGGTTCTCCTGTCTGTGTCCAAATGGTGGGAGAGATGTGCTCTCCAGCAAACCTCATGGTCCCAGGCTCCCCACTACCAGCTCAGGGGTTTGTAGAGTGCTCTGACTTCCTTCTAACCTAGACAGTTTGTTTTCTTTCTTACGGAAACATAGCAGACAGTGTGATGCAGGAGAAGCCAAGGAGCACATCGGGACCCAGGACTGAGGAAGCCCCTCTGGGTCCCACAGTCTGGACATGGCCTCAGGGAGCAGTTGCAAACGCCTGCCGCAGATCCGGGCCGTGAAGGCAGCGCGTGTTCTCGGGATGTAGCCAGCGCATGCCTCCCAGCTTGCCAGGAGGTAGCAAAACTGGCTGGGAAAACCCTTCCTACTTTAGGATTGTTCTCTGCAGTCTATGATCTTACACCTCTCCAGTATGGTTTTAATGCACGTTAATGGAACTGCCACCAATCTCATGGAGAGACAGCAATACATTCTAGCAGATCTCACCATTAGGAAGTTTTCCCCGGATATGCAGCCAAATTTTTCAATCTTTAAATTGATGTCAATTACTCCCCAGCTAAACCTAGTTATACGGTGGAAGATAGGTTTAAAATACTGCATGATCTCACTAAATTGGAGAAATGGACTGAAATCAATACAATGAGAGGCAGTAAGAATGCCCATAAAGGTTAAGTGGTTGATGGAGGAAGGATTAATGAAATGCACAGATACTGGGTCAAATTGCAGATATCCTTACTTCATTCTTACTCCATACTACACAAATATGTTCTACTTAGGCAAACTCAATGAGGAGGCACCCAGGATGTGGCTAGTGACACAGAAAGTACAGACCAATATTAAGGGAAGAGAGGGGATGAGATGGATGTAAAATATGGAAAGTTGGACTGAGAAAAAGAAAGTGATATTAATACAAGAAAGACAAATGACATTTGGATAGGAATATGACCTGTGAAATAGCTGGAGTCAAGGAGGTAGACAGATCCATAGATCCACACATCCACAGCCTGATCAGGTTTAGAATAGACAATGATAACTACTCTCCCTTTACATCTACCCCCCGCCTCAAGAAAATACAAATCAATCCTAGTCCACATTTCCTGTAACACCCTGAAGTTGAGTGGAAGAAATGCCATGAAACTCTGCATAGCTGTTGCTACCACCAGTCATCCTCCTCTTGGGAACGCTGATACACAGAGTCTTCGTGCTGAGGGAGGAGAGCAGAGAGCAACCAGGATATGTTCAGAGGAAAGTAACGAATGCTGGATAGAAGATCTGTTGGGGAAGGTGATGAGGGTTGCATGTATGTGGGCTGGGGGAGCCCTTGGAGAGGAGGAAAGGTTTGTCCACCAGGCCCTCGAGACTCCAGCGGAATGAAGCCATTGCTCAGTGCTGTGGCTCACGCCACTGATTTCCCAAGGAATGAAATCAGTTTCTGCAGAATTAAGCTTTTCATATAAAATTCAAGGTTTCTGCTACTTGTTGCTGTGAAAAGAAACTTTAGGTGTGACCTGAGTTATCCAAGTCTACAGAGAGTCTCCAGTTACACAGTCTCAAAGTGAGAAAGAACTTGTCAGTAACCCTTAATGAGGTGTGAACTTCTCTCCTTTTTCTGCAGTGACTATTAACTCCCAACCCCAAGAAAACTTTTCTGAGTCAATGTTTTCCTTTTTCTAGTAGTTTAGGGACACATGGCAGATAAAGAGAAAAGCTTGGAGGCCTAAAAAAATCCGAAGCTGAATGAATAGTTGACTGTTTTACTGCTGATCACGGGTTTATTTGCATTGTTGGGGACAGGTTTACATAAAGCCTCACTATTTTCTGCTCCTTCATCCAATCCAGTTCCTGCTTGTATGGTACCCTGGAGAGGATAAGAACTAAACGTCCTTTATGACCAAAGTGTTCATGCTGCAGTGGTGATGTGAGAACCTAAATGGGACAGAACTACAAGTGGGAAGAAGCTTATTTCCATCGACTTTCTGCAGTAACAAATGTATAATAACACGAATGATTCAGCAAGTGGACTGGTAACCTTGAAAAGCAGTGACGCTGAAGCTATACAACGTGGTTCTTAAGGCCACGGTGAGAGAGTGCCAGGAATGAGACAGTGTAGCTAGCCTTGGCTTGGAGCATAAGGTGGACAAGGGCCATATCGGTCTTACACCATTCCTATTTCCTTGATATCAAGGATGATGATTTACTAGGAATGGAAAAAAATCTGCCATGATCCAGGAAGGCCGTGATCCATCCATGAACAGGAAGGCCTGTTAGAGCCATAGTCATGAGTCCTATGTGTAGGAAAATCAGTCTTTGCTTGGGTTTGATGAAACCAAGTTTAACATTCTGCATTAAACATTCAAGTTCAAACATGCAACTGATTGCACAGACGTGTCATTTCATTCAGCTACTGTCATCAGATGCAAGATCTGGGCATACAATTTAAGCAGCTCCATTTACAGCACTTCAGGAACATTCCTGTTTTTATATAAATGCTATCCAGAAACCTCGCAGCTCTCATTCACACAAGTAGTCCTGATGAGTGATCTTACTGAGGAATGCTAATTTAGTCCCTAAAAATATGAATGTATACTTACTTTACAGCTCACAGAAACTCACTCCAAGTACAAATATATCATCAGTTAAATTCAATTCCTACCATTTTTCCCGACAAAAACCTTTCTGTGTATTTTGTGTGGAATCATCACATTGTTCTTCTATTAGAAATATATATAAGCATCTGCTTTTCCAAGTTGTATGTCAGTGTCGTGCAATGCTTCCTGATTGTAACTACTGATGTGATTCACAAAGACTAGCTTTAGCTGACCGAGGCTATAATCAGTGAAGAAAAAGAGAGGTGCTCCTCCAGCAGAGGATGAATAATGGGAATCATCTCTCACCTTTGATTGCGAAGAGGACCTATAGAAACTGCCTGTCCTTGGCTAAAGTTAGCATTCATAAGCATCCCTCACAATGCCCTAAACCAAGGACTTGCTTTGACTGGAAGGGAATGGAGAACAAATTATACACATGCCAAACAGGCAGTGTTACTCTGAAAAAGTCATACTGGGGGAAACCATCTCAATCATGAATAAAAGCAAGCAAGCACTGTTTTTGGAGTATCAATGCAAACAGTTTACATCAAAATATTGGCTGGATGCTAAAATCGATCGAGGCTCACAAAGCAGTTCGAAAAATTCATGGAAAATACATCCATCAGGAGTTATTAAATACACAAAGATCTTGCCTCTGGCCCAAGATATCCCCAGGTCACAGGCTGTCGGGAGTTGTGAGTGCGAGGGGAGAGGGTTGCTGTACGCATGCCTTGCTCATACACACTCCTGCCCGCAGCCTCTGTGGGCCACCATGAGGTCCAAGGAGACCGGGCTAGGCAGACCAGTCTGGCATAGCCATTCTTGCATGCAAACTCTGACTATGTCTAGGAAAAGCTGTAAAACCTACCGAGAGGAGTACATTTCACTGGCTGAGTACAGTCGGCAGCCTCTTTGCCAAAGTCAGCAGTGAAACGCCCCTTGATTTCAGTGGTGGCAGATACTTAGTCTCTGGCCAGCTCAAGAGGGTTCTGCATTAGTGACTCAAGAGGTGGGAAAATGCATAATTACAGCACAAAGGCCACAGGCTGCTGAAGCAGTCCAGCTTATTCAGGATATATTTGACTGCTGCCTGGACCAGCAGATCCCAAGTTTGGCTGAAAAAGCTTATTCTGTGGCTGAAGTCTTTCAAATGCACTACATGAATTCCCTGATCCCCCAACAGAGGTCTTGGGTCCAGGATCTTTTGATGACTAGGTGGGATCTCTGGCAGCCTGCAAGGGGTAGTTCACCCCTTTCTCTCTCACTCCCTGAAATTTTCTTGGAATCTCATATTCTTTTCTTCATCTCCTAAACTGCTGGAGAAAACTACACTGAGTTATTAAGCATCTGCTTTATTCCATTTTTCAGCAGTGGATGACATGAGACATATAGTCTTATAGTTTGTATAAATGTAAGGTATTAATGGCTTCTTGATTTTTGAATGGACAGCCTTTGGAAAAAGGTCGATGATCCCTCAGCAGATGCACAAGAATTGTGTTTTCATTGTTTTGTATCCTTTGCTTTGCTTGATGTGAGGTACATGTTAGGGCAATTAGAGGTTTCTTTGTATTGAAGATAAATGTGGTAGGATTTAACCTTTGTGTACAAAGTTGGAAATTGTTGGATGAAAGTACTGAGAGAAGACTCAGGCTGGATGTAAGTCCACTGCCTTCAGTAGGCTGATGCCAAGGGAAAATTAAAATATGTTTTCTCTAAGGCAGAGACTAAGGGTCTTAGCAGCCATTTATTCTTCTTGCTAATGGTTGTTCTGCTCATCTTCTGACTTCAGAGACAGGCTCAGTGCAGCAGGCAGGACCATTCGTGTGTGCTCAGGAGACCCAGCTGGCTTTGGTGACCAGTTTGCAGTATGCCATGGCTAGGCTGTGCCTGCAGCTCACAGGAGAGAAGATGCACCCATTAATTCCACCATTAAACCTGCCCTGTGACAATCAGTCACCTTCTTGCACCTTCTTTGGTGAATGAGCGTCCTCGCTGGTTGCTGGGTGACGTCAGCACCGGCAGTGACACAAACACATGCTTGTGTAGCTGGGCTGGTCCAGGGAGAGGCTCGCAGAGCATAAGTCTGTGCCTAGGCTCTCTCCGTCCTTGTATGAACTTCAGTCTTATTCTTGGCTCCCGGCATCTACTGAGCCACAGAGAAATTGTAGTGTGCCTTCCTATGAAATAAAAGACAAGAAAGAGAGCCTAAGAGAGCATGCAGAAGGTTAAATTAGCAAACAGGACCACTGTGGATTCATTTGGAGGTCTATCCAACCTGGCTTGAAATGGTTCCCAGTAATGCCATCTTTCTGCTCCTGGCTTTTCTTTCCTCTGTTTGTTGCGTTGGCTTCTGGGGGAGTCCCCACGCTGGGATGGTGCCGTCACTGCCCCTTCTCCATGGGAGGAGGTGGAACGGGGAGCACAGCTCTGGCCAGGGCCTTACTCTGTAAGTTACTGCCAGGAGGGTCGTGACAAGAACCCCAAATCCTGGGTGCCACCTCGAAAGGGGCTGCTCCATTCCCTAGAAATAAACTTCTGGAATTGTCTTTCAATGCTACAGAGAAATACCTGGCAGGTCCTAGAAGAAGAATTTGCTAAAGATGTGGTAGTACAAGTGCATTACACGAAAGAGCAGAGCAGGTCACTGAATTCTTAAATGTAGGACGTGTAGGTCCCTATTGGCTCCCTCAAAAAATCCTTTTAGTGCCATTAGATATGCAGGCAGGATGGAGTGTCTCCTAATAACATCCGTGATTGTATTGGGCAAATGAAGTCTAGCAAAATTCATTGCTTTATAGAGCTTGCAATAAACTGATTTGAAGACAATCTTAACCTGTGCAAATCTTAGATGTCTTAAATCCCCTCCAGATCATGTTTCACAGTTCCTCTTTTCCTCCCGCTGTGTTTTTTCTTTGGTTGTTTCCTCTCTCCTAACTGCCCTTCCTCGTTTCACCCCACACTGCCATTTCCAGGTCCGCTTCCAGGTTCAAATTCCTGCTCCCCTTTAGAGAGCACGAGGGCAAAAGTCTCAGGCTTGAGTGTGAAATCTGCCCAGCTGGTCGTACCCTTCTCTGGGCCAAGCTGAGACAGTCTGCGACCCACAGATAAAAATCTCTGCTGGGAGTTACTGTTTCATCTGCTGCGACGCAGCGACACAGGGTGCTGCAGCCGCCTGTCAGACGGAAACCCTGCTACGGGAGCGTGTCCTTGCTGCCCAGCAAGCTTTTATCTTCTGAACACCTTTAAACCTGCACTTCAGCTCGCGTGTGCCTGCTCCAAGGTGAGACTCAGCGCCCGTTGTCCGAGACGCCGAGGCAGGGTGACGGCAGCCCGTGGGTGCTGGTGCTGCGCTCGCGCGCGCTTTCTGCGCTGCCGGGAAGTCGGCCGAGCGGGGTGAGACACGGGTTGTTTGCACAAGGCTCGGTGCTGCGGGAATCACATTCGCCTGACTCCAGGGCAGCCTGAAGCGTGGCAAATCCTGGCGGAGGGGCCACAGCCCCCGTCCCATGTCCGAATGGGAAATCCCAGAGGGAACCTTCAAGTGTTGTTCATCCAGGCAATATTGTCACGCCCTGGCGGGGTCACATCCTGAAAAGTGGCACTCCTGGGAGACGCTTCTCCTTGGGGACGGGACTAGGCACTCGGGGTGGCGGGTGCCGCTTATTGAATCCGCTCTGTCACTCGAAGCAGCACCTTGCTTTTCCCGAGAAGTCTGTCCTCTGGGACAACTTGGTGTGATGGTATCAGGAACTGCTGACTTCATGGCACACTGGAGATCATGTTCTGGTGGATGTGACATTTCCGGGAGGCTCAGTAAGATTTGCTTTACAAACCGTTGGTGCCCTTGCCAGGAAATTTGCCCCGCTGAGGTCCCTGTAGTGACGGCACTGGGCAGGCACCGTGCAGGTGGGGAGCTGCTGTTTCCTACGGGCAGAGAGCAACGGAGGCAGCTCCCGTCCGGCCAGCGCCTGTGCCGATGCAAACAGCTCTGCTTCTTCCTGGGGGCAGGAGGTTTGCTCGGCTTTGCTGAGAGGGGAACCCGAAGGGGTGCAGCTAGCTGAAACTCCCACTCAGCCACCTTGTACGTTGCTTCTTTTGCAGCATATTTGGCTTTCAGGCCATGGAGACTGCATCAAGCTTCATCAGCCGATGTAGAGCGTTTTTTGAAGTTTCAATTGCTGCTTCCTTGCCTGAGACGGAGCTATCATTTTTATGCTTTGGTTGCTTAGGCAGGGAAAGGGAAAGATGAACAAATCAGTACAGCCCTCTTGAATTAGGATTGATTTTCATGAATTCTTCTTCTTGATTTTGAAACACAATTGTTTCTAAAGCATTTAATTGATTCAATTTTTTTCTTCTTCTTTCTTTTCAGCAACACTTGTCCTCAGCCATTTGCCACTGCTGGGAGAAAAAAAAAAAAAGAAAAAGAAAATAAGCTCTGTGTGAGATCAAGATTTCAACGCATTACACACCAAAACATTTGTTGCTATTTACTTTTAAAAGTGCCCTTCTGAGGCAGCACGGCTAGAGCTGCCATCTGTTCGGGATTACGCTGTGGAACTCCTGGTTTCTCTGCAAACCTCCCGCCTCGTGCGCGGCGCCGTCTGCACGGAAAAGAGAGGTAGCCGGGGCTAAAGGGCTGGCTTTAGAGGAAATATGACTTTACAGCTGGATCTGAAAAGCTGACCTGGTTGTCAGGGAACCACGGACATGAAGGGTGGAAAAAAATTCTCGCTAGTGAAGTTGACTCCGTGGCGCGTTTTCTAAGGTTCACTGGGATGTTACGTGCTGGTTAAAATACGAAAGGGTCAAGACGGGAATGTTGCTATTCATCTCCTCGCTTTATGAAGGCAACAGGGAAATTTGGCCCACTGTCTTTCAGTGCAGTAAAGCCCCCATAAGGTTGTCACCCCTGCATTTTTCCTGCCCTTCCCTGATCCATCCAGGGTAGATTCTGGGTGACGAGGGACGAGAAGTCTTTGGTTTTTTGAAGTCAGAGTGGAGTCAGTTTAATAATATATAGTAGAGGTCAGAAGGGGATTCAGATTGTTTGAAAGCGCAGGTGAAAACCCCAGACCTGCCATCCGCAAAGCGGCAGGAGCATAAACGCATCCTCGAGTCCATTGCTTGGTCAGGTGTGCTGCGTCTTTCAAGGCTAGAGATTTCTGAGACAGCGAGGATCAGGAGGTCTCACTGTGGGGTGGTTTTCTTCTCTCTTTTCCAAAATGGGTTTGTCCAAAAGGTGTAAGTGAAGTCTCTGGGCTCCCATTTGGCAAGGGAGAGGATCAGCTCCTGTTGCCAGAGGTATCCACCCTGCTCTAAACGCACGCTTTTCACCGCTCCAAGTGGCTGTGGGGAGCCTTGGTGACTAGCCACAAAGCTCCTGGAGGTGCTGGCTCCACACAGAGCATTCATGTCCCTCCTTGGATCTGCCTTAGAGGCTCTGAAGGCACCAGATGCTAATTATGGACACGGCAGTCACCGCCTTTTCAGCTGTAACTCATCTAGAGCGCTGTCTTGCCCCCTTAGCCCATCCTGGCTCCAGCGTCGCTGACCTGAGAAACGGTTAAGCTACACAGCAGCTCTGCAAGTCTGTAGGTGGGTCTTTATTTACCAACTTTACAAATCAACGAACTGAGGTGTGGAGGGAATAAAGCTGGGAGCCAGCCCTCAAAGCGGGCTCCGGCAGATGGGTGTTACCTTGCGCGTGGGTCGGGGAACCGGCGAGCAGATTACTGCCTGGTTCAAATGGTCCCGATTTCCAAAGCGGTCTTCTGGGCCTAGATTTATAAATTTGC
Source organism: Dromaius novaehollandiae (assembly GCF_036370855.1). Taxonomy (NCBI): domain Eukaryota; kingdom Metazoa; phylum Chordata; class Aves; order Casuariiformes; family Dromaiidae; genus Dromaius; species Dromaius novaehollandiae. The sequence continues at coordinate 3,998,775 of NC_088110.1, forward strand.
TTGGAGATATAAAAAGTGAGCAGTGTTTTTCACAAGTGTTCAGCAAACAAGAGCTTTTGCTCTGCCAGTGCAGTGCAGATGTAGAAAATTAGCTTCTTTGGGCCTGATTCGGGGAGCTTGTGTGCAGTTTTGGACATCTGGGCTTGGTGACCTAGGAAGCTCTGACAAATGCCGAGTGCAGCACTGCAGTGTGCTCTGCGTGCCCAGGACGTGCTTTGGGTCCCCAGCACACTTCCAGTATGCAGCGTAAATGGATCTCTTTTTCTAGATAGCCTCTTACCTGGCTTTGTAAATACAGCCAGAAAAAAGACTTTTTAGGGACAAACAGAATTTAAGCTCCCAAGTGCTTAAGCAGTTTTTAAAAATGGCTCAGATGCTTCTCAATTGCTTGGATAAATTAGAGGAATACAGTGTCTTGTCTATATCCTTATACTGCCACTCCACAGAAATTATTTGCATAGATAGCCAAGGGCTGAGTCAAGTATGTGTCCATTAACATCTTAATGGCACCATCACTATTTATAGCCATGCCGCCACTTGGGGATCTGTTCAGGCCACGGATAACAGAGGCCGTGCAGTTTTCCATCCCTTGTGGAGCAGCCTGGTGGGCTTAGGCCCGCTCAGCCCCAGGACCTGGTGTTCAGCAGCAAGCCCAGGAGGGAGGTTTTGTTTCCAGACGCTGGGGCAGGGAGAAATCAGTGTCCTCCTCCTGCTCCGTTCCTTGGCTTTCGGTGGTGGGGAGCTGCTGTGTGCAACAGAGCTGCTGTGGTGGAGCTGTTGCGATGGCCTCATCCAGCTATTTCGCTTCATCCACACGCCAGATTTTTGTCGGTTTATCACTAATCACTTTATATAAGCATGATGGAAGCGTATGCAAGGTTGTGCATATAGAGGTTTTGCACTCGTTTAACCAAGTTGACTCAGAAATAAGTTTCTATTAACCCAGTGCAGGATCTGTGAGAAGATGGGGATGGGGAGGAAGTACTTCACTCTTCTGGTGGGGAAGGAAGCTATGCTGCAAGGTGCAATAATTTGGCAGATCTATTCTGGAACAAAAATGCCTGTTAGAACTTGTCTCGTCCTCTGGGAAGAAAATTTTCCCCAGCGTGTGTGTGCATCGATAAGATCTGGACTGAATGTGCCTCGGTGCTCCTCCAGATAATGCCGCTGAAAAAGCAGCTTGCTTAAATTCATCTTTGCAGCAGCATAACGTGCCTCTAGAGCCCAGAGCATCTTCCCCTTGAGCGTAGGGAGCTCTCTGCACTGAAGCCTCGCCGGCATGCAGGAAGGGGCCAGGCACAGTGCAGGGACTGGAAAGGACTGAACAGTGTACCAGCATCGAACAGAGATGAAATAAGTAATGAATTGATACCTCTTCCAGTGTAAGTATTCAGCAGCTTGCAGGCCCTCTTAATGGCTGCAAGGATGCTGGCTGAATGCAGTTCAAATTAAGAGCCACCTTGTCAGCGGTGGGCTGGGAAGGCACTGGACAATTTTCTCTCAGACTAATCACATCAGGCAATGGAGCCAGTAGCAAACCGTGTCACAAGGAATGTGAAATATTGGCAGCTTCCCAGTCCATTCAGTTAGGGCTGGATTCTCCTTTCCCTCCGTCCCCAAACCCATGTTACCACTGCTCTTCTTTGAAAATTAAGGTATGTCAGATCCAAGCCGGGGCATCAAACCGGGCTTCCTGGCGAGGTGCTGCACCGCGGCCCAGGAGAGTTTCAGGGAATCTGCTTTCTAAGGTTATGAAATCAAGGCTCGCATCGTAAGAGAGAATTAATCTTTTCAAATTGCCCTTTAGCCTGTACAGTTCTGAGCAGCGCAGTATTAATATTTTAAGTGGATTTTATAAGCTCGCTTGAAAAAGCCGTGGTGGAGGAGGGGGGAGAGATGGCCTTCTCCTTGCTGCTAACAGTGCTGTTTAACCCTCTGGGCCCTGCGCACGGGCATGGAGGGAGCGGAATGGCTCGCTGCTGAGGACTGAGCTCGTATTTTAGAGGCACGTGAGAGAGGTGACACGAGTCTGGTCTTTCCTGTGCCACGCTCGCGCTGCGGGGCTGGGGCTGCGCGCCTTGAGAGGCCAGACGCGGTCCTGCCCTTCCGACGCGGCTGCTCGCTGGAGCTCGAATCCGGCAACTCCCCGGGCAGAGCTCAAACGCTTCCCGAAAGAGCTGCGGTGCTGTTACTTACACTTGGTCTCTAATCAAAAAGACACAAATCATCAACAGCTCTCGCTGACAGGGTGCCCAGGGTGGCGAATCTCTTCCTATTTGTTGCTGGCAAGGTGCAGGAGGTGTTTTTGATTTTTGGATGTGCTATTGTGTTCCTTAGTTGTCAAGCTGTGTTTAATTATTTAATTAGTCATGCAAATTTAGCCTGAATTTTGGTACATCTAAATCGTTACTCCAGCAATTAAAAAGCTGCTTTGATTAGCTCTTTTTACAGTGCGTGGCACAGCGGAGCCTCCTCAGCTTTCCTCTGACAATGCAGCGGATGGATGGGGCGGTCGGTGAAGTGGCAACGTGGCTCCGTTTTCTGCCTCGCTGCAGAAGCACCAAAGATACGAAGAGGAGGGTTTCCATCCTGGCGATGGAAGACACCACAGAAATTTGTTCACTGGTGATCTACCAACGCTTGGGAATCTGAAGGTGACAAGCAATAGCTGCTTTCTCTTGGAATAAAAAGTTGGCCTGAAGCATCGCACTGAACTTATTACTTACAACTTTACTGATGCCAGTGGGAGTAATAGGGAGTCCTGCATCGGGTGCACCACCAACCATCGGAATAAGCAGAAATCTTCCAGCTTCACTGCTCACAGAGGCTCCTTTGCAATCAGCACGGGCAGATTTTCATGGGCGACAGCGAGCTTTTCTTCCTGAGCAAAACAGACCGACGGATTGGAGAAGCGGTGATGAGGGAGTTAGCGAGAGCCTGGGGGAGAGAGGAGAGATGTTTGTTAGAGATGAAGAAACCTGGGAAAGAGAGAAGAGGAGGATGGAGAATGCCTCTGGGATATGGTTTGTGCACAGGAGAGGTGGGAATGGAGTAACTGAGAATGAGAAGGAATGGAGGAAGGAAAACACAGAAAAGGGAGAGAACATAGCTGGTGAAGGCAGAAAAGGGGGAGGGGGAAGAGAAAAGAGTAAGGATTTGTAAAGAGCAGAGAGCTGGAGGACCATGCAGAGAGAGGGAGAGGAAGAAGAAGTGATGAAGTTGTTATTATTATTGATTATGGGCTTTTGGGGACAAAAAAAGCTCTTTTATGTGCAAGACCCCCGCTGACTCCAACAGCATGGCTCTTCTCCAGATGTAACCTGCAGCTAATAGAGCTGCAAGTGCTCTCTGACAAGGGCATCTGAGGCCGGTTTGAACACCTGCCTTCAGACCAAATTCTGCTTTGTCCCCTAGCACAAATTTGACAAAAAACAGCTGACAAAAATGGAAGAACTGCAGGCCTTAGGCTTATATAATGGGGCAATTATTTTCTTGGGAGTATGTGCGTGTAGTTGTATCTGGATCAAGAAGGAACATTGATAAGTACTGGTGGGCTGAGAGCAAGAAGAATAAAAAGCCCTAATACCAGACACTCAGAAGGAGGATCTTCTCCTGAGCTAGGACAGTGTAAAGAACTAGGCTGTGTAGGGAAAAAAGTAAGTTTGCAGGCAAGCAAGCCTGTCATTATACGGTTTTTAGCAGAACGGACTGGGGCTGGTAGTGGCAATAGAACAGGAAACCAAATTGAACCCATCCTGCCAGAGGAACTAGTGGGAAAGGGGGATAGTTTCCCATGGCTCATACAGCTGTTGTATTTCTTCTCAGGCCAACGTAAGATGCAGCTTGTGGTCCTGGAGTTGGTGGCTGTGCGATGGGACATGGACAGCGGTGCGCAACAACTGAACGTGGCTCACCGGTATGGAGTGGAAGTCACTTCTGTGGAAAGGTCCAGGTTTTACTGGCCAACAGAGACCTGAGGTTAGAAACAGGTTTCATTGGTATTTCAGGGGCAGGAGAGCCCCTCTTGGCAGTGGGTGTTCAAATGGCACAGTCTGGTGAAGCGCTGAGCACTGTAATTTGGACCCTCATCTATGGGTGTGAAGTGAACTCAGCAGCTTGGATTATCAGTTCTTTGGAAACCAACTTGTCTTGCCTACAACCCCCTTTAAATTAGGTTCAGTTTCTCAACCCTTAATTGCTTTGCTTCATCACATTTCGTTTGGTGGGAAATCAGTCTCAGGGGGTTTGCTACTGCTTTTCCAAGGAAGCAAGGTTTTTGCTATTGCTTTTCCCTTTCTCCAGCTTATTCTATTAATATGTATTGCACTGGCAGGTAGGATCCTGAATTAAAGTAGCTGTTATTTCCCTGTCTCCCTGATGCTTCCCTGTACTTTTGATCAATGTTCAAGGTGCTTTCACTCTATGTATTTACTGCCCTAGTTGCAGCCTCTAAGCTGCAGCTGTGTTTTGCTGGCAGGTCTGTTGAATCCACTTCTCTGCAGAGCTGTCATCTTCTGCTCTGCCTTGGACTCTTTTAGATCCCACTGTAAAGAAGTAGCTGCTTAGGACCTGGGCACCCACTGCTATCTGCTCTGTTTTAATCAGTGTTGTATTTGAGCCATATATCTGTCAACACTGGGGACTAGCTGGGAACACATTTCATATCTGAAGGTGGCAAAGAAATTCTCCATGGAGAAGGCATTAGCCTGCGACATTTTCCTGCCCAGAACAGAAATGTAGTCTTAGGCATGTGACGAATTTTGGCATGAATGACTGAAGTGCAAATTCCTACACTTCTGTCCCACTGTTAATAAGCTATAAGAGCTGAACTCAGGCCTGGGCTGGTCTCTGCTACGCTTTGGAGAGTTACGGTTTCTGTACAGTGACATGGCTGAATGGTTCTGTCCGGTGGTGAACAGTTGCTTTTCACATGCCGCTTTGCCCTCTGTGTTTCCCCATAGTCTCAAAATGAGTGAAACAAATTCTGGGCAGCTTGCAACATTGCCTTTCAGCACAGCAGCAATCATGAGGATGACTGGACTTTGCTGTTGTTGCAGTAATGCCCTGCAAAATCAATGCTGTCACATCTACGCTGTGGTCGGACATGTTGTACCGAAGCCCTTAAAATGGGCGATGGGTACGTGGCTGAAATAAGCAGGGGAGGCATCTCCCTGGGCACGTGCAATAACTGCGATGCTCTGGACTGGGCGATGTCTGAATGGCTGTTTCGTTCTTTTGCCTGCGAGAGGCTTGATTATTCTCGCTGGGAATGAGACTTCCTTCCTCAGTGCAAATGCTCGTATCAGGCTGGGAAAGTAGTGAAATCGGTTAGACAAATACACTGGGAAAATTCACTGAATAGAAAAATGCCGTTTCTGCCTTCTGGAGCTGAACAATTCAGGGGCCCAGCTGCGGGCATTTGAACATCCGCAGCGCCAGGATGGGCTCTGCTCCCGCTGAGCAGGACACAGCTGCTGTAAATCACGTCGCGGGCTGCCACGTCGCCTGCTTGAGCAGCACCGGAGCCGGCTTCCCTCCGCGGTGGGCAGGAACCGCCAGGGACGTGCGGCTGGGCTTCCCCAGGTACTGCCGCGCTCCTAAAATCAGCGGGCCCTTTTGGGCTGGGGGAGTGGGGAAGGCGTGTGGGGAGGGACTGCGCATTAATACAGCAAATGGCTTTTGTAAGCTGCTGCCTTGGAGAGGAGGGAGAGGGTGCTGGCTGGCAGCATGCGAGCTTGGCTCTTTTTCCTCCCCGCCAAGCTGTTGGAGGGTGCGTACTCATGCGCTGCAGCAGCAGGGCACAGCACAGACCTTCAGCTGAAGCAGCAGCGGCTGAGCAACGTGAGCCAGCCTCCTCCTCCACGTCTTCTCCCCAGCCCCACGCTCCAGACCCTGCCATCCCGTCCCTGCTGAGCTGCTCCACTGCCCTGTGCTGCCCGCGCAGGACGCTGTGACTCCATCCACGGAGGAACCCAGGACTCGTCTCGGGTGGGGGCAGCACACGGCTCGATGCGGCCCGCAGGCACAGCCGGTTACCTGCTTGTGGTGGGACGACATATTAGGCAGTCAGTAAAAATCAGAACGATCATCCGTTTGTTCCATGAGGCCACCGATGATCCCAGGACCAGCAGATCCCTTAAAAGTGAGCGTGGAGGCAGCACAAGAGGTGAGGGAAGAAGTGTCGGTGATTTAGTGGGTCGTGCTGGGTAGACCTTTAGGTCTGGTTGAGCAGGTGGGAAGTGGCAGGCGAGGGGCTGCATCTGGCAGCAGGCCGTGCGTCGCCCCCGCCTCAGGGCACGTGTTGGCGTGCAGAGAGGCACGCTGGGCTGGTGCTGCAACCTGGCCGTGGGAGCAGAGCGCAGCCCAGGCCGGGAGGAGCTCTGGAGGTCACCTGGTCCGGGCCTGGTGCCTGGGAGTGAGGTTTTCCTGTGCTGGCGACGGGGACAGAGGCAGGACTGGTGTCGCGCCTGTGACATACGGTGGACACGTACGTGTGTCCCCTGGGCTCTGACGTGCTTGCAGCTGGGATCTGCGTGCATTTGCTCACGTGCTGGATGTGGGGGACGTCTTGCGTGAGGAAGACAGAGCTTGCGCGTCGTGGCCGAGTGTGCCCCGTGGCCGCAGCCCGTGTCGCAGGCGCCGCGGCTCTGCCCTGGCCTGCAGCAGGCAGGCACCGCAGACGGTGTGGGGGAGCCGCGGGCGGCAGCTTGCGGGAGGCTGGCGACGGCTCACAGGAGCTTTGACTTGAGTCGATGTTTGCTGATTGCGCTGCTGAGTCGCCCTCGTCCGCGGGCCGAGGCATCGGCCGCTGCTTCCTGCAGCTCATTGTTCAGCCGGGTTTCCTTCCTCCCCGCTCCGCTCCCGCTCCGCTCGTGCCCCTCGCTGGGAAGGGCAGAGGACGAGCCCTGCAGCACGGGCTGGTGGGAGCCTGAAGGACGGTGGGGGGAATCGGGTGAGCTCGCGGTTGGCGCTTCGCTGGGTTTTTGGCCTGGCCCTCTCCATGCCCCGCTGCAGCAGGTGCCCGTGGGAGAGGCCAGACTCTCCTGTTGCCCTCAGACTGCTCTGGAGCTGGGAAGGGCGCAGAGGAAAAGAAGCCTTCACTTTCCTCCTTCCCAACAGCTCTTTCGGAGGGGACGGAGAAATCGGTCACCACGCTGTGCTGCGGGGGACGTGCCGCCTCCTGCTCCCTCTGGGTTTTTCCCTGTGCATAGACTGCACGCTCAAAATCCACTGCTACCTTTTAAAACTAGTCCCTAGAGGACAAGCTAAGTTTGTGGCAACATCTCATGGGAAAAGCATGCTTAGATGCTCTGACCAAAGTGCCTCACTTTGATAGCTCCCTATTTTTAGACTGCGATTATGTAAGAATGGGTATTTTGAAGAACATGTTCTTCAAAGACTTTTGCCTTACGTAAAAGGAGAGATAAACACAAATGACTTGGGAAGTGCTGAATGAATGGTTCTGGATGAAGCCCGCCCTGTCCGGTTTGTAGGCATTTTACTCAGAACTCAGTTCATCTCATCGTTTAGCACCTAAGCTTTGGTTAACCTCAGGTTTGCAGAAAACAGTTTTAGCCCCTCTCAGATAGGCCCAAGCAGTCATTCACTCCCATAATTAACAGGCATAGGACCTTTCTCAAGCCCAAACAGATCTCATTTGTGATCTATGTAGCCAATTTTATCTTTCTTCTTTGTGTTGCTTCTTTTTCAGCCCTCTTTGAATATGACAGGAGATAAACCAGAGCCAAATTGCACCCTGCAAAGAGAATACAATGGAAATGATGGGCAGAAGTGGATTATTGGGAGAATTATTCATTTCTAGAGCATCTTGGAGACAACAGAGCTGTGGTACCTCAGTGCCAGAGAAGCAAACAGCCTCGTGTGGGCCAGGGCTGGAGACCGAGGGTGCCTCAGGCTCCCCGGGGGAGCCCTCACTGCTGGCAGTCCCGCCGGCTCCCGCCTCCGTGCCGTCGATGCTGGGGCTGATGCTCTGCAGGGCTGTGCTGGAGGGTCCGCTCCTCCTCCCGCCGCTGCTCACCCTGCAGAAAATCCCCTGGTAAAGCCGGGTTCCTCGTGGCCTTCTGATTTATGGTACCCTGGCAGGACTTTTCAGCATTAATATAATCTTTCTTAATAAAAAGGGGGGGAAAAAAACCCACTCTGTCCACCTTGCCCTGAGTTTTCTTCTTTTCAGTTTCCCCTTTTCTCTTTTCCCCTTTCCTCGCGCTGCAGTTTTGCTATAGAGAGAGCAGCTTAGATGGCCCTGCTGGCCTTTCCAGACTGGTGAAAGCTCTGTAAAGAAAATAAGGGGAACGTTTTACTGTACTTCCATGCTAAAAATAAACCCGGTCTGTATTTCTGGAGCATCTTTCAGCTACTGATTTCAAAGATCCTTAAAATTCTCAGCTAATGAAGCTTCCCAGCTCCCCAGGGAGGGGGACTGGATATTACTAGGTCGCAAGCCCTTTGGAGGAGGGCCTGCTTCTTGTTTGGCGTTTCGTACCGCCCCCGACACTGCGAGGGACCGGGATTACAAGAGAGAATATGAGTTTATATCCAAAGCCGGTCCTGTTACAGCGACCTGAGCCCCCAGACCTGCCTGCCCTGGCAAAAGGGCATTTGCTGGCTCTGTAGAGCAACCTGGAATGTTTCCTCCCCTCTTCTTTTAACGTTTGGTCCTGAAGCTGTGAAGGACAGAGATGGGAGAGGCCAAAGGGAGCCTTTTGGACCTCTTCCAGACCTCAGGGAGAGGCATTTTTGAAGAGACAGCATAAGTTTATTTTAAGAGCTGTGGCTGTTAAGAAGTCCTGGGGGTTGTATCAGGCTTTTGGCAGCCTGAAGAGGTTTGTGGAAAAGGCTCTGCCTGCTGTGGGGGAAAAAGCACGGAATTTTCTTTTTCTCAAAAAATTAGATGTATGGCAAATGAAGGTATTTTTCTCAAAACTCACCCCTTCCTCTCCCTAGACCAGCTGAACTGTGACATTTGGGTGTTACCCCTGAGTCCTCTGTTAAAGGCAGCGGGAACAGCAATGGACAATCCTCGGGAAAGGGGGAAAAGAGCTAAAGCGAAAAGCAGAGGTGGAGCTTTCTCGCACGGCACACAAGCGCCGAGAGCACAGGTCTCTAAAACACCCAGGCCTCGTGCTGAAGGGCCCAGAGCCCTGCTGAGATTTCCCTGCAGTTACCGACTCGTGCTGCCAGCTCCGGCGCTGCTGAGCCCACGGACCGCGAAAGGGAGGCGAATGGCCCGGCTGCTCACGGGACTCATCCTGGCAACGTTTCGCCAGCCCGCTCCCGGCGCGCAGAAGGACGTGCGCTCCCTGCAACCTTTGATATCCCCGCTGCTGTTTTGATCTTTTTTATCTTTCCAAGAATCTCTCTTTTCCAGTCGTATTTAACTACCCTTGTAGCTAAGGCTTTCATGTGCTGAGGCATCAAAAGCTGTTCTGAAGTCCAGGGTGAATCATGCCCACTCCTTCCTCCTTCCCGTATTTCTCTTCCCTGAAAGGACGCTGTCCCATGCACCAGGCGGGTTTGGGGGTCCCAGCTCTCTCCGACGGAGCCCCAACACAGAGGATCTCAAAATACTCCTGTCTTCACCCTATCCAGCTGTCAATCGTGAACCTAAGCACGCTGCGGCGGGTAGGTGAGGGAGAGCTGTGGTACTCCGTGCCCTGCGGCACACGGAGGAAAAGAAAGAAAACCCGCCCAGGGCGAACGAAACCCGTTGATGTTCTCGGAGACGATCGCGGCAAACTTCGTGCCGCAGCAGGTAGCTCCGTTGGGTGACGGGGCGAAGCGGCGGGTCTCAGTCCAGACCTGACGGCCGCTATACGTGCAGCGTTGTGCTGGCTCGCTGATAGCTCCCTCTCCGCCGCTGCCTGCCGCAGCGTTATTATTATTAGCTCTTTAACCTTGGCCAGAGGCATCGTGCAATTAATTGAAACCTGGTAACAAAATGGTGGTGAGAGAGGAAGGCTTTTGAGGAAAAACCTGCAGAGTGCTGTGGCCAGAAGCGCCAAACTCAGCAGGCCTGTTTGTGCAGAAAAACAGGGGGAAAAATTGAGTATTTTTTTTAATGGTGGTCTTCTGAATTATTTTTAGAATCTCATGCACGAATGTGGATTGTGGGTTTAGCCATACTGAATGTCCTTTTAATTTTTGCCTTATTATTCCAGCACACTCAGTTTTACTTGCAGTTTGACATCGTTCATATCTGGTCGTACAGACAGCAGAAATAAGGGCAAACCTGCTGTCTAGCACTTGGAGCAATGCGGATGCAGGGCACACAAATGAAATTATACCCCCCTTTTTACTGTGTTTTCCTTACTGCATATTGTTACTGTACACACTGCTTGTTGCTTTAGTTTTACGTTTCATGGAAAATACATCAAAAAGTGCCACGAATGTTTGAGGTCTGTTTGTTGTTGCTGCTGTTGCTGTTTTAATCTATATCTCAAGACTACCACCAGCAGCTCCCGGGCCTGTCTCTCCGTTTGTCCTCTGCTTGTCGTGTCCCTGACTCCACTTGCATTAGCGCAAACCTTATGACCCGCCAAGCAAACTGCAAAAAGCTGTTTATTTGGAAAGGGTTGGAGGAAAGACCGAGGGGACGTTGCAGAAGTGGGGAGCTTTTGCTGTGCTTTGGTTTGCTGGTTGGACGGTTTAATTTGGGGCTGTTTGTAACTCTTTGATGTGGCTGGTGCTTTGGGTCGGTGATGGTCCTATGGCTTTTTGATGCTGCTGGGTGTTCATTAGCATGTCACTAACTGTCATACTGCCTGGAGCTTTTCGCATGGCCTTTTTTTTTTCCCCTGTGGTTTAAGACTAAAAAAACATACATAAAATGGGATTTTGTCCTTTGCCTTTAATTTGGCTCCAGCCTGTATTTTTGGCAGCCGGGCGAGGGTTCCCGCCCGCGCCAGGTTGCAAAAGCTGTTCTTTGCAGCGCCGGAGAGGAAGCGTGCGAAGGCACCACATGAAAAAACGAACCCTGCAGCTTTAGGGCCTTGAGCTGGGTTTGAGGTCACCTGCGAACGGCTCTGCCTCTGCGCGGGGCGCTCTGCAAGCATTGCTGGGGAGGCTGAAGTGGGGGAGAGGGGAGAAAGCAGAGCCGGCCTCCTTCCAGAGGTGCCCAGGAGGAGGGAACCAGAGGATGCAAAGCTGCAGCCGGGGAAACGCAAGCTCCTTCCCCCGGTCCGGGGCAGGCGCTCGCTGATGTCCCCAGATAAGGATGCAAAGCTGCTGCCCGCTTCCTGCACGCCCTGCTGCTGCGCGGCGACGTTGCCCGGCGCGGGGCCATCGCCTTCGTTTGCTCCCATCAAACTAATGGGGCGATTTGGGCGAGGGGGGGAGAGGCCGGGCAGTGACCTCCCGAGCACTTGGGCTGGGATTATGCTCTTCCCCTCGAGCGCATCACTGTAATAAAAAGCGGTTCTGTTTATCAGCGCGTCAGCCATGCCCATTTAGGAGATTACCGTATTCCCAATCTCATTTCTCGTGAAAGAGGATTGCTGACCGTTTCCTCCGTGCCACGAGCCCTTTGCGTGTGCCTGTTTATCTGCTCGGCGTGTTGATGTAGCCACAAGCAGGAAAGTTCAGTTTACTTTCTGCGTCATCGAGAGCCGGGAGCTCGGCGGGATAATTATCTTTTCAGGAACACACGTACAGCTGCAAATCAGTAGACTTTGGCATCTCCCTGGTGTCGATAATATATATTTGCCCTGTGGAGATATTCAGTGTTTGTTTATTCCTCTTTCCTGGCCTTTTAACTTAGCGTGAGATTTGGCTTTCTGGCGTTTGCCCAGCAAACCGCTCCGCCGGGCTGGGGCGGGGGGGCCGCGCGCGGGCGCTGCTCCGCGCAGGTCGAGAGCCGCGCCGAGGGGACGAGCTCCGGGCCCCGGCGGCGCTGGCTTTCCCGGAGGTCCAGCTCCGGCCGTGGGGTTCGAGTCGCCGGAGCTACGCGTGGAGACGCCTTCGCCAGATGCCAGCACCCAGCCCGGGCTGGGGCGTGAATGATTTATCCGGCAGAGCTCTTCCTCCCTCTCTCTTCGCAAGCCGCGGGGAAGACGTCCTGCTTCTCTTCCCCCTCCGGCAGGCAATTTTTCAACGACGCAAAATGCAGAAGGAAGTTCTTCACCGATACCCAGCGCACGAAACGCAAGACGAGGAGTGTCCTGACTGGTGCTGCTCCAACGGAGGGAGCGCACGGGGGACGTCGCACGCGAGGCGTCCGGATCCGCTCCCAGAGCCTCCGGTTTCCAGCACACCCGTTCCAGAGTAGCATCATGCTATTTTATGCAGAAAAAAACCCCTGTCTGTATGCACTATGCGTAAAACAGGGGAGCTGAGAGATACAGGGGACTAACGGGGGAGAAGTGGGCACCGCTGGGAAAACACCGGTGTGCGGCGCGCTCCGAAGCGCCGCAGCGGCGAAGCGTTTTGCGTGCGTCGGAATAGCGAAGCACCTGCTCTTTCCCCGGGGGAACGAGCCTTTCCGCAGCGCGGGGGCTCCCCGCCGACGCGCGGCACCGCGGCTGCGCTCGCCCTGCCCTCGCCCCGCTCGCTGCCCAGCACGGGGGGGGCTCCGGCCGCACTGCAAATGTGGGAACCGTGCAGAGGCGGTCGCAGCACATTCATTCAAAGCGAAGGAGTGCTTGCCAAGGGGTTTTTTTTGGCTGTATTCACACAACACAAATACACACACAGGAAAGGGAGCTGTGTTTCTAATTCTGTGCGAAACTTTCATCCCCCTTGGCGCACAGCGGTCCGGAGCGCCGGAAGCTGCTCCTTGCTCTCCGCCCCGCGCGTCGAGGAAGGGCTCCATCCGTACCGCGCTCTTGGAAAGGAGGTGGTTTGCACTGCGTAGCAATTTTCGGGAGATAAATACAAGGTTCAGTGCTCGTGGGGACAAGGACACGGCATCCTTACTGCAGACTGTTAAACCAGAAAGGCAAGGCAGCAGCGAAGCAACGCGGAAGGTCTGAGTTTCAGAAGCTCCTAAGTCCAAGGCAGCATTTAAAAAAATGAGAGTAAGCTTTTGCCTTTATAAATAGAGTATTTTTGCCTTTTGGCTCCTGTTTGAAGGATTGAGTGCTTGGGTGCATGTTTAACAAGCTGATGTCCCCAAGTTTGGCTGCAGTCAATAGTATTAGCCACATGTTTAAGGCGTAAGCACATACTTAAATAATTTAGTATTTGGGATTTAGGAAGCACCCGTCCACAAACAGAACGGGTTTCACCAACCTCGGTTTCCCGTGGCGGCTGGTTTCCCCCCCCACGGAGGGCAATCGGGCAGGCCGCCGCTTTCGGGCCGTGGCGGGGGAGCGCGGGGCGACGAGCCGGCCCCGGACGGGTGCTTCATCCCGCCGGGGAAGGCCGAGAGCTCCTGCAAGGCTTCAGTGACCCTGTACGGGACGTAACGGTTTTGGAAACACAGATGTTCGTGTGTCAAGACAGAGGCTGTCTCCAAACGCGTTCACCGGGCAGGAAATAATACTGCCAAACCAAATAAAAACAATCTGCCTCTTAGTGGGGGTCAATGCGTTAACACTCCCGCCAAAATCACCACTTTCCCGCGTCAGCCAGTACAACGGTGTTACCTAAGTTTAAGATGAATATAGCCACACTGCTGGAATAGCCGGAAACAGTATCTCCTCTTTGAATGTTTTGTGGGTTTTTTCCATGCTGTTATTGCAGTCGGGATGTTTGGGTTTACTGCTCTTCCCCCTCGCCTAGGGGACACCCGCGGGCTTTGTAAAGGGTCTAAAAGCCCGTGTCGGCGTCGATACCGCTGACAGCACTTGCGGCGGAGCGGGGCCGAGGTCCCGCCGGACACGGCCAGGAGGGCTGTCCTCTCCTCGTTCCCAGGGTGGGAGGCAGGATAAACACGTCCTGCTAACTGCCGGCCGAGTTCGCATTGCCGGCCGCCGGGAAGGAGGAGCAAGAGTTCACTTTTCGGCTGAGCATCTTTCATCTGGCAGGTCTGGTAACCCAGGGAAGGTGGAGGGTTTCTACCTGATTTAACACCGCAGATGGATCCTCGATTTCATACCGGAGAAGGTGCAGAGAGGAGTGACCAGAGCGGCGTCTGCCAACCTGAGCGGAGAGTGATTCATTTGAGAAACTGGTTATGGAGCAGAATCTATATTTCATAACAGGTTTAAGGTTTAGCAGCAACAGGGAAAGTGTGGGGCTTCCAGATCCCAGAGAAGCTGGAAAACGCTTCCAAGTGGCTCCGTGCCCGGGGAGGGCTGTCGCGGGGCAGCGAGCTCCTGCTCCCACCAGCCCGGCTCTGCAGAGCAACTGCATCACTTCTGCGCTGCCGGATGGAGAAGAGCCGCCGCGATATCTTCCCCCGAGCCGCTCAGAGCACGCGTCCCTTCTTACACGGCTGCGACTCCAGCGCAACGTGGTTGAACAACAGCCTCGCTGCGACTGTGCAGCTCCTGCCCGGCAACAGCCGCCCGGGCACTTCTGATAGCGGAGGTTGCGCTGCGCGAGTGCTACTCAGCCCGGACGCGTGTGCAGCGCCGCCGAGACTCGGCGTGCCGATGCCGAAATACCCATCACGGGCACGTGGAGATGCCAGCACCCCATGCCCCTTACACCCATCGGGCCGTTGCAGACGCCCGCGGGAGGGAGACGAGGCGACGCAGCACCCACTCGGAAAGGCCTCTTCCACCTGCAATTAATCAAAATCGGTGGGATGAATCTGCAGGAGGAGGGAGCAGGGAGTCACGGGGCTGATGGGCGTGATGATGGCGTGGGAACCAGGGCCAGATCCCTCCCGGCTCTCCTACAGCTGCTTTTGGGGGCCAAAACCAGCACCCCTCCCCATTAGCCAAAGCAATCCTTGGGCTATTCTACGCCGTCTCTTGGAGCAGGGAGTCAGGTGCACATGCCCGGCTTTAGCACAAATATTAGTAGTAATAATTGCAGGGAAGTTTGCCCAGAGAGGAGCCTGGATCCATTGAAAAAAAGAGGTTTGTTTGCAACCTTTTAATCCCCGCAATCCCTAAAGCTTTCCCAGCAGAGGTCCGGGCCCTCGCAGCGGGAGCCGAAGCCTGCTGACGACAGATTCGCTTTTCCTATCTGCTTTCCCCAGGCCGTGCAGAAGAGCTGAGCAGTGCAAGTCTGCAAGTTGGGACGCTGCGCTGAACCCCCCGAGTGGCTCAGGCCTGCCCAACTCGGCCGGGCTGGCGGCAGCCAGCTTTTCGCAAGAGACCGTTTCGGCTCCTTTCTACTTCCAACCGCGGGTGACTAAGCCGTGGCCAGAAGCAGGGAATTCGGATATAGGAAAATGCAAGGTCTGGGAAGAGGAGGGTCGGGGGGAGATGGAGCAGGGCTTTGCTTGTTTGCCAAAAATCTCTGCTTGAGGTTTGGGGGCAGCGTGGTACATAAAAAGCATCGTGTGGGGATCCTTCCTCACCTCGGCTTTATTCCCTTGGGTTTTTTCCATAGCCTAGCACCATCTCGCGTGGTCCCGGGGGGCTGCCAGTGCACCGCGGGGTGCATCCAGCCTCGGCCAGCGTTGCCGCTAGCCCAGGAATTGGGTCCCAGCCCATGAATTGCCCCTGGCAGACGCGGGGGCCCTGCAGGAGGTGACAGCAGCGGAGGGAGGTGCCCGTCCCCTGCGAGGAGCACGGCGAGAGCGTCGCGCCCGGCGCCCACGAGCGCCGCTGAGTCGCTGAGCAGGTGGGAGCGGTTCCTGCCCAGCATCCCTTCACCGCCGCGGGCCGGCACGAAAATACCATCAGCCCCAGGGGTTTAACAGATGCAAGAGCCGCCGGGGCGGTGTGGCTCGCAGCGGCTGCGGGAAGCGTCCCCGCGCCGAGTGGGGCGGTGACGCAGGAGACGCGCTGGTGGCGAGGTGCAGCCCTCCGCAGAGCCGGGGCAGCCGCTTCTCCCAGAGGGCCGAGACAGCGCGGAGCCGAGCTAGCACCGTGCACCCGCCGGTTTCCATGGAAACCCAGCAAAAGGAGTACTCAAAGAGTAGGGAGCGAGGCAGGGCGGATCTCAGCGCGGCCTCTGGTCCTGCTGCCGTGGTGGCATGGTGGGACCAGAAGATGCCGGGCGATGAGATCTTCTGCTTTATCTACTGATGGTGGTGGTTCCCCTTCGTCTGCTGGCAGCTCCGTCGCCTTTCCCTGCTGCCCTGCCCCTGGGCTTTCCGAAAAAGTCCTGCGGGCCAGGACGCCCCGTGGGCTCGCTGTGGGGCCGCGGCTCCCCGCAGCCTTTTGCCGCAGTCGCAGCGCGCAGAGGCACGTGCCGTTCTGCAGAGGCCGACGGTGCAAAAAGAGCTGCGACCAGAACTCAGGCTTTTTAAATCCCTCTGTGCCCGAAGCATTTTCAATAGGTAAATAGTATTCATAACATTATATACCCGTAAAAACGTAATACGACAGACTGGCCCAACTGGCTCCCAAACCCGGATCTGGCCAAAGATTTGGAGCATCCACTGCGGCATGGAGCAACGCCAGAGGTGCAGCGTGCCAGGCGCGACCCGCCGCAGGGACGTGAGCAAACCTGCCCAGCTGCTTGGTCTCCAGGGCTTTGGTGAGCCTCTGCCTCTGCCGTAGGGGCTGCTTTACGCGGTTGTTACCCTTTGCTGCGATACTGATTTTTTTCCCCCTCCAGCCCCAGTGCAATTAATGATTAATGCGTTGTCCAGAAATAAAAATCTTGAGAAATCCATAGATTTCCTTCTGCAGGGAGAGTCTCATTTTCTAGGTTATCTGTAACTTTATATAAGAGCAAGTAGTTGAATAGAAGACTAAAATAAATGCCATATTATTATTTAGACCATGAAATATTAGGATTTTCTCCCCTATGAAAGAAGAGCCAATCTTTTCCCTGAAATTCTGATTAAATCTTTTCTTAGCCACCCTAAAGGCGAGGTGTCTAGTCCAGGGCTACAGCCAGTGCGGAGAGCCCAGCCCCTTGAGAAGACAAGTCATCCCCCCCGACGGCAGGCAGCGAGAGCCACGTTTTGGGAGGCGACACTGCCCGCAGGGGCAGCCTGGGCCCCGGGTCAGATGGGCCATCGGATGCCCCCCAGCCCGATGACGATGTGCGATGCCACCGTTCCTGACCCCCGTGACTTTGCGCTGCGTATGACAACGCCGGACGGGAGCTGCCACAATTGATACGCTGCTCTGCAGCCCCGGGAAGCGATCTGCTGCTGCTCTCCGCTGCGTTACCTTCAGAAAGGGTGAAAAAGGAGATAACGGGAAAAAGCCGGTGGATGGTATTGTTGCATGTGTCCCCTCACTCCCGTCTTTCCTCCCAAATCCAATGGGAATGACCCAAGGAATGAAGAACAGAGCCAAATCTGGGCAGTGTCCCACCTTCCCCATCCCTTGCCCTGGCGCAAGGTCTGGATATGTGACACGAGGGATCGGTCCCAGCACTGAAGGTGGCCCTGGAGGTGGCAGGGGTAGAGGAGGTGGCACAGAGCACTTCCAGCAACAAATATTGATTGGAATCGATTGGGAAAAAGTTGCCAGAACGTCTGAAAAGTCTGTTTGCTAAATGAACTTCTGGAGAGCCGTCTTTCCGCAGGTATGGCAGCACAGGAGCGGGGACGGGCTTACGGCACGCACCTGCAACTAGTGTTACGGCATGCACCTGCAACTAGTGTCGAGCCATAAAAGCACAGAAGGCTGTTCACAGCCTTTGACATGTATTTATTTGCTTGGGAGAGCAGAAACAGGTGAATTTTGCCTGTTTTGGGACAAGCAAGGCAAGTCTGCACAGAGGAGTGCAGCCTCAGCACTCAGCTAAGGAACAAGCCCGAGGGATGCAATTAGCTTTGCAAACGCGACCGGCTCTGGGCAAATGCTGCTGCCTGCTGGTTCCCCCAGCCCTGCCGAGGAGTGGGCTGGTGTCCCTGACGGCCTCCCTTTGCTAATGAGCGCTGTTTCTCCTTGCCGACGGTGCCTACTTCCACTCCGGGATGTCGGCGAGGTAACCTCTCTGCCCGCTCACCCTTTCCTGGGCACTTGTGGCCGGCTGAGCCCTTTCCTCTGCGGGAGCTGTGGTTGTCCTCGGCGGGGAGCCCGGCAGAGACGGCAGCTGTGCCACGCTCCCCCTCGCACCCGGCTTGGTTTTTCCCCTGCGTGCTCCACACAAGCTCTCCCCAGAGCCCTCCCTGCTTAGATGCAATGCTCAGGTTGAGGCACCTGCCTCTTTAATCGCAGCCAAGACTAAAACAGCCCTGGCTGGGGGAGCCTCACCTCTGTCCCTGAAGAAGCTGTGCCTGGCCCGTGCTGCTGGCCTTGCTGCCCTGGTAGGGAGGGAGGGAGGGGGGGACCCTGAGATTAACCTTGAACAGCATGGCGAGGGACAGCAGGGGGTGAAGAGCCCATGGACCTGCTGGTGGGAGCACCAATGCCCGCGTGCTCCCAGTACCCAGGTGCAGGAGGTGCCCGGGGGTGGAGCAGCTTCTCCACCCCAAATGGCTCTAGGACCAAGTGAGGTGTAGGGGATTTCTCCTACCCAGTGTTTGCTGCAAGGCATCATAGCTAAACTAGTTGCATAGGCTGCTGCTCCTGCTTAAGGAGGGAGAGAGGCAAGATTGAGCCCCCCATCTCCCCTAGTGCCAGGCACCTGGAACCACATGGCCACAGCTGCGTTTAGTCACCCCAGGCTCATGCTGCAGACCCGGGAGGGAAGGGGTGTGAAATTACTGCACTGAGCTGCTCTCTGGCTCACTTCTCTGCCTGCAGAATGGGGGCGATGAGAAGGGACTAGCCACCACCTAAAAACAGAAAATGAGTGGCAGGAAGAGACCCCGGGTGTCCTGACACCCAACCCAGGGGCCTTGCTGCTTCCCTGTGCTGTGTTACAACCCTGTGTTCCTCCTGGCCCCCCTCTCTGCTCCCTCTGTTTTGGGAGGTTTGATCCGCCCTTTCCCCAGGATCGCTGGTTCCCAGCAGAAAAAATGCCTGCGGAGTGCATGGCCCTGCTGCAACAGCCCCCAGCGCTGCCCTCTCGCGAGGGAGGAAGAGCGCGTAACCGAGAACGCTTTCTCAAGGTCGTAATAGAGATGTGCTGGGCTAATACTAAATTACACGTTGTTGCAGAGGCAGCACTTTCAGCTGGGGAGAAATGGATGCGCCTCGTGTTGCAAAGCGATGGCCTTGCTGGGCAGTCCGGGGTGTGCGAGGGCCGGAGGAACGGTCACCAGCCCTGCCACGAGTCGAGGCACGAGGAGGGGGCGAGAGCCGTGCAGGAAGGAGCAACGGCGCAGGCCAGGGATGAGCAGCGCAGCGGGGACGGTACGGCCCGTCTTCCCCACCCGCCCGGGTTAGCTGCGGCCGCTGGCCGGGAGGGGAAGCCAGCGTGAGCGGGGCACCCCGGGGACGGCGGGGTGGCTCGGAGGGTGCCCCATCGCCTGGCCCCGTGCAGGGTGCGCGGGCGGGACTGAGCCATGCCAGCGTCCTCGGTGCGGTGGCCCAGCTGCTTCCGAAGGAAACAACTCATCCATTTGGCATGTACACACAGGGCTCAACATCACCTGTGGCAAGAGGTTGTTGGTTTCAGTCACACTTTGTTTTGGAAAGCATCGCGTCCAGGAGAGAGCAAGAGCTGAGCTCACGGCCAGCAGCTCGCGGGGCTCCCGAGCAGGCAGGATGCGGTCTGTGCCAGCCTGCCTCCAGCGCCAGGGAAAACTTGCATCAGCCTAGATGCTGTACAAGGGACCCCCTCCAAAAGGAAATCATGAACGCTGACAAGGTGAGGCAGTGTTGTCTCACGGCTGTGATACCCCTGTTCGCATCAAATCAGAGTGCTCCCACAACGAATTTATCCTGCAAGAGCCTTGAAGTGGCTTGCAAGCACTCATGAGTGATGAGCATGAAATCTGCCCACCAAGGGTGAAAGCAATCAGGAAGACAAGAAAACTCAGAAAAGGGATGTCCTGTGAGTCAGGCGCTAATTCTTTCCCGTGTGCTCTGCAGCATGTTGTGTCTCCGAGTGCCTTTCCTCCCCTGACTGCAAGAGGGGTCTCATCTACAGAGGTGGTTGGGAACTTGTCCTACTCAGTCGCTTTTTCAACAGAAAGTTCTGGTTCATTGCAAGAACAGGCCAGTTCCAACAAAAATATTTTAGGAAGCTGCCGAACTTCCAGGGGAGAAGGAAGTCTGAAGAAATCCTTGTGCGATGCCAGAGCTTTCCCCAGAGCCATGGGAACACATACCCTGTGTTGCCCAATTCAGTAGTTCCTCAACAGAGTTTTCCTGCATCCCAGATGAGTGTCCTAGTTGCCAAGCCATTACATAGGCTGGAAGAGGCTTTGCTTGTTTGGTGGAAAAGTGGCCAAGCTGGAAACACTTGTTCAGTGTAGTTGCTGGGTGGGATGGCAGTTCTCCCCCAGCTCCAGCAGGAGAACTTCTTTTTCTCCTGCCTTCCATCTGGTCTCCTTTAACCAAACTGTGATGGTTTTTACCATGTCTGGTAGACTTCCTAGCACACTGGTGTTTCTGCATGTTGGCTTTACTATCGAGGTTTACATCAGCTGAGAACCCAGGCCTGGGATTCAAGCTGGTGAGAACTGGATAGGAGATGGTTTTGAGGAACATGGCTTTGAGGAAGGCTGGGTCTGCTCATCCCAGCTCCTGGTGGATTTGTTGGAGTTGAAGAAGGAAAATCACTTGAGGCGAAGCACAGCCTGGTGCGCAGTGCTGGGTAACTCCAAATAGACTCCGCACACTCAGCGTCCTTCTCAGATTAGTCAGCCACGCTCCAAGCATAACGAGATGAGTAATTAAATGGTTTGTGGGAGATGCACTTAGTTAAAATGAGCGTGACTGACACATGCTGTCTAGGATTCTTCTTGTTTGCACGTTTTGTCTTTGGAGTTAAACCAGAGCCCACGTGGCGGGTATACGGAAACATAATCTCCAGACTGTTTTCTGTGTTTCTCAGCTAATCCAGACTCATCCACTGTAATGCCTTTCCGATAGAAGACAAGGACACCAGCCTCAGAGGAGAACAGTAACACGGGGAGGACGAGCCTGAGAGAAGAAGGGATGGTTGGATGGAAGAGGCAGATGGCAGCGGAGGGACATCCGTGGCATGGAGGGCGCCACTAGCAGAGACTGCGCAGCAGCTCTCACTTTCACTAGGATCTTCCCCACAGGCTTCAGCAGATCTTGGAGTCTTTCTCCACCGGGAATGCACCCAGGAGAGGTGGCAGGCAGGCGTGGGCGAGGGTCTGGACTGAGACACACAGCAGGCCGCAGGTGAGCGTTCACCTTCCTGCTCTGCCCGCAGGTGCTCTCCGGGCATCGGTGGCCCCAGCAGTCTCCAAAGGGCACTCGCAAAGGAGGTAAATAGGTGATCGGAGAGACTCGGATTACAAATGTACAAGCGTAGGAAGCAGGTATATATATTCCCTGGATATTAATTGCCTCTAAAATGTCTTTTTTTCCGGTGAGTGGGTACTTTAGGCAACTGGATATACGATGTAAAGGAGAATGTGTCAAACAGCGGGAGCGTGATCCCACCTTTGCAGGGCTGCACCGACGCTCCCCCTCCATCCCCACGCGCTCCCTGTGCTGGGGGGGGTTGGGAGGGTCCCAGGCAAACCTCTTTGCCCTGGCCTGGCTCATCGGGCCGACGGCAGATGTCTGCCTCCCCGTACAGCTGTGCGTGTTTGGCTATTTACTTGGCAGATGGGCTGGCGGATGGCCAGGCGCTTGCAGCAGCACCCCATGGGCCTCCGGTGCCTCTTAGAAATGCCTGGCGCTACCTTCGCTCCCCCCGCGGGCACTGACCCAGGGCATCCCCCTCTGCCAGGGCCCGCTGCTGCTGCTGGTGTCGCTGCCGACACGACGAGCACAGCCTTGCCGGGCGGCAGGACATCCCTCGGGGATGCCACCTGCCCCAAGAGGCTTCCCAAAAACTCACGGTTTGTTTTTTCAGGGCCTGCATGCAACCCATGGACCATGATTAAAAAACTGGAGAGCGACCACTGCTGCAGGGGTTACGGCAGGGTCAGTTCTCCATAATTTGTCACTAATTTAATGAAGATCTTAGCTCCAGAGCAGAAATATCTATTCTTTTTTGTTGTTTTTTAAGGGGACCGTAAGTCAAATGATAAATTAGCATGGTGTATGCTTTAGTTTTGATGTCTTGGGGAGCACACTGCTTTTCCTGCTCCCTTTTGTTGCCATAGTATTAAAGAACGGGAAAAAGAGGGACACACAGTGGGGTTATCTTCTCTGCTGTAGAGTGGATGCACTTTCTTCTGAGCTCTCCATAAAGCAGCGTTGCTGATGGATCCTGCCCATGCTCATCCCCATTGGAGGCCTGGGGCTAGTCCCTCGCAGGCCACGCTGGGTTGCTGTGGGACACTGCGCTTAGTACAGAAGCAAATCCCCTTCCAGCTCCGGGAACGCCTGCGTTTAAACAAGGATAGGTCAAAAGAAAGTGCCATGTGGCATCATGGTCTATTCTGAAACGAGTTTACCATGGCTGCCCAAAACGGGGAGCAGAGCGGGACGGGGGAATTTGCTGCGTTCCCTCCAACAGCGCTGCCGGTTCCACCGGTCAGCGTTTCCTCAGTTGGTTGTTTGCCACAATCAAAATGAATTAAATGCAGATTTGCGTTGCTGGCCATAACTGTGGGTTTCAAATTTAGGAATATTCTTCAGAGAAAGGGGGAGCTGGCTTGTGTAGTGCCCTGGACACCCTGGAGTGGACCCTGAGGATCAAAGCTTATATATATGTGTGTGTATATATATATACATATTTTTTTGCTTGATTTAGCAAAATATCACTTCTGTATTAGGGCTAACATCCCAGCTGATGCCAGACAAGGTTGGTGCCTTAGCCAAGGGCTGGCTAGGCCACATCTGCTGTTAGAAATAGCAGGAGGAGATGAGCTTCAGTGTGGTGGAGTTTTTAGAGCACTGTTTAACCCCAAGTCCCTCAACCAAATGCCCACTGCTGAGCTGGCCAGGAAAAAAGCAACACACATTTCCAAAAAGTCAAAACCTTTTGTCTCACTATTTTCTAAATGAAATGTTTCAAATGTTGGCCTTGAATTGACCTTTGGTTAGCAAATTACCTCTTCTGAATTATATGTTAAAAGCAAACAAAAATCCTGAATACAAAATGAATTGTTTTGTTTCACCTACAGAGCTCTTTCTTTCTTTCTTTCTTTCTTTTTTTTTTTTTTTTTTTGAATGCTGGAAAAATTGAAAACACAATGTCACATTGGCTCACCCTGACATGAATTTTTCTTTCAGCTTGTCATCATTGAATGCCAGTGAATGAAAGAAGCAATTACATGAAGAGCATTTTTACGACATTAAAACAATAAAAACATACACCAAATCCTCCTGACTTGCAGTGCTCTCTCTCTCTCTCCAGCGGATCCTGCTTGTCCCTCTGGTTTCTGTACCTTTACAGAGCTGGTCTGGAAATCTCCGTGCAGATGTCCTTGGTGTCCCACCTCAGCCTTTGCAACCAGCCTGACCTGAACCGGGCACGAGGCTTTGCAGAGCGGTGCGTGAGCCACCTCGGGGGCTGCGGAGGTCCAGCCCACTCCTGCCTTCCTTTAAAAGAGCATTTATTTGGAAAAATGTTCCCAGATCTTTCAATGTTTATTGTGATTTATTGTGATTCTCACAATATTTGGGGTGGTTTTTTTTCCTTAAAGCCTTTGCTCCTGGAGTCAAGTGATTTATAAGATGATCCTGTCTCCCTTTCTTAAAGTTTTCAGCTTTTATGGTTTCATGGTCAAGCTTAAAAATACGACTCCACTCTCCTCCTAAAGTGAAATGGAAAGTAAAACAGAAAAAAGCAATTAAAAGTACATTTTTTTTCTCATCACTAGGGGTTTTTTGGTGCATAGGCCTGGCAGCAGCTTCCGTGACCTTGTAAAAGCGGTATGCATTTCAGGACTCCAATTTGCCACCAGGTCCCTATCGCTGAGAGCAGCCTCAGCCGAGCAACATTAGCAAAACCATCTGTGTCTTCATGTGGCAGAAGAAGGGAGATATCACGACACGGACCCAGCCACCTCTCGGGGAGGATGCGTCCCCCATACCTTGCTAACCGCCGCTGGGGCTTTTCCAGGGGTTTGGCCTCCCCAGATCTCCGTGTCCAGGGGTCTCTCTGCCTGGCCATTTCCACGGGACCCCTGCTCCTGCCAGCACCCCCCAGCTGCGAGCTGCCCTTTTCCCTATTATTTTGCATTGCAAGATTGCTGCGCACTGTATATATTGCAATGTAGTAGTTATAACATTGCACACGCATCCCTGAGGGTCAGGATCGCTGCGGGGCCCTGGATGCCTCGTTGCTCTCACCCGCATGCCGCCTCTCCCTGGCTGGAGCACGGCCGCTACTGACGGCTCTTGCGTCATCAGCGCTGGTGCCCCGCGGGACGTGTCCAGCAGCACCCGTCCCAGCCGCCCTCCCAAGGCTTTTTGCAGCCTGAGCGTGCCTCGGTGTTCACCTGAAACACGGAGATAATGTCCCCAGCCAGGTCAGGTCAGGTTAAATCTGATCGAGCAAGCTGGCCCACAAAGAGATTTAAAGCACCAAATCCCATTCTGACCCTGAAGATGGATATTCATGTTTCACTCAACAGGGATATTTACCTACTTAGAAAAAATAATACAACACTAAGTGCTTTCTTCCGCGGGCATGTTTTTGCCTGACAATGCGTGTAATCCTAATCCTTTGGCACTGCTGAAGCAACATATGAGCTGTCAGGTGCCTGGCAAAGGGAGAGAGGCAGGAGCTTGTGGGAGAAGGAGCAGGAGTGAAGGAGGACTGGAGAAGTCGAGGGAGGACTAGATGGGAGAGCTGGTGAGGTCTGGTGGCGAGGAGGCGCTTGGGTCCCTCCGCCTGCCTGACGTCAGAGGGTGCCTGTGGGACACGGACTGGGCCAGTGACTGTGATTTGGAAAGGTTCGGGCCCAGCTCGGAGGAAGATGCTGCTGGACTCGCAGCAGACAGAAAGAACATCAAGGTAAAAAGCGCATGGCGTCTGCTCTCTGGAGTACGCTGCTATATCGGGTCTCCAGCTGCGACCTGGACCTGGGGTGTGTTTGTATCGCAGGCAGAAGCCCCCAGGCTGCCGTCTCCCCCGGCAAGGTGGAGAAAGGGCAGGAGACGGGATGCTTTCCGCTTTTCCCCCTTTCGCAGCTAGGACACGGCAGGGACCGCTGCAGCTTTACCCGTCGGCTCGGCAGCAGCGTGAGGAGCTGCACTCGGGTTTCCTCCCACCCAGCCCCAACTCTAAACCCACAACATTAGCCTTCCCAAAGACTGAGCTTATCTAAACTTAACTTCGAATTTAGAAAAGGGATGCTGAAGAAGGAAGAGAACCATTCTGTGTTTTCCCGAGGAAAAAAACATTCCCTTGCACTCTCCCCCTAGCCAAGTGGGATTAAATTGCAATTCCGGGTATGTACAAACATCCCCTTGTTTTCCCACAGCTGAGCTGGCTCTGTGGGGTTTACAGGTCATTACTGAAGTTTGGGTTGGTTTTGTAGCAAAAGGGTGACTCAGAGAACAAGTTCAGGTTATGTTATCATAGGATTATGTGGAGTTTTAGATGAAAATCTTCTTTAATGTCCTTGGGTCTTAGCCAGATGTCAAATTCCACTCTGAGCATCTACCCAAAGGGGTCAGCTGTGATAAGGCACAATTTGAACAAAATGCTTTTTGCTGTGGGCAAATAAAGTAGATCTCTGAATGCCGTGAAAGTGCAGAAAGACTGCTGCAGTGGCTTAGTGTAGCTGGTAACTTAGCTCGAGGGCTCCTGGGGCTGAGGGATACGGCTCTCAATTATTAGCAGCCTGTCCATTAAAATCTTTGAGTCTGAAGAGTTTCAGTTTGGCCACTAAATTGTTAAAAGATGTTAAAAGATGAGCAGTGGCTGGTGGACCGCTCTGGGTGATTTCTTTGCTCATGTTTAACGAAGCAACCAGAAATGCCGGTGCTGGGCTGAGCTTGCTTCCCGCCCCCATCAGCTCGCACATCGATAGGAGCTCAGCAAAAAGCATCCCGTATATCCCTGAACTTGCACGGGTGGAGCCATAAGCCAAGGCCAGGTCTGCTGTCTTTTTTCAGGGCTCTTCTGAATCTGAGCTGCCTGCGCGATTGCTGCAGCTCTCACCCTCCACCTCCTGCACAGCCTCGACCTTGCACATCCACCTTCTTTCTCTGACCGCCGATAAATCCTGCCTTACGTAGCTGAAACCCACCTTGCCTGCTGCTTAGCCAAGCGCCGATGGAAAGCTCAGCTCCTGCTGCCTGTTCTCCCAGCGAGGGCTGCGGGAGAGGAGGGCGCGCGCTGGGTGCGGAGCCGGGAGCGCTCCACTTGCCGTGAGGCTGCGATGTGATTTAAAGAGTTTCCTTTTGAGAAACTGGGTGGAGATCTTTGGAACATAATTCCTCCCCAGAGGCCCGTGAAAAGTTTTCTCTTCCCAGCGCAGGAAATAGGGAAAGGGGAGATGTGTCGCATGCGTTAATTTGAAAGGGAATTACATGCGTTCTCTTTTCTCAGCACTGATAACCCAGTCGCTGGTAAACGGTATCAACCTCCTACTCTGCAGACGTATTCTGTTGCTAAGAATACTTGCACAGACACATGTCAGTAGAACGAGAAATGTAGATAAAGAGCAATAGAGAAGTGGTGCTGCTCCTGGTGGGGCAGGGCTGTCCGAGGTCAATGCAGCCAATGTCAATTCAGGAGGTCGCAAGATGCCACCGCCTTCGTGTGCAGCGCGGGAAAGGGACAATGCATGGGATGGAAACATGGCCCTGGCAGCAGCTCCCCAAGGGACCACAAACTACCTGTCACTAACATACCCCATGTCATCAAATTATTTGGGATAGCTTAATCTGGGAAATATTGCAATCTCCTGGCTGACCTTGCATGGAAAGAAATATAGGTGGCATTCTGTGGTGCATGTAGTAATAATGTTATGCTGGCAGCTTATTTTTTGCTCGCTTCAGTTCATTTTCCCTTCATTAAAGTACCCCTGTGAATTGGGAAGTTTTGAATTACTTGGGGTATTTAGATCCAACAGCACTAGGGCGTTTTTGAGGACAAAGTCTGTGTCTGGAAGATGCAGACAGCATCATGAATCAAAGAGTAACTTTCAGACATGAATTCAGTAAAAATACTGCAGTTCTATCCCAGAGAGAGAAGATGAAGCCATCAGCTCTGGAACTGTTGAGTAGAAAGAAATAGAAAGTTTCAGAGTATTTAAAAAAAATCAAAATCTTTGCAAAAAACAGGAAAACTCTAGCTATTCCACAAAATATTACTAATATACATCAACAAGTGCATTGTCAAGCTTTTTGTCCAATGGAAAATACACAGGTACATCCCCCACTCTGCAGGGCCCTTTCTAAGGTGGCCTTTGCTGTAATAGTCAGGCTCTGATTTTACAAGCAGTCAAGCTATTGATAATGTAAAGAATGTGTGCACCAAATATAGACTAAAGTGGTGTTCAATTCCCCGTCCACTGAGCACTTCGGTGCATATATATGTATAAAAAAATATGTTTACATATCTCAGCAGTTGTTCATACAGTTGCAGGAGCCGGGCCTGGCTGGAGGGATGGGATTTGCCTCCGTGCCAGGGATCACAACGTGCTCTGCTCCATGGGGTAGAATCAGGCATTTCCAGCACCAGAGGGACAGAGAGGCAACGTGCGTTTCCAAATCTCCCTCCGACCAAAAGGAAACGCAGCAGCAACTATAGAAAGTCTAAGACGCACTGATCCAGGCACCAGAAAACACAGAGGGAGTCTCCTTTTGCTGGACGCTCAGGGATCCTGACGTGAAGCAACGTGAAAATAGATGATGAGTCCATGTAAAGTCTTGGCTATTTTGGTTGATGGAAAATGAGATGGCTCCTCAGCCCACTGGGAAGATGAAAATAGCATCCTGTGGTGCTTTGCTTTGGAAAATATTTGCAATATTTTTAGGAAAAAAAAAGGGAAAAGTCGGAGTTATGTTTAGTAACAGAAGTCCATCAGATCTCCCAAGCTGAAATACAAAGTGGACAAGAATATTGTCAGTGCTCCAAAATTATACAGGGCCCCTCACTATGACTCAGATTCCAGTTCAGTGCACGCTTAATGCCAACAACTTCCAGTATCCGTAAAAAAACCTCTTTTTAATGATAAACATCCTGGGTTGTGGTCAAAAGGTTCCGGGGAGAACGCTCTTGACTTCCTAATCAAGCAGTCTTGGGCGAGGGAAAAGCGCCTGTGGGGCAGGCGTTACAGGCGGACGGGCCGAAACGCCTTCTGCGCTCTGATCGTCCGAGACACGTGCATACATTAAATGAACACGTTGGAGCTGCAGAGACTAAAGCACTTTGTGCCTTTTTTTAAAAAAGATTCCTTGGATGTTCTTTTACTTCTCGCTCCGAGCAGCTGAGTGCTCTGCTCCTCAGCTCCCACCGCTGCTCTTCTCCAGGCAAGGGGGCGAGCAGCCTCCTGGGTTTGACAGCTCTCCCTTGGAAAGCAGTCGTGCTGCACGGCTCGTAGAAGTGAGTCTCTGCAGCTTAGGGGAAAAGGCAGAAAACGCCTCATGGAAGGAAATGCTGTTTGCCAAAAGCTCCCAACAACGGGGCACGGGCTGGGCAGAAAGGTGTCTTCTTGGTGGAAGCAGCTCGAAGAGCAGAAGCGGGGATGGGGCAGCTGCACCTTTGGCCCCAGGGTGCTGGCCCTGCACCCGTGCCCACCTCGTCCCAACCCTGGGGACCCCGGTTGGCCAGGCCCCACCCAAATGGGGCTGGGGAGCGTGGTCCCAAATTCCCACTGAAGTGTTGGAATAGGCGTCCAGGCAGGGGGGGAAGAGAAATTTTTAAAGCCCTGTCAAGGGACAGACTGCGCTGTGGGCTCAGCCCTTATTAGACGCAAGAGCATCCGAGCAGGACCACAGTCATGCCCCATTTGTAGGAAAACTTGACTGAAACTCGCACTTTATTAATAACAGAGAACCGCAACTACATGGTCCAACCCGTAAGAAAGCAAGCTCCATCAGTCCTCTGCCTCACAGGGCATCTTCTTAAATTAGCGTTTCGTAACCAAAAGCTTTGGTAGCACAGATAAAAGGTACTTTTAATGGCATGACTTTTATCTCAAGCCTCTCCCTTTAATTTCTACCACCTGGGAGCCTCGCAGAAGGTTTCCTGTACGCTGGATTCCCCTGACACATGATGAATTACTTGCACAGGGCTCTGGTAGCAGGGAAATCCCGGGAAAGGGGGTGAGAGAAGGATTAAAACAAATCATGGCACATGCACGGGAGCACAGCTCTATTTTCCTCTCGGAAAGGGCTGCTCCTAGGGGAGAAGGCGTGGTGACCACTGTCCGGCTGAACTGAGAAATCTGCTCTTTCATATGATAGACATATTGTATGTAAGGATATGTTGTCATATGATCTTTCATATTATTATATATTTATTTTATTGCATATGTATAATATCAGTAGGAAATGATAACTGACACACCTGTTGTTATTTCTGCAACAGCCTCGTGTGCCCAGCACGGTGAATCTGGGCACAGCAAAAGCCACTGCCCCTAAGGGGCCGGCGGTGTCCGTAGGGGACACGAGCTGCTCCCAGCCTGGGAGCCGTCCTGGAAACGCTTGATGGGCTGGGACGGGAAAGCGTTGTCGTCATGCACTTGTACGCTGGGTTGTGTTAGTGCACTTTTCTCCTACAGCTTGGAAGGCCTTTAGCCATGTATTTCTGATTAAGGTCATTTATATTTTATACCTTTTTCAAATTTGATGATACAGGAATGCTGTAGGCTCATAAATAATGTCTGCTGGTGCAAGACTACATCAATGCTTAATGAACTTTCTTCTGGGTCACGAGACGGAGCAATTGGCCACAACCTGCAGCCCTCGGCTGATCCCAGCTGAACTCCACTCCCACTGATTAGGTACTAAAAGCCCATAAATATCCACTTAGTGGGTGATTGCTTGGGAAGAGTGGGAGGTGGAGTGGGGCTGGGCTGGGCTGGGCTGGGCTGGGCTGGGCTGGGCTGGGCTGGGCTGGGCTGGGCTGGGCTGGGCTGGGCTGGGCTGGGCTGGGCTGGGCTGGGCTGGGCTGGGCTGGGCTGGGCTGGGCTGGGCTGGGCTGGGCTGGGCTGGGCTGTAGGGTGTCTGTGAAGATGGGAGCTGGCAGAGGTGAGCTGGATGTGGGTGTGTGGTTGTGCAGTGTGCCTGGGGGCCCCAGGTGCTGTGGCCCCAGCAACCTGTTTTGCTGATGCTTTCTGCCCTGGTATGTGGTCCTCTCTGCTCTCCTGTGCTGCCCTCCTGGCTGGAGAAAGCTGGGGGATCATGGTGCTGGTGCCAGCTCTCCTGAGGACCCGTGCATGTGCAGGCCCTGGCTCCAGGGGTGAGCGGAGGGATGTGGTCAGCAGGAGAGTGATGGGCCCTGCTGTGCCACCAAGGCAAGGTGAAAGCGTAGGGTGTGGGAGGCTGCTTGTCCTCCTTGCTTCCAAGACTTTGATCAGGAGCTGAGGAGAAACATCAGGTTCCCAGCCCTGCTGCAGGGCACCTCAGGTGGAGGACAGGTGGGTGTTGTCTGTTGGAAATGGTAAACACACCTGACATTCTCTGAGTGGCCTTGCTGCTTCTCTTCATCAGGCAGTGCAGCGTTTGCCACCAGAAGAAAAATCTCCTGTTAAAGAGAACAGCTTGTGGCAGCTGTGGGATGAGTGAAGAGGCCAGTTGCATTGCTGAGGGGACCTGTGAATTTTCATTTAAGTGAATGAGATGCCACATGGGTGCTGGAGGAGGGAGAACTGGGCTGTGGGTTCTGTGCAGCATCCCCTTCCTGCGTGCCTGCTTGTGGGGCTGGTGTTTCATCGTGGGGAGCAGACTGCGGTCTGGGTGGATGACTCTGTAAGTGCAGGCCTGATCCAGGCAGAAAAGGGATGGGGACTGAAGCCTCCTGAAGCTGCTGTGAAGTCAGACCTGCAAGAGTAATGGGAGCTTGAGGCTACAGGTGGAAGGGGTGAAGAGGTGTGGTGGGAGTGAGCAGCTTGGGCTGACATCAGGGGTCTCACTGAGAACAGAAGCTTTGGTGGTCCATTTTCCAAAACTCTTTTGCTCTTAATAGGAGAGCAAGCTCCCTATCAAAGAGCACCCTCGGAGAGAAAATGTGTGATTAATAATGGTCTGGAGTCAGAAGGGGCACAGGGTCACTTTTGCTACTGGATGTTGTACCGTAAGCCCTGAGCCAGCTCCTGGAGCAGGATCAGTGCTTGGCAGCTGTCACCAAGCTGATCTGTTCTGCTGGACCCTAGGAGAAGGGGAGGGAGGAACACAGAAAATGTGGGATGGAGGACGCCTCATGTCCCAAGGATAAGATGGGCTGGCAGGTTGCTGTAGAAATGCAGTAAGCCTGGATTTTTATTTTTAAATGACACATTAACTTCAAAAACAACTTATTAAACTGGTTGAAGGCAGGCTGGAATCAGCAAGTGCATCATCTGAAGTGGGACAACTGTCATGCAGAGATGTGACACAGCTTGATGAGAGGCAGGAGGGCAGGCAGGATGGGGAGCGATGGCAGCTGAACTCCCAGGAGGTCAGGCTGGCTCTGTGAGGGCTGTGGGAAAGCCAGCAGACCTGGGGGAGCAGGTGAGTTTGGAGACCCATGTGTGGAGCCACTAATTTCCCTTTTGGAGCCTGTAATATGCTATTTCACACAAGAGCTTCCTTGGCCGCCAGCTTATGAAAACCTCTTTGGCGCCTGTCCTGCTCCAGACATCCTCTAACCCACAGCCCTGACCTCAGTATTGAGCTTTATCTCCAGCTTGCTCCTTCCTCGGCTGTTCTGCACCACGCTCGCTGCATGCTTTGCACCCCAGCTGCACCTGCAAAGCTGATTAGGTGCTGATTTTGGCTCCTGAGTCCTGATACGTGGACAGGGCTGACCGCCTCTGCAGGTGGGGCTGGCAAGCCCAGGTGGTAGGAGCAGTCCTCGGGAGTGTGCCACATCCCGACACTTGCCGATCCTCTGGAGACACTGCCAAATGGCTCTCTGCACACGACCTGAAATCTCGGGGATTTCTCTTCCCCTCATTTAGGGGAAAAACAAGCTAGGCACCGATTTGTGGTTCCCTAGCAACACCACTTGCTCTAATTTCCAATTTTTTTTCTTTGGGGGGAATGTTTGTATGTTATGCTCTGAGCCACAGAAATGCATCGTCTTCCAAGACGACACGTACACGAAACACCAGCCGCCAGGCGAGGAGCGAGCCCCGGGAAGGCGCGCGGCATCTGTGCGTCGCGTGCGCAGGCGCCGGCTGCCCGGTGCGCTCCCGGCACCGCTCGCGTGAGGACAGCACGGGCTCGCAGGCCGCGGGGCCAGGGACAAGCTCAAACTCCAGGAACAAATTAGATGGTAAGAGAAAGAAAAAAGATCTGTCCTGGCCCTTCAGGAGTCCAACAGGGGCTGGGAAGCATGGGCAGGGTCACACTACTCTGAAGTGAAAGCGAAACCAGAAATTCAATGGAAAACTGAATTTCAACAAGAAGGAAATGAGTGTAAGACACAATGGGGAGGAAGAAAAAGGGGGAAAATTCCAGTTCCTCGCTCAGTATCCAAACTAAAACTTGGCTAAATCCTTTGTCCTCTCGACTTTGAGAGCCTGGGGGGATTTGGAGAGGAACAGCATTGCAGCAGGCACCAAGAAACACAGCCCTTCTTTTGCAACCCTGTTGTCTTGCCTGGTTCAGGAAACAACTGGCACTTGTGAGGATGTCTCAGCCCAAGGGATGCTGGAATCTGATCTCTACTTGTGCAAAGGCCTTTCTAAAACCGTCTCTTCTGAAGGATTAATCTTGCAGGCGATGCAGAGCACCTTCGTTCCATGGTGGCTCCTTTCGGAGCAACCTGTTTTGCACCTTTGGGTGCAATTCACTCAAGTCCACTACTTTGAAGTGGCAGAGTCTCGAGGCAAACTACGTTCAGGGGTTTTACAGCGATGCTAGCTAACTTCCTTCTCCAGTGGCGACCTGGCAAACTACTGGGGCCTCAGGTAGGGGAAATTCCCTGCTGGGTGGGTTGAAAAGAGGTTTCCTGGGAAGGTTCGTTCCCCTTTCCTGCTGCTCCCCATCTGCAGGTTCCTCCTGCCCAGGGTGACACCCGCCTAGTTAAAATACAGGGGAAATTATTATGGTTAATGGAGTACCCAGCTCTCCAGGACTAATGGGTGATTTTAAACGCACAGGAGGTTTTATTAAATAAGTCAACCATGAACATGTAAGAGAAGATTACTGCAAGTAAAAACAATTATGTACTTAAACAAGGAGGGGAGGAATTTTAAGGGCATATTTAAAGTTATTTAAAGACGTTTAAATAGGTGATTCTGAAAGGTTAGTGGAAAGATTAGTTTCAGCAAATTGCTCATCAAGCCAAGTTTGAAAAATATTTGGCAGCCTGTAGAGAGGCTGCTGACAAAGCTTTTCAGGTTAAAGATGACGGCGGAGCCTGACAGGTGCTCAACTGGTGTTTTGGAGGTTGCTTTGTTTTATTTGCAAATAAACCCTCACCCGCTTGCTTTTCTCATCTGTCCCATAGGTGTTTGGCCAGATGTGCTGCTGCTTCCCACTGGCCCTTGTCGGTCCCAGTTGCTGTTGCTGATTTTTCCTGGGATGGAGGGGACTCCGGAGACCTCTCCTGGGCAGCACTCAGGGCAGAGGTCAGGATAGCTCCATCCTCCCCGTGATCTGGTGGCTTTTAAAATATTAAGCAGATGGCTCTCTGCCGTACTTCCCCTCTGGCCTGCAGTGCCTTGTCCCTGAAGGCTTGCACGGTGGGATGCCACCTCTCCGGGTACCCAGGCACGTAGCCACCGAACTGTCCTCCTGCCACCGCACCTGGCCTGCAGCTATCGCACCCACTTCTCCCAGCCCTTACCTGCAGCTCAGCAGTCTTGTTCCCCTCACCCCCTGTTTTTCTACAAAATTGAAATGTTTTCTTTTGATTTTTATCCTCTTTATGCTATGCAAAGCTACAGCACAAGAGCTGGGGGGGGGGGGCGGGAATTCAAACTCTTATTAGCTGGCACAGTTCAGTGTTTCTTCTCTGGCCTGAAAACGTCAAGGTGGGATAGCTGAGGACTGGGATCTTCCTCTGTACCTCATGCTGAATTTCTCTGTTCCTCTTGCCTTGCCGAGGAGCAGGCTAGCCCTGCATGTGCTCTAAAACTGCAATTTCCCGGTCTGCCCAAATGTTCCCAGTCAGCTGCGTGGTCTCTGAATAGCCTTCAAAATAACAAATAAGCAGGCAAACCTCTAGACATGCATTTTGGGAATAAAAACCCTGAAGCCTAGATGTTTATTCAAGTTATCCAAATCTTGTAGGCCTGCGGCAGGGCTGGGAGCCTCGGGGGATGCTGTGCCCTGACGACAAGCTAGAGAAATAAGAGAAACTCCCTGGCTGCGGAGGGACCAGGGCCTCATGCCTGGAGGAAACGGACCCCCTGTTGCTCCGGCAGCCCCGGCATTTGCGTGCCAGAAGGATATTCAAGCCTTGCCGGTCTGAGCTGAGGTTTCTGGCTATTGATCCTGCCTTTTGCAAGTCTGCTGCGTTTTGCTGCTGTAGCTCTCTAGAGTCCCCAGGGACTGCGTAACCCGCGGTGTGACAGGTATCCTCTCCCTTCTCCTTTTCGGTGGTGGCGTAATTCGTTTTGCAGCTGAGAGCTGGGTGACCTTATTGTGTGAGACGCTCTGGAAGCGGATAGAAAATGTCAGCTCTGACAGAGATTAAAGCACCCTTAGTGGGTGATTTTCCAGGTATAGGACAAAGTCAAGTCACTGTGCAGATTGTCACTTAGTTGAAGATCCTTGTCTGCTCTCACCCAGCTGGCATCACCCTCTCGCTGCCGCCTCCGACATCCTTCCGGCATCCCTGCCGAGGGCCTGGGAAGCGCAGCTTGCTCAGCTTTGCCCAACTTCTGCCTCTTCCCCGTTCACATCTCTGTTAAATGAATTAATAAGCTAGGATAGGAGAAGCCCAGGACTGCCCCGAAATCCCAGAGCCCTCGGGGACTTCTGCTGCTGGAAAAGGAGGTTGGCTTCTGGGAGAGCAGCCTCCAAACTGAGATGCCTCCGAGATGAGGGTTTCAGTGAAATATGGTCGAGTAGCTTTTCTCTTTAGGACTTTCACTATGATGAGGGATTTTTTCACTATAGTCAAAATGATCATTAGAGTAACTCTCTTCTACCTACCTTAAGCCCATATTCCCATAGCCTGGAAAAGGAGAAAGTACAGCTTGAATGAGTCCCCAAACCTTCTCGAGTCCCTCCTGTTGTCCACAAGATGCTTGAACCCAGGATGTCAGTCAGTGCTAACCTTAGAAGTGATGCACTCACTTCTCTATTTTCACTTCCAGATAAAATGAGGATATAAAATTCGGTTGCTTTTTATGTTAAAAGGAAGGTGTAAAAAAAAAAAAAAAAAAGCTTAAATGAAGATCTACATTGCAATGGCTCCCCTTGGTCTTTGTCTTAAAGATGCAAGAGATGCTCTTATATGTCATGTTATCCCATTTGTTCAACCTCTGCAGTGATGTTTAGAAACAGTCTTATGATTTTACCAGCCTGTTTTAGTGACCTGCATCCAGCTCAAGGTTCGTGGAGATTTCATCTCTCCCTTGTACTTCAGGGATGCACAGCATCAGCCTCGTGTCTCTCCCCGTGTAAGCGTAGATGTTATTCGCAGTCCCCCAACAAATAGGGGACCCCTGGAGAGAGCAGAAATAACAGCCTGTAATTGCAGCAGGCAGTATTAATGAGAGCAGCCTCCTGGCAGGGAAGAAAAGCACTGGAACGGCGTAGATAAATGTCCATCGGGCATGGATAGATTGGGGGGACCCTGCCCGGGCACGAGTGGGGGGGATGGGTGCCTCTTGATGTCTCTCTTGGTGCCCAGGGACACAAGGGAAGAGGCATTGGTGGAGGGATAATGCGTAAAATCCCTTCAAAGAACAAATCTTGGCTTTTGTCTTCTGCATCCGCCAGCCTTGCTAGCGGCGCAGAGGAGAGCAGGGCGCTGGAGGGGCGAAGAAGCTGCGAGCCCTAATCCTCGTGGTATTTCTTGTGTTGTACTGCACCTTCTCATCTGAATATTGCAGCTAAGGAGCTGCCTGTACCAAGGGGCAGGCGTACAGCAAAGCCCCAGCACATCAGAA
The DNA here is from genome assembly GCF_036370855.1 of Dromaius novaehollandiae. NCBI lineage: Eukaryota > Metazoa > Chordata > Aves > Casuariiformes > Dromaiidae > Dromaius > Dromaius novaehollandiae. The sequence continues at coordinate 4,034,971 of NC_088110.1, forward strand.
AAGGCCCAGAGAAGGGCACGGGGCATCATTATTTGGTTATTTCTCCCAACTTCAGTTGAATCCCCTCCAGTTCTTGTGTTAGTGGGCAGAAGTGTTAAAACGGAGAGGAGCAGGAGTTTGTGGTTCTTGGTGGACCCCTTGCTGCGGGCTGCTGTGAAAGCTAAAGGGGCGGTTGGCTCAAAGCATTGAGGCAAACCCGCGGAGGGCTGGCCCACCATGGGCTGTTAAGCCCAGCGGTGTAAATACTGCCTCTGCTATATGAGAAAATAGTCTGTTCATGCTGCTCTCGTCTCTTTTCCCTAAGCCTGAGTTACGGAGCACCGCTGGAAACCGGGGCGGCCGAAGCAGGGCCGTGGGAACCGGAGAACGTGCCCGTTGGTGGACGCGGGAGGGGAAGACAGAGGTGCAGCTGCCCCGGCAAGGTGCTGCGCTGCGCTGGGCGATCCCGCGCGTCGCTTGCGCTGGCGAAGGAGAGCTCCCACCGTGAGGTCGGCAGCAGGTATGGACAGAAAGTACGCCCCAGGCGCGGCGTGCAGGACAGGGCTGGCTCCCCGGCGCGGGAGGGAGGGCGGACAAGTCCCGCTGGAGATCTCCGTTCTGCCGTCCTGGGCGAGACACGGGGACCGGGTGCAGCCTCCCGCACCTCTGCTCTCGGCCGCCTCTCCTGGTTTTGACGGAGGGCGGAATAAAATATTCTGTGCTGCTTCTGAAGCAATCATTAAAGGGAAAAGAAAAGCAGAGCGAGATGAAAGGCTGCCCTATATATTGCAGCTCTGTATTAGGCAGTAAATTGCAGTCAAGCTGGCTAAGGGCTGCGCAAAGGAGCACACCTAGGCAGAGTCCTTGACGGAGAAGTTTGAAAGATGTCACGGTAATGACTAAGTAGCTGTAAGAGACCAAGGGCTGGGGATGACGGATGCTCGGACACAGGGGACACGCGCTGGGGTTTGTACTTTGACAAAACAGCTCAGATTTCCCTGCATCAGGGTGGCAAAGTAAAACGCACGACTCAGCTGAAAAGCCCCGAGATGTTTGTTTTCCTTTGATTTTCACTTTGAAACAATATTTGGAAGATTTTTTTTTAATGTGTGACCTAACGGGCTGCCAACACATTTGTTCTCTTCAGAGAGTTATTTATTTTCCGCATGGAAGGCGTTTGCCCCCTTTGACCCCCGGACGCTGGTCGCGGCCGCCTGAAAGGGCACTTTTTGGCGAGTAGGCTCGCTCCCCGGTAAATACCCACGTCCCTGCACTGCCACTCATGAACGCCCCAAACCCCCGGTTTCTGCAAAGAGACGGCTCCCACCAGTGCGCGAGGCAGCCGGAGCGAGCAGCTCCTCTCCAAGCGCACAGGGGAGTGGAGAGAGGCGCTTTCCTATTTTTTTAATTATTTTTCCATTTCCATCTTTAATAATTCCGGTTACAAAGCATTTATCCAGAGGACCGGCAGTCCCAAGATGCCCTGCCTTGGACCTCACACCTCGGATAGAGCAATATTTCCTCTTTTAGCGCCCAGGTAGCCGGGTCTACCCGGCTCCTCGCTTTCTGCGCAGGAGCACGGCTGTTTCATAACTGCCACTTGGGCTCTGGCAGGGAGTTCTGCCTGCTCTCCGGAAGCGAAACCACAAATGTCAGTTCTGCACAGGTTTTTACGGCTGTGATGGACTGCTCCAAGATACCAGGTTTACAGCTGTACAAATGGGTTGTCCCTTAGGGAAAAGCCCTGCTGGGTTTCACAGCAGTTGTCAGCTCCTCTATAGCTTTTATTTCTTTTTTAGCAACGTAATGGAATTTACAGCATGGATATGGTTTTGCATTAAATTTCTTTTGCACGTTGCCTTTAAAGGCCTGCCAGGGGTGCATGATTTAGCTCTTTTATATTGATGAGTATACCTTTGCATGCAAATTCGTAACTTAAAATTGTAAATTTAAGTGTTTCACCTTTACTGCTGTTAGGAGTGTTTTCCTTAAGCTGGAAACATAATCCCGACCATCAGACTGAAACGTGTGAGAACGTCCTTGCCTATGGAATAAGCGTCCCGGCTATTTAAAGCACACTGAAACAAAGATTTCTATATCGTTCTTTTGGCTTAGTTTTATACCAAGCGCATCATTTCCGATGACTAGCGTGGAGCAGAAGCTGAATTTTGAGTGTGTCTAAAAACGGCTTGTTTACGATCCGTGGCGGTATTCCTCCTGCCTAGACAGCAGTTTGCAGAGTGGCGCGGGGCTGTTCGGAAAAGCTGATTGTGGAAAACCCTTTACTTTCCGCTGGGCGCAAGGCTGAGCACTGCCGCTCGTGCTGCTCTCGTGGGGTTCGTTTCCTCCGGCTGCTCTTCACAGCAACGGCGGCAGCACCAGCAGGAGCATCGGCACTTTTGCTGCTTGCAGGATCCGGCGGTTTGAGGAGCACGTGCTCGTCGCGGGGTCTCTGGGGCTGCGGCGCGCTCGCCCCGGCAAGGCCCACGGGGAGCTTGCAGCAGGTCACTTGACTCTTGCCTCAGTTGAGGCAAGCGATGTGCTTAGATCAAGTCCATGGTCAAAGGAATTGGCAGAGGGAGGCTTGGAGAGGTCGTTTTTACCTGTTCTGGTTTTGATTATTCTCTTGATCTGGAGGGAAAAAAAAAAGAAAAGAAAACCTTCCGACTGACAGTTTTTGCTCCTTTTTTTGTGTATTTGGAACCACAGAAGAAGAATTTCCTCCTTCTAGGTCCAGAGGTGCTGCCTTACTTTTTCTGAGTGTTGAGGGAAGACTGAAAATACCAGGGAGTGAAAAGTCTTGATTTAGAATGAGAGAGGAGGAAGAGAGATGTCTCAGTGCTGCTTCCTTAGGACATCTCAAAGGCGGCCTTGCAGAGACCACCACTGGCGGAGAACCGTGTGTCCCTGTCCTGGATACGGACGGGGCCCCGGGTCATAATTTTCCAAAGCTGCTCAAAGAGTAGGGGAAAAACCAGCAGGGAGCCCTGCGCCGTGCTGCTGGGGCGAGACACCCCGGGCAGGTACAAGGCACGGCAGAACTAGGCTGGGCACCAGGAGCAGGTGAAAGAAAACCCCACCTTTATTTGCCTGAGCAGAACTCAGTGCTGAGAAACAGCTGTCCCTCCAGGTCGCATGCTCAGCCTTCAGCTATTAATGGACGCAGCATTTTGGGAGATACAAGCCCATGTGCACTTGCGCCTTTCAGAGGGGGCTGCAATGGAGATGGGTGCAGGAGGGTCCTCTGCTGACTGGTGAAGGCTGTGCCTGTTGCATCCATCCTCATTTTAGAGGCATTTATGCCCCTGCTGCTTGCTCATGGGCTGAAGGAGCCTGATTTGCCATCAAAGTTTTAATGTGCTTTTGCATTGCTGCGGTCCCCACCGTGCACATCAGCTCTGGCTGCCCCCGGGGGCTGTCAGCTCCCGGAAAAGTGAGCAAAACCGTAAAGCTGCTTTCGCTCAATTTATGTGAAATAATGCACCTAGGTCCTGGTCTCCGCTGAGCCTCTGGCGAATGCTGCTGCTTGGGCGTTTCGGCACCCCGGCGTCTCACCGGGCAGCTCCCCCCCTGCTCCGCACAGGAAACGAGGAGCCCGTGAGCCGCGGGCGGCAGCGCTGCCGCTCCCCGCTGGTGCCCCAACTCGGCAGGGCACGGCAAGGCGGTCGCGGCACCCCGCGCCTCTGCATCCCTCCTCGTGCCACGGGGCTCCCCGCAGCGAGCAGACGCCTGAGCTGGGCCTTTGCGGCCGCGTCGCACGGACCTGCCGGAGCCCAGCGCGGGTTGCACCAGTCAGCCGGTACCGCAGGCTGTTCCCCGGGTTAATCACGGGACTATTTTGATCACTTCATTGAGGGAAAATTGCTCAGACAATTTTTTCTTTAAGCAAACCTACAGTAATTACAAAAATAATCAAATGTTAACATTTATATAGGAAAGGTCTCATGATTAAATATTTCAATGGGTTGCTCTTCAGTAATGCAAAACTAATCAACTTCCAGATGATATTTAAGAAGAATTGTGCATGGCTTAATATCATAATTTCAATAGACCGGGGTTTAAAAGACAGCTAATTATAAAATAATCCTTTTATGTTGTGTAAAACATAATTTTAAAGCAGATACTCAGTACAAACATGGGTTTTTCCTTAGTGATTGCGGTAATTAGCTGGGTGCTGATTTCAAATGAGAGCGCGAATCAGCGCGGGGCTCCCGGGAAGCGTCACGGCAGCGAAGCCGCTTCGGCGTCCGCTTAAACCCCTGACTCCTGCCCGCCGGAGCGAGCGAGGACCAGGGCCGGGCGGCGAAAGGAGGGACCACAGAGACGGCAAAATGCTTGGATGATGACCGCGAGGCCCGTGGAAGTCCCTCTCCGCAGACGGGGGCACAGATGTGGGGGCAGCCGAGCTGCAAGGTGCCACGCGGGGATGGGAGCCGTAGCCGGATGCCACCCCCTGCCTTGTTGATCCGTGAACATCCTTTGCCATTTCCACGTCTTTCTAAAAGATGTTTCTTTGAATAGAAAGCCAGTAGGTTGTTTCTTTTCCTCTTGCTGTCGGAAAGGCTCTCGCGCTCCCGGCTGGCTCCGGGCCACGGCACGTCAGCTCCTCCTCCGGAGCCGCTCTCCTCCGCCGGAGCTGTCGGCTCCTCAGCCGAAGCCAGCGCGGTGCTGAGCGCTGCCGGACGGACGCGGCGGTGCCTGGCGCTCCCTGCGCGGCCGGTCGTGCCGCCGAGCCGGAACAGCCAGCCCCATCTCCTGGCGAGAGCTCCAAGGGCTCCGCGCGCCGGCGGCGAGGAAACGCAGCCCGCGCGTCCCCGCTTACGTAACCGCGGTGGTTTTGCGACCGCGGCCGGGCTGGAGGAGGTGTATGTCGGGAGCGGGAGGGCCTGCGGGCGAGCGTGCGTGATGCTGGCAGCGGTGCCCGAGCTGCTGCTGCTCCAAGCTCTGCTTCCCGCTCCGGGGCGCCGGCTGCGGGGCAGCCCCCCGGCCTCGCTCCTGCTCTCGGTCCCCCAAATCCCGGGGGCACGGGTCAACGAAAAAGGCCCTTTCTGTACCAAAACGCCACCTTCCTGAGAGCAGCCTGGGCAAAGCCCGTGATACAGGTGGTGGTTTTTTACTGTTTTTATGCTCCTCATCCCTGCACCAGGGGAAGCGGAGGCCTGGAGCCGCCCGCCTGGGCGCTGCCCCCGAGCCCACCCCGCCTATCTTTACGGCTTAGCTTTAATCCCACGATTAGTCCCTTCGTTTGGCTCCGCTACAAACTTCTTAGGTCGGACGCACAAAGCGCACAAGTACGGGCTTAGCTGCGGCGCGAGGTGCTGCGGCGCGGGGTGCTGCTGCGCGAGGCCGGCTGGCGCGGAGCCCCGCAGCGCCTCGGCTCGGGGCCGGCCCCGGGGAGGGTTTCGGACCCCATTGGAGGGTGTCCCCTTCCTGCAGAGGAAAGGTGCCGCGTCCCGCTCTGCCGTGCCCCCCGCAGCCCCCCAGCAGCCCCTTCGCGAGAGCCGGCTCTGGGCGTGCAAAGCGAGCGTGCCGTTTTCACGAGGTCTTCGGGCTTCACAGCTCCGCTTTTTCCCCTCTTCCTGAGGCCGAGGGAAAGCAAAGAGCAACGGGAACCGGCTGCAGAAGCATCGCTGCGTAAAAATTGGTCAGTCTGCCCGGGTCTGCCTTGCTGCTGCCCTGCGTTGCGCTGGCATCACAGCTTGGGCGGTAGGGCCTCGCTCTGCTACTGACTGGGAAATGTTTGCAACCGATACGAAAATATCCCCAAATGACCCAAATTGCCGACGAGTCAACAGAGCCGTTTAAAGGACCGAATGGGAGCGGTAAAAAGGAGCAAATGCAGATGACGTTGCCTATGAGAAGTGCAGAGACAGCTCAGCTCTGACTTGTTCCTTGAATTATAAATAATGAGTATATTTAGTTACTCTGTGCTTCTGCTTTCCTGATAAACTCTGCGAGCGTTGCTTGTCTTCGCTGGCCTGCCTCCTCGGGAGCGCGAGGGCGGATTTGTTCTGGTTCCTGTCACATAAAATTGGGATCCGCTGAGCATGTCACTGTCGTGGTCTGCAAAAATGTCACTGCGTTCACAAATACGGGAGCACGTAAGAATTTTGTTTTCTATTCAGCGAAAGCATTGCAAGGAAGGAATAGCTTTTTGTGCTCAAGACTGCTCATTTTTTAATGTGCGCTTAACGCACGGTCTGCTTTGAGTGTTCTGCGTTGCGTCCTCTGCCGTCTCACAAGCGCTTACCCTGCCCCGTGAGGGCGCGGGAGGGAGGGCGGAAGAAGGGGAATGATGGAAACACCGTATTTTCTGTCACGTCTAAAGCCTGAAACAAAAAAAGAACCACAGTTTTCCAAAGGGGAGGAAAGGAAATGGGGATAAGAGAAAGTGGAGGGAAAAGGAAAAAGAACTGTAACTGGAATCCTGTCTTGGTTTTGAACTTCACTGAAAAAACGTAGCATTTAGAGAACTTAGCATACAGAGTACAGCCCTTTGCGTTCTGTAAAAGGCAGTTTTCAAGGGGAAAAAATTATCGTCAGTTCAACAAATTTTACACTGATTTCAAAATCCAAATCCTTTCACTTACAGCCTCTTGAATAAAAATAATGTTCATGCCATAGCATCATGTATAGGCGGCCTTGGTTAGGGCCACCGCTGGGCTGAGACCTCGGAGTCCAGCTCGGCAGGGACCGAAGCTGATCAATGCACAGGCTGGCTCCTGTATGGAGGAAGCAGATGGGATTTTGCCAATAAACGAGTGCTCAGCTCATTCCACCGCATGTGATTCAACTTGCTTCCCACCGGGCAGGACAATTGGAGGCAGGAGAAAAGAAAATAACGGGAAGTCGGTGAAGGAAGGACTGCAGGAAAGAGCGGCGTGACCGAACACCGTGACACGACGCCACATCCAGCAGTACAAGCTGTCTCAGCCCACAGAAAGAGCCGAGAAATTATTTGTATTTCTGCTCTCAGACCTAGCACCCAAAAGCTCATTTGTCCTTGCTGTTGTTGCAACTCGTCCGCTGGGCATTTTGGCCAGGAAGGCTCGCGGGAGATGGGCGGTTGCCATCTCAGCAGCTGGAGACTTTACTGGAAGTGCAAGCTGAGTAGCTGAAGCAGGAGATGGGGGCGAGTTTAGTGCTAAACAGAGAGTTGCCAAACAGCAGAAGTCACAAATTCATCCCTGCATGGCACTGGCACTGCAGGACTCGCCCACGGGGCGGGAGAACAGCAGCACTGCGGGCGCCCAGACAGATCTTCATGCTTTCAACCTGGTATTGAAAGTCCTGAGACATAAAATGGAAAGGATGGCATGGATCTTCAAGCTCCTTTTCTACCAAGGAGTCTCCTCATAAGGTCCCTTCTGGCAGTTTATCAAGGTCCATCTCCTTTGTAAAACTACTAAAAAATCAAAAACACTTGGAAGGCATCAGTGCCTTTCTTCTTGAAAAACTTCATCCTCCTGCTGAGAAAGCACATTCATTTTTCTAGTTATTTTAAAGCCATTTCTTCTTGCTTTTGTCACTAGGCAAGACACCCAGGAAGAGAGAGGAGCCAGAAGTCAATAACTTCTCCCCGTTGGCCTTGGCGCCAGGGAGGGACACAGCTGGAGAAGGAGGGATGTTTCAGCCCTCCTTCGGCCCATGCTCGAGCCAAGACTCACCCACCACTACTGAGTCAGCCAGGCACTTCTCCACGGTTATCTTCCAGGACAAAAAAGCAAGGATTACAAGAGACGACAGAGCACAGGCATGGTCCTGGGGCAGCAGCATCTCCTAAACGTTCATATCCATACCCTTCGTCCTATTGCCTCTACATCTCATTTAGGTCCCGCATGGCCCTGGGGAACAGCGCTCCCGTTTCTTCCTCGCTCACCCTCGGCGTCTCCGCAGTCTGCAGAGAGAAGGAGGCTCTTCCCGCGGGCGGCTCGCGTCGGGAACGCGGGCAGCGAGACCCGGGTGCGAAGTTAGAGGCTCAGCGGGAAGGCGTTGGGGTGTTTCTGTGGGAGGATGCCTGTGCTCCGAGAGAAGCTGGTCAGTCGCCCGTGCAGCGGACGGCGGAGCGAGGAGTTCCTGGCAGAACGGCTGCCGGCACGGGGCTTTTACTGCTTCACGCCAAATATCCGCAAGCCGCGCACAGCCCGAGCGTTTACAGCACATGCATATTTAATGGCCAATAATGGGCTTTCTCTGTCGATACCACTCACAGATCTCTTTCCACCCTGATACATTTTCAGGTTAAATAAACGTAAGCCTTTGGGATGCATCCAGCTCTGGCAGCGTCTGGGGAGAAAAGGAGCCGGACCAACGCTAGCAGTTAATGGCTACGTGCTGGTGGCCTCCCCTGTCTTGAAGGGCCTCTAAGGACAGGGCTTTCCTCTCTTTGGGCAACCGGCGCCTTCGCTGCACCTCCGGCGACGCAGCCAGCTCCAAGGCCACGCATCCAAGTGCGGATCTGTCCCAAGGGCCAGGACAGCAAATTTCTCCACACGCCCTCGCCGAGGTCCCCGGCCGCTCGGAGCAGAGTAAAGCCCCTTACCGGGGCCGGGCCGGGTTGTGCCGGGAGCGCGTGGGCAACGCCAGCGAGAAGAGACGCCTCGGCGCTGCGTTGGCGGAGCGCTTGCAGCCGCTGCCGTGCCGGCGGTTCGGCCGGGGGCTCGAGGTGCCCGCGGGCACGGGGCGAGAACCCCCCTAGCCAAAGCATCGCCTAATCGAAAGCCTAAATCCCATGGCGGGCACGAAGCATTGGCACGTCCTCCGACACTCAGGGCACCCTTGGGACCGTGCCGAGAGGTCCTGGTGCCAGGGACCTGCCGGCTGGGCTCGCCACGGGACCGGGGCCGCTCCCCGGTGCTCTTTTCCCGCGCCGGGTGCCCCGCGCCGCCGCCGCCGGCTTTCCTCTGCCCGGCCTATTTCGGGGCTCCTAAGCAGCACGCTCGGCATTAGGGCTATTAATACCCCCGCTATCCTATTCGGGAGCCTGCGCTGCCTCTAAGCTGTCATGTAACGCTGGGCCGGGGCCAAACTCGCCTCGGACGAGGGAAAACGCGAGTGCTTGTTCGCCGCTCGGGCACCAGCCGGGGCGGCCGCGTCCCGTTTGCAGCCCGGTTTAACCCCTCTGCTCCCCGGCGTTTGGCTCGCGCAGGGCTCAGGCATGGGATTGACCCAATGGCCAGTTCAAGCGCTTACGGTCCCTCTGCGCTAGCCGTCGTGAGAGCTCCCGCTTAATCTCTGTTATCTGTGAAAAGAAGATAGTGGTGATTTAGAGAGAGAGAATGAGCATTTTTGGAGGCCAAAATAACCATTATGGACAAACAGGGAAAATGAAATCCTTGGGCTATGCTGCTGAAATCCCGGTCTCGGCAGAAGCCGCTGTTTCAGCATGTGATTATATGCACGCTTTTACCCCCAGTCCGAGCGACGCGTCTGAATTAATTCACTGTTTTGCAGCAATGCTCCGACACTGGGTTCACAGACAGCAAAATCCATTTTGCAAACTTATTAAAAGGCGGTTCCCGCGGCCGTGAGCCCTGGCTGTCCCCTTCCCTGGCGTGAGCCACCGGGCCGAGGGCAGCGACCTGGGCTTTCTCTCTCCTCGGCCACGATTTTCCCGTGTGACCGTGCACAAGTGACTTTGGTCCCTTCTCCCTCGGATCCCCATCTGCTCCACGGGGATACGAATATTTTCTCTCCAGCTTCTTCCTCCAGGATAACTCAATGGCAATGCCAAGAGTTTTGCCTGCCTTCGATGCGCTAGAAAATGGAGTAGGTCCTTTTTCTAGGGTATTTTGGATGCTGGGCGGTCGGAGATGCTGCTGAGAGAAGACGAAGGGTAAGATTTGTCGTCAGCGTTATGCAGGGAAGTTGAGGCAAGCTGCCAAGCACAGAGATGCTGTCCAGGCAACGGCCCCGCCGCCGCCCCCGGGCAGACCCAGCCTTGCCCGTTTACTGAGATGACGGAATTTGCCCCTTTTTTATCTACGAGACCTTGCAAACAGCAGCTCGGGGGGTTATTTACATTTTTTGAATGAGGACATGGTGATTTTCAGCAACTCCTCCTTGGCCGGGCTGGTTTCATCCGCGGGCTCGCGCGGAGGCCCTGGGACCCCCTCGCAGGTCGGAGCTGGCAGTTTCCAGGCGTGCAGGATGCTTCATGTCAACGTTTCTTTTCTTCTTTTTTTTTTAAACTTAATTTCTGCGGGTTTCTGGAATAGCGAGCGGCATCTGATTATTAAAAACGCTGCTGGCAGCCAGCCCACAGCCTGCTTACGCATTAATCTCCCCCGACAGCTGCGGCCGAGGGAGCGCGCGGCCGCGGGGACCGGCCCCTGCCCAGCTGCCCGGTGCCCCTCCGCGCTCTCCCGCCGGCCCTGGGGACGGGCGGCTGGGGCCACCTCGTCGCCCACGGGCATCCGGCTCATCCCGTATTTTCGGCGGGCAGTTTGGCGCGAGCGGTGCGCTGCGGCTCCCGTTTCTGCCGGAGCGACGTGGGGAGATCACGCGCTCGGAGGGCGGCGAGCCCGGGCTGCCGCTCGTCTCCGGAGCTCGAGCCAAGAGCCTGGGGCTCGGCCAACCTCTCCCTCGGCAGCTCCGCGACGGCAGCGCTGGCAGCCCCAGACGCAGGCGCTGCCATCGGGCCCCAGTGGCGTCTTTGAGTCACAACTCCTTTTTCCTCGCACAAAAATAGGCAGAGTCATGTCAAGTGGGACGGCGCATGAATTCTTGGTCTGTTCCTCAAATGGTTCTAGGAAAGGGGGGGAAAAAACACATTTTTTTACGTCAGAGTCTCTCACGGCGATTGTTTCGAAATGATTTTATGCTCTTTCGGTATCGACATTTTCGCACCAAATGTACTTCAGCGGGGTTTAAAGAAGTAACTCAGAAGCCGAAATCAAATATTTCACCCAATTCCGTCTCCTCTTTTATAGCACCAGGAAATTTCCATGTCATCCAGAAGAAACTTCGTTCTTGATGGTTGTTCTTAGGTTGTTTGTAGGGAAAAAACCTGTTCTGACTGCTGCTCCTCCACCTGCCAGCGACACGCACATCGCATACGTTGCGGGTACGAATATAATATATGAGTAACTGAGTAATCATCCAGAGACGATAAAAATACCTGCTTCTGGTGGCATCGCCTGACTGCTGCCCCCCCACTCGGGGACTTTTGAATATTCGAGGTCGCCCAGCGGTTTCGGTGAGACACCGTCGCAAACGCAGGAAATCCAGGGCAACGTTGTTCAGGCCCCCAGACACAGTTTTCCTGAGTTACCCCAGCCTGAGGACAGCGGAGAATTTTTTAGTGACGTGCATCGTTTAATTTAAGGTTTCAGACCTCGGGAGCGCAGCGAGGGCTGCCGGGATGGGGGCCGCGCGGGACCCCCGCGTCCGCGGAGAGCGGGGCGCTCTGCCGGCTCGTGGAGCTCTCCCGCCCGCGCTTCCCCTCCTGCTCCAATTCCTGCCGATTCCCAGGGCTGCAGCCTCGCAGGGCCGACGGGATTTTCCGGGGCCGGAGCAGAGCCGCCGCGGGAGGAGCCCCCAGACGGGCCCTGCTGCCAAGCATCGCGCGCAGGGGTCAAGTGTCACGTGGGGGGCACGGGGCACTGCTGGCTCCCTGGAAACCCCGCTCCCCGTTTTCGGTTCGTGTTGGGCCAGCGGGCACGTTGAGCAGGGAGGCAGCGCCGACCCTGCAAGCCTCCCGTGGGACTGTGTTCGGGCTGTCGGATTTACCGGTTTGACTCCCAAACTCAGCCCCGCCGAGCCGGGGGGGCTGCGCGGAGGGCCCCAAACGCAGCGGTGCCCAGCTGCGCGAGCCAGCCAGGATCAGCCCCACACCTGGGTCCGGGCCGGGCTCAGCTCCCGGCAATCAGCCCATCCCCAGCACCCATTTATTGGGGCAGAGAGGAGCGTGTTGCTCCTTTGCTGGGGCAGGTTCAGAAGCAGCCTGGGCTTGAGGAGGGGGATGCTGTGGTTTAGCAGGCTCTGTCGGGCTTATCACTGCTGTAAAGCTCTCCCTTTTTGGTAGGGGGAATTCTCCTATGGAGATGATCCCTCTTTCTTTCCTTGAACTGGGGTGAGGGGTTGGCTGGTTTTCCTGGATGCCAGTTACACAGGTGCAATGAGCTGCTGCCTGGGCTCAGCCCTCCTTTCCTTGGACCTCTTGGCCTGTAAGCAGGTGCGTGACGCCTCCTTGGCTGAGCCTCTGAGCAACTCCTGTGCCAGTAAGTCTTACTCAGCTTTATTTATTCAGAACAAATCTGCAAAGAAACCTGCACTGTGTTTTTTGGTTGTGCAACCTAGAAAACCCCTCTATGCACCCAGCCGAAGGGGCTCGGCAGCGTGTGGGACCCCTCCTGCCCCAGGGGAAGGGCCGGGGCGAAGAGGCACGAGGGCCCGGCAGCTTTTGCAGCTCGGCTTTGCTGCTGCTTAACCAACCCCATGGGCTTCCTCCGCTCCTGGGGCTGCCGGGTCCTGCCCTCCCTGCGCTGTTTGCTGCTCCCTGGAAGGCAAGGGGGGCTGGGGGATGGGAGGGGGTTTTATTCCTCATTTTTCACCCCCTTCAATCATCCTGGCAACCCTGCTGCTCTGCTTTTAACACTGTGGGAACCGGCGCCCCAAAGAAAAGTGCTTGCAGCACCCATGAGCTTTTCCCGGCGGCTCCTGCTCCGGGTGCTCGGGAAGGGGCTCGGCGCACCTGGACGGCAGCAGCAGCTGCAGCTCCTCGAGGCCTGACCCAGATCTCCGCACCGGGGCTCTCGCTTCCCGTTTCAATGGGCCGAGGCTGCTCTCCGCTTCTCTCCCCTTCTCTCTTGCTGCTCCTCTCCGAGCTCCTTTGTCTAAAAACAATTGCAAATAATTAGCTCTGGAGAGCTGCTTATTCCTTCATGCAGATGATGTCGGGGAAATGAGCCGCTGCATTTCGTTTCTTCTCCTTTTCCCCTCTCTGCACGGAGCCCCTGTGTGTTTGCTGGGGACATGTGGGCATGCACACAGCAGCGTGCAGCCTCTGCCATCGCGACCTTTCTTTTAGCTAGTTAGATCATAAAATGAGCAAAACGCTCTTCGGGAAAGAGCGGCTCTGGTGCCCCTTCTGGAAAAATCGGCGCTGAAGGCAAAATGGTTGTTTCTGCCTTTCTGCAGCTGGCGAGCAATGGCACGAGGGTTTTGCCTGGTGGCATTGGCCAGTTTAAAAAAAAAATCCAATATATGCCAGATAGCTGCTGTTTGAGGGGGATGGAAGGGCTGTTTCTTGATAAAAGGACCAGGCTGGGAGCTTGGAGCCTCGGTTCCTTTTGCAGATAAGCCAGATGTGAATGTGGCGTTGCCCTTAGATCTGCTTTCAGCCCCACCTGTGAAATAACGATGAGCCTTACAGAGCCCCCGGCACCCAGCAAAATCGCCGCGGGCGCTGCGCCCCAGGCTGGGAAGCAAGGTCTCCCAAATTAAAAATTGCTCCAACTGCTACAAAATTGCGGGCAGATGCACAAACAAATAATAAAACCAACTTTATTTTCCATGAAAGCAGAGGCACGGATGGGACCCAGATCTCCCAGGCCTGGTGCGGCTATCAACCACCCTTTACCTGAGCATAACGGCATTAAAAGCCGTGGGGGGAAGACCAGCCCCAGCGTGGCGCAGCCTCCTGCTCCCCGGGTCTAGGGCTTGTGGGAACCAGCGTCTGGCCGTGTTTGCCACAAGTGAGGCATCGTCCCTCCTCTTTACCCTGTTTCCTGCTGTCTCCCCCATGTTTTCCCGGTGCATCGCACCTCCTGCACCGCTGTCGAAGTGATGCAGCTCACCGCGCTTGCTCCTCGGTTATTTTTGTAGGGTCCCAGCAGCGTTTCAGATTTTGTTTTGCACTCAAAGCCGCGGAGCTGCTCATGCCACAAATGGGAATCGATGGCCGTGTCCCTGCTTCCTTCCCTCCGCGGCTCCTCCGGGAGAGCCGGCGTGGGCGGGCGGGCGGCTCTGCACCTGCCCGGAGCGGGTCTCATCCCGGAGCAACGTGGACGCGTGCTGGGGCGGCTGCCCCGCGTTGCGGGCGGGAGGGAAGAGGGTGCACGGCGATGTTTCGCAGCCCCCGTGTCGCGCCGGGGAGATGTTTCCAGCCCGCTATGCCCCTAATCCTAGCCGGGACCCCTCAGTACTGCCCTAGGCAATTAGTGATGCTCTTAATCAGTGTTGATATGGTCACAAAAAACCTGTTCCCTTCTGCGGCTCATGCTGGAATCTCTTTGCCTGCCTTGTTCTCTCTCTTTTTCTTTTCTTTCTTTTCTTTTTTTTTTTGGCAAAATCAAGTGGAAAAACTTGTAATTAGGAGCTCTTTTGTACACCAGGTCTAATTAGGTGATGACTCTCAGAGCCCTGTGCTTTACGGAGCCCGGATTTCCCAAACTCTGCCGTATCCGAAACAGCGCTGTGTTCCCAGGCCCCAGGAAGCACCCTTGCCCGAGACAGCCACAATAAATTAATGCTATGAATCATCAAAGCCCTTCCTTGGGGAAACGGGCACCTCGGAGCCGCTGGAGCAGCTCTGTGTGCTGTTACCACCAGCTCCAGTGTGTTATTCGTTTGGAAAGAAGCCCCCCCATAGTGACCGCGTTTTGTTTGCTTGGCTCTTATTCTCCAAAATGACTATTTCTAATTTTTTTTTCCTTTTAAAAATCCAAATGTGCCTTTAAACTGCTCGGAATTGAAACCAATTATTTTTCAAAATGGAGCACTTTTTACCCGAATAAGCCAATTTTTCAGTTTTCAACTTAGTCAAAAAAAAAAGAAAACATTTGGGCTCTGAATTTTTCTCCATAAGCTTGGCCGTGCAGCCCCACCATTTCCGAAGCGGGCCGGCTTTGCCTGGCAGGCGTAAGGCGAATGCCGCTCATCCCATGCCTGATTGCCTCTTCGATTGCTTTGCCAGCCAGAAAAGCCAGGTCTCGTTGCCCTCTATTGTCCCATCGTGCCCCAAACTGCAGCAGACCCTCGTTCAACAGGTCACTGGCAGCTTTCTCTCCTCGGTTCTCCGTCTCCCAGCTGTGATTTATAGCGATTCCCATGGGATCCCTTCTGGGGAGCTTCCCAAAAGCCTGCTAAAACCTGGCTTTTGCCCAAGGGACGAAGTGGCCGGGCTGTGCAGGAGCCCGGTGACCTCCGGTGTGGTCTCACCTTGCCCAGCAAGGGCCACGCAGCCCCCAAAAGACGGGGGAATTAACTGCTCCGAGCAAAGTGAAGTGTGCCAAAAACTCCCTGGTCACATGCTAGGAAGGAAATGTTCTCTGCTTTAGGCTAAGATGGTTTTGAGGGAACATTTTTGTGAGAAAAAACTCGGGGAGTCCAGAACCTCACCCAGCAGAGCAAGGTCCACCAGGTTTCTCAGTGTGCTTATATGAACTAAGTAAAAAACACTGTGCTTCTGCCCAAATATATCTATATACACACATACATATGTATGGGTCTGTATGGCCGGGGTTCTTGAGCTTCTGTTTCATTTATTTTTGCCACCGGCCTGTAGCAGGAAAAATGTGTAAGCTCTTGAATTATTTTTGTGGGATGGGAAAGGAGGTTTCCTGCCCAGCTCCGTGAGGACCGAATGCTTCGTTTTTGCCAGTAAATACTGCCATCTGCAGCATCTTTATAGGAGGAGCTCAAGTCCACAGTTAAAAGTGTCGGCCTCGTCGTTTTTCTCCTCCAGCTGCCAGCATAGGCTCTCTGCTTTCTCTAGACTAAGTGGCATTTGCCCTTGGCATATTACTCTACCTGTTAAAGAACGAATCCCAACAGTATGTATATTTTGCCACGCACAAGCTGAAGAGGGAGAGAGGGGGCAGGTGACAGCAGTAGAAATAAAAGGAGATATATAATGGCATTTGCTCGTTCACATCTAAGTGAAGAACCGGTCAATCATAAGTGCAAGACAGATCCAAAAAAAAACCCAAGCAGAAGATTACTTTCATATTACCGGAGTATTATATGTTATGCAGAGCACTTCATACTGGCAAAACATCATAATGTCTGTTCATGGAGCAAAATCAAGTGGTGTTTATAGTAACAGAGCACAGGTGGTGCTGGAGCAGAGCCTTGCAGTATCCGTATCCGTATCCGCAGCCAGCCGGACCCAAAGCCCACCGTATCCTGGCATTGCCCTGCTCGCTTTGCCTTGGGGCGAAGCCTTCAGTCTCTGCGACTCCCTTTCCCAAAGTGGGTTAAGCTCCCTGCTTTCCAGGGCAGGCACTGCCTCCCTGTCCACGCCCGCCCAGGATCCGCCACGGAGGTCATGGCAGGACGGGGCGTGTTGTAGCCGGGTATTTTAGCTGCAGCTCCATTGCAGACAATGTAAATGGATGGAGGAAGATACTGAACTTCACTCCATCTCCCTCCTCCTCTGTGTTGCACATTCGTGCACATCAAACCCACTTTCAGCTACTTTTGCCTTGTGGGTCACATGAACGAGTCTTGGGATATGGCACCGTCTGTGATGCTCAAAGTCAAATGAGGGCACGTCCCCAGTTTCCATCTCAGTATTTGCTTGAATATTGAATGGAAGAGGCACGGAAGGAGGCCCAGCCGATGGGATTTGGGGGTTGCAAATATCCACTCAGACTTTTGGGGGTGGGGGTGGGGGCTGAATTTCGAGGCAGGCTAGAGAGCTTTCTCAGAGTGGCAAAGGCCAACGCTGCCCATGCCCGGGTGCCACCAGGCACCTCTCCGTGCTGGACTGGCATTTCTCCCCGTCCGTCCTGGGGGCTGTGAAGGCACTGACACTTCCTCTGGCTCGAGCGGGGCTGCTCGGTCGGCCACAGCACGGTGGCTAGAGGGCCCAGGGAGCAGGTAGCTGCCTCAACAGTCATGTGTGACTTCTGTTTCTTGATAGAAACTTATTTCAATTCTCTTTTCCTCTTCCTGGCTTCATCCATGGGGAGCGGCAGCTCCTTCAGGCAGGAAATCACTTCTGCTTTACTGGCAGGCTGGGGTCTTGCGTGGATCCTCCCTACTCGAGACTCCACTCTACTACTATTAATTACAGTAACGGCAATGAAGCTAATGGTCCAGGATCTCTTCTAATTAATTCTTCCCCAAACAGATGTCTGTCTTTGCCTTCACCTAGGTGATTCAAACTGGACATGCTGCAAATGGCTCATCTTTCCAAATTCGCTTTTTTTTTAAAGATGGTCTTAGCTGAAGCAGGCTGAACATGAAGTTGGAGAAGTAGACTCAACATGCAGGTGGAGATCTCTAGTCACAGAGTTTCTTGATTCAATGATTCAAAACTTGCACGTCTTCTTAAAATCGAGAGCTGTCTGTATCTCTGGTGCAGCACTCGGCTCCTTGCAGGGCTGGGTCCAAGGAGCACAAAGCCAGAGGCAAAACTCCCACCTCGAGACAAGGAGTATTTTGGGTCATATCTCTGAGGAAACATACCTTAGCTGACCAGCCTAGAGCTTGGCCATTGAGTGTTTGTTACGTGAACAGCTGGCATTCAGTTTTCTAAAAAAAGGCCAAATATACTTCATTTTTTCTGTAGACACCAAGCCTGGGACTGCTTACGATGAGCGTTTGTTTTCTGTGGCCGTAGGAAATGAAACCCGGTGGAGCGGGAGAGTCTCTAGCATCCCTGCAGCTGGAGGTGCTCTGCGATCTCCACCTCTCACGACATCTGAAAATACACAGTTTTAGAAAACAGTGGGAAGGCTTCAAAAGTGTATGTATGTGAGAAATGTTTGTCGCTGTGTGCCCAGACTCCTATAAGCTGATCAGGTGCCTCAGATGATAAAAATGTGTTAAAACTGTCGTGGGGACTGAGGCTGAATAGTGTCATCCTGAACAATGTTTTAATTTTCTTCATCTCGTGCCAGGATTTTAAAAGGCAGCGTCTAGTTCCTCAAATGTTTAACACTCCACAAGAGGTGGCTCTTAATATAGTTGGGAGACTTTGTTTCTGTTTGTCTGAAACAAGATTAATTACAGACAAGAACACACATTAGGAGGAAAGCTGCTCACTTCTGTGGATAAAAGCAGCATGTTTGCACAAAGATCTTTTATAAACTCATGGGGGCTTGAGGTTTGTTTGGCTTCGTTTTCCTCCCTTTTCCCTATTCTTCATATTCAAGCACTAAATCAACACCATATGATGTCTGGTTCATTTTCTCGTTAGCACAGCTCCATTAACTGTATGATTTCCCAGCTCCAGCTTGACTCCTGGAGCACCTCCCCAGCAGTCGGGGGCTGCAGCCAGGCGTTTGCGCGTTTGAGCACTGGCTCCCCGCTTCGCACAGAGAAAAACCCAGAATTTGTCTCCTGGGGGTTTCCTCTAAGTAACGCGCTCGAACACCCACCGTTTGCTGAGACGCGTGCAGGTCATTCTCTCTTTGATAGCAATATTTTGACATTTTCCTCTCTGTCCATCCTCCTCTACCCAAAACCAAGGCTGTCTTGGATAGAGTTTCGTAAGTCTTTAGGTGGAGTAGGGACACCAGTTTATGCTGCCGGCTAATCTGTTATCTAGCTGTTTATCTGTCCCACCTTGAGGTGTTATCGCGTCTACTGCCCAAGCACCATAGCTGGATCTTCAGGTCAGCCAGCATTGCTTTGGTCAACGCTGAGGAGCTGGGCTGGACCATGTTCATTTCTGCTTATTTCTGCCCTTTTCCCTGGTTAAGGCTCTAATTACTCTTCCCATGAGAAAGTCATTTTGCAGCAGTTGCCATCCAGCAACGCCTTGCCACATAAATCGGGAGAGCCTTCCTCCAAGGAGCAAGAGGAGTATAGAGTTTAAGACAACTTTAGGTGGCTTTGAGATCCAGGGACCAAAATTTGGGGTAAGTAAGCAGCCACTCAGCGATGCTTTCAAAAAGTAAGGACACTATCTCCAAGGCAAGGGCTCTGGTGTGATGTGTCGTTCTTGGAAAGCACCGGTGGCCTTGGCTGACAGTGTGTGGCGAGAGGTTATGCCTGGAAGTGGACACCCTTAGATGTTGTGAGGTGACGGCAAAGACAGCGAAGACATTTCATGGAGGACTAGATATACATAACAGGCTTTGCTCAGGAAGGTTTTTCCGCTTTTATGTGCAGAAGATGACTGAAAAGTGGCATCGACCACTTTTGTCGCCAGATTGCTCAACAAATTGCTTGGAACTTTGAAAAATGTTGACTTGGCACAAAAAAGGCATTATTAAAAATGGCAAAAAGCTCACTGAAATCACAATTTTCTAATGTCTTCCAACACATTTCACCACCCAGGAAGGAATTCATGGGGTGGTGTGATGGCTTCTAGCCTCGACCCCTCACACCAAGGTCCACGGATGATGCTTGTTTCCTCTCCAGGGAGGGAAGAGGCCATCTCATGGAGCTGCCATGACATCGTTGCTAGATCTGCACCTGCCCTCCATCTGCAATTGCTCTCCATGCAAATGAGTACCAGTTCCCAGAGATGCTGACTGTGTCGCTTGGAGCTATACATATATCAGACAAGAGGCTGACCCGACCCTGCAGATCTGCTAGTCAAATAGAAAAGGCAGACCAAAGCCGAAATAGGAAACAGAGAGAGGAACTCAGGCTGACTCCAGTTATGTATTTAGTCAGTTATACATGCAGTCCTGTAGAGACTGAAGTTCCCTGGCCTCAGGTCACTGCTGGATGTTTGTCTTCCACTTGCAGAGCCTAGATTTCCTCGTTTTGATTTCAAATGGCTGGTTTCATATAGGAGTATGTGATACCTGGAGAGTCTCACGAGAGCTTCTAGCCCAGAAACGTTGGTGGAGACTGTAGTCTTGTATTGCAGCACTTTCCCCAGCTGTGACAGTACCTACAGGTCCAGGACAGACTCTTCCAAGAAAGCCAGGCAGCACTAAATACGCCGCAAGGGCTGGCACTCCTGGTGTTGGGTGCTGCCAGGCCTATGTCAGCTCTCCTCGGTGATTTGGGGGCAGCAGACAGCAGAGTTCAGGTGGATTTACTGCCCTTGACAGCTTTCTGCATTGTATCAGGGAAAATAAACTTTCTAGGAAGCAAGAAGCAGCCTCAAGAAAGGCTGCTCTGAACTCGCTGGTGATATCTTAGGAAAAACACCTGTGATCTATATGCCTGTCTCCCCACCTGGTGTGACACACCAAGGGACCAGAAATAAATGGAAACAAATGCCACCTATAGCCGTTATGGGCTAAATGCCTCTCTAAGACCAGCCTGTGATCCCTCCAAGGGCACGAGAGAAAGCTAAGCACGGGAAGGCTGACCCCCACTCCTGTTGCCGGTATTTCTTCTGCTTGCCGCAGTACCGACGTGCCACGGAGTTACCCTTCTCATCCCTGTCGTCGGTGCGTTGCATTTATTCTCCCGACCCAGCAGGACTCAGGGTAGGGCGCCTGGGGCATTGCAGGTGAGGCTGCTGGCAGAGGTCCACCACCACAGCCCAAATCCCATCACCACCCTTGGGCAAGCAGCAGCTCCTGCCTGCAAGCCACGGCTGGGCTGTGGGGACCAGCAGCAGGGACCGGCCTGGTTCACAGCACCCGGATGCGGGATGCTGCCTCTGCGCTCTTCCTCCAGGCACTCTTCCTCCAGAGAGCTGGTTCCCTGGGGGTTATCCGTGATCTCACTGTATCCATTCATTCCCTTCCAGGGCTGGGCCATCAGGAGTAAAGTCTTTCTATACTTTGGGTACCAGGACCATTTTTTCAATGCCAAAGCTATAATTCAGCCGAGAAGAACTCCCTGCATGTGATATTCATCTCCAAGGTGGTGTTTGATTTTCATGACTGGCTCCAGAGTTTGCGTTAGCAGGACAGTTTAAATAACACAGATGCTGAGGCCACATCCAAGAGTCACGGGTGTCAGGAAGAGATTCTCTGCTGAGTCAGCAAGTCTGGAGCTGGGTCCCAAATTCTTTTTCTTTGGAGGAGGCTGACTGAAAGCTCGCGCCCATCACCGATCTCTAATTGGAGTTGGTGGACCAAATTTGCTGCTGCTGCAACTCTCTTGAAGTCATGTGAGACATTCCAGCAGAAACTCTGGAGTATAATACTGTTAATACTGAGAAATGGCAGTGCATGCATTGCAGTCCAGATTGAAACCGCAGGTTGGCACCATTTGGGTTGTGGAAGGTGGAGGCAGAAGAGGCCCAAGGCTACCTTTTCTAAATGCCCCATAGGATTTTAAAGCATTACATTGAATGCTCCATATTGCAGGGGAACTGTGTAGAAAAGTTCTCCTTTGCTGTAATTTGGACAGGACACTTCCCTTCATGATGCCAGATGCATCTTGAGGATCTGCCTACAGCACAGTAAGGAATGGTAAGAAACAGTAAGAAAAGCTGAGATAGTTTGGCATATTTTTCAGGCGTTTAGCCTCTCCAAATATACTTGTCAGGCTTATTATTTTATGATTTATTCCTAGTGTCAGAATGCAAATCTTGACATCCCCCCTCCACCTTCAGTCTGTCTCTATAAAGGTCAGGCTCAGGTTACTGAATTTATCAGAAACAGCCATCTAAAGTGTCTCTGGGGTTGTGTTCAGGGAGATACTTTATAAATTGCATGTTGCCTTAAGATTTTTCTCCAAGCCCAGGAGCACAGACGGATGGAGAGTGTAAATCACCAGCTCTGGAGCTCATGGACCTTTTCCCCAGCAACTCACTGGAGATGTATTTTCTGCTGGCAGTAGGAGGGGGATTGCCTGCCCCAGAGCCAAAGTAACGGCTCTGACAGGACGGATCACCTTTAGGAGACTTGCACAGCTCCTTCACCACAGATTTTTTTTGCAGGGAACATCCTTTTTTCTCCACTTTAATTAGAAAAAAAATTTTTTTAAAGTACTTGTTCCTGGGCAATCGGCTGTAACAGCAAACGGGGTTAGGCAAGAGATTTATCCCGGGAAAGGACAGGTTTCCCCGGCAG
This sequence comes from Dromaius novaehollandiae, assembly GCF_036370855.1. Lineage (NCBI taxonomy): Eukaryota > Metazoa > Chordata > Aves > Casuariiformes > Dromaiidae > Dromaius > Dromaius novaehollandiae. The sequence goes on from NC_088110.1 coordinate 4,056,834, forward strand.
AGTAAGGCGGGGGTGGTGTTTTGGTGGGAGGTCAGATCATTTTATTGCTCGCCCCCCCGTTTTGCGGAGCCCCCGGCCCGGCGACAGCAGCGCAGCGCCCCGCGGTGCCGCCAGGGGGCGCCGTGGTGCAGCGGCCGCCGCGGCCCCGGTCGCGGGCAGCCGCCCTCGTTCCGCGGGGCTTCGGTCCCCGGGCGGAGCGGTGGAGCCCGCGGAGGGAAAGCAGCGGTGCTTCAGGGCTGGAGTGGCTGCAAACATTTCTTTTACCTGTTTTTTTGGGGGGGTTTTTTTGTTTTTTTTCTTTTTACTGGCAGAAAAAGTGTGTTTTTACGTGGTGGAGCAGAAGGGGCAGCCGGAGCGATGGGAGTCGGGGCTCTCGGGCCCCGCAGCTCAGCAGCACGCAGCGGGTGGCGGCTGCGAGCCAGGAGTCAGGCCGGGAAAGCGGCGTCGTGGGGACAGGGCATTGGCCTGGGCTCCCCTTTCCTGTGGCAGAGCAGGAGCCGGAGTGGGCACAGTGCTGAGGGAGGCACAGAGCCACCCCCGTGCCCGGGCTCCTCGTCCCTCCAGCTTTCCGTGTCCCCAGGAGGAGCACGAGCAGAGCTGGGGCTGAGGCCAGGCCATCGCTGCCATTGCAGTTAACGAGGACATGAAGGAGGGAGTCGTTTCGTGCGGGGCCATGCCGTGGGTTTCCCATTCCCTGGGAAAAGCTGGCTGAACCTGCGTGCCGTGGTCGAGCTGATCCCTTCCCGTGCGGCCGGAGCGTTACGCGCCGCAAAAGGAAACATTGAAGAGCCGTGCGGGCCGAGCTGGGGGGACCTGCCCTGGCTCCCCCTGCGGAGCGTCCTGCTGCCCGGCCGCCCCTGCTCCCTGCCGCGACCCACGCCAACGCCTGGCAGAGGCTCGCCGACGGCTCAGCCCACGCGCGCCGGGAGGGGGAAGGACGGCGGGCGCTGTCTTCGGGCAGCAGCGTCGCTTGGTGAATCATCACTCGTCTGAGCAGACCACCGTTCTGCTTGGCCACCTGCCCTTCCTCTTCCTCCTCCCCCAGTTTAGCCTCGTCTGCACCCCGCGTCCCATCCCGAAAGAGAAGTAACCCAGGCAGCGCAAACAAAACAGCGACAGTTTTGCAGCTCTGCAAACCACTGTGCCAGGCGCGGGGCATCTCTGGGCCAGCGGCCGGCCTTCTCCTACGGACGGGCTCTTCTTTAGCTGGACACCTTCCGCTGCCCCTTTGGGGCCACAGCAGTATCTACCCAGGGCTGGTTGTCTGGGAGCTTCGATTTGGAGGCTGTCTCTGTTTTTGGCTACTTTTTCCCATTGCCAGACAGTGATCGTACTTCTAATATGGGAAAACTTGATTCTGCTGCTCTTCCGCCTCTAACAGATTTTGATGCTGAAGGTAAACAAGTGCCTTCAAATGCCAAAACAGCCTTTGCCCAAGTCACTGCGGTGAAAGCAGGCAGCCTTGCCTGCAGTCTCCGTTTGAAACGCTTCCATATCTTTATGGACTTCCTCTCTGGGACTCCCTAATGCTCAGGCCTTCAAAGCTAACCTCTGCCTTTGGACAGAGGTGGGTTTGCCGTGATGGCTCACGTGAGCTTTTAATCTCCCTTCAGGGCCGAATCCCAGCGCCAGTGAAGACCACAGGAGAACTTACTCTATTATTATTATTTGGTGATTCTCGGCGTTGTCCCTTTGGGCCGGTTTTCCTCCGCGCCTGCGGACTCGGCACACCCGGGTACCACCGTGTCCAGGAGCTCACGTGGCAGCTTACTGCTCCCGAGGGGTCTCCGCCGCTCCTTCTCCGTTGATGGCCGTGCGTCGTAGCGCAGCTGCCACCTTCCTTTCTGGCCTTACGCAGGAGCCGGGAGCAGGCGGCAGAATTTGTGCCCGGGCGGCGCCGGAGGCAAATTGGGAGGAACTCCGCCGCGGGCAGCGAAATCGCGGGGGATGCTCCCGCCGCCAGCAGCCGAGGGAAGCCGCTCTCTGCCCCCGCAGAGAGCGGGGCCTCTCTCCCCGGGGCGGCAGGAACGGGGCTGGTGCGTGCCAAGGATTAGGGCTTTCCGGGTGTTTGCGGGACGCGGGGCGGCCCACGCTGCGGGCGCCGCGGCAGACGGGGCGCTGCCTGCGCGTGGGGGGGGGCCGGGCGCGTCGGCCCCGGCAGCTCCAGACACACCTTCCCGGGGGATTTATCTCGGCAGATCGGCAGATGGGAGCGTGTGATTTTCCTCGTAGCGCCGGCGAGGGCGGGCGGCGGGGCTGCCGCGCCAACAGGGCGGGCGAAGCTGGCGGCCGCCTTCGGAGACGAGCAGGGGAGGCCGCTGCGGCGCGGCCGGGGTGACCCGCGAGGCAGCGTCGCCCGCCCCGGGGGGGCACCGTCAAAGCTCGCCGGCTTGTTTTGCGCCGCTGCGAGCTTGGAGGCTTGCTGCTCATCAGCAGCCGGCTTCCCAGTGCAATCCGAACACTTCATCTCTGCAACAGGAGCCATCACAAGCCTGCCTGGAGGAGGCTCTCCGCCGGTTCGGAGACCGAAGCTGCTCGCCCGTGTGCCTTCCTCCCCGGGAGGAAGAGGAGGCTGGAGGCAGGCCGAGCCCCCGCGAGCCCGTGCCGGTGGGCGCCAGGCTTGCACTCGCCGGGTGGCCGGACCACACAAACCGGCTCGGGCGGCCGCCTCCGAAACGGCGCAGCAAAAATGTGCTAAATCCTCAAACTCAAACAAGCTTTGCCCACCACAAATTACAGGGCAGATTGCGAAAGGAATTCGCTACCAGGAAAGCGGTCACACGCTGGATGTTAAATATTTTGCGTGGAGCCCTCCGAGCACGTCGCAGCCCTCGCCCGGAGGAGGGGATGTTTCTTTAGCAGCCGCTGCCGGGGCCGGGAAGGGCCGCGGGAAATCGCGGCAGCCCGAAGCCGGTAATCGCAGCCGCCCCGCGCAAAGAAAAGCCCCGTGAGCCCGGTTTCCCCGGCACGGCGAGCAAGCGCAGCCGCTTTCCGCTCTGCCCGTCCCCGCTGGGGTTTCCCGGCTGCCGAAAGGAAGCGTCGCGTCCCCCGCGGGCAGCTCCGGCCTTGCCCGCAGCGGGACAGCTTGCGCCCGCCAAGCCGTCGGAGCGGCTTTTTCTATTTTTGGCGACAAACCCCATGGAAACGGGGATGGGAAGGGCACCGCGAGAAACGCAGGTGACGCCGCTGCTAGCGGGGCCCTCGGCAAGGCCCGCGAGAGCCGGCGACCGCGGCGGCACCGCGACCAGGCACGCAACGAAATGCAATTTAAACCTTCAGTACGAGTCCAGGAGCAGTGTTGCCTCTTCTGTCCTGGCACCGAAGGGAAGCTTTGCTGGAGCAGCCGCTTGCTCGCTCGCTCCGTTTTACATGCATAATATTATTATTATTCTATTTTTCTGTTAAATAAACCGTCAGCACAGTGTGGCTTTAAGCGCCCGCTCGGCGGCCGCCGTGCCAACTTAAACTTTCGACTTTCTATTAAAAGCTCCCAGCGGCTGCCGGCGAAGGCGTTTTCCACCGCGGGCTGCGGAGGAGGAGGAGGGCCGGAGCGCCCGCACCTACACGCAGAAACGTGCTTCCCGGGAGGAATCGCCTTTGCGGGGATGAGGACACGCCAGATTTTCCCCGGCTTACCCCTGCTTCAAGCAGAAGCAGCTCCCCCGGCTTCGTTTTCGGGAAGAAAACCTCCCTTCCCGGCTCACCAAGAAGGAAAAGGGGGTTTGGGGGAAGCGTGGCCATTTTAATGAAAAACCAGTATGTGGTTTGAACCCCCCAGCTTGGCTCATGCCGAAGGAATTTGCAGGCCTGGGTTAGATCTGACTCAGCCAAGGTTTTACGCCGGGGGTTCAGGGAACGGGGCTGCGACGCCAGCCCAGGCGGGGGCCGAGGCACTAACCCTGCCCCGGGGCCGCTCTCCAGGCAGCGAGCCCTTAAGTCAGGGCTGAGCGCTCGGCGGCGGCCGGCCGGGCTTTACCCCGGCGTTCGGCTCCCGTTTAGGCCAAAAAAGCTTTTAAACGCAGCTTTGAGCCGGGCTCCTGTATTCCTCCTATTTCGCTGTGCCCGGAATGAAGTTTTACACGCGGCCCACGAGGGTATTGGAGGAGAGGCTGGTTTCTTTACGCATAAGCGGTTAAAAAAAGGCAAAAAAAAAGCCGGCGTGGCATCCAGTGATCCCTGCCGTGAGTCACTCCGAGGACCGGTAATTTTTCTTCCGTGGCTAAGGATTCCCAGAAACTCGCGAGCCGTCGGCCGGGGGGAGGGAGGCGCCGGGCGCTGCGGGGCCAGTGGCGTTTCCCCCCGCGACGCCCGGGGGGGGCTGCGCAGGGTCCGGGGTTAGCGGGAGGCTTCCAGCGCTGCAAAGTTGGCCGGAGCCTCCTCGTTTTTGGAAAGCGCCGTCACGCTGGGTGAATTGGATGGGGAAGCCGGGCGAAATCCGCTTCGCCGCTGCTCCCGGAAGAATGCGCTTAATGACCGGTTTAAATAAATCGCTTGCCTAAAGGGGTGTTAGCGGAGGGATTGCAGCACCCGCCGGGAGGGCAGAGCCGTCCCTCCACCGTGCCCTGACTCCGGTTTCGCCTTCCCCGTGCCCCCGTGCCGGGGGGTATCTAAGGCCGGGCGAGTGCGGAGGCTTAGCCTCAGGTGCGAGCTTTTCCTAAGCACTTTTCAGCCTAATTATTTTTCGAGACGAAAGCGGGGGGGAGCAAACCCTCCTCGCTGCTCGCCGCTTTGCAGCTGCGGCTCTGCGGGGAGCGGGCCGGGGCGCTGGCCGCGGCGGGTCCGGTTTCACTGCCGCATCCCCGACCGGCGCAGCCGCCCGAGCGACTGCAGCTCCCGCGCCCCCCCCTTCCCAATTATCCTCCACCGCAGGATCGCTGGGCAGTAATTGCATTACGACCGACAGCTACGGTTTCGCATTAAGGAGCGCTTCGTCACGGCGGTGCGAGGCCGAGGGTATGCAGCCCCCGCGCGCGGCGCGGAGGCGGTAATGGAGCTTACCGCAAGCACTCAGGAGAAGAGCTGTTAGCGCTGCAGCTAATAAGCTTGTTTGCTTGGAGCCCGGGTGAGATTTCTCCCTGTCTCCTGCCTTGCTTTAAAGGCCCAGGCTGCCGCGGAGCGTGCCCGGGCCAAGGCAGGGCTACGGCGTCCGGGGCTGAAATAGCAACCGCAGGCAAAGCCCCGTCGTGTCGTTGCCGCTCTGCCACGCCGACGTCCGAGGCCTCGCGGCTCTCGGCAAAAGAGAGGTCAATGTGAAGCGCCGCTTGCCTGTTTGCGTGCCCTGGACGGGAGGAGGTTCGCGGTGTGAGGGCAATCCCCGCTGCTGCGGGCCGGAGGGTAGCACCGAGGAAACGACTCTGCCTGGAGCATCAGCCTGGAGACCAAAGCGAAAGATGAGCCCTGCTCTGTTTGCACAGACCTAGCCACACCAGTGTGACAGCACCTCTGTCTCCCTGACACTGAACACTTGCTCGCACGTGAGCAAATGATGCGCACCACAGCGCCGCACAGCCATTGCCCCTAGTAACGTGCTGGATGTAGGAACAACATGTGCATCCGGGATGTATAATGCTCAGAGATGGGTCAGCGGGGCAGGCGCTCGCGAGCTGCAGAGCGGAGCGCCCGCTCCCTCGGAGGAGCGTGGGCGGGGGGGAAGCGGGGCCGCCCGCTCCCGCTTAGCTCTCCCGGAGCCGCCTCACACCCCCGGGCCTCGCGACAGCCAGAAATGGCAAGCCCTAATGATTTATTATTATTATTATTACCGCTGCTATTATTATTGCTGCCTAGCTAATCCCCCGGCAGCACATAGATGCGCCTCTGCTTGCAGCGTGAGAGCGCCCGGCTAACGACGTTGTTTTCCTCTCCCTGGTGCCCAGGGCTCCGTCACACCAAGCGCTGACGGCGCTTGGCGATCTCGAGCTGTTGGCTTGCGCGCGCCAGCGACCCGGCCATCACGATGCAAAAAGGACAGGCAGAAAAATACGGCGCGGCCTGGGATAATCGAATGAAAATTTAATGAGCGCTTGCGAGAATCGGTTAAGAGGAGCAGCAATCGATGCAAACCTGATTTCCCGGTTTTAACACGCAACGGGCTCGCGCCGGCGGAGTCGCTGCCCCTCCACCGCGGCCGAAGGGGCCCTCGACGCCGCGCGGGTACCACGGCGCGAGACCATCGCCGTGCCCCGCCGCCCGGCAGCCCCGTTGTGCCTCTCACGTCCTGAACGAATTTAGCCGCGTTTCGGTTTTTCATCGGCCGCACGTGTTTTGTTTGGCTAACGAGGCTGTGAATTTAATGCATGCACTTCATGAAAACACCTTTCTTCGAGCCTCTCCGTGACAAACAACCTAATTTTCCTTCGCTTGGAAACAGTCGCAGTCGCCTCCCCGCGCAGCAGCCCACGGCGCTCGGCTTGTGCGAGGGCGCGAGCGGGGCTGGCAGCCCCGGGCTTCCGTGGCCTCCCTGCTGCTGCCTGACGCTCCGGTGAGGAACGGCACCTTGCGTGCACGGAGAGCCTTGTCCGTCTTCTGTGGGAGCAACGGAGAGGAAAAACCCAAACGGCCTTTCTGAACTTGGTGGGAGGCAGCTTTTCCTGGAGGAGGACACAGCTCCTCAGGGCTCTGCTGAACCTGGCGCTGGCTGGTTTTCGGAGCACCGCCGAGAGCTGCCGTCTCCAGCTACCTGTGCCTGGAGGTTTCCAAAGCCTCCACTTGGTCCGACGATTAAACCAAAGGCAGGACAATCTCCCAGGCCGTACAACAGCTCGGGTTTGGGCCGAGCCCCCAGGCATGCTCTGGGAGACCTTCTTTCTCAGCAGCATCGGACCCACTGGAGTGCGAGGGGGGAAGTCGAGGCCGTCAGCGCTTCTGGAAACCTGTCTGCCGAAAGGGGCAGCCGGACACGTGCGCACCAGTCTGCGAAGGATGAGCGACGAGCGCTTTTCCCACTCGCCAGCCACCAAACAAAGCAGCTCAGTGGGACTTGCAGGAGGTTTAGGTCCAAACGGATACAAAATCTCCTTCGCCCAACGGCCCTACAGCGGTCAGCCAGGGAAGGTCAGCTGGTGATCTTCATTTATTTTTCCCTCTCCGCAAAATACACACATGCCTCGCACGCCAAACCACGCCGGCCCCTGCAGCGGAGCTCGTTCCAGCCCAGGATTTACAAGGTCGGGGCTGGTGGCCGTGGGAGCATCCTTCAGGGCAGCGCACAAGGAGGCATCACAAGGTAGCCCAGCGCCGGCGGGCACCAGCGCCCGCGAGAGGTGAAGAATAACAGCCATTCAGGAGGTGCTCGCTGAGCTCCGAGCCTCCGTTAATTAAATCAACATCTGCCCCGAGCGCTGCGTGGCTTTGAGGCAGCCCTGTGCATCAGCCCAGGCTCCCTCGGAAATGGAATCAAAACTAATCGTCTGACAAATCCAGGCTTTGTCACAGATTTGTAATAAACCCCCCGACCGGAGGAAATTTTGCACTGGGTGGAGTCCAGCGGTGCTACGTTGCACACGTATCATGTTCAGCTAATTGATTTATTTGGTCCCGGGGAACTGTATCCCTCAGAGCTGGCTCTGGGCTCGGGCAGTACAAGCACTGACCACTCCCTGAGAATAAACCTCGCTGGATAAACTGTGAAGAGCTGGGAGACAAACATCTCATTCACAACGTCTCCTGGAAAATTCGTCTGGATAAAAGTGGTTGCCAAATCCGCTGCAACAAAGACATCTCTCTCCGGCTGCCTTCACGTTGTCCGAGCACCGGAGCAGCGCCGGCGCGGGTGTCCCCACCGCTCGGGGACCAGGGAGGTCGCCTTGCACCCGCGCCGCCCGCTCGCTGGGTGCATTTTTTTTTAGGCTGGCCTCTTGAGTCAAAAGAAATCTTAAGGTATCGGCTTCTTTTTTTTATATTCCTACTCTCACGAAAAGTTTAGAACACCTTGGTTTTTCCAAGCAGAAAATATATGGCATTTTTCTAAAGCCTAAAATTGGCCAGAGGCAACAGACAAGGCATCATAAACTGGAAGACTCAGTTCCTCCAAGGCTGCCTGAAGACGGATTTTGGAAACATCACAAGGAACGTGGTGACGAGAGAAGACCTTCTCATCCCCGGAGGTTTCAGCAGCCGGGGCAAGACCAACCTAGTCCCAGCAGACGAAATCAATGCATGAAGTGCACCGCGGTGAGCCGCGGGGATCCTGAAAGCACAAACAGGCTTGGAGAAGCCCTGGAAAAGCTCAGGGGAAAGAGGACCAGTGAGGGCTTCTCTGCTGGTTGGTACCAGTCTGTGGGAGCTAGGCATTTTGCACCACTTTTTTTCCTAGGAATTGACTGATGAGCATTTTATAAAGCATTATTAAGTGCTGAACAGTTGATCTGCACAAACAACTGATCAATAGATGGTTACCGAGTCCAACAGGCTGGCAAAAGCATCCACAGCACCTTCTACTGAAGGACTTACCTGCATTGATAGCACATATTACACACATCTATAATGTTGTAACCACATCGACAAATCATTTGAAACCGTTGGTAAACGAAACCACCCTGGAAAGAGCGGCCCTTTGTTTCCTCTGGTTGTTTTAAAGCTACATCACAAATAGCCTGAGTTGCACACAGAAAATTCCCAGCAGTGGCAGCTTTCTTCCCACCATCCTGACAGCGAAATCAAACCCATCTCTTCTGGCAACCACCAGTTTCTGGGGCTGGATAGTGCGGTCTGGAGAGCTGCAGGCATATCTGGAGGTACCTGCAGATACGGAGCAGAGCCTCCCTCGTGCAGCGTTGCACGGGCCACGCTCGCTTTGATCATGTTATATCCATCTGCCCCTCCCGAAAATGAGTCGGTGGTAGGCAAAGGAGCTTCGCCATTGAGAAACGCCAGTGACCGCACCTAGGGAAAACCAGGCTGAACGGCGCAGATGTGAAGCAGCTGGAAGCTACAACTCAGGAGAGGGATTTCAGATTCACCGTTGACGGCGGAAGAGCTGACCAAGGGCTGGGCCCCGGCTGGAGGGGAAGGAGGACGAGGCAGAGGTGCGGGTCTGGCCGGCAGCAGCGAGGCGGCACGCTTTCGCACGAGCCAAAGGGCCAGGCTGGAGCCCCAGCACGGCGTTTCAGCCTCCGCGCTCGGCTCCAAGCACCCCGGAAAAGAAACGACGTGCCTTGAGAAGGGGGAATGAACATACTCGTGCAGCCGGCTCGCCCCGGCCCCGCGCCGTGCAGCAAAGCAAGCCGCAGGACGTGGGTGCGGGGAGCTACGGGCTCGGCAACCCTCTCTGCTTAATGCTTTTACACGATAGCATCCTTTATGTAGATGGCTTCTTGTTTTCCTCCTCCTCGCTAGGCATGGGACCCGCTGCACAGACAAAGAGGCACCATGGTATAAAAACTTGCTACATCTTGCCTGGAGGCAGCAAATCTGAAAGCAAAATTGAATTCTTAAGGCCCCATGGAAAGTCACTAAACCTGTCATGCGAGGTTTGCTGGCACCGACGCGTCCACGCTGAATGAAGTCCTCTGGGTGAGGGTTATAGGCTCCAGCGCCACGGCCCGCCGCGGTGTTTCGTGAGCGGTCCCCAGCCATCGGCCCCATCGGGCTCGGCGTGCCACCAAGGCTCGCTCCCGTCCCCCAAAGCGTTTCCGCTCCTCCTTGGCCTCCCTTTCCCCCGCATCAACCCGGAGGGAAACACGGGTTTAAGTGCAGGTGATTTAAGGCCAGGCGTAAGGCGTTGAACCTCCCAGCGCCTCTCTGCCCCGTGCGACGGCCCACGGGAAGCCTCACAGCCCGCGTGCGTCCGGGCGCTCTCCGGGAACGCCGTCCGAACCCGACTGCGCCGAAATCTACAGAGAAAATACGTTCGGGTGCTTTAATAAGCAATAACCTATTAAGAGAGCTTCTGCAGGCTTTGGCCTACTTAATACAGAGCTTAGGGCTAAAAGCAACGTCGAAGCCGAGATCGACCCTGTTGCTGGAGGGAATCCCTATAATTTTCCATTCGATTCCCGGGACGAAAGGCTCAGACGCCTCCCTCCTGGAGCGCCGGCGCTTTTCTCTGCTCTCCCTCTTGGGATTAACCGCCGGGCGGCCCGTCTGGAGCCTCTTCTCCCGGGGCAGCCGGTGTCCCCGGAGGCTCCGACGTGCACGGAGCTGCGCGCGGGCTGACGGCGGCGAACGGAGCAGCTGGGCATGAACGGCGCTGGCGGTGGCCGACACCGCTTAGGCACCTTCACTCCCAGCCGTTTTGTTGTATCCCCCCCCGCCCCCCTCCCCCGGGTCTGAAGGATGGAGGATGAGTCATCCTCCCCCGTTCCTCGAGGAGAGATCTGAAGCGCTTTCTAAAAAAAAAGACAACCCAAAACACGTCTGCTCTTTTAATCGCTGCTAAATTGCACAAGGCGCAGCCGGTCTGGCCGGTGATGCCACGGAGCGCCTTTTCCCATGGCGCACACATGTGTTTTACAGTTTTCCACGGAGCCTCGCGGAGGCTGGGGAAGCCGCTCCAGGGCTCGCCCGGCAGCCGGGCCCCGCGCGCCGCCACGGCTCGCTCGTCGGCGAGCAGCACGGCTCCCTGCCCTGCTTTGCGTCTTGCCGGCATCACGTCACTGGTATTTCTTTCCTCAAAGCCTGGTGGCAGAGCAGAATATCTTGGCACTAAGCGAAAAAGCCCAGCGCAGCACGCCGGAGCAAAGGGCAGAACTGTTTCCTCCTGCAGCAGCTACGTCCCGGCAGCCCTCTGGGAGGAATATATATATATATATTTTTTCCCCTTCCATTTAATGCAAAAAGAGAGCTCACAATTCCGGTCTGCTGCATTTTTTTCATTCCCCCCTTGAAAAAAATATCCCCCTGCCTTCTGCAGTGAGAGCGTGTATTTATGAGCCGAAAGAGCATCGACCACAGCATTATTTAAAAGTTTGTTTTTGACGAGTACCTTTGGCTTTTCCACGCTATAAATCAGCCTCGGCTGGGAGTTTATTTTTTGATCCGGAGGTGATGTTTTCGTAGCCCTGAAACGGCCGTAAAGGCTGGCGTCCCGCGGAAAGTCACGCTGGGCTCTCCGCATCCGTGGTCGGCGTCGTTCGCCGCGGGCTGCCGCTTGGAAAGCGCTTTCCTTCGGCCGGACGGGAAAATCAGGTGGAAAACATCAGAGTGGCCCTGCAGCCTTTTCCTTCCCCCCTGGCCGAGCATCGCCGGCAGGGACCCGCGGAGGGGCGACACGTGCGAGACCCTCATTTTTAAGCAGAAAGGGTTTTTTTGCACCATAGCATTGTAATAAAAAACTAGCCCTAAGTTAGGCTCCTCCACTATGTGCTTGAAGTCGGAGAGCCCGAATCCGGCCCCAGAGCCTTCAGACAGCTGCAGCTGACTGCCCCAAAGAAGCAGGAGCAGCCTCATTAGCTCAGTCAGGCGGTAACTCTGAAACCTAATGGGAACCGCTGGAAAGGCAACCATGTTAACATGCTCCCTCCACCCCGGAGACGGCCTTAACTTGTTATTCCACAGCAATTCTCGCATTGTCTTGGGAGGCACAAGTTTTCAACGTCTCCAAACGTGTCAAGTCAGCTCTCAAAATCTGCATGTCTGCAACACACAGAAAAACAAACCTGGCTTTATTATGAAAAACGTCCAACAGAAAAAATATTAAACCTGCTCGTCTTGTGTCTTCCAAAGCATGTGTTTGCCAACAACTGCTTTCCTTTAAGCACGATGCTAATGCTGCTCCAGGAGTTACCCACTTCCCTGCTACGCGTAGCTACCGCCTGCCTAGCTTCAGGTGGGCAGATAAAAAGTCAGTCCTCAAATTCTCCCAGTGGGACGTGCGACCTTCAGCGGCCTGACCTCCTCCTACTTGTTTTTCTTTTTTATGAGCGTGCTTGTTTTACAGAAGTCCCAATTTCCAGCGTGACCCGGCCGCGTCGCCTGGACCTTGCAGCTCGCCCAGAGGCAGAACCGCCAGAGCAGCAGCATCGGGGCTCCCGGGGGAATTGCTCCATTTTACAGATGGGGAAACTGAGGCCGGGGCAAATGAGGTGGGAAGGAAAGGACAGACGTGGCGGGGCGTCTGCATCCCTTTGGGACGGGAAGGTGCCTGGCGAACGGGCAGCCCATCAGCCCTTCGGGTTTGGTTACTGAGGGTGCTGGGACCCAATTAGCGGCCAGGCGGGCTGCCTAACGAACCAGGGCCCGTGAGGGGCACGTGCTGGCCAGCTGCAGGGGGGTGCAAGGCCCCCCCACCGCTGATCCACACCTGGGGCTCCTCAGGCATTAACCAAGCAGGGCTAGAAAAGGCTGCAGCCCAGCTGGGCATGTGCCTATGGAGGTCCCTATCTGCAGGGGTCTGTGGGAAGTGGGGGCCTGGCTTTTGGGGGTTGAAACCCCCTAATGCTGGTGTCTATTGTAGCTGCTTGTGATGCTCCTGGGCCCTGCAAGGATGGGCTCATGTGCCTGCTCTCAGGCTGAGGAGGAGCTGTTTGAGTGTCTGCTCCCCAAGGAAAGGGAAGAAATGCTGCTAAACAGGTAGGAACAAAGCCAGGAGATGTTGCTGCCTATTGCAGTGGGTTTGAGGTGATGGGGTTTTTCTGCTGTGTGTCTGGATATCAAAGTGAGAAGTGGGGAGATGCTGAACCAGAAGGAGCTTCTTGTGAGAAAGCAGCAGGGCCCTGTAGCACCTGCACAAGTAACTTAGTGACCCTGTGCTCAGAACTGAGGCCCTGGGGCAGGTGCTGCAAAGAGATGAGTGTTTTTTTCAGGGAAAAATGATGAAATGGGAGAGGAAATAAGAATCCTGTCTGAAAAGGCAGTAACTTTACTAAAAATCCCATGCTGAGTTGAGATCTAGTGTGGAAGTGTGGAAGCAGTGACAGCTGTCTGGGGGGACCCTGGTGGTCTGTGTGCTGTGACTTTGCTATGAATTAAGTGCATCTTTGTCCTGTAGCAGTATAAAAATGTGCTGTTTGACTGCGGGATGGCACAGGCCTTGGAAATGCACGTGGGAGAGTGTGGGCTGGGAAAGGAGGGGAAATCTCTGTGTGGCTCTGGCACGTGCAGGGAAAGACCCATTGCTGACTTGCATTGAGGGCAAACTGGGTTTTAAGACCTGTTCCAGCCCTTGGTGGCTCTCAGACTGTAACATCCCTGTGAGGATGGCTGGGGGGAGCAGTCAGTATTTGCCCAGCTTTGGATGGATCCATTGCTGGTGCTGCCCGGCAGCAGGCAGGCACCTTGGGAAGGGATGTGAGAAGTCGCCTCCAAGCCTGGGTGAGCTGTGCCCCCGGCCAGGCCCTCGTCCTAATTCAAAGCAGGCCAAAATTATGCAAATGGGGGAAATCCTGCCAATGCCTTCCTGGAGAGGCAGCAGCTGCTGGGAAGCCCTGGCTGCTCCCTGGCACGTTTGCCGGGGGAAGGAAGCGATGCAGGAGCGGGCGCGTTGGCCGAGCACCGCGGGAGCAGCCTCCCGGGCCGCCGCACTGGGTGCAGGACGCGATTAGCGCAAGGGAGCCCCGTCCCTTTGGATGTGCGCGGGGCAGAAGAGGACACAGCAGCACATTTGCATGTGGTGGCTACACCCGGCTGCAACCAAATTACTGGTGGTGGAGAAGAGTCATCCCTCAGGTCTGCTCCCTAATTTATGGAAGCAAAAGCAGGGAGGGGATGGTGAGGGGGAGGAAGGGAGGGAGAAGCAAGCATGGCCATTATGCATGCAAATACAGCGTTTGCATGTGTTTTGTGCACTTTCCCACCATTAACGAATTGCTTGTTACTCTGTGTGCTCCTGGGTCCTGAGAGCCACAGCGGCTCTGCCCCTGGGCCGTGGTTTTGCGTGCCCAGCAGTCCCTGTGCAGCGTGTCGCAGTGTGCCGGTGCCTGGCTGCATCTGGGCACCCACAGGGTGAGCCAGGCCCCACGGGGACCCTGCCCGGCCCACGGGCCTGGCCTGGGGTGGGGAGCAAAGCGAGCACCTCGCCCTCCGTGTTCCCCAGCCACCCACCTGGGCTTCCTCGCTGCAATACTTATTTTCCCCGAAGCAGCTTCCCATGGGGCTGAGCTAAGCCAAAACGCCTGCAGGCTCAACCCCGCCAGGGGCGAGGACCTGCTCGGATTTGCTCTCTGGTGCTGTTGCCTCCGGTGCTGATGGAGGAGCCCTGATGCTAACCGGAGGATGCACTGGATTCTCCTCCGCTCTGGCTCGGTCCGCTGGCTTTAGGCTGATCCTGTCCGAGAGGGTGAGATTTGCCTGTCCCTGCACATCGGGAGCAAACCTGTTGAGCAACTTCGCTGTTAAAATAGTGACTGTAGGATGAAGCAGTGGGAGAGCAAGATCTGTCCGCTTATGTCTCTTCCGGAAAGGCTTGGTAATGAACCAGTCCTCTGTGCGTAGCGGGAATGGAAACAACAGCCCTGGAGTCTGACCCCAGACAATTGTTTTCAGCAGAGAGGACCAAGAAGGCAATTAATAATGTTTAAGTGAAAGAAATAAAATAGCAATACTGTATCTAGAAATTCTTCTGAGGGCCAGAGGCATGGCAGAAAGATATATACTTCAGCATTTCTGTCAGAATAAATGACCCTCCTGAGAGAACTATTTTTTGAGACTCTTTCTGCCCCACTGGACATAATTTAAGAAATGCATTACCACTAAAAACAGCTAATTTTAGCCAGTAGATGAGTTGCAAAGGGTCATATTTTTCCTCCTGCACTTGAAGGACAGCGGATATGTTATTAGAGAACCATAATGCAAACAGTAGTTTCTGATTAGAAGAGAACATCGTCAGCGCTTCTCCAATTAGGCATAGGCATCAAGTTCCCCAGCGCACAAATGGGTTGTTAGCAAACCTCTGTCTCCTCTGCTGGGAACAGAGCGATGGCTTGCGAAAACGCAGCCCGCCTATTCAGAGCTGCTGTGAAGTTTCTTGGCAAGAGCCAACTCCTCAGCCCCATCTGTCAGTGTGCTCCAGCCCCTCTGTGAAGGGACCACCACTGAGCATAAAAAGAGGGCATTTGTCATGTCTGCTTCCAGGCCTTGCCCTCGTGGAGAAATGGTGCAGTGCCAGTTGTCTATGACGTGGATGCTTGTCCCCTGAGCAATGAGCCAAGGCCACCACGTTCATTTTGTGGAGCCTACCAAATGGCCATCTGAGATCAATTAGCTTGTCGTTACTCATCCTGCTCTGCCTTGAACTGGTGACCTACAAGTGCAGGTCCACAGGCTGGGCTCCCAACGATGTGCAGATCTGTCCAACTAGCAATGAGAAGTGTCCTCTGTAAACGCAGTGTATGCGGTCCTGCTCTGTCAGCCACCAGCTCTTATTAACTCAACCCAAGGGCCAAGTTGAGCCAAGCTTGGAAAAAGAGGTAGGAGCATCAGCTGTTTAGCTCCGTGATAATGGGCTGCTGACTGGAGGAGAATGGCTTGTGTTAGTGACAATTTAAAACTATTTTATGACTTGAAATGCTGTTTTAACTTTGCATTTGAACAACTGATGTCTGGTTGCTTTGTTATTTTAAATTGCTATTCATAACTAGTTAGTAGCTGAAATCATGGCTTTATTTATTGAAGATACTGAGTATGTAATCCCGAGGCTATATTTATTGGCCTGTGTGTATTGAAAGTTCATTATTTAGATGTGGATATTTAACATAGTAAAAGATATGGCCTTTTTGATTAAAGGAGTGTGGCCTTGACAGGAGTGTTTGCTGCCTGTGGAGTCTGCAATTACTGCACATGATTCAGTTCTTAAGCTTAAATCTGGAAGATCCATGACTCCTTTTCTCATTCAAATTTGTGTTCTTGCATAACTGTTTTTGGGTAGTGTACAGGGAACAATGGGATTCATTGTTAGTCTGAAAAGTGGATTATTTCAAGATGGCTGGGATGCAAGTACAGGTCTGACGTGGTTTGGGAGAGCTGCTTTAGGATGTCTGGCGTGTGCTGACCCTGACCTTCAGGGGCTGCTGGGTGTTGCGGCAGTGGGCACGTGGATTTGGGCGCTGCCACTGCTGGAGAGACGCTGGGGCTCCTGGCTGCGGTACTGAAATGCAGCTCTGGAGCGTCAGCCTGCTCTGGGACGTCTTGGGACAGCAGCTGGTGTGGGCAGGCTGTTGGCATTACCCCGTCTGTGGCGACCTTCCCCTGAGCATGGCCATGGGAGACGTGCTTCCTGCGTTTACTACTGTTTAGTTTTTCAACCTAAATATAGACCAATTGTTTCTCCCCTTGGAGTGCTGAAGAGTTTTACTGTGAGCTGCATTTTCCAAAACCTTCTCAAGAGGATAATATTTATCATTGAAACAAGCTCTTGTTCCAGCGTGTGTTTTTGTTTTAAGCTTCCTTGCTTTAGTATGGGTGGGATCTAATGTTGGCCCCTTTATGATTATTTTAATTAGAACTACCCGATGCCAAAGGACTGTGCAGCACGGCAGCCAAGGCTACTTGGGTGTTAATAGTTGTGCGCAGTAGAAACCTGAAGACTGCTATTCTGGGTTTTCAAGACCACGTGGCTCAGCCTACACTGTGTTGACATAAGAGGAAAGCTTTTTGGAAATTGCCACAGCTTGGAAAATAGTTGGTCCTTTTTTTGAAAATCCTGGAGTTAATAAAAACAATATTCTTTCTGATTAAAACTCTCTAAGTGTTTGCTTTACTATGCTTTTAATTTCCAAATAAATCAGTGCCTCTATGGAATTATTCAATTGACACAAATTTGTTCCACCTAAAATGAATAGCAAGCCTGAGAAAGCGATGGGAAATTGCGAATTCATCATTGCATGACTTCCACCAGTACATATTTCCCCTAATCAAAATGCAACCAGATATTCAATCCAAGGAAAACATTTCAAAGAGTTCATCATATGCCACAAGCTTCCAAAACTTTGCTAAATCTGATAGCAAGAAAATATCATACATCTTAGTCATTCATATATGCCATGGAAAGATAAATGTAAGGTTCGGCTCTTACCACAGTTGGAGAAACCTGTAACTGGGGTCCTTTCTGCAAGATTCATGAGCTGATGGAGCAGTGGTAGAGGGACATTTCAATATACTGTGTTACAGTCTTGGGTTTCTATGTTTAAACAAGCAGAAAAAATATCCAGTCTTTCAGGTCTCACTTTAGGGGGAAAAAAAAAATTTTGAAGCACAAGCTTGACTCTCCTTCAGGTCAATGGCTTTTAGGCATGTGCTGAATAAAAATCTTCCTGAACCGAGGCCATACTTGTGAGCACAGAGCAAAATAGTGGGAGCCCTGGTCATTGGAAACATATTGACAATTTAAAGAAAACATCTGCTCTTGATCTATTATTTCTGTCTTTAGCAGCTGGGATAAAGCTGTGCTTGACAAGTCAGCCCCTCAGGGTGAGGACAGTACATCTTGCAAGATGTAATAAGATAAGTGTAATGATCCTAGATGTAAGAGTAATGATACCTAGGAAAAAAACTAGGCTGAAGCTTATGTTTCCCTGCTGTTAGAAAGTACCTTTGAGCTATGTGCGAAGTGTGTGTTATTCTGCTCAACAGATCACAGAAGTTTGGCTGTGGGCATCTGTCAAGCTCACAGCCCTCTCATTGCAAGGGCTGTTAACTTCCTACTGCTACCCTGGTAGCATCGCGGGAGGGTCGTCTTCATGGGTTTCCAAACAAAGCTGGGCTGAGCACCAACAAAAAAGGTGGTGGTGGGAAAAGGGTCCTGGATGGCAATGTGAAGGCTCACTGGAGTGTGAGCTGGTGCAAATATCTGCAGAGGTTTTGCCTCAGCAGCAGCTCTTCTGTTGGCTCCCAAGTAATCAGTAGCTTGGGCACTTTCTGACTCAGATCACTTTTAATAGCTGCTGCTGCTGGCTCAATATTTCAAGCATCTGCATGACTGCTTTTTTAACCTATATCAGCTCACAGGTGCTCAGCACTATGTTTAAGTTAGAAATTCAACCGGGAAGAAACTGGCAAAGAACTATTGTTACTTGACACTCACACGCGTTAGCCCTGCAAGTCCTGCAGGTGAATGCTTGTCATGACAAAGGCTTGATGTGCTTAGAATGAAAATTAGGTAGTCAAAAAGACTGTTGAGAAATTGATCTACTCAGAAATATTTTAAATGGAAAATACAAGAAATTAAAGGAGGAAACCTGTTCTCTGCAAGAGTTGCTGAAGTCCTTGATGAAATGAGGAGAAGATAGTGCATGGAACGTGATAGAAGAGAATTTAATGCTGAGCTGCTCCTATGAAGCTCTAGGCTAAGCTTTAGGTGGTGGGAAAGGCTGGGAACATAACTAGCTGCTATAGGAGACAGAGGCTAGAGACTCAAGATCTTTGACTTGTAGTTGCTGCTTTGTTCTAGCTTGTTTTATGCAGCTGAGCAGGAACATAAGCTACACCTCAATTTTTTTTTTTTTTTTTTTTTTTTTTTGGATGGTCTCAAGTGTTTTCTGAAGTCTTTGAACAGAGAGCAGGATGAAAATACAGGCAAAGTGCTGCATTTTAGTCTCCTTTTACTCTTTCAGCAGTGTCATGTTCCCTGGCTACATATGTTTTTGTACAGAGAAGTGTAATCAGCTTTGCATCCTGCATTGCCATGAGCACTTCCTCTTCAGTTCAAAGGCAGTTCAGAGGAACAGATTTAGAGACCTGTCCTCATGTCCATATTCATGTGCACCACTGCTTTGACTGTGCTTCAAACCTGGCTTCTTGTGCTTAATAACTTGGGGCTCATGATCCTGTTTTCTCATTTACGTGTTGTGGCTGTGTCATTCCCTTGGAGAAAAGCTCTTGTTTGTCATTAAACACCCACTGTCTGTGAAACGCAGTGGAGGTGGCCAGTGTGCGCAGAGACAAGCGGTAGCTCATCATCCCAGGTATAGTTTTGCCTACATAAGCATAAAAAGGTGGATTACAGGTGCTTCAGAGAAAAACGCGCAGAGCTGACTTTCAAAGCGCCTTGTGCACTCCTTATACGAGGCGGTGTGAAAGTCAGCATGCAGGCAGGAGCAAGGAGCTCATGGGCAGAGATCAGTCACGGCATGGTGCCTCTGGGCTTTTGTTAGACCTTCACCGATGAGTTTGTTAGTACTAAATACAGCGTTTCTCATAAATACTGGTAAATGGGTACTTTTGGGCCTGGGTGGAGACTGTAATGGTGTGCAGCTTCAATGCTGAGCTCTGGTTACCTAAAGACCAGACTGACTCAACCAGCTTTGATTTCATCTTGCTCCAAAGTAATTGCGGCGTGTTTTAGGGACTGTAATTAATTGAAATTAAAATGAATAGGGATTCTTTCAGTGGAAAGAAATGAGAAAGTGGAAACTTCTCCCAGCTTCATGGTTTTGGGAGAATGTGTTTCCTGGAGATGCCTTCAGGTGTTTATGGTGTCTCCAATGGGAGAGAAACTCAGGCCATGTGCTATGTAGCCCCACTTCTACAGTCTCTGAGGGAGATGAAGTACATGATCTGGCCTCCAGGCTGGCTGATTCGGAGAGGCTAGTGGTTCATTTCGCAAGGGCTGTTGCTGCAAACCACTGCTTGTGCTGACTTTGCACAGTCAGTAGGTCATTAATCCTTCTGCAGATCTGTCAGTAAGGTAATCCTGGGGTGCCATTAGAGGTTGTCCTCAGTACACATGCATCCAGATTACTAGTGAGGCAGATGGTGTGAATCTTCTGAATCCATATTGGGCTTTTACTGTAAGCAGGAGCCTAAACTGAGTGTCTGAACATAGCCCTTCTTGACCCGGAAACAGTAACACAGTGAACGCACCTGGTTTTCATCCTTTGAAATTAATGTTAGTCACTCGGGTTTCCTGCCAGATAAAGACGTATTAAAGGGCAAAACTCAGAAATGGAAGTATACTTCTTACAAGAGCAGAAAAGAGCCATTAAGATACCATGGTGGAAAATAAAACGAGAGCAGATTTGATAGAGGCCAGGATCAAACACCGTAGGAAATCCGAGTCTGCGGAGCACACAATGAGAATGGAATCCACAATAGCCTTTTCACATCTAGAAGCAAACCAAAGAAACACAAGTGAACAATTTGGTGCTACCAAGAAAATTACCATAAATATTAAGGACATGAAAACCAAGCCTAAAGGATAATCTTGTCGTGTCTGGGGGGAACCTGCTTCTGGATCTCAAGATCTCTAAAGCTTCAAAAGAAGCTTAAAACTGAGAGATTTGCTGGCCCATGAGAAGCTGGAGGAAGCTGCTGTTACCAGAGCAAAAGAGAAGTGATGGCAGATACCCTGCTCCCAGGGCTGCGAGCTGCCTCCCCAGTGATGTTAGCTGGGCTGGGGTGGGATGTTCTGGTCTGTCTTCTGATGCTGTCAAGTGGCTTCCACTGACTCCAAGAGGATTTCTATTTGAGTTTCTGCAATTAAAATGAGACCTTGAAAGAGAAGGAACAGGAAGAGCAAATAAATGGGCATCCTGGTTTTATGAAGTAGTTAGACATCTGGTGAAGACCTGCCACGTTGGAAATGGAAGGAAAGAGTTGAAAAGGAGATCTGGGATGAGAACTGGGGAGGAAGAGCTCAGAATCCAGGCTTTTTTTCTCGGAAGACAGAGTATGGCAAACTGCTAGGTGAAAGGGATGTATGCAGCCTTGGATCAGAGAACAGAGTGGAAATCCCCTGGCTGGAGAAAAGAAGAAAGAGGATGAAGTAGCTGTAAGGAGATCCTAGGGTACTGTGCTCAGATAAACCCTAGAGGAGGAGAAGGAAAAAAAAAAAAAAAAAAGGAACTACATCAATCAGTGGTTGTGAAAGTGTGTATGTGTGAACCCTTCTGCAATTCCCAAGGGAGAAGAAGGACTTGGGTTGAGAATGCAGGAGTGCAGAACTCTAAATACTGGTGTCATCAGCCCTACCCAAACTAGCTTTCTATGAGCACAGACAAGTTGTCCAGCCTCCATGTGCCTCTCTTTCATTGCTTCTGTCAGGTGGGTATAATGAGTTGCCTCAGTCAGAACCGGCGTTAGCAACATATTGCTTCAACAGTTACAAAACCCCTCTGCTAAGGGAAGAGTATTTATTGCTAATTTTTTGTGTGAATGACTGCTTATAGGGCAGTTGGGAGGAGCCTTGACATGTCACCTGGTTTGCGCTGCACCTCCAGTTCCCTGCCCTTTGCTAGGGCCAGGATGGTTGCACTCCATCCATTTCCAACAGCCTCTTATGATGGAAACTAACTTCTCCCAGGGAATCTGCCCCAGGCTTTAACTGCCTTTACAGTTCAATGCTCCCCTGCTACCTAACCCCAGTCTCACTCTGTGCCTTGGACCCATTGCTGTTTGTCCTATCTGTTATGGAGGTTGCATATTTTAGGAACAAGGAAGGTGTCTGTGTTTTTGAGGGGGTACGCACCTACCGAGCGTGCCTGGTGGTTCTCATCGTAAGAAGCAAGTTTTTTGACTGCTTACAACTTTGCTGATTCTTATCTATTTAGGCTAAAGCTTTTCTATGCCAGGCATTTCTCTTGAGCTGTTTCCCCCCTCCCCAACCTTTTCTTCCCCTCTCTTTGCCTCTTTGTTTTAAAATTCAGCTAAAACTCTCAGCTGTTTGAGAGGGTTGTTAGGGAATGATACTGGTATTCAGCTGAACGGGAGAATGTCAGTCATGGGGGGGATGCGTGGTGTGGGAACTGCCAGCTGTGGCCAGCAATGCAGGGGCAAGATATGGGGAAATTCCCCCTTTGGAGCTCTGCATACCTTTAGCAAGGTACGCCTGTCAACCTGAAATACAGCCTTTGCATCCAAAAAGTCTCACTCAGCCACAAACCCCTTTTGACGCTGGATTCTTAGCAAAACAAGATATGTGAGATCACTATGCCTCTTTTTCCCCATTTTCCCCCCTCCTCCACTACAGATCTTTGAATCCACAGGTCAACTTCAACCAACCTTGTGAGTGGGAGGGAAAGAGGGTTTTGGAGAAGTGCCTGTGAATGTCCTTAGATGCAGCAGTGTGGGTGAGAGGGGAGAACAGAGGTACAAATCCTTAGGAAACCAGCAGGCATTTGATTTGGTGCTCGCCAGAGCAGCTTGGGCTTGTGCAGAATAATGCTGTCACTTGTGAATGCTCCTGCAAGCAGGTCTGGCACTGCGTTTGAGCTCCTTCAGCTTTCAAGGCTTTTTTTTTTTCCTCCCTTACCCCTTTTCTCAACAATTAAGACTGTTCAAAATCAAGGATCTCTGATGAAACCGGCTCTGGCTCTGCTACACATCAATCAAGGCTGGATTATGGGGTTTGAGCAGCCACTGGAATTTCTTTCCAGCGAAACCGTGGGAGTGACCTTTGTTTCCGCTCGTTTTGTGGGTCGGTCTCGAGCTTTGCTGGACGTCTGCAAACGCTGCGGCGGCTGCAGGAGACCACAGAGGTGACTGCGGGGTGACGAGAAACCTCGGCTTGCCGTGGGCCTCTCTTCCTTCGCTGCTGCTGTAGCATGTGCTGAGAGATGTTTTGCTCCTCTCCTTTCTGCTGGTACAGGGGAGCAAAGCCCGAAAACATAGAGAAGAAATTACAATGCTAACGACTTAAAGGAAGGGAAAAATCCCCATGTAATAGGAAAATCCTATGGTAGAGAGCACTGAGGAATCTGGCTTGGGACACAACCAAGGAAAAGGGGATAACTGTAAATACATCCTTCAACCTGGAACATGCAATCAAAGCTGCATGGGCAAATTTTTGCGCTCTTATGAAGTCAAACTGAGGCCTGAGACTGTGTTTTGACCCAGGGTGTGCCCGGTTGCATCAGGCTGGAGGAGTGGAGCCATCCTGATTTCTAGGCAGTAAGAACAAATAGCTAAAGCAACAGAGGAGATGCACAAAAACAAGACAACTATCAACACCCTGCTTTTTTTAAATGCCTTCCAAATTCTCCAAGGATAAGATCAACGCGCACAAAAACAATAACAGCACTGTATTAAAAGAAGGTGAAAAGGCAGCTCCCTCAGCAGTACACACCCCAGAAACGGGCTTGGCTTTGCTTTCTTGGAGCTGATGCGAAGCAGGTGGAGTTAGGCAAAGAGGCCCCAGAGCTGCAGCTGGATTATTTATTTATTTATTTATTTATTTATTTTAAGCAATATTTCCTTGTGGGCTTAATTTGAGATGTGAATTTAAATATTGCTGATTTCCAGTGTCAGCCTGAGGAAGTGACTTAACCTCTCAGTGATCTAGCTCTTAAATGGTGGCAGCTCTTCCTATCTTTGTATGTCTAATTAGACAACAGGCTTTGTGACTTAGCCTCCTGGCCCCTGTGTTCATCTGAGTGGAGCCTGGCTATCTCTGAAAGCATAATAAAATAGCCAAGGATCCATTTGGTACAATACAACTTGATTACCTGGTGTGTTAGGTGTATGGAGATATAAGCTTCTGTGATGCATTTAGTGTCTAACAACAGAGCAGAACTTTGTTCAATTCTGAAATGCTGACTTTCAGCCTGGACATGATATGCCTTCCTTTAGTAAGAATAAGATTTTATAATAACCTGTTGCTTTGAAAGCTGACATTTTTGCTGACTTTTATAAGACAAATCTAAAGTTGGAGGTGTCTAAAGCGCAAGTGCCTGAGAGGACTCAATGGCAGTGGAAAAATTTTAACTTCTAACTTCAGGATAACTTCCTAAAACAGAACAGGGGGTTTTAACAAATAATTACCACTAAGATTAGTGTAAGTTGTGCTGGTAAATGCTCTGGAGTTGTGTGTCCACATCTTCTAACAAAACATGGAACTTGGGGAAGGGGAGAATTTTTGTGCTTAGAAAACTTTGTTTCTAACCAGCAAAACACTTTCAGCTGAGATGTACCTGTGGCAAATCTCCCCTAATGTGAAGGCTGCTGGTACTTTTATTTCAGTAGGGCACAGCTTAAAAACCGTGATTAAGTTGCAAGTTCATTTCTGCTTTGACCATAGAGAAGGTAACAAAGCTTCATAATTGCAATGGCTTTCCACCACTGCATCTACAAGAGAGAAGTTATAGCTGAAAGCTTATGAGAATAACCTCCTTTGAGTCAGACTTGCTTGGATGTTACCTGTACCAAGACTGAACCACCTCTTAATGGTTGTACTGAATATAAATCAAATATATTACAGACTATAAGACTGAGCTTACTCAGTGACTTTCACATGAGGAAGAGGATAGAGACTTGGCTGGGCAGTGGCTACTAGACTACATATGTGTTTGCCTATTCCTTATGCTTTCTGCATAGGACAACTCAGTGTCACTCTGGTTCCTTCAGGCTGAAGAAAACCTCAGCTGTCCTGCGTGGACAATTTCATATTCTCTGTGAGCTGCCAGAGCGCTGTAGCTGGGCTGTGCCAGGCCTGAGGAACTGAAACTGTACCTATCATCTCTTCTTGTCACCTTCTGGAAGCCCTTAAGATCTAAAAGTCTGCAGGGACTCTGCAAAGAGCTACAAGATTGTAGATCTTGCTTGGCCCTTTTGTGTCTTGTTGTCCTTAGTATTCTTCACAATGTGTAAAAGGCTCTCTACTATAGCATCCTTTCCCCCCGAATTGGGTATATCTTTAATATGTTAGGAAATAGGTTTTTAATAGGTTAGGAAATACCATGTTTTGATGCAATGTTGCTGATAGAACAGTAGATAAGACATAGGAAAAGCTTTGCTTGAACAACATACACAATTTAGTGCCATTAATATTGTATATGTGTGGGGAAATAGCATAACAGCATCTTCAGAACAAATTTTGCACAGACAGTTTTTAAACACTTCCTTTTATGTATGTAGGCTTGGGTGAGTCATGTCTTGCGCTCAGTTAAACTTTCTCCTCGTTGCTCAACATCACAGGCAATGACAGCGCCTGGCTCTGCAGAGTGCTTCATCTGTACTTCTCTGGGCACGTGGCTGGTGGGGAATCGAGGCACAGGAAGTGAAGCGGTATGCCCAAAGTCACCTCGTACGTCAAAGGCAAAGCTGGAAGAGGTACCTAGTCCTGGGCGCTCTCACTAGGTGATGGAGACTGAGTCTAATAATATTTTTTTCCAGTTTGTATTCCATTTAGTAAAATGAAAAAGGGGGTTCAACATGAAAATTGCATAATTCCATTGCTGCCTCCCCCAAAAGAGATGGCACAGAATCCTTGAAATAGATATCTATTTCACTCATCGATGTTTCTGATAACAAATCTGTATGAAAATCACATAGTTTTCTGAGATTATCTGTTTTAGTTTTCTAACAAATGCTATAGTTCAGCCCCGGTTGCATCATCAGAGGAATGATTGGTTCCGATGATCTCAAGTTTGTATCTCATGTTGGTTTCCAGAAAAATGTCTGCATTTCCCTGGTTCACTGAAAGAATTTGAACAGATTTTCAGTTCATTATGATGTGGTGTTTTCGTAAGATGATGACAAGCTCATTAGTCAGAGGCCTTCTCTTCTACATCAGACTCATTCTACCTGGTATCACATTGTACTTCTGTAGTCGCACATGCCCCAATCTTTCTATGACCTAGCTTTTCGTATGCAAGTGACAGAAGAGTGTATTCAGGTGGGTGTTATACACTGTACAGGCCATGCTTTTTGGGGACATGCAGCACATGTATATTGTTAAAACAAAAGCTATTTCTTTATGGAGCATACTATTAAGTTGTCATTGCTCAAAACCAGAAATAGCCCTGGGTGCTGAACTTGGCCCTGTCTGGTGTCCAAATCATTAGGCTGAAGAAGGATGGGTTTTTTTTACTAGCAGTCTGTCTAGGCCCACCCATGAGGTCTTAGGTCTCTTGTTGCACCATGCTAGTAACTCAGGTTCAAGGAGAGATGTGAACACAGCCAGCCCTGCTCTAGAGTCATGGTCTGGTGCTGGGTCTCTGAGGTGCTGGGAGCATGGAACTGAACAGCTTCAGAGTGGGAAGGGTCTCCCATGCCCTGGCGAGTACTTCAAACACTCGGGAACAACCATGGTGGGCAGGAGTCATGTTCTAGTAAGAATGAGTCCCATTCAGTTATTTCAAATACTGCCCGTAGGCATCTTCCTTTAGGAAAAGGGTTCCAGATGTGGCGTCTGGAGTGGATGGATGCATCTCTTGTAGGCTCTTGTAGGTGCTGCTTTCTCCCTCATACCTACCATGCTTAGCATTTTTTAACTAGTATGCAGCTTCCCACTCAATGCAAAATTAACCCATTTTGTTTAACTGTTGTGGTATAGCTCTTATCTCTCTTTGTGTGCTATGTAAGATGTTTAGGTATGAACTTTGGACTCACAAAGCACAACTTTCAGCACTTGGGTGGCATTTGGGGTACCCGCATCCACCTTTGTATAACATGCTCCCACAGGCAGGAATTGACTTGGGTAGCTCATGTCCCTGTGCGCTGTCTGTATCCCTCCTGAAGGTTGTTTCGGGGGTCACTGAGATCACAGGATAGATCTTTGTGCTGATTTATGCAGGCTGGGCACAAAAGGCTGCTCCACAGGTGAGTTAGAAGGTTTGGGATGATTTCTGCATGTGACTGTGGGTCCGTGAACTCATCAGCAATACCCCTTGCTGCTGCTGGGAAGAGGTCAGCGAGGGTATCCCAGTTGGGAGCATCAACTGTAGCAGTAGGGGAAAAAAAAAAAAAAAATAGTCTGGGGGAAAGAAGTCAGTTCGTTGCTTGCTTTCTCCATCTTCCTGAATTCTGTGCAACTCATCAACAGAGAGATCTTGCATAAGTGGATTGCATTTCACATTTAATATGCATAATTATATCTTGTAAACAGTTTATTAATGGATCTAAAATCACAGGGTATAGTTTGTATACACATAACACTGGTGTTTGATTATGCTGCAGCTGCCATAGATCAACAGATACACAGGAGTCTTGCTTATTAGTGTCTCATGCACAAAGTCTAGAGAGCAACGTAACATTAGTACTACGCAGTGCTCCTCAGATGCTGCTACCTAGGGGAAACGGGGGATTTAAAGATGTGCTGGAGAGGGGTTAAAGTAAGTATAGTGTATATATAGGACTTGTCATTTGAAGAAAATGCTCTTCCTCAAAAGCTCTCATCTGTAAATCCTTAAGTGGTGTTCTTCCTCACTTATCTCTGCACCATAAACACTTTAGATCTGATTCTGAAAGGGGCTCTGTTCTGAGAGAGTGCTCAAAGTGGCATGCTTACAAGTTTGACCATTTCTATTTTCTGAAGGTGACTCATCCTGAGGCCTGGTGAACAGACTAACTTCTTATCTTGTGAATCAATTGCAGAAGGATTTGCAGACCAAGGTATGCCTGCTAACACTTGTGCAGCCCGAACCACACTGCGAGGGTTTGCAGAGATATCCCAGACATGTTTAGGAAGCGATCGTGTTTGGTTATGCGCAAGGGAAAAGGGTTTTTTGCTCGTTTTGGTGTACAGATGAGACAGTAAAAGCAAAAAATAGTTCAGGGAGCTGCAGGATTCCTATGAATCACACGCTAACCTCAACTTTCCCTCGTATGTCCCCCAGCTGCTACCTGCGTAGCCGCTTCTGATCTATATGCATGTTGACTGTCTGGCCAGCGACTCTGGCCAAGCAGTGTAAATAACTGTCGAAATGATGCTGTAGCCTTTCTTCCTGCAAAGATGCTAATTTGCGTGTGTCTCCTGTCTAGCTGGGAACAAAAAAAGTAGGAACTTCCCTAAGACCTGAATTGCCTTATTAAGTGTTTCCAGCTGGCAAAGGACCCCAAAGTTATTGGGTGGGGCTGCATGGAGGGGAGAGGGGAACAGCTTGTCTGATTTTTATAAGCTTCCCTTGATTAGGAAACAGGCCTAAAATAATTGTTTTGTCCCAGTTAAGTTGTATCTGTTACTACATAAAGGAAGTGGATCCCTTCATTAAGGAGGTATTCTTCAGAGAAGGTTTTCATGTTTTGTTTTCTCAAGTCTCAGTTCAGCTTGGAGAAAAAAGATAAATTCAGAAGAACAGTACAATAGTGGGCCACCGGTTGCCATCTTGCCCCTTCCAGATGTTCTGTCTGCATCACACCAACGGAGGCAGTGGCTGATCTGTTAGACTTCCCAATAATATTGCCTCACTTTATTTAAAACAAAAACTTTGCAGTGGAGAGGAGATGAGGACTCCGGGATGACAAATGATAAACACGGGGCTGTGGGGAAGCAAGCAGTCAAATTTGCTGTTGTTTCTCAAGTCTTGAAAAATATATGCCAAGGTCAAAAAAACAAATTTACTAGGTGATTATGACTCCTGTGTCTTATTTTAGGGTTTTACAAACACTCATTTTGCTTTGACCTTGGAATTTTTTTTTTTTTTGCAAATGTTATTTGGAAGGCACATACAGCTTGTAGGTGGGGGGTGTAAAATGGGTGATGTACTAGCAAGTAGTGAAAGATGATGGGAGGTCAAGAAACCAGCTAGATTTCTACCTGAGGAACTTGGCAGTTCTCCTGCAGGTCTATGCAGTTGGTATTGCTCTTGCTACAAGACGAATAGGTAATATGTACTTATTTTCTTAATTGCTTATTTTGGGGATCCTCTAAAGGTGCCTGACATCTGGGAGGATTTCCCTGAAGTTGGCATTAATCTCAATTTAATTAAGACAATATATGACATCTTTTCAATTAATGTCAATATGACATTCATTTTCAATCACAGTCTATTTTCTTTCTAGATTTGGTCATTATTGAGGAAATGTTTAAGTTCTTCTAGAACTTTTAAATTCTGAAATAGGTATACATCTCCATTAGAGCAAAATACTGAAAGTGAGGAGCTATGTTTTAAGTTTGTCTTGAGCTAATGCTTCAATCCGGAGTTGCTGCTGATCACAAATGTGTTAAACTCCCCGTAGCATATTTTCTACATTAAAAAAAACTTCTATTTTTTTATGAAGTCTGTATGTAAATAGCTAAGGGATACAGACACTTCCCTCGTTTTCTGTGAATTTGCTCGCCCCCGATGCAAATCGTGCCTGCCGGCTCACCTCAGCACGGCCCTCCTGCCATTTGCATGAGTCCGGGTGAAGCGGGGACTGTGCCACCGCGGGAGGAGGAAGCCTCCTTTCTTTATCAAAAGATCTAACAATATGCTCCAACATTTCCACGCTGGCCGTGGGCACGGCAACACGCGGCTGCCTCGGGCATGTGCGCCTGTGTTCACGATAAACCAGAGGGGCCGGGGGGGGGGGGGTAGGAAGAAAACAGCCAGGGTATGTGTGGAGCAGCTGAATTTAGGGACAGTGACGCACTCCTTGACTTCAAGGCTGTCCCGCCCTGGCGTGTGAGGCAGAGCGGCGAGTCCCGCCGCCGGCTTGGCGCTGAGCTTTTGGCAGGTAAGCGATGGCAGAGGCCGGGGGTGCGAGGGCGGCCGGGGGGGCGGGGGGTGCCCGGCGCGGCCCCCCTCGCCCGCCGGCCGGGCCGGGCCGGGCCGGGGCAGGTGCGGGCGCTGCCCGCGGCGCTGCTGCGTCACGCGCGTCCCGCGCCCTGAGGGGGCCGTGAGGGGCCGGGGGGCGCCGCAGCCGCCGGCGACAGCGCCGAGGCGGCTCCCCCGGGCGCAGGAAGCCGGAAACCGCCCAGACGGGCCGCGTTAGGGGCGGGGGGGCCGGGGGACCCCGCTCTCCTCAGCCGTGGCGGGGGGGGTGAGTCACCCGAGCTGGGGGGGGGGTGACTCAACGCCCCCTTCCCGCCTCGGAGGGAGGCGCGCGGCGCGGCGCATGCGCGGCGGCGGCGGCGGAGTTGTGAATGGTGCGGCTGTTCGGCCGGAGTTTACGAGCCGGGGAGGAAGTCGGCGGGGCGGGGAGGGGAGGGGAGGGAGCGGGAGGAGGCGGGAGCGGGCGGCGCGCGGCGGCAGCGCGAGCTCCGGCGGCGGTTGTGCGCGCGCGGGGGGGGAGGGGGCGGCGGCGGGGGCTAACAAAGGGCGAGGCGAGCGCTGGGGCTGGGACAGCGCGGGGCGGGCGGGCGGCGGGCAGCCGGCGGCGGCCGCACCACCATGCCGCGGGTTGTCCCCGACCAGCGGAGCAAGTTCGAGAACGAGGAGTTCTTCAGGAAGCTGAGCCGCGAGTGCGAGGTGAGGCGGCGGCGGCGGCGGCGGCGACCCCCCGCCGCGGGGAAAGTTTCCGCGGCGCCGGGGGGGCGGGGGGGCGGCGGCGCAGTCTGTGCAGTGCGCTGCCCCCTTATCGCGGCGACTGGCCCCTCCTGATTGCGCGCTGCTCTCCGCAGATTAAGTACACCGGCTTCAGGGACCGGCCCCACGAGGAGCGGCAGGCCCGCTTCCAGAACGCCTGCCGCGACGGCCGCTCCGAGATCGTAAGTGCCGCCCCCGGCCCGGCCCCGAGGCGCCTGCTACCGGCGGGAGAAGGGAGGGGGGGTCGCGGCGGCGGGGCCGGGCGTGGCGTGGCGGCGGGGCCGGGCCGGGCGCCCTCTGCCCCGGGTCCCGCCGCCGGCGCGGAAAAGTTTCGCCTCTGCTCCGAAAGGCGCAGAAAACCCCCCGGGGCGAGTTACTTGGCGGCGGCGGCGGCTGTTCCTGCTCGGCCGGGGACGCGGCGCAGCACCGACTCGTAGCTGGCGCTAGTTACATCTGCCCCCGAAATACCCGGGCAGAGGGGACTTGCGAGGAAAAGATGATGCCCCCCCCCCCGTTTAAGAATCGTGCCGTTTGCCTGAGCGCGTTAGCTCGCACTCTCTCTGCTAGAGAAATGAAAACGCGCTCGGCTCGAGCGTCAGGGTTAAAGGAAGGCAGCGTGTGTGTGAAAAAAAGTCTTTTATCGTCTTCAGAATGAGCTGCGAGTGCAAATTGGCTGTACTTCCTTCCCTCCTGCACATGTTGCAGTTGTGAGCTGCTTATTTCACTAAGCAGCTTTTTTCTTTCTTTCTTTTTTTTTTTTTTGAAATAGTACCTTTAGAATGGTGGCAATATGTCACGTTATTCAGAATATACGATCCAAAAGTCTCGAGTAAGCTATTTTTGGTGGGCTAAATCAAATACTTTTGAAATTAGGCTTTAAAAAATGGAACTTAACTTAAAAATTGGAGCCCCATTTTTCTCATTCATTAAGGTTAGCTACAGACCACTTCTTTTCTGAATTAGAATGCAAGATCAAATATGGCTCGGAGTAGTCAAGAACTGACTAGTTATTTCCTGGTTTGATTTGTGCTACGAGTTCCTTCTGCAAGATCAGTATCTTATACCATTATTGTTAGGGATCTAGTTATTAACTCTTCACTGTTCCTGAAATGCAGAAGTAACTTCTTTTGCACTTACAACATATAACGAAGGACAAATTAAACATTCCCTGCTCCCACTAAGTTTGGTTTATGACAATTCTTTAATTTCCTGTGGTGCAGTTAGGTTTAATAAAACTCCTTAAATGTATACCCGTGCGCAATGAAATTATTCATATGCACATCCATACTGGAATATAATTGAATACCAGCTACTGCAACTGATCTGTTTGTTTGCACTTGTGAGTAAAAGGGTATACGCTCAAGTAACATCTTTACATATTACTGGGTAACTTTAACTAAATCTTAGCTGTGCTTGTCCCGTAAGGTTTCAGAACCAGTAATGTAATTTTGTGAGAAGGTCCCTGTAGTCAGTCTCTTAATTTTGCTTCTTTGTTTAAACTCATTTTTCACTGCGTGTGTCTCCTTCCTTTAAAAAGTCACCAGGGAAACAATGGGTAGGTAAAGACAACATAATTTACTAGCATTTGTAGTTCCTGAACAGGTGAAAGTGCATAGTATACCTGAGTCCTTCCCTTTAAAAAAAAAAAAAAAAAAAAAAAAACCCTCCTTAGTTTGTAATTAGCTTGTTACTGCAGCTTATGTACTTATTTCTGTAAGTGGGGAATCACTGTAGATCCACACTTATATTTCTAAGCCTGCTCCATCAGAACTACATCCCTTGGAGAAGCTACTAGGGATGGCTATTCTGCATATTTTTTTCATTTACTTAATTACAAAGCAACCTCTAAATGTCTTGACCTGAAACATCTGGTTTTGTTCTGCAAACAGGGCGTAAGTAGTCGGGGTTATTTAGAAATGTAGTATGCACAATGACTGATGTTAGAGCTAGCTATTTTACTTTTTTTGTCTCAGATGTTTTCCTAGAGATAAAGGATTTATTCTTCTATTTTTTGAGGGAAGTCTTTGCAAATGACCTTACATATTTTGAGCAAGCAAAAAAAAAAAGGCTTTAAGAATTTAAATGTAGAGCTTGCAATAGGTTGGTTACCTTTGTCAAGTAACTGTTGATGGAATAAGAAAAATAGTTAACAATATTACTGAAAAATAACTGTAAAGTACTAAGTAAGAGTTGTATTTCACTTGTAGTAAATTGCTTTGATAATGTGAAAATAACTTTATGTATTAAATTTGTTTTGAGAGACTTTCTAACTACATACTCTCCTGGAAGGCACTTATTTGTGTTTATAGTGTCTAAATGTAGGTCAGGTCACCCTTGTACTACCTGATAAGCTCTTTGCAAAATTTGAGGCACATATGTACAATAGTGTTTCTGACTCAGTTTTAAAAGGTTACGTATAGCAAATTATATTCTTCTTAGTTTCAAGTTTAAGACCAAGCTGGTGGCGCGTTGTGCTTTCTGCCTTTTTTTTTTCTCCCGCTTTTTTAAATTAGAAAGAAAATATCGGTTCCAGTGTAGTCCTGTGTGCTTACCAGTAACGTTGTTCTTGGATTTCTCAGTATTGACTGATGATTTTGATTTAAGGAGAGCATGGGGATTTTAATTGGATGGTTTTATCTGTTTAAAGAGAGGAAATGCACTTCAAAAATCCAGAGAATAAATATCTACATAACTTTTAAATAACCTATGGTCTGAATGTTGGCTGCATGATTCCATGAGGATGTGGGAATTTATGTACTTTTGTTTTCCTTTTTTTCACATCTGTTTCCCCCCGCTTTTTCTTTTTTGTGGCCCTCTAGCACAAGTTCAGGGGGTTTTGGTGGGGTGGGGTAGAGGGATGGGTGCTTCACTGTCTCATTTAATTTCCCTGAAAGGGAGTATTTTACTTACGGTCTGCTATCCTTGTGCCCGCAGAAGCTTAAGCGGTCTGGAAGGCTGCGGATGTCAGCTGGTTTATACCCAAAGATCTCACTCTTTGGTATAGTTGGTTCTAAGTGTGTAAATGAAGTAGTCTAAAATACATACTTGATAAAGATGCTCAGCGATGGGAAGGTAGTTCTTGAACATGTGAAGTGGTGGTGACTTGATGAGTCGGAAATACTTAGAGTTAGGGATAATTTTTTGTTTAAATAGAATCACTTGAAAAACAAAGGGGTGATACAAGCTAGTCAAATAGCCTGGTAAGTGATGGGCTGTAGCCCTTGCAGTTTTATGCTTCCCATTTGTGCAGATGTATCCCTGATGAAGTTTCTGTTACGTGGCTTGAAATATTTCTTCTGAGGATTGTATTCAAACAAATATTAATGTACCAATACAATATTCTCAGTACTAGTAGGACTGCTTTGTCAGTTTTAATGGCATTGCACATGTACTTAATAGATTTTTTTAAAAAAATTCTCCTACTCTTAAAGAGTCTGGAAGGGAACCTTATTGCAGAGTATTGGTCTCTTTGAGGAGAAAAACACATCACACAAAGCACTTCTACTTTCAAAATGGGAGGTATTAGTGCTGTGACAATGTCGCAGTACGATGACCGGAACTGTCTTAAATGACATGTAGAGCTGTTGTGTCATAGATGGTGGCAGAGTGATATTTATACTACAAAGTTGCTGAATTCTGGGTTGCTTGACAGGGATCTGCTTGTCAAGAAATTCCAGCTATTAGAGTATTTATTTAGCTTTCAAGAAAAGCCGTATTCTGGATTAATGACCATTTAAATCTAAGTGATCATGGTAATCAATCCAATTATTTAATTGCAACAAATTATGTTTGACGCTAAGATTTTGAGTATAGCTATATTCTGGCAGTGCGTTTGAGTATTCGTATGCTTACAGGGCACATTGTAGTGTACCACAGAACAGAAATGTTGTGAATCTACAGAATCGTGCTTTCAAATATCTCCACTTTTTTTCATTCCGCATCTAGAAATTGGTGTTCTCTTCCCCCTTTGAGTTCATGAGATGTACGAATAAACGCAGAGGGCTTATAGAGAAAATTTGATCTTATTTTCATTTGACACAGTAGCACATTATTTACTTGAAAACAACGTACACTTTTTCTAATAGGCTTAAGTCAGGCCCCTTAATGATTTTACAAAAGGGTGCAACTGAAAGAATTCCTATTCCTACCTATTCTCATTGACGCAACATCTGCTGATCTGTATTTCAGTGGCGTCTTAATGTGGCAACAGGATTACGCGTCTTGTAATGTCTAATAATGCGTGGCATGTAGAGCTGTATATGGATGCTTATTTGCCTACAGACAATTAAATTCGGAATAAATACATTTCTATTCGGAGAAGTGTTTGTCTAGGTGTAAATAGATTGTGAAAAGAACCGAGTGCTCTTCTTTCAGAAAAGTTGCCCCTAGTAAGAGATATTGGGAGTTTGTTTTTCCTTCAGAGGTACTTTTAGAGAAATGCAAGCTCTTTAAAAAGCATAAGCAATTTTTAGTGCTTCACATACGAAGTTGGTATAGGGTATCCAGACAGAACTGAAATGACAGATTCTAATGTCAGCAAAACTGATTTGAAAGAAGTATTGATTCCATGTTGTATTTTATATCTGAAGCAGCCAATGGCAAATGTTGTCAAAATGGAATCAGATGTTTGTAACTTAATACTTAAGAAAAATGATGAGTGCATGTTTCTGACTTTAAGTATTCTCTATGCTGCCTGGCTTAAGACATAAACTGATGTAAAAATAAATGACTGCCTGCATAATTTATGTAATGTCTTGCTCCCTGATCCTGTTTGTATTGATTTTTCTAAAAGGCTTTTGTGGCCACAGGAACCAATCTGTCTCTCCAGTTTTTTCCGGCCAGCTGGCAGGGGGAGCAGCGACAGACACCAACCCGGGAGTATGTCGACTTTGAAAGAGAAGGAGGCAAGGTAAGAAGGAAGTTGTTGCAACTGAAAAATGTTTATGTTGTGCTTATGGTCTTATTAATGTGGACTGCGTGAATGATGTGAAATTAATAGTATTTCACGTCTCAGTCATGTGAGTGCAATTGAGTGCTGGTACGGTAAACTCTAGTATCGCTTTGTTTTAAAGCATGTTAATATTTCGGAGGGAAACATGGGCAATACTGGTGGCTTTTTTATTATTTTCAGGAACAGAAGAACTTGGTTTCTGTCATCATACTATGATAAAACTTTGGGGGAGCGATTGAAATTGGGTTACTGTTCTGTAGATGCTTCTAGAATGGTACAGAGATTAGACCTCAGCTGACAAATTGTTGAACTAATGAAAATTTACATTCTGAACAGGTTGTTACTTTGGGTGTTAGATTGTTAGCTGATATGACAAATGCTCAATTTGCTGTTTAGTGGAACAAGGTGCTTTTTTTAATACAGTTTCATCATGAGTGATAATATAGAATAAGCATTGCTTTCAAAACTGGTTTCTGATTTCCTTCCTGCCACCCCCCCACCCCGAGTTGTCCCATGAACTGATATCAAAAACTAGAATTCCCTGAAGACACAGTGATGATTAATGTGAAGCTGTATCAGAATTAAAGTCAGAAACCTTGCTTACTCTCATCAGAATAAAGTTACTGGAACTACTTATGACTGGTTTTATTTTACAGGGAAGGCATACGTTTAAAAATGTAGGTGCTATGTCCTGTCTATGCTATTTAAATGCTTTGGGACTGATCTGGTGATGACTGAAGTCGGTAGGAGTCTTTGTGCTGACCTCAGGAGGTTTGGGCCAGGATTTAAGCCCCTTTAGCATTTTTTGTTTCAGGCTAGTTTCTGTATAATTTTGGCGGGTTTTAAAGATTTTAATAGACTTCAAAACTCTTGCTTCTGCCTGAAAGTTTTTGCCTATTCTGGTAATAAGTAAAAGCTAATATTACCAATTTTAAAAGGCTGGAGGAAGTACTTGAAACATATTCAGTTTTAACGGCATATTGGGTCTTTTAAATTTATCTTCCGCTAGGCGGAAGATAAATATTTCCTATAGTAGGAAAGCCTGAAAGGAAGAAGAAAAAATACCTGAGGGGCAGATACACTATTTGGAATTCAAGTTAATGAGTTTTTGGAAAAATTATTTTCCATTTAGTCCTGTGAGGCTTGCAGAAGTTTGACAAATTGGGGGAGAAGGAGTGAAGTTGGCTGTGTTGGGTACTGACTGCTTTGCTAAGGAAATCGAATTGAATCTGGCTCTCACTGAAAAATATTGATTCTGGCTCACAATTGAATGAGGAATTTTTCTTGTAACGTGTCAGAAGACCGTAGTCTCTCTTCTTGCCAGTTCAAAAATAATTTTATTTACTTTCATGTTTTTTTAACTTTGTTTTCGCTGAATGAATTCTTGAAGTACTGAGCTATTTCATCCATTTTCTTGTGTTGTCTTAATCACGTAGGAACCTGGTAGATACACTGTGTATTAAAATAGAACATGACTCTCATTAATGCATGCCACTCCCTGTTTTATGTGTGTTTACAGTAAATTCTAGAGTGCTTCGCTATGTGCTTAGAATGTTTCATCTGAATCAGGCTAGAGGTGATTAAACTAGTAAATGGGAATAGTGTTATGCTCTAATGTGAACAAATCAAAAACTCTCAGTTGTGATCTAACTTTACTACTGTAAAGTCCATGCGAATGCAGGCTTGTTCTGCACAGAATTGAGCTTGCTTGAAAGTAAGCCACTCCCATAATTTCAGAGGAGATGGGAGAGTTTCTTGTGTTATCAACAAACAGTTACACTTTTTTATTATTTGAATTGTCTGAGATTTTGTTCTCTGTAGATTCTTGTAACTTGGTTTTAAGAATTTCTTTCATAGGCTTCAGCAGTCTCTTAACACCATGTGATTTTTGTAGCTCTGTGCAACATTGTTTTATGAGCTTTGATTCTTGAGGCAGTGCATAATGTGTGTTTGTTCATCACTGGATTTAAGCCAGCAAGGCATGTTTTTAATTATATGAATAAAAAAGGCTATGGGGGGAGCTGTCAGTTAATTATTATTTTAGGCATTAGTTTGAGATCTAGAATGTAGATAAAGTTACCAACACTAGAATATTTTTATTCTGGAATTCTGCTTAAATGCTTGGCCAAGCAAGTGATGGCCTAAAATAGTTTATTCAGGGTATAAGTATGTCCCTATTGTACCTAAGCAGTTTTGTACATAGATTAACAGGATTACCAATACAACATCTGCTAGAATTGCTTTTTAATGATTGCATTTTAGAGAACCATATTGTTCTGATATTTCTTAAGTGAGGGATTTTTCTTATGCTTAGCTTGCCTTTAAATTTTGTATATCTGATGTTCACAGTGGGTGGGTAAGCCTCTAGCGGACACCCTGTCTTCATTAGTTCAGGAATGGGATAGCTAAGTGTTAAGCTTAGAAGATGGGTAGAAAAAAAATGTTAAATTTAACATTTTTTTTAAGATTGTTTTAATACTGTGCTGTCTTTGACATGCAGCAAATGTGCATCCTTTAATTGCGCATTTGAGCAGTTTTTCAGGTTTGTCTTAGCAAAAGTACAAACATCTGTAAAAAATGGCTCTCCAGGCTGTAAAAATCATAGAACATAGTATTTCATTGTGATGCTCTCAGGCGGTTGCGAGGGGCTCAAACTGTGTGGTGTGTTTCTGGATCTCCTAATCATACCAAGGTGTCTTAATCCAAGGTGTCTTAATCCTGTGTATTGTCAGCTCATGTCCAGTTCTTTTTCGAACATAAATAGAAGTTACTAAGAAATTCAGAGGCAGACACTGCAGTGTAATCTACTGCCTGAAATCTCACATCATCGAACCCTGGAATGAATTAGTGTTTTATTTTCCTCTTGGTTCTCTAGTATCGTTAATTATGAAGGCTAGTTCTGTTGTGCTTAATGAGGTTCTTTCATTTTTACTTCAGGCTCTAGTGTGCATATGTGGGGACATATTTCCCTTCACCGCTTTTTAAAATCTAATTTTATTGGGAGCCCCCTTCTTTTGTGAAGAACAGTGTGATTGGCTTCCTTTGCTTCATTTGTTTTGTATACCTTTTACTGTGAGATAAAATGTCCATGTTTTTTGTTTCTTAGAGGCATTTATCTAGCTGTAGTCTTTCTTACCTGGAAGTATTTTAGTTCTTGGGTTATTCTTTATTTTTATTTTTTAATTGTTTAAATACTTTGACCAGTTACTACATGCAGGACCCCTCGTGAAGCGTGTGAAGTTATTTTACTTCCCCTCCCCTTCCATCTCATTTCTGATGCAGCTTAACTTCCTGTCTGCTGTTCAGCAGCAGCTGCTCATAAACCAGCATCTTCAACACAGGCTTATTTCAGTATAATACGCTGTAAACTCCAGAATTCCAGAAGAAAGCACATCGGACGTAGTATAAATTGATTCAGTGTGTCTGGTATGCCACGTGTGTGGTGTAGCTAGGATTTGTACTCACTGGATTAAACCATTAACTTTGTTCTAGCCTCAAGTAGCAGAACGCATTTTAAAAGAATACTGGACTTCAGTTCTCTTCCTCTGAAGATGCTGAGTTTCTCCTCGTGCTATTTTTCCTGTTACAACTAGGAAACTTGTTGGCTATAAGCAGTTGATGTTAAATACTTGGATGAATATGAAAAACCAAAGAATCTCTATTACAGTACAGATGCTACAACAGTTTGAAAAAGGTAGTGAGAAAGAAAGAAGATGAATTTAAATTCCAGTCAACAGACGAGGTTTTGCTTTGGGGCCTTTTTTCTCACCAGAATTAATTGTACAGCTTGATAACTAAGACTTGTATCCAAATCAGCTTTTTCTTTTCTGACTTTGGTAATAAACTGTCACATATTATTGGGATAGCTGTATTGGCTGCTGTGTTTTTTGAGCAAATGTAATTACCGGTCAAACATAGGATATCAATGTTTATTTGGAAGGTGAAGATTTAATTTATGAGAAATGTCTGAATACTTGTGCAAACCTGTTTTGAAGTGGTGCTTTTACTTTCTTTGTTGGTCCACACTACTTTCTGAAGAATTCAGCTGAAAGTCAGTTCATTCAAGCAAAGTTGGATTAGCAGCTTGCTTGGGGTTTTTGTACACTTCTGAACAAAAAAGGATGTCTGCGAAACTGATTTACAGTTTCAGCTCTTGTTTATCTCCACTGTAGTGCTCAAGAGCCATGTTCCTTAAGTTTTCAGTTTTTCATTTCCAGTCTGGCAGTATTTACAGTTAATACACAGAGTACGTAGTCACCATCTGAAATATTCTCACAGTTAGCGCAATTTCTTGCATGTGTATCCTGCAGGACACTGAGTTTAGTTCCTGCACAAAAGGGATTTTGGTTTAATTTTTTCTTCTAGGCCTGTGGGAAAGGATGCCTGATGCTATGAATTTAGAACAAATGTATGCTAGAGCCATACTATTAGTCAAAGATTATATTGTGGCGTGCCACCACATAGGGTAAACGCAACCATGAGATGCACGTGGTCATCACTTTATCTTTGCATAGTATCCAATAGTTGAGGTGTTAACAGTCATCAAGACTCTATCCTTTAATTTATCTGTAGTAATCTCATGTTCTTTCAAATTATTGTGAAGATCTCTGTTTAAGATACTTCTGGAGACAGTGCTATGAGCCATAGAAGTTGGGTGTCACCTGACAAAGTTCACAGAGCCATTTGTATGTAGGACACACAGGCATGTAAGGTACGATATAAGTGAAAACCTGGCAAATGTCAACATTTAAGGGGGACTGTGCATTCTTTGTGGATTGTCTCCTAATATGTGAGGACATCTGATGAGGACGTTCTGTTTCCCAGGAACTGTCCTGCTCATAAACAGTTTCTCTTGCAGAACAGTCTCGTTGCTTCACACATCTAAACTTGGAAGGCTGAGATTCATTGTGTAGCTCTGCAGACTCTGACTGTTCTTTAGGTTAGTCCTTTAATCCCTTGGTGGATTAAGAAAACAATATTTTGGCGGCAGGTTTTTATTCAGTTGTTGTTCTCCCCATTTGTGCTAGCAGAATGATACAAAATTTCTCTTCTGATTTATTCTCAATTTACTTTAGGAATGCAGAACTGGCGAGATCTGACTGGTGCCTGTCCTCAGTTTTGGTACTTTTTCAGAGAACCCTTTTCTAGGATGCCTTGGAAATCTTTGGTGTCAGTATCTGCTGCTCTTGGTCTGGCCATGTTGCTTCAGCTTAACTGTTCAGCTTCCTACTCAGCTCTCCATAATGACCCACAACCCAAAAATGTTGTGGTAACTGGGACAGCCAGAAAGATTCTTTTGTAAAATGCAGCCAGTGGTCAGTGCAGGGACGTCTCTGTGCCCAGGCCCTTTGAGGTGCTTTTGCCTGCTTCACCCAAGAGAAGTGGTGTTGCCTTGATAAAGCCCACAGTCACTTTTGTCACTTCTTTGTCTTTCTTTTCCTGTAAGCTTTAAACAAAAAGTCAGTCTTCATTCTGACAGCAGATGAATAGGTTTGGTACTGTATCTGGGATAGGCCTGGCTAAACAGCTTTAATGTCTTTTGTTTAAGAGGTGTGTGACAGGGATCCTGCAAAGGCTGAAAGAATAAGAAGACTCCACTTTCCTGGATGGCCCCTTTGATCAGTCGCCATCCAGACATCTATATGATTGGAGCAAAATAGTAGGTTTCAATGGATGCTTGAGATTCTAGATTTTTATTGTCGTATTTGTGCTTAGGATGTCTCTTTTTTTCCCCTGTCCTTTAAGCAGAGACTGCTCTGTTGTTTTTTCCCCAGATATCATTTCTTTGTTTATGGTCCTCTACAAAGTATAGATACCCTTTTTCCTTGCTTTTTCTGGATGCTTTGACATGGTATTCATTATGACCAGCTATTGCATAGAGGAAAGCTATTTAATTGAAACTCGCTTTGAAGTTGAGTACTCGTAGCATATTTTTACTTATTCACTTTCCCACAGAGGTGGGAGATGCCTCTATCTGCATCCGGTTTATATACTTTTAACAGTTCAGAGCTTGGTCTTTGGGAAGAGAAATCTTCAGAGCGCATAGCTCATTAGGTATGTATTGTCCTATGCTGGCAAGCAGCCAAAGGCTGAGATTTGGACAGTTGTTGCTGAAGACCGATTTATCACCGGGTGCCCTCGTCCATGCGAGCATGAGTCACACCAGGCATCTCTCATGTGACAAGTATCCACAGCCTTTTCCCCTTAATCCTCATGCTCCCCCCCATCCTCCAGATACTTTTGTTAGTGCATGCAGCCTGGTTTGTGCGTTGTGGTGTACACAGCGACTGTGCCATTTTGAAACAGAGCTTATGAGCAATGCTTACAGTATTTCTGTGCTATTTGTGATGCCTACCTGTCAACCCTTTCGGTAGTGCCTAAATACTTCAGATCTGCCATCAGAACATCTGTTTTGGATTAGCTTTTATTACATGTTGTAGAAGCACTTTTTCAGTCATATTTTATATATTACTTTGAGCTTTTTCCAGTGGTCTGAAGGCATCCATTACAGTTGTACAGGCAAGACTTCACGTTTACTAATACGAGCCTCCTAAAGTTTGTCAGAAGAGGAACAAAACCAGAGCAAGTTAGTGAGCTAAATTTTACATTTGGGAACCAGCTATGTGTAAGGACAGATGAGTGCTGTGTGGATGAAAGCAGTGCTTAAGATCCCTGCAGCATAGATGTTGGAAGAAATCCAGACATTTGGATTGTTGAATCTTTTTGCCTGCATATCAGTCTCTGCTTACTAAGCAGAGTTGTTAATGTTACGCTTCTGTGTTCTTCATATAAATGAATGAGAAAAGTAAGAATGCTGCTGTTGAGGATTTGTCTGTTTCTTTGTGCAAATGACTTAATACATCATATTTTACAAAGCTATTCAGTAAGATGTCTAAACATTTGCTACAGGAAACTGTAATTTTTCAGAAAGTTACTGAAATGTTTCTTCAAGCTTTATTGTCCAAAGCGCAAGTAACAAAATAATTAGCTTACATAATTGTATATTTGATGCTTTAACAAGCTGGCCTGGTACAGTGTATATTGTGACAAAAATATGGAAAAAATGAGGACTTCTGTCTTGCAGACCAGCACTAATCCAAGTGCATGCGAGTGGTAATAAAAAGATCATCTTTTGGGCAATTGTTGATGCTGCAGATTTGTCTAAGCAAAAAAAAAATCCATGTTTTCTGTCTTTTGTTAATGTCTAGGCTTGTACACAGGATCCAAATCATGGCTCTTTGGGGAGACTGTGTAGAACTTGGGCATTCTTTTTTGTGTTGAAGATACTTTAACAGTTGCAGGCAGTAGCTCTTAAGTTGTGGGACTTCTTGGTATGAAACTTGTATCTGTTCATCTCAGAATAGATATAGAAGATAAAACCTATGGAAGGTGGCGGAAGTTATTGAACCTGGCATGAGTTTTACAGTAAAGGTCGTTAACGTTTTAGTTTTCCATTGAAATGGAGTGACTGAGGACAAAGTGTTTTGTCATGCATTTCAGATATTTTTTGATCTGAAATCTGTGGAAGAAAGCAGCTACAGAACATTTGATAGGGACTTCGATCTACTGATGAAATGTCTCCTGATGGTGGTCGAGGAGGGGTGAGCGTCATTTGACAAAACAGATTGGAAGTGATCAGAAGAAATGATTAGCTTATTTTCAGCCAAAGTATTTATTTAAAAAAATTACTTGGTAGAGGCAATGCTGGATTTTTTGTTATTCTTGTTAAAACTGATATAAGCCTAAAGAATGCTTCAGAACAGGAAAACTGAAGCAGGAAGGTATCTAAGTAAAATACAATACCTGTAGCAGTACATTTTTCTCATGCTGCTGAAGAGTGTTTTGGAATTTCTTCATGAAGTTCCCATGCTTCTCTGATTTTTGAGGGCATTAGGATATTGAGGGTAAGCATAGCATTTTCGTTTAGGTGGAGGGACAATGGGCAATGAACTTATGTCCAGATAACTCAAACAAGGGGAATCTGAATATGCAACACTCTTGTGCAATTACATATCCTAGTAGCCTGACAAGTTTTCATTGAGGAAAATATCAGGATTGCAGTTACAGCATACAAGAAACCTGATGTTTTTGATTGCATCACATAGGCTTACAGACTGTTGGTGAAACATGTAGGATGGTACTTTCTTGACCAAAACATTCAGAGAAGCGGCGTGGAATTTTTTTTTCTCCCCCTCTTCTGATGGTCTGGAACTTGAGACTTGGGCTTTTGAGGAAGTATAGCTCTTGTCAGCTATGAATTTTTTTTGGATCTTCAAGAAAATGAATCAGTAGGCGGGTTATAAGGGGTAAAAATACACACTGCGTAAGAGTTTGAATTAAAATCCCTTCCCCTCTCCTTCACACCATACAGTGTTGGTTCTGTCCTTTTCTTGTGTTGGGAGAATTCTAGTCATGTTTTGGCTAACCAAAACTGAAATTGTCTATTATGTTTATAACTGACCTTTGTATACGTTTCAGGATTTGGCTGTTTGGAGAACTTGATACTAAAAATATGTCTGAAAGTGCTACTTTCTGTTAAAGAAGATTCCTAGATGTTGCTAATGATATTTCTCTGCAGAAGCTGATAGTCC
The DNA here is from genome assembly GCF_036370855.1 of Dromaius novaehollandiae. NCBI lineage: Eukaryota > Metazoa > Chordata > Aves > Casuariiformes > Dromaiidae > Dromaius > Dromaius novaehollandiae. Next base: position 4,100,408 of record NC_088110.1, read on the forward strand.
TCTACAGAATAATTATGACACCATAAAATTTTATTGGGTAGTGAAAGCTAAGTAGTTGTTATGGTATACAAAAGACAAAAAATGAATAACTTAAGTTAATTTAAGGCTTAATGCAGTGTGACTTGTTGAATTCATGTTCATGCATTAGTTCTTAACTGCACTGTTTCCCATATGTGCCTAGTTTCAGTGAAAGAACCTGATTCAGCTGTGCTTGAAGCTAATCAAACTTAAAGGCTTTTCCAATCTTTTTGCATCTATAGCATCCCTTTTTCCTTTCCCTTTCTTCCTCCACTGAATTCTGTGCCTGTCTTCCTTTTTTTTTTTGTTCTGTGAAAATACAGAATGTTTCTCAAGCTAATTTTCTGGGGAAGAGAAATGGTCCAGAAAGGAGCCACTGTTGTCACTGTACTTTGGTACTTTGGGTGGTTTCAGCAAAAAAGCCAAGGAATTCAAGTGCTGTGGATCCTGTGGCTCCTTCAGCTTCAGAACAACTTCGGAGGATAATGGCCAAAAAACAAAGACAAAAAACCCCACCCAACACACAAGAAGATCTTATGTCTGTTCTGTCAAATATCCTAGTTTTTCTCACTTAGTTGCATGTCAGTGTTAGTTAATAAGAAACAGGGTAGTCTCTTTTACTTCTTTATGTTCAGCTGCAGATAGTCTCACAAAAACTAACTTTCTTTGTGGGTTTGCCAGTTCTTCTATTGGTTCATTTTTATTTTTAAATAGGGGGACATCTGGTCTGCTTTTATGCCTTTTCCTTTTTCTGCTTTTCTCAGTAAGGCCTGGTTTAATGGAGTTTGTGCAGTTTGTGGGGTTTCCTCAGTTTTTCCAGACTTGAATCCTGCTTAAGTGGGAATGACGAGACTGTCAAAGCGCTCAAGAACATAACAGCAAAAGGGCAGAAGAGGTAACTTTCCTTGCCCTTGTCTTGTTTGAATTAGCTCCTGAATGGGTTTTATTGGTTGCTTGCCAACATTGTCAAAATTGGGTACTTTCGTGAGTATATTTGCATCATGCACTTGAAATTTTCAGTTTGAAAATACAGGTTTAAGAGACTATTAGATACCGTTCCTGAAACTGGAAAAAAAAAATCTTCATTCCCCAGCAGGAGATAGCACTAGTTATCTCATTCAGAACAGATTTTCTTCTTTTTATCTTTCTTGCCTGTCCGCATTGTATTCCCCCTGCCTTTGCAAAGAATATTGACAGGACAGTCTGTTTGTGGCTCTTGAACCGCATCAGTAGCTTGGCTCTTTTGCATTCAACCTCTGGTTCCCCTAAAAGGGCTGTGGCACCAGGAGCAGGGCTGTGTCGGCTCTGGGACCAGGTCGGGGCTAGCCCAGCTGTGATTTTCAGCAAAGCAGTGGGGCCTCTGCAGAGTTACTGCAGTGTCCTGCCCTTGAGCTGTCTCAAAGCTCCCTTCGTCTCTTCTTACCAATGCACCTGATGCATCCTTCACATCTCGGCTGTAGGAGAGCCTTTGCACGAAGAGCTGAGGTTCAGGCGTGTATCTCATTGCTATAGGACCACAGTGCCATTGCAGTTGTTCCTGGTAAACTGTGATTTTTGTTGTGTGCTGTGTTCTTCTGGAACCAACAGTGCAGAACAGGGACGCTTTTTCAGTAATTTGGTGCTAGGTGTGTGTCAGGCATGGTTGCCTTGCCCATTTACAAGACCTGTAGGGACAGAATGGTACTGTGTTGGTAGATTTAATTCCTCTTCTGAACCTGTGCTTTATAGGTTATGGTTTTGCTATTTATTTGCATTCGAGTAACATGGTGTAATATGTGTTTAAAACTCTCTTTATAAGCCCTCTTTAAAATATTTAGTTGCAACTATTTTTTTGTCGCACCACTTCCTGAAAGTGTGAATAATAACTAATTTTGAAATTTCTGTCTGGAAAATATATTCTGTCAGTGTGGCAGAGAACAGCACGTGTCAGTGTTAGTTGACTTGTTTTGTGAACATAAGCATTTGTTGGTTGCACGTATGCATACTTCAAGCAGGACAGCAGCAGTTGGCTTGTAAATACCTTTCTGCAACAGCATTAGTCTTTTCAAATGTTATGCCCAGTTGTAATAAAAATTGGGTCTTTTATAATGCATGCCATTTTGGCAGAGGAGATTTAAAATCCAGCCATTTTCTCATGCAGAATCTAGTAGTAAAAATGTAATGAAAAAAAGACTCTCTAAAGTTTCATAGGGGAAAACCCCAGAACGGATTTGCCTTTCAGATTATCCCCATGTTCTGCTGCTTGCATTTTTGTTGACTCTGTTCCAACTATGTGGTTGGCTTTGTCTTTTTGGCGGCATATGGATTGAGCCTGAGCATGAGACACGTTTTACATTGGGAAGCATAGACTTCTTTGTAGTGACATTGCAAAAACAGCAAGCCACCTGCTTGCTTTTTGTTTTGTATTTTTTTTGGTGGCTTTGGTCAAGTGTAGTGTATGTTTACTGCTGAGTCTAGCAACTGAAATGTTTTTGAAAGATGAACTGTGGGGGATTGTCTGCAGATTTATTTGCTTATTATTTAATAATAAATGGTCATTTCTGTGCAGTAACATTTTAGGTTTTTCTCTGCTAACTTCTGAACATAAGTACTGATCAGTGATTTTAATCCAGGAATAAAATGCTGTAGTCTCAGATGTTAATGACATTTGTTCGGACATCCTTAGTGCTTCATACCTGACTGTCTTTTAGTTAATTGAACTCGGTGTCTCAGTAACATGGAAAGCTCGTTGAGAGAAGTTTTGTCACAGTTCTGATAGTATTTACAAAGAAATTTTTAACGGGGTCCATACAGGAATTTGAGTACTACATAGAATTGTAAAAATGGGTGGTGCTCTGTTCAATGATACATCTGAATTTTATTTATCTAGACAGACTTGTCCCCAAATTTTACTTTTATTGTCAGTAAAATCAGGTGATCTTAATCACATTTGTCGTTAGCATACATAAATAGACCTATATAAACTCAGGGATTTTTGTGGAGGGGGAGAAATAGTATTTACCAGCCTAAAACCTTTTTAAAGTATTTTTCTGATTGTTGAATTTGACAGGTGCTATATTTTGATAAAGGTCAAACTAAACTAAAAACTTCTCTGAGAAATTAATTCGTATCTGCCACTTGCCTAATTCACTTTACATTTTGAACGTATCTTAGTATGTTCCAATACGTAGAACTCATATGAACGAGGGCTATGTTGCTCGACAGGGGAAAACCACTGAGACTTAAAATCTTAAACAGCAATGTTAATTGCTTATATACAGTAGAACCTTGCAAATAATAGTTAAATCTGGAAGCTCTGTGCTCAGCTATTTTTGTTTTACTTGTTGCTATTAAAATTTTAGTACAGGCTGTTAGCAATCCATGGGATATTTTGTAATTCAGCAAATTCTTTTCTTCAAGATAATTTGTTCCTGACAGAGAATTTTTATTTCCACTGCTTTTTGTAATCTTAAAGTAGTGCATTATGAAAGGCTGCCTTTACAGTCTTTTTTTCTTCATTTTTTTGGAAGCATAACAGTCTGGATTGAGCCTCTTAACAAGCAAGCAGCTTTGTTGATGTTTGTTTTTGCTTGAGGAATCGGCCTTTTGTCATAGGCTGATGGAAAAGAGAAACCCAATTTCATTTTGAACATTAAACTTTGTCTTTCCAGAAATTCTGCCTGTGGTCTGTAAAATTAATGCCTGCTTCTTTCCATGGCACGTGTAGGTGATGTGGAGGGAAGAGGAAAGTGAAAAAGTTGGATGTCTGCTCCCTCCAAAGTGTGTTCTGTGCACTGGGGTAGGTGGGGTTGCTCCTCATCTTACCAGCCTCTCATCAAATAGCTCGTGCAGCCTGAAGTCAGAAGCGAAACGTCTGTGTGCCTGATCGCAGAAAGCTGTAGGAGCAGGTCACAAGCGAGATGATCGTTGCTCCGCAGGGTCTCCTGTGCCCCCTCGTTGCGTCCCTGGGCAGCCCTGCTAAGCGCGCTGGTTCCCGTCAGTGAAGTCGCGTTATCAGCTGCTCTCGAGCCGGTGGGGAGCTGTTGTCAGTAGTGTCACACAGCTGTGGCATAGGTGCCACCCTGGAGACACTTGCAAGCTGTGTATTCATCTTGAAAGCCACAGCTTGGTCATCCATGTACAGCTGTTTAGGAGAGTCTTGTTTTGTCAGGAAGCGTCATTTCCTTCGCATTTTTACAGAATAGTTTAAAGATTAAACCTTAACAAAACTAGCGATCGCATTTTCACATACTGGGAGCTGTTTCAAGATGTACATTTTGAAATAACTTAAAGCATTTCCTTTCTGTGTTTAAAAGGAGAGGTAATATGGCTGAGCTTTCAAAATCAGACGTCGCCAATATGGCGAACTAGTTAGAAGCACTTGTGCACGGTGTGTCTGCAACGTAATGGAGCTGTTTTAAAAAGTTATCTAGAGAAACCTGACATTTGAAAAGTAACTAGCTAGCAAAAATACAACTAGCTAAAAGGTGCGTTTAAGAACATGAACAGAGAGGGATCAAGCTGAGGCTGTTTGGAGGAATACTGAACAAAACATATTTAGAAGTAGATTAAATGAGTTTATTGTGTAGTGTAACACTAAGAAGGCTGAAAATGCTGTGCTGAACCCCGGGTATGACATGGCACCAACGATCAAATATCGTTCTGAAGAATGAATTTATCTGGTTGCTTTGCTTTTGCTTTCTTAGTGCTGTAATCTGTGATGCAGATAATGAGAGGAATGATTCTGTTCCCCACCCTTTGAAGCATGTGATATGTTAGGATTGATTTAAATTTGATGGATTTTTGAGTTCTTTAATGCATCGTTACAAACTGTTTAGGAGTCTATTGTTCTAAGATTCAAATGCCATCCTCTTCTCTAATTTTTGAAAAAAATAAACATTTACAGCACTCGAAATTGTTGAAGTGGGAGTCCTTTTGTTTCATAAATATTATAAAAGTCTGTATCACTTCTCTTGACTTTCTAAATGGAATTCTTTTTTTCTTTAACTCTTTTGATTTACTGTGTTTCATTCCCATTAAAGCTGGTTAACAAGGCCTTTGAGAGTTAAACTCACAAGAAGGTCTGATAAATGCTGTAAACCTTGTCTATGACTTGGTTATTTTTCGTTACTTTCTTTTAAAATACTTTTAGATATTGATCACTTGTATAGTCTGAAGCCTTGTGTTGTCATCAGCCTTTATGGTAACTGTAATTGTTAGTGAACATAGATACTATTACGCTCATTACAGCGATCCTGTTTTTTTCCCCAAGTAATTTGGAGTTTTAGTGACTAGCTTCTGTAGCAAAGCTTTATAAAATCATATATGTGTATTTTTCTGCCTGCTGTAGATTTCTTCTTCCCTCCTCATTCCCCTGTTTTGTGCCCCCTTTCTGAAACCCCGGGCTAGCAAGTGTTTTCTGCGTTAGGATGTGCAAGTCAGAGTCACGGTATGCAAGGGTGTTATCGGGGTGAGTGGGTAGGGGTGGCTTCGCTTTACACTTCACGACAGTCGTGCCAAATCTGTGTGGCAAGACCACAGCATTTTATTTATGAAAATGCATATGTACACCCTTAAGATTTCTGTTAAAGGGATGAATGCATAATTACCTATTTAGATATTTTGAATAGATGCTCTCCTTTTACTTGGCAGTGTATGCAGATCCCCTTACGAGAAGCTGAAATGATGAGGGTAGCCTTGACTGGTTTAAAAATCTTTCTTACTTGGGATAAATGTTTACAGCTGTTTCTCTCTTAGTGGTCACTGCTTCATATATGAAGTCATTGGGGAGACTGTTTAAATATTTAAAGTTGGGTATGATTCAGGGGTAGGTGGGATCAAAACTGGAACATACTTATTTGGATCAGCCCGGAGACAGGGAGCTTGTGTGAACGCTTATGAATGGGCAGATGTGTGGTGAGGCGGAGGGTGAGTCAGAGCCGAGCGTCTTCTGCAAGAATGCGTTTTGTTCCAGTGTGCTGGGAAAATGAAAACAGGAGGAGGGAGGGGGCTAGCCCGCTTCGCCGGGGACCCGGGTTTCCTGGTGGGGCGAAGCTTGTCCCGTTGGTGGCTCTGCGTGTTGTTAGTGTGCTGATTCATTAGTAGTGGGTGGTGAGAACTGTGTGTAATCTCTGGGGGAGGAAATGGCTTGGTTGCTTTAGGGAGAAAGAACATTTTCTGTAACTGCAGGATGTGTGGATGGAGCACACAGATAGCATATCTATATCACATCAGTTAAATACCCTGGTATTGTAAGATAAGGATTTTACTAGAGAACTAAAATAGGATGTGAAACTGAGGTTTTGTCTTGAGCTCAAGTAAAATAACTTTTTTTCAAGTCATTGAGAATTGCCTTCTCTCTACTTTATTCAAATCAAGTTTGGTTTTTAAAACATGAACGAGCAGTGTTACATAGAGCCAAGCCCTGGCTTTATTTATTTCCCCCCTGCCTTTACACAACTAAACTAACCCTCAGTTGGAGGGGATGGTTGTTCATTTAAACACAGATGAAACAAAGTAACAGAGATCAGTTGAAAGAGTTACAAATTGGAGTATGAAAAGAAAGGCCAGAGAAGCTATACCTTGAAGGCGCAGCACAGCAGTCTTTGGGATGGAGCTGGCTGGTAGGTCAACAAAGCTCAAGTACATTGAGTCTAACGGGTTGAGGCAGAACCTCCTTGAGATCACCTGCATCTGTGGTGCTGTTCATCCTCAATCCCGATAAGCTGTCAGGAGTTAAGAGCGTTTGCTAGGGTGGTCGGTCAGCCAGTAAGCAGAATATATTTACTCTAATGCTGAGAATCTCTTTCCAGGGTAAAAGCATCATTTCAACTTTCCTTGTTAAAGATTTTTGATGCTACTGTGATTTATTGTAAGAGTTTGAACTGGAAGGTATAGTTTGGAGTGAAAAGCTTTGGCATAACATGAATTTCTGTTCAGATGACTGTTACAAGCTAATAAAAATTGCTCTGATACATAAAGAAAGCTGCTTTATGGCTTAACTCTTCCTTTCTGCTAGGAGCTCTAGGGATGCTGTCAGCATGCGTGTTAGGTTGCTCTGGTGTTTCGCTGCAGAAGCCTGCGTACAGAGGCAACTGCCCTCCAAAACCTCCTCTCCTCAATGGAGAGGTGCTAGACAGTGGTGTGTTGTTGCTTCTGTGGTTGTATTTTAATTATTCATTCTGTCCCTTGCCAACTTGAGCAAGTTTAAAAATACAGTGTAGAAATAGAAGGCAGATTTCAATGTGTGACGGTTTACCCAGATCTCAAAATCTAACAAACTAATGAGTTTTGGCTATGTCAGTGCATGGAAAAAAAGACTGCACCTGCGTGTGTAAGCTAGTATGTCAGTGCATCAGCTAGTTCAGAGAATAATGCTGTCGCCTGGTATTTTTCAGGTGAAGTGACAGATGTTGTGTATTGCAGTGTTAATGATGGAATGCAAACTCTGTGGCTTGATAAAACTAAGATGCATGTGATAAAATGGTGATTTTATCATACATAATCAAAAAATTAAACCAAAATAAGTGTTCTTGAAGTTATTTAGGTAACAAAATGCAGTGTACAGGAAGATGGGGAAAGAAACAAGCTAAGATTTCCCATGCATATGAACTTACTCTCCTCCATTAACATGTATGAAAATACTTAATTTAGTTGCATAACCATCTACTGTCCTCATTAGGGAAGTCATGCCTCTTTCAGTGCATAGGATGGACTCTACTCTGAAAGAGGCGACAGTGTAATGCATCTTTAAATTTCGTCTTCTATTATGTATGCCTGTAGGGTGTTTCTTTAGGTACCATTAAATTCCTGTACTGCATATGAAATTGTTAATTGCCTGATTTCTCCCTCCTCCCTTTTCTTACCACTCTCAAGTGCTTTTCGCCCAAGTGTCTCAAGTTTTACAAGACTGACTTCCAGATGTTGTTATAAAAAGCACCAGAAGGGTTGGGGAGGATTTGTAAATTGATATAAACGCAATTAATCTAGTTTTAGCAACAAAATCTTGAAAGATTTATTCTGAGAAAGCTATCTTTATTTTTAGATGGAAAAATGAATAGCTGTGTACTATTAAGGGGGAATTTGGGGTCTTTATAGAAATAAAGTGGGTTTTTCCTTTGCTGTCTTGCTGTGGCCTTCTTTAGGCAATTTTTAGAATATAAAACTTTGAAAGTTTTTAAAAGATAATGTTATTTTGGACTTTGAGGTGTACTAATGTAGATCATGTGACTGTAGATGAGCAGTAATTTAATAATATTCTGTTAAGTTTGGAAATTGAAAGGGAACCAACATGGCTTTATCTGAAAAGAAGGAAATATGTGGTTAAACGGTTTTGGCTACAGCCTTAGGTGGTTTCCATTCTTCCAGAAAGAGGAGAGGGGGGAGAAAGAAACTGAATTCCTTTCTCTACTATAAAGGAAAGAGCACTAGTATGCTTTATTGTGTGTTTTAATGAGAGAAAAGTGACTGCATAAGTACATGTGGCTTTCAATATGAATTACTCTAAATTTGAATGATTATATGGTAACTTCAGAGCTCAAATAGCTTGTTAAGAAGCTCACCCTTTCAGAAGTGAAAAATGTTTGCTATCTGAGTTGTGGTGTTGGTAGAAATGAAGACCTACTGAACCCAAAGGGGTAAAGCTTTAAGGGCTCTGATTCAGGAGCAAGGGCAGAGTACTCTATACTTTATCTTAAAAGGTCAGGCTGTGTGCCAGTGGTTCAAGAACTGCTTTATCAGCAGCTCGGCTGTTGGTCAGTGTGGATAGGGCAGATAGTAGGGAGCAGTAATCACATCAGTTCTGTTGACTTGTTTCCCTTGACTTCTAAAGACTTTTCACAGGATTTCCAAAACTGCTTAGACTTCCAGGTGATGCTTAAGGTGCTGCTTTTGCAGTACTGAGCTCTAAGCAATTGCAGCTCAGCTACCTGCGGGGAAAGTCTGCGCATGATGCCCTGGCAGCTGCAATGACCAAGGACGTTGGACAACAGCTGCAAAACATATGTGGCAGCACAGTATGCCTGGGGGGTGGGAATGGGGACCCAAAACACAAGAAAATTTAATTCTGGAAGGTTTCTCCTTGAAAAGCTAGATTTCATGGTCTTGGGGGAAGTGCTGTAGAACTTTTGTTATCCCATGTTTTTGTTGTTGGCCAGAAGGATTGAGGAAGCAAAGTTGAAAGATAACCCCTAAATGAAGATCTGCAAAATAGTTGTCTGTTTTTGCAAGAACTAACTGGTATGAGAATAAAGATTATGTGTGGTCTTTACAGACCCTCAGTTAGCTTATGCTGCTTTTTTCCTTTCAATCTATCATTATGCTTTCTTGGTGGAAGAGAATGACTCTTCTAATGGCCTCTTTAACTGTCTGTCTTTCACTTCTGAGCTAATTAAATGTGCCAATTAAATTGATTGTGCGTACTTCATTAATTTCTTGTGGATTGAACAAGTGAAGACCGTGCTGAAGGAGAGCAGTGTTGTATTTGATATTTTTGAAATGATTATTCTTGAAATGAGGATGGTGGGAGGTGGTTTCCTGGTACTCCCCATCTTACTCATGCTAATTCTGACTCCTCTGTTCACAGAGGCTTTTGGTGGGTAGTTTTGCACCCTGCGTGGAGCGCTTCCGTTGCAGAAGTCATAGGTGTGGAGTGATGATTGCATGGTTAGTCTGAATTCAAGGACAGAAATCTTGAATCTGTGCTCTTTAGTGGAGGAGTAGGGAAGGTGGTGTGAAGATGATAAACCTGAAGTAACCTTTATTTCTTGGTTATTGAGTTACTGCATATTGTACTGATTAAAACTTTCAAAATAGGTTGCTTTTTAGTGAACTCTGGCAAATTGTAAAAATCAAGCCCAGAGATCAAACATGGAGATTTTCTTTGGCAAATAATATTACTTGCTTGTCAGTTGGTTTCATGTTATTTGTCTGTTGTTTCTTCTGCTTGTGGATTGCCTTTCATGTTAATAAAGACTTAATCTCCTCAGAACAACCTGTGCGTAAGGCAGTTCACTCTTCTTCCGTACCTCCTATAACTCTTTGCCTTTCCATCCTCTGACCCAGTGACCTCAGCTGGGAAGTGTGGACCTGAGCAGGTAGGTGCCATCAAGACGGCTTGAGCTACACCGTAGCACTAACCATGAGTTACAGCTTGCTGATGGTAATTTGCCGGAGGATGAGTTTAGAGCTCTCGGAGGAGGAACTGTCTGTAAATTCCCCTAGCTAGCTGGGGCATTTCTGAAGACTTGAAAAGACTCAATAGGATTTTTAGAAGCCTAGGTGGTCTCTAAATCTTAAATGAGTGCTGGCCCGTGTGTGACTGGTTTACCGCTCTGGCAACTAAGCACAGACAAACTTTTACTCCACGAGTGGTTTGCCTACCAAGTACGCCTAAATAACAATTGAAAGCTGATTATTATTTTCATGATTTAGACAATTATTCTGTTCTGTGTGCTTTTTTTTTTCCTTTATCATACTGAAGCCAGCAAATGTAAGGTGTCAAACTCCTTTAGTGTTGTATCTGCTTCTTTTCAAATTTCCTGTGTGGAGATTACTCTGGTCTATAGGAGGGATAATATTTCTGCTTTAAATCACTGTATCACTTACTGCTGTCTAGGTGTAGGTACTTAAGTTCATGTGTTACTTTTCTCACTGCTGTTTAAGACACTGTATGGGCTGGCGCTATAGGTGGTTTTTGATGACCCCACGTCAGTTATTTCAACAAGCCTTTCACAAATGCTAGAATACACAAAGAAAGACTTTGTGTGTGATACATGTAATGTATTTTACTAAACTCTGACTTGTTTTTAAATTTGAGGAGGACTGAAACTGTTGCTTGTCCTTTATTGAAGGAACTTATGTATCGGGTAAAATACAGTACTACTTGGAGAGTAGGAAGGCGTGTATTCATTTAAACATTTAAGATAGACCCTTGTAAAGCATCTTCCCTAGCTGGCAGCATGCCGCTTTTTGTGACATGAAGGTAACCTGACGAGAAAAAAAGTTCCTTTAACTGAAAGCAGTAATGGAATTCTAACCAAATCCTGGTGCATGCCAGTTTATAAAATGAGAACACAGCTTAAATTTATTCCATCCAGTACAGTAGGCAAAAGTTACAGCGCTCTCTTGATTAAAATGAGTCCTTGGGAAGGAGGCAGGAGAAACTGCTAAATGGAATCTCATGTTACCGACTGGCTTGGACAGTCTTCTAAGAGCACATGTCGAAGCTTCCTGCATCAGTATTTTCATTGTGCATGCATGTGTGTAAGTGCTTTCAAATTCATAGCATATGTTTTGTTTTAATTTCAGGTGTACTTGAAGGCACCTATGATTCTCAATGGTGTCTGTGTAATCTGGAAAGGCTGGATAGATCTACAGAGACTGGATGGTATGGGCTGCCTGGAATTTGATGAAGAGAGAGCGCAGGTAAGGCAGTCCTGCCCATGGCTAGCTTCAGAAACATATTTATAAGGAATGTTAGTGCTTCTGCACCCTAGACATTTTGTTCTTCTGCAAGGAAGTGCACAGTCAGGTAGCAGTCACGTGTTCTAATTTGCTTGTCTTCTGCCTTCAGCTTTTGAGTACAAATTCCAAAGAAAACTTACATTGTGAAAGTTCTGAAATTTGTGGTTGTACCAATGTTTTAATTAGATCAAACTATTTGGGAGCAGGAACCTTCTGTAATTTACAACTTTGTGGAGTGACTTAGCACTATTACAGTGCTCCAGTGATAAATATTAAGGTTTTCAAAAAGCTATGGCTGTAACCTGCAGTAATTTAACTTGCGAGTCTATTTCAATTGACTGCTCTTAATTGTTTTTCAGAGTAGTTTTTTGTTCTCCTACATAGGCTTAGGAGAGGGGGGATGGTAGGAGGTTTTTTTTGCATCTGTTCTCTAACAGTATTAGTCACTGCCTTGTGAAGGTATGGCAGCTTTTGAGAGCTTTTGAGAATCCTGCTTCTTACATCTATAAAGTGACTCTTACTAGCAATTGAATTTTTGGACGTGCACAAGAACAAAGTAAACACAGAGAAAATGACTTTTTAAATGTGTATCACATATATAAGCTTCACTTACATAGCTGTAAGGTTCCTTAGTTTAGTCAGATTCAAGACAGACCTTTTTGATTTTGAAATACAGCTTGGTGACAAAGTTCTTTAACTGATATAATAAGCTGCTGCAGCAGGTTTGTGTGGGCTGCTATGAAGATCATGATGTACTTCAATCTGCCTTCGCTGTAGAAAGTAAATTGGATATAGTAACATCAGTTACCAGACTTAGGTCTTAACTGATGATCCATATTTTATGGGACTGCTTAACACTTCACTTTTGTAGTTTGGTAATTACTTTAGAAATGTTAGAGCTCTATGAAGGCATGATCCAAAGAGCTTCCAAATACGGAGATTTGGAAAGCATGCAGAGAGAAGTAGAAGGCTGAGCAATTCCCTGCAGCCCTTTCTGGTTTTCATGTTCTGTGTTCATACTCTGGCAGTGGTTTCTGCTAATTTACTCTGGTCTACCTGTATATAGCCATTTTCTCCTAACTTTTTTTTTCCTGAGCATTTTCTTTCACTGGAGACTGTTAGGACTTCCCCTAACTTTTCTGGATACTTGAGTAATTCACTTTGAACCACTGTTACATGCCTCCTGAACTGCACCTCTGTCTTTTTCATCTTGATAGCAGAACAAAACTGGACTCTTTTTATATCTGTTTCTTATTGTCACCTTAACTTCAGAGACCCAAAATAACTCTGTTTTCTTAATACTTGAAATGGTTTGTATGACCTTGGTGATGCCTTTTTGTGTATGTGTGATGTCTTCTGTATCTTGTGTACATGGATGGATTTTGCAAAAACTTGCTATTCATTTAAATTATTGGCTTTTCTAGGTTGCCTTTACTTTCTCTTTGCACCCCCCTCCCCATTTTGATCTATGGGCATATTTGTATATGGTAAGAGTGACAAGGTGCATGATTGCATAAATGTCCACATTTTAAAAAATGTCCGTATTGTTTCCACTTACTGTGCTTTAGTTCACGCAGCAGAGTAGTTAGTCTGGGTGCGTGAACTGGATTCGATTTGGATGAAACTGAACCGGAGGAGATCCTTTGGGAGCGCACTTAATGTGTTTTGACCTCTAATGGGTCAGACTAGAGAGAGGCCAAAGTAAAACCTCCTCTAGTGAGGATACTGTGGATGCAGGTCCTCAGCACCAACTGCTTCACTCTGCAGACCCCCTCTCATGCTGTGCTGCACTTCTTGCAAATGTTAGAGGTAGCCTTTTCTCTCTGAAAGGAATCACCCAGACAGAGGCTTGACTAAGAACTGTGTCTGGTATGATATGCTCACTCGTGACTTCTGTTGAATTATCCTTGGAGCAATGATTTCTTGATGTGAACCTAAATGATGCTGAAATAGTTCTGACCAGCTGTGCCTCTGCTGTATCTTTTGGGGGTTAGTATCTCTCTGGCAAATTGCTTCTGGCAGTTGTGCAACTGGAACTGATTTAAATAAGGATATATTCTCTGTTTCCACTGTGTGCATCTCATTCTCAGTCCCCCCTTTCTCAGGATTTTCTTTTTAGTTATTCTGATAGTGCAGCCAGTCACTACCGAACAAATGAGGACCCGTGAGAAGATTCCACCGAAATACGAAGCGCGCTTCTCTTTTGCAAATGCAGAACTTGAGAGCATATCGATTAATTTGTTTCTGTACAAGAGTTAGAAGTATTCAAATTAAATTTTGTATATATGAATAGTGGCAAGTTTTGTGTTCCCCTTGCCTCTCCCAAGCTTAAGAAAGCAGTTTCCATATTACTGAGATCATGTTAATTTGTGTATGTTAGTTTGAGCCCCAGAACCAAGCTTTTCCTTGGACACTAGTATTCAGAATAGCATTCACTTCTCTGTCAGCATTTGAGCGAGCTAAGCTCCTGTTGCAGCAGCGTTTTCTCTGGAAAGAGGTGGGTGCTATAAACTGCATTGGACTAGAACTCCTTTTGACTAGTAGTTTACACAGCCAGCTCATTTGTAGACCTTGGAGGATTGTGCAAGATAAATCCCCAAATTCTTTTGAGTTGATCTATGAATATTGCATTTGAAACATAACACTTAGTTCATGTGACTTATGAACTGAGAGGAGACTGATTTTGAGTGTGCACCCAGAAGGACACACTGTCACTCTTTTCCAAAATGTGATAGTTCCTGAAAAAATGGGCCCTCATCCATAAGGGGAGGGTGGTGGAATGACCTAGATTTGATTTCATTGTGTTAATTTCATGATAAATGTTTTTTGCTACTCCAAGGATTTGCATGGTCTTGGATTATTTTGATTTCCTGATGTGCATACTCTGGTTTAGCTACGTTTAACAATTTTTTGTTTTCAAAAAGTATTTGTGCACTGAGCACGTGATTCAGTGCTTTCTTACGTGCTGAGTTCAGGGTGCTGATCTGGAAGTATTAAACACTGTGGATTTAGAGATGTGGGTTTTGTACTCTTACAGGTGTGTAATCTATTTTCAACTTGTTTCTCAGCATCAGTTATTAGGAGGTTGTTGGTCATGTTATTTGTTAAACAGTAGTGACTAGGAGTTACGAGTGTTGTAAGGCACTGTATACAAGCACAGAGCAGTAGATGTACCTTAATGTTGCGTTGGGCTTTTTACGTAAAGCACGAGTTAGAAAAAAAACAAAGTTAATGAAAAAATAAATACTTAAGTTATATTTGCATATAATGCATCTGTTTTGGAAGTCTGTGGGCAATCCTTTACATTGTTTGGTTTCCTTCCTCTATTATTTACTTCTGTGTCTAGAACTGTTTTCATATTCCTGGTGGAAATTGACCGAAATGCTGATTTTGATCTCAAAACAAATTGCTGTCAGAATGGGTTCAAGTGATTGACTCGTGCTCAGCAGCACATTTATTGCCTGTGCCAGCCAGGGTATTTTGTAATATGAGGCCCTACTGGCTGCTTCTTCCCGCTGCGCGCACCCCCCCTTACTCCTGTTTTCTGGAAAGCTTGCTTCATAAAAGTCTAACGGTCTTTGTATTCTCTTGTGTTTTCATGTCTCTTACCGCTTCCTCTTTCTGGGATCAGATCAAATTGTTCTTTGCTGCCACTGTTTCGAAATGGTACTGTCTTCTACGAGGTCACAAGTGTTTTTTCAAAGACTATCACGATGCTGAAGTACTTTAATTGTAGCTTTCAGGCCGCTGTTCTTTCTGTTCAGTGCACAGCATGCTGATGTCTTCTTCTGAAACAGCCTTAGCTTTTGTTCTCAGAGGCCCCGATTCAACTGCACGTTCAGACTTCAGTGGACTCACTGATAGGCACAAAGCTCTGTGCGTGTCCTTGACTATCTTCCCCATCTGAGACTGAAATTTCCCTGAATTTGGTGTTTGTCTTGAGTCTCATTAAGCTCCCATCTGTTTCTGTCGTCAGTACTTACAGCTCTCCTCCATAACAGAGCAGTTCTTGCTGTGTGGACTCTGTAGCTCTAACTTGTTGTTCTCATTAAAGCTTTTCCTGCCAGACTGCTGTGGTGGCTCAGCGCGAGTCTCCACTGTGTGTGTGCGTGTGTGTGTAAGCCTCAATTTCTTTTTCTTTTTTTTTTTTTTTTTTTCTGGTTTGGGTTTTTTGTTTTGTTCTGTTTTCATGTTGATACAACTCATGTTTTGCTTATTCTTCTGTTTAGTAGACTCGTACCAGGAACATTTTTACTGGCTAAAAGTCAGATGGATAAATGGTTGGGTTGGATATAGTGAAATTCATTAGGCTACAGTTACCAGATTTGGGTGACATTTGGGGAAAAAGGGTTATTAAACTGATGTACAAGACCCAAGACATGCTTGTTTAATTTCTATTACAGCACATCACCAGAAGTAGAGCAGGCTTTTTTTTAACTTAATGTCATTCTTACTTGTTTTTTCCTTTTCTAAGACATTAGTAAACCAGTGTTTCAGCTGTCAACATGTGTTCATTCTGGATGTCAACATATTGATTCTTCTCTGATACTCTGATTTAGGTTCTGCTGGTTATGGCCATTTAAAAAACACATTTTGCCTGGGTTTATATGTTAGTCTTCTATTACATGACTACTTTAAATGATGGTGAAATGTAAATATCTTTAACACAAATATCTGCTTTAAGTCTGTTTAAAAAAAAATAGGGTGATCATGGCATTTTATGTAGCTTCTGTAAATCAGAAGTAGGGCAGGTCTTCTGTAGTCATCGGGGAGAGGTAAGCTTATCTATTTTATCTCTATCTTTCTGCATTATTAAGAACAAACTTACTTTTCATTCCCTGACCTCAGTTGCTATGAACATGAACATTAAAAGAGCTAGAAAGGGCCAAATTCGACTTTTAAAAATAGGAGATCATGTCAAAGTATTATCTTATTGGCAGCTTTAAACATTGCCCTTCAACGTAGTGTTCAGGGGACTTAGCTGTGAAGAGTTATTGATTGACAGGTGTTTGTATTTAACTGTGCTAGGCCACAAGGGGCACTCACTCGCATCCGTTCACAGCATTGCTTTAGGGTGCAGAGCTGCGCCTTGGGCAAAAAAAGCAATCTAACATTCTTTTAGACTAGAGACGTTTTATCTTAAATTAAAAAATTTATGCGCTTAATCCCTTGGTATATAAAAATTCAGTTGGGTTCTCGGAGTGTGTTTGTCCTCTGTCAAGGTTAGGCTTTTTATCTTTCTAAGAGGACTGTCAACTTTGAAAATAACATGTGTGTGTTTATGGGCATCCTAAGTGGAGCTGATAATTATAGCTGAAGCGTTATGAGGAGGGAGAAGTGATTCAGTTTATTCTTTGTTGTTTTGTTGTTCCTCTTTAGAGTTGGCTACTCCATTGTGGACACTTCAAAATGTTGATGGGGAACAGAAATACCTATTCTAATTCTGAGCAAAATATGTGTAACTAACTGTCTTTAAGGAAAATAATTTGTAAGCTAATTAATAATGGCTTAGATATTAAAAACATTTTATTTATGACTTTATTTTTCCAATAGAAAATCTAAATTGAAGTTTTTTTGTGCATTACTTCATTAAAATTATTCCTGTGCATAAGCTATTGTATTTAAAAATCAAAGAACAGGGCTATAGAAAACCTCTAGGTTTCTTCTGAGTTGTATGTGTGTGTGCGCACAAATTAGTGAAGGAATAATTGCTTTGCAATAAGTGCTTTGCATTTTCTCATGCAGCTAAATTTAAATGATACATAATCATTATGAATGTTCATACTGATTTGCCTTCAGCAACTTGTGAGAAAATGGAGGATTTAATTAATCTGTAACTTACATAATACTTTTTTAATGGAAAGGAGAAAATTAATTTACTTCTGTATCATGATGTCAATGAACTCTAACTGGCTATATCTGTAAATACTATCTTCAAAATGACTTTAATAAAGATAAAATGTATTGCCTCTTTCGCATAACTCTTGAGGTTTCCTTTAAATTCCTAACATTTAGAAAATAAATACTTCTGAAAAGCAGTTCCTACTTAAAAATGCATTTAAGTAGTGGCTGCACTGCAGGATTGGTTTCCTCTATTGCAGTGATGAAGGTGAGCAATAATTCACTAACCTGTATTAGCAATTGCTGGAATAACTAACTCATGGTTTGGTGTTCTAGCAGCTGCTGTAGGACAGAATTGTCTTTGGCATTGTCAGATGATCTCTAATGTTCGAAAGAAATGCAATCTGGTAAAAATGAGGGTAGTCTTTTGTGTCACTCTGTCATCTGGTTTGGTAGCAGGAGGATGCATTGGCACAGCAAGCCTTTGAAGAAGCTCGGAGAAGAACTCGTGAGTTTGAGGATAGAGACAGGTCTCATCGGGAGGAAATGGAGGTGAGGGTTTCACAGCTGCTGTCAGTAACTGGTTAGTACTTTCCCAAAACTCTAGCTTGTTTGCAATATTTTGTTTGTCTGTACAATGTTGTGGATTTTGTTTGTTGTTTGTAAAATGTATTGTTTTTAGCAGTCTTAAAAGAAATTTCAAATTTTTGAAGCTTAAGAATGCTTGTATTTTACCCTTTTTTCCTCTCTGTGGGTGATCTTTTTTGTGGGTATTAAGCTTTAAGGCTAGACTTGTTTGCAAAGCTGCTATATCTCTGTCAAAGGGTTTTATTAATAGCAGATAGAGGGGCCTTCTGCCCTCTGCATCTCTCATGGACACTGGAAAGGCTTGGGGAGCTGCTGGCAGATTATTTTGTAGTTGGCTACCCTGTGTTATGGAAAACATTACCACTGAGCAGATTCAGTTGGTACAGTCTGGTCACTCCTGCAGGTTTAGCTTTGCTTTCCTCTCACCTTTTTCTCTCTGGTGTTATTCCCCACCTCCATTTTGCTGGTATAGTTCCCCCTTCCTTGTTCTTTGCTTCTTTAGGGCCCCACAGTCTTAAATCCTTTTCCTTATTTATGAGAGCAGAAATTACTGGGATCAAGCAAAGAGGAGCCGGCAAAGGGAATGGAAAGCAGCTGCTCAGAGATGTCAAAAGGGGAGAGCTGTAAGAGGACCAGCGATACATGAGGGAGAGTTGGCAAGTTAAGGCAAGTTGTAGATCAGGCAGAGAATATTGAGGAAACCGTTTGAATTTCTCTGCCTTGAGAACTCTTTCTACTTCATCAGAACTATGGTCTAAATTTGCTGTAATCAAATGTGACCAATCTGCTCCTGCTCTGGATTTTAGAAAATTTGATCGCTGTTGTTGCTACATGTCTTCCCTTCTGCCTGCTGACTGACATTGAGATGGTTACACAGACTTTCCTCCCTTCCAAGTAAAAAGGGAAGGCACAGAGCAATAAGAATGAGAGAAAGAGGGAAGATCTAGAGAATAACATCTGTCACTTTGGAGAGATGCAACCAGGTTGGGTGTCAGCCATAGCAAAGGTAAAACCCCTACCTCTCTGGGTTCATGACCACTGGATCCTTGGAAGAGCTAGATTAGCTGGATCTTGTCTGAATCTAGTCAGCATAGCTGTAGCCTCCTTGTAGGTTCAGTTCAAAAGGAAGGTAGAATTAACTTACCAAAGCTGGTTATGAAGATCTGAGGCAGCTTACTCAGAACAAGAGGGAATGCCTTAATGTTAACAACATGGTAGGAACTTTAAACCCTGCCTTCTATCTTATTTTTCCTGACCTCAATTTACTTAAAGCTTTTCTTGAATTCTTTTCCTTTACTGTTCCCTTTTTCCCCACTCCCATTACTACAGAAAGGAAGCTGTGTACTTGCTGAATGCTGAAGGCTTAAAATAAGTGAGACTTCCTGAAATAATTTTTGGAATTCTGCTTTGAGACTTACTCTTGTCCTAAGTGTAGAAACCCCTTATTTTGCAGCTAGAAGGCAGAGAATCTTTTTCCATTAATAATGAGATTGAGATAGTGTTATGCATCTGGGTCTTCACAACGGACATCTCAACTCACGACAATGAGCCACAAAAAGCAATGTCCCTGGCCAGCTGCAGGGACTGGGTTCAATAACTTCCGAAAAGACTCTTGCTTTTGATAAGACAACAGGCAGTTGCTGTTAAATGATCTCATTATTAGCTGCTAGTCCCCATTTTCTCTTAAAACAAGAATAGACAGTGTCCCATCTAAAACACTGATATAGATCACCTACAGAAAGGAAGAAAAGGAAAAAAGGTTTATTTAAATTGTGTTTAAGTGAATGAAAAATATTGCTAAAGGAACTTCAAGTTTATGTAACGTAAAATGCATGATTTTTTAAAATTGCAATAAATTTGTGCACTTTATTCTACTGTACAATTTTAGTATGTATAACCAACAGTTTTTTGCCTCAATTACTAGTAGTTCTGTAATTGGTTTTTTAGATTTCAGTTTTCTTATTTATGTGGTTTGGGGAAATTATCCTGGCTACATATCTGGAATGTTTACAGATGAGCTTTTGCACTCTGAATCTTAAGACTGCATAAAAATCAGGATCTTTTGGAGGAAGGAGGGTGGGGGGAGGAGCCCTGAAATGCATTCCTAAGGAGGAATCGTGTTTTAGAACCATTCATTGCTTGCCTGACTTTCACTTTAGTTGTATTCTAATACAGAATTCAGGCAGAATCAAATCTACTTTATCAGTAAGCGCTTACATACAGTACTCATCATGTAAAATTCTCTATGGAAAGAAATGCACAAATGATTAGTCCTGTGCATTCCCATGTTTCTTGCATTTATGACCTGTATCAAATTTTCCAGCGTTCACACACTCGGTCACCTTGGAAATATGGTTTGTCAGTTGTTCCCTTCTGATGATTGCATTGCTGACAGTTATAAAAATGTTAGTCAAACTGCATTGCGTACTGCTTGTGTAATTTCAGTAGTGGAACTAAAGATGCAGTTTGACCTACAGAGATGGTATTTGATGAAGTTCTTGCAGGGTGGTTAGAAAAGGTGGGTTCTAAGTGTGCTGAGTGAATTTTTATTTATGTTACACTACTTACAGTTGGAGTTTCCCACAGCATAACTTTTTTCTGTAGTATATCTACACCTTTCATCATTTCTAGAACTTAAAAATCTTTTTTTCCCTGCTAAGCATGGCATAGACAGTAAAACTAGAAACTGGTGGACTTTAACACTGATGAGATCCTGTTCAAAGATTGTTACAGGAATTGCAACACTGTGTAAAATCAAAAGATTTCAGACTAGTATTATAGCTGAAATGCCTTTAATAGAGACCAGACTCTGCTTCAGTGGGGGAGGAAAGGGGAATCTTATAATATTCCACCCACTCCTACCCAAAACAGAGGCGCCAGCTCTTTGGAAACATTCATCCATCCAAAGCCTGGCAGCATATGAAAATGATCAGAGATTCAATTCTTTATTTATACAGCTTTCTCTGTAGAAAAGATTCCCTATTCTAAGTCTCTGTGCAGACTTTCAAAACACAAAGTGGTGTATTCTTGCCAAACAGTGATCCCAAAGTAGGTGGTTGAACAGTTAAAGTGGTTTGTGTTATGTATGTGATAGTTGGATGTTATAATGGTGACACTTTGAAGGGGAGGAAAATAGCAAGTGTGGTAACAATTTAGGAATAATTATCTACTATTCTAATTTTCATTATTAATTGTCCTTAAAAAAAAGAAAAAAGAAAAGTGCCATCAGGTTTGCTTGCCATCCTTGCATTACACACTGTGCTTTCTATTCGCAGTGTCGGTACCATAGTGGATTTTTATTTTAGTGAATACATCTTTTGCATCTGGGATCAGAATCAGCTGGTTTTGGTAGATTGTGCTTGAATTTCCATAAGTGACCCTTCTTTTTTTCTTTCCTTTTTTTCCCCCCAATTACAGCATTCATCTAATGCGAATACGATGGCGCACTTTCAGGTGCAAATGGATTTACGAATTCTAGTTTATGTTCTTAAGTGCCTCTGAGTTGAAGTGTGTTCTGTTATATTTTAACATAGTTTCAGTTTTGAATACAAGATGCTTCTGTTTTTTGTCAACTTACGTAGGTTAGTCAAATCAGATAGTACAAATCTTGCCTCACTGTGTTCAGAATTCCTTCCTTTTAAAGATGCTTTTGAAGCTGGTGAGTGCTTTAAATTAATGTCTTCAAAATTAATATTGTATTTGCTTTTACAAAAATATTGGAATGTTGTGAAAGTAAATATTTAATGATACACATGGAGAAAGACCGTATCCTCAAGGCCTGTTGTAAAAATAAGTAATTGTATGAATTTTCATTGACTTTAGGAACATTGGGCTACTTAGCAAACTTATACTATTTAATGACTTCATACCAGCTGAAAACAGAGTTCTGTCTTTCCATAAACAAGTGTCAAACCATGGCAAACTTGGTCCAAGGTCATTATTTTACTGGGCTATTCTGGATCTGGTATGATTGAACCAGGCATATGAACCTGAAATATATTTGTGCTTTGTTTCTCTTTGCCAAAATAATAGAAGGAGAATGAGGAGACTGAAGAGATATCAGTGAGATGCATAGTTTTTCATTATCTCTTTATCTCTTCATTTTTTGGAAGAGAGTTAATATTAGGAACATAAGTGAAATTCTACTTTTTTGCATCAGTTTCTTCCATTTTTCTGCTCTGGGATGGTTTCGGTATGAATGACCAGAGTGCAGTGTCGGGATAAGAAGTGTTCTGCAGAAATTACTGTGAGGTTGCTGTCTAGTGAAAGACTCGAGCAATGTCTAAACTTTGCTTTTTATTCAGTGTTTTGCCCTTAGGAACATGATGGAAAGTGCATTATGCTGTCCAGAATGACTGAGAGGTTCACAGGGCCCCTAGTTAGTGAAATTAGAGTACATTGAAAGTAACAGCCTGCAATTCAGTCCAGAAAAGCAGCAGGTAGGTGCCTCCTGCCAGCTGTTTGCTGGCACAGAGGGTACAAAGCGGTGGACTTTCAGCAGGGGAATGGAGAAAGAGAAGAGGAAATCTCGCGTGTTGCTATTTCATCATGTCTGCAGGTTCGTTTCCATTTTCAAGTTAGTCTGCCTTATACGAAAGAAACCTTCACAAAAGCAATCTATTTGAGAGCTTGGTTTGTCCTAGTCTGTTACTCTTGAGCTTAGCTAAAGATGCTCCACTGATTGCTTTACTTGGTTGGATTTGTGCTCAGTTTTCCAATGCAATTTGTTCAAGGAGGCATTTTTGAAATTTAATATTTTTTTATTTTGTGTTCATTTCCCGTATTGCTGCAGTGCTCTTTATTTTAGCAATGCTGCAAGTAAAGAAGCAAAGTGGTTTGCTCTTCCCTGAAACAGCCTAGTCTAGTCTAGCAATCTTGTCTGTTTGTGGTCTTGTGCTAAATATAAAATACATTAATGGGTAAGCAGAGCCGTTTTAGGAAACTGCATGAAATTCCCATTTTTAAAAAGCTTCACATTTTTCAGAAAAAAGCTCAGTTTTGAATTTTTCATTGCTCCTTCCACTAGAAATCCCCCACAATAAAAAGCACCAAAAATACGGAGGGGCGGGGGGGAACTTATAAAAATTATTGGAATACAAATTTACATAAATCTTAGCTACTCAGTATGGCCCTCAGTTTTCTACACGTTCTGTGTAGAACTGAGAATTATGAGTTGAAATGGGAAATATGCATTTCATGTAATTATGCCCAAGTTGCAAACTCCTAGAAAACAGGAGTTTGTTAAAGAAATGCAAAAAGTTCACCAGTAATACGAAATCAAGTCATAGGGCTCATTTTCATATTCTCTTCAAGGTTCTGAGCAGAGAAGTTACTCTTCCTTCTTTCTTACTTGAAAGGAAAATTAAGTTGGAACTACCAGTGTAAAGAGATACTCTAACCAATTATATACCTATTTTGGTTAAATATGACTTGCTTCTGAAGCAAGTATAAAATTCCAATAAGGTGGTTTTTTCCTCTTTTTTTTTTTTTTTTTTTTCCCTCATGAGATTCTCTCACTTGTAAGTGTTTTGAGTTGTTTTCTCAAAAACTGTTCTGGAATGAACTTCATTACTTCTTGTTATATGTATTATCCAAAACTACAGTGATTTTAAAAAAGTACAAAGTTTAATAAAGCTTTTTGAATGTGGAAAAAAAACCAGTTTGTGGCTTCCACTTATGCAGAGAGTAGTGCAGGCTTGGTACGTGCCTGTATTTATGTATAGCGTAACTTTGTTTATATTTTAGATAGATATCATATTTAAAAAAAACCTACTAAACCGTGTGTGTATATATACTGCCTTAAAAGGTTTTGAGGTGAGCATAATACAAGTAGACCAGTAAAGTTATGACTGTTTTGCAAGGACTTCTAAATAACTAGTATTTATATAAAAGTGCTATGAATGCATATATCAGAGAAACAGTTTGTGCTGTACAGAATCAATGCTGAATATAGTACAGAGAAGATCAATTTTGCAAATCAGGGAATACTGTAATATAAGCATCTTCTTTCAGTCAATGAAGGTTAGAAGGGGGCTGAGCAACAGAGGATTACAGTCTGGAGGCAATCAATATTAATTATAAATTTATAACCTCTGTACCAACCTTCAAACAATACTTTCTAAAAGGGAGCCTTACAAGCTTTTTCCCTTGGAAAAGAAGCGTTCATGCAAAAGTGAAAATTTTACTAATGTGTACTTGAAACCTAAAAGCTTGCCCCATTCCCGTGCTTTTTTTTTTTTTTTCTCAGCTCGCCCTTACTTTAATCCAGTAGACCCCTGTCTGTAGCTTCATGATGCATTTTAAGCAAAGACACGGACGTTGCAATGACTCTGGGCAGCAGTGCGTCAGGAATTCACAGCCAGGTTGTGCCTGCTTGGCCTGGCCGTGCTCCACAGCTCTCTGGTAGCCAGTGGTGGGAGAGCAGCAGCTCAGCGCAGAGTCCTCTTCGGTGAGGAGGTCCCTGTTTGTAGAAGTAGTTTGGATGCTTGAAATGGATCTTCATGGAGGCCGGTGCTAAATGGTTTTTATATGTATAGTCTTTGTCAAGAAAATTGTGTGTTTCAACTTTCAGTCAGCTTAAAAGAAAGGCCATGAATGGGTATAGGCAAGAAAATTGTGTGTTTCAACTTTCAGTCAGCTTATAAGAAAGGCCATGAATGGGTATAGGAGTAGAAAAGAGTCATCAGGTATAGAGTTCATGATGTTAGGACACTAGGACTTTGGACTAACATGTAAATAACCTCTTACCAACTATGAGAGACTGTTTTCCATTATTTGAATAACTTAAGTGATGTTTGGCATAATTAAGAAAGACCAAGGATACTTCTCCTTCCCACAGTTAAGTGCAAAGGAGGGGTTACTGTAAACTGGGCAGCATGGCCAGCAAACAAAGCGACTTCTGGCACTGGATCTAGCCTACAAAGTCTCATGATGATAGCTGCACCTGCTTAGGGAAGGGGTAAAAATCATATCCCTGACTGACAGCTAGCTACTTAGAGATGCAATTTATAGTGATGAAGGGGTTCCTCGTGCTGCTGTAGCTTGAGCTGTCCTGAGAAGTGAAGGCTATGAGGGAGAGTCTCCCCGCAAACCTGTCGGAGACCTGGGAGTGTACAGGCTGCGCCATCAGGCTGACCACGACACAAGAGTGCTAATACAAATTGTCACTGTTAGTGTATATTAGTGGCGCAGCTTTGCTGACTTAAATTCTGAGAAGGCCAAATTTCCCCTCTTCTTCTCTTGAATATTGTACAACTCACAGTAATTGAACGGAGGCATGGGCAGAATTCTGTGTTCAAACATCTGCATTAATCAGGGATTTAAAGAGCCTTCAGCTTGTTGCTTTTCTTTGTGCTGGTCTGCCTAAGTTAGCAGGATTGATGATTCATTAAAAAATTATATATATATATGTATATATAAAAGTATTCAAACATTAGGAGGAGCTTGATCTGGGGGGGGTACTGTGTACTCTCTTTAAGAAAATCATCTGCAGTGTGCTCTCAAGTTCAAGGGTTTTGTTGTGTTTTTTGGTTTTTTTAATTCTTTTCAGTAGGTTGACAATCATTCTAAGAGAATCCAAATGTTGACTGTTTAGTTTTTCATAACATAGCCTGATTTTTTTTCACTTATTTAGTAAATTACAGATGACAGATGCCAAGGCACATAATGCATCTGCTCTCTCTATTTCAGCAGTATGGAGCTGCCAGAATGCAATTAAAGAATCGCAGTGGAGTGGTCCGCGAGAAGACTTTATTTTGGCTACTCTTTGTGACAGCCCTTCTCCAAATTCTCCCTTCCCTCCCTTTCACTAGCATCCCAAGTGTATATGCAGTGCAGATTGATTTTGCGATTTTACTGCCTGGTATTCAGAGGTCCCAATTCTGACTGCTTATTTTGAGTAATTCATAGAAAGGGAGGGTCATTTTCGTGGCAGCCATGTCCATCCTTCCTAAATTTAGCTCCAGCTTCCTCAGTTCTGCTTTCTCAGAGTTATCAACATAAGCCACGCTGTGGGACTGCATTAGCTTTTTCTGATGAAGTCGTATGGTGAAGGGAGTTTTTCTCAGGTGTGTCCCAAATCTCTGAAAATGTGCAGGAAGCTCCATAACCTTCAGAAAGTCAGAGTGGCCAGCAGATGGAGGAACTCCTGTGTGTAGGGATCCACCTCATAAGGTCTGGCGTATTGGGTTAGAGACATTATGTTTGACAGGTCATATCTAAGGATTTGTACAGGAGTGGCTGCAGGGTTTTGGGCTAACAGAATTGAACAGAGGGTATTGCAAATAGAAGAAATGAGAGAATGGCGCAAATAGCGTAGCAGTGATGGCTGGCATGATTTTCATGATGAGGGTGTAGTTGCAGAAACTTTCTCAAAGCCAGCTTAAGAAATTTATATGGGCATTGTTGAAAACATGCCAAACTGCAGCAAGGGTCAGGGTTGAGGGGTAAGAGGAGGAGGATGGTGTCCAACTGTCTTGGCTGCTGGAGGAAGTGCTTATGTGCCTTCTTCCTTAGTTGCCATTATTCTTGGAACTGCTTTTACCCAAGTGCCCCAGTAACAGATGGAAATGCTCCAATGTGATCCCTGTCCAAAAGAGCCACGGTTTCTCGTTAATGATTCAATGACTTTAAGAGATCTCATTTATTAAGAAGAAAATTGACAAAATACAGCAAGTAAGTTATACTCTGCTGTGGCTTTTAGCCCATACCAGTTAGCCTGTATTTAGGCTTGGAGAAAGCTCAGCAATAGAGGGTTGAAGTGAGCGTAGGTGCAAGAGTACTGCAGCGTATAGCCTTTCCTGTTGTTTACCCTCAAGTCCAGGGTGATTTTGTTACAAATGTTCCTGTTGTTTGTTAGTATGTTATTCACCCTGTGGTGTCAGTAGACCAGTCCAGTGTGAATAAATCTAGAATAGCATGTTATAGGAGGCTTTGCAATGTTTTCTGCCAAATACGTTCCTGCAATTCTTTCAGTCAATCATCATACCATCTCCTACTTTAGAGGTTTTAAATGGCTTGTGGCCAGTTATAATTCCTTCCGTATTGCAGAAGATTTGCATGGCTTCATGTGCTGAAAGCTGAGTGCAGAGTATTTTTGGGTATTGAAACTCCGTGTGTATCCATTGCATTAACTATTCAATTTCAGGATATTTGGAAGGAAACTGGTGGTGTTGATTAAAACACATTCAGTTTTAGGAACATTACCAGAGTGGTGGGATCTGTGTACTATTAACAAGTTTTTCCTTACAACCCAATACTTGTGCCAACAGACTTCCTGCTGTATCACTTTGCAAATTCCAGATTTGACCCAAAGGGAATGATTTAGCAGCTGAAATAACTGCATTAGAGTTTAGAGCCTTTCGCTAAGTAGCAGCTGAATAACATTCAGCGTATTCCTCCTTCAAATTTTAAATCAGCGTTTTACTGAAAAGTGAAATATGCTGAGATAAGATGAATAACTACTGTTTTCTCATGACTCGTTATGCATGACTCATGGCAGCATATTCCATTTCCCAATTGCAAAAGATAGATGCATCTTTTTTAATTGAAGCAAGTCTCCTTTATCTTTACGAAGCTGGGCTCATTACTCACTGAGAGTAATTCTGATGCTTCTGCATGGCTTCATACTCATAAGATATGCATTTCAAAAATTACAGCGAATGCTGCAATTTGGAGGATTGATTAGCTGTGCTAAGAGTATGGGAACCAAAGTAGAGAGAATTCTGGAAATTGTCATTTTTATATCTGTAAAAGGGAACTTTTAGCTTCCTGTAATACGTTGTGAGGAGAACTTTCAGATAACACCATTCGGGTAGGCAGATTTCTTCTGCAAGTGAACGTTAAGAATTTGGTGGCGTTTTTTTAATCAAAGTTGTATTTTGCCCTTTGTCAGCAGCCAAAAATATCACCTGCTTCCTGATACTCGACAGTGTGCTTGCTGTCTGCATACAAGGCGATTTCTCTTGTTCTTCATTTCAGAAATGGCCATGTTTCAGCACTGGAGTGTTTTTAATTTTATATAGAGCTGTAACATTTTTTCAACATGTAAAGCACAAGAGTAGTCATTGCATACTGTGCTCATGCTTTGGCAGGATACTGAGTGACAGACTAAGGATGTTTCACGTCTACGTATTCTTACACAGTAGTATAGCGCAAATGAAGGAGAGCGTCTTAAGTGAGGCTGAGCTGTCACTCCGACATTTAGAAGTTCCATGTGTAAATCCCCCTTACTGAAATGCAAAACTACACCTTTATCCACAGATACTGGTAAGGCATTGTAATGACTGCTTTCAGTACATTTGAGGGTAATTTGTCATGCCTTTTGTGTATCACTTGAAAGGGCAAATCTGGTAGTTGTTCGGTAGTGGCTTCTGCAAACCCTGCAAGTCGCAGTGATGTCATAAATCATGTGAATTCTTTCATATGTTTTGAAAGAAAAGGCCACTTTAGGAAAAGTATAAATGCAACCATATGCTCCTTGTACCTTGGAGTCGTCTCTGGAATTTGACAATAAAATTGCTGTGCATATAATTTGGGTTCTGAAGAGGAAACTGTTGCTTTTAAAGCAGAAGTACAGCAGCATTAACTTGCTGTTTTTTCTAGTAAGTGTAGAAAATGTGTATTGAGTACAAAACCAGTAACAAAACAGATCAGTATAAATAAGATTTTGGTATCTCTTAAAGATAGTGCATGCCTTTGTTTCTTCCTGGAAGAAAAGGGAAGAAGTTAAAAACAAAAAGTCATTATAGTCTTGGACAACAGCAGAAATGTGTGCAAAGAGGAACTGTTATCCTTTTGTTAATTTTAGTACAGCTCTTAAATTAGTCTGTAGAAGTATGTATTTAGGCTTGCAGAACGGCCATTTTGTATTAGGAAAAACTTTACATCCCAGTTTACTTTCTTGTTGAAGAAAAAATTAAGTATGGCTTTCACTCACTAACCCTTCCACAGTGATATTGATAGTCAAAAAGTTGCTTCAGTGGCTGGAAGGAATAGGCCTTTTAACATCTAAAATCTTTAGCACTGTGTGCAATGAGACCTGTTTGTTTTAATGTGATCCCTCAGATTGCTGAGAAAGCTGGGGTTTGGTGCGTCACAGGGATGTTGGCTGGCAGTTTCTGTGTTTTTCTGCATGTGGGAAAAACAGATCACTTCTTCAGTCTTGAGTATGACCGGTGTAGATAGAACAGAGCAAGAGGTCTTTCCCCTAAATCTAAAATCCAGCTGACACTGCTACTTGATACATGAATGTACCAGATATCGAATGTGATACTTAAAACATGCAATTCTAAGCAGTGGCCCCTTAAAGAGGGTGCAGGAGGGAACAGCCTCCCTGAAAACGTGCTGATTACTAGAGGGATTTATTGAATGAACTTCGAGCTCACTGGAATGGGGTTATTTGTAGGAAAGGAAAATAAAACTTTAAATCATCATTTATATAGGAGATGGAGGCAAGACTACTTCTCCTTGTGGGTGCAGCTAACTAATTGCACTTCCAAGCAGGGCAAAATGAGCCAGGCAAGAAGAATGGTAGGTAAGGGGGAAACGTGCAGAGAGGGAAAAGTCCAAACTGGAGAAAGCGATACTGGCGGTACATGGCAGAGGGTTTGGGAGTTGCCAGGCTGGGCTTATTTGCCGTTTAGCGTGGGGCAGAGCACGCAGCAGGGTGTGACCCGGGGTAACTGCACTTGTGGCGGGAAGACGTCCTCGGTGTCAGTAAATGACTCAGAAGCAGCCCAGGAGCATCTCCGAGCAGCAGTCACAGTTTAGTTGAAATACTTGTATTATTCAGTGCTGTCGTGAAAGCTTGATAATTGCCCGAGCTGCATGTTTCACTGCTACAACTGCCTGTGTTAGGTCTGTTTCTGCCTCTTTCAACCAGGTATGAAAAGTCTGTGTAAGGGGGCAGGTGTCGCTTGTTTTGCGCACTTTTTTGGAGCGCTTTTGTCTGTTCTGGCACTGAACATGGCAGGTTGCTTCAGCTGGTGAAGCCAGTGGAGCTATACTGAACAGCTCTTGTGTGATGATGACTTCCACCAGCTGAGAATGTGGCCCCTGATCCTACTTGGAGAGCAGTGGTAGTTAAAGGGCAAAGTGCCAGCTATACACTCGCAAACATAAAAATATCGAGATACTAGCATGTCTTAAAAAACAGCTAACATGTTTTGGATGTTCCCAGAATAGTCGTAGTGCTTTGAAATTTAAGTGCATGCGTGGCTTTCAAAGTATTTAATTGCAGCATTTGCAGCATATTAATATTAGCATGTGCCACTAGGAAACTGAGAAAATGTAGATGATCCTCACCATGAAATATAAATCTCTTCTGACAGGTTTTTTAAATGCTTTTTGTCTCCCATTTTCTCAAGTCAGCTCTAGCTGTTGCTACCATTGACATTCGAAGACAGGAAGTCATTAATATCCTCTCCAGGATTTCAGTGTAGCAGGCAGAAAACAAACCTTTTTAGGACAATTTCCTGGTAACTTTCAGGGAACAAACTCGATCGCTTTGGGCAGGTTTTGAAGACCTACCACCCTGTTACCCAGCCTTGAGCTGTGAAACTCTCATTGCATTTTTAAATCAGAGCTCGTTATTCAGGTGAAAACTTGAGTTTTTTGGGCAGTACAGGTTACAAGGACTTGAGTATGGCCAGTGTTTGAAGGTGGTCATAGTCGAAAGGGGGAATACAGCAGAAGAAGTGGTGCAGGGGAGTAGTTTGTGCGCACAAAGATGTTTTCACAACTGGCAAGTTCAGCTGAGATTGACGGTGTTAAAGTAGCAAAAAGGGGTAGAGAGCAACGGGCAGCCCGGAGAAGTAGAGTGCACAAAACCAAAGCTGTGTGTTGTAGGAAGGAAGCTAATCGAGTGATTATAAAATGGAAGCTGTGATCTACGACCAACAGGCAAGAAAGAGAAGCTGAGCAGTGTCTTGTGCTGGGTGGAGGGCAAAGAGGAGAAAACGGGGGATTTTTGAGACACTGAGGAAGCAAAAGCCAGCAGGGTTCAAAAACAGTCTGGATATGTACAGAGGAGAAAAAATACTCAGGCTATGAGCCTGAATCAAGGGGAAGGAGCATGATGTTCAGTTGCAGAAGTGGCACATGGCGCTTGTCTGCCCTCAGTGAGCTCTGCCTGGCAGGAGACATCTTGGACTTTCTTCTCAGCTGTGTTCTCCTGCACATGTTCGCAGTGGATGAAGGTTGAATCTTACTGCCTTAGAAGAAATGCAGCATAGCTGTCATCTAACATGTACGGGTATGTTTAATAGTGGAAGGAGGAGAACTTAGTTGCTCTTAAAAATAATAATAATATGCGTATTTGCCTTCTTTTGCTAATTTCTTTTTAAAAAGCAGATGCTTCTGAACTCTTAGCATTTATTGCAGATGAATAGCTTTTTCCTCCTGGAATTTATTTTTAAACTGGCATAGCCATAACTTACAAAGAATAAACTGTTTCATTCTTAAATAGATCTTGCTCTCCAAACAAAGCAGGAAAGAATTCAGCATTGCATTTTTGAGAAACACACAATAAAAGTGTTATGCATGTCTAATACAGTGTGTGTGTGGAGGGGTGCTGCTTGGTCAGATTTCTTCACTTAAAAGGTTAGCTCTTTACTTATCCAGCAAGAGAATAAAAGCAAATCAGCAGGCAAGATAGATTTGCCCTCTGGGACAAAAATGTACTAGCTACATGCATGTGCATTCCTCAGGTGGAGATAATAGGTAAGTCTCTTTTACTATGACTGATGTTGACTGTCCTTAATGTCCTCTTGAAATTGCTGTCAACTCAAGCAGTTTAACAGAGCCATTTATTTTGAAGGAGAACTGACATTATGAATGTTTTCTAATACAGGGATGCAGTCATAAGTACCACAGTATTTTCAGCTTTGAATTATTGCTAATTATATAGGTTTCACAAAAAATGAAGTATATGCTGCAGAGAAACTCCAGCTTTAAGAAGTGTTAAACTGTTTCAGTCAATCTATAGATTAAATTGTACTGGGCTGTTAATGTATAAATGTGGAAGTCTTTGTTCCAAAAGAAAACCAAATTAACTGTCAATCACACAAATATACTAAGGGGAAATTTATCTGGCAACGATGTAACCTATCCTGCCATCTTGCATTGTAGCCTTTCTCAAGATCCTGAACCTGGGAGCATTTACAAAGAGCATTTACAAAAACAGTTAACAGAGGGAATTTCAAAGCAAAAATGTCTTTTGGCAGAAGAGGCACAAAACTGTTGTCTTTACTGTTCTTCTCAAAGTCTCTTGTCAATATAGAGTGTTATCAAGAAGCATCCCAGCCACAGGCTGAGTCTGGGGGTGCACACGCACACCCATGCTGCCTCCGGGATCTTCTCTGAGCAGAGAAAGCCTCCGGCCTTGCTGGCCCTGAACGGGATGGCAAGGCAGAGCCAAAGCTCGGTGCCCCTCTAGAGAGGGGATGGGGGAGTGGGGATGGAGGCTGATTTTCATGTTGAAAATGAATGCTTTAGTTCTTGCTTGAAATGTGAATTTTCTGCCTTGGAATTGTCTGTGGTCTTATGCATGTGCTTAATACAATTAACTGATAATTTCTGAATCATTTTTTGGATCCTAAATGTGTTCGTTTAATGCAGGCAAGAAGGCAACAAGACCCTAGTCCTGGATCTAACCTAGGAAGTGGCGATGACCTCAAACTACGTTAATCGACAGCAGCAGGCATGCCATGGGTCTGCATACATGCATTGCTTCTACTTGGCAAAGGATAGATTAAAAGACCAGAAACTGTGATAACTGGGTATACTATGGTCTGTTTCCTGACCTGCGGCAGTCAAAATCACCATGAACTGCCATGGTTTGCACTATGTTTATGTTACGATACCTGCATTTCCCATTTTAAGCATGTAGCCAGTGGCAATTTGAAATTTTGTTTTTCTATGCAAACTTATTTTTGTTGGCACTATTTTAGTGAAATGGAAACTTATGCAGCTATAAAACCATTTTTCTCAACTGTAATAAAAATTGTCACTTAAAAATAGGTCAAGATATTACAGATTAATTTTTTGTTTTGTTTTTTTGTAAACTGCTGGAAGCCAATGCATTCCAAGCTTTTTTTTTTTTTAATATGGGCTTTCGGAAATTTTGATTGTCCTTATTGTGCTCCTGCTTTATTTTAGATATGCATTCTTACCTTTCTTTCAGTTTTCTTTTTTCTAAATTTGCAAGACCTTTTGAAAACTGCTGACATTATTTTGCATATTTCCAAGCTAAACCCAGTGATGCAGAGCTGTCGGAATCAAATTTCAAACCATGCAGGTTTGTATCTTACAGTTGCAGTATTCTTTTAACTGCTAACAATTCATTGGTTCCACTTTTTAAATGATAATATCTTTATATATATATATTATATATACGCACACACAGGTATATATGTGTGTGTGTATGTATATTCATGCATTCTGCCCCAGTATCTATCTTAGATTTTATTCTGTATTAAGTGAGTTTGGGTGGTTATTATACCCCTGTATATAGTACTTTACTGAAACTCATAGGAAGTCGCAGGCTGGCTTCTGTTTTATTCAGGGATTTTTTTAAATAGTTCTTGGAAGGGATACTGCAACTCTGATTAGATTTGACAGCATGCTAAACTGGGAACAAAAGTGATCAGCTGCCAAGGTGATATGTATTAAATCATGTTTAAGATAGCTGCTTTAAGTATATTTTATATCTTACGCTTTTTGTAAAGTTGTGCTGAATGGTGAAAAGTTGAGATGAGGTTGTGTGCAGAAAACCTCATTACTGTGCATAGGACACTTCTATTAAAATCTTATGCAAATTAAAACTACATTGCAGTATATATTGCATTTTCTAACAGGGTAAGATTTGGGATGAGTTAATTTGTGCAAATTGTTTTGGGGGGTTTTGGTCAATGGACTTCAAGTTTTTCATTGCATCCAGTAGTCTAAGAAAACAGATTGGAAATGTGATGCCATTTGGCATTGTCAAAATGCGGTGCTTTCTGTACAGCCTGATTAATCAAAGTGTCATTTAAATACCTTTTTAAAATAAGCGATCTAGTTTCAGTATTTTAAGAATGATTTTGAAAGCAGAAACTCTGTATGATTAGAACAGCTAAATCTTTATTAAATTAATTCTGTAATTAAGATAATTACCTTCCTCATTAATGGCAAAACAATTGATGCAAAAGAGGTCTTGCAAAAATATAAACAAATGTCAATGTGAAGGAGAATCTTTGTATGTTAATAGTGTGAATATTTAACATTCACTTAAAAAATGTCAATAACTGTAAACTGTGAGAAATGTCATCAAATAGAAATATTTTGATACTTCAATTTAAATGTGATTCACCTGGAAGATAACCTTTTTCACTCTGTGGCCACATATTCTTCTCGCTTTTCTTCCCCCAAAGAAATAATTTTTCTAAAGTGTTGCTGCAATGAGTTATTTAAGGGACACACGCATGCATACACACGCATCCCTAGCCTTGGATCTTCTCTGCCATCTGTGTATTTTTGATGGAATAGTCTGAAGATTTATTTTAAAAGGTTTTCTTAACGTTTCAGACAGTGGTTTTAAACCATAAGTACACAGGAAATGATGCTATCAGATATTAACATTGCTATCTTTGTGTAAATACTGAACTTTCCCTATCATCATTTAGCATTCTGCTGCTTATGATATCTTAATGCTGGCATTAAGATCACAAGCCCTTACCCTCTGCTGGTTAGTGCAGACTTTTTAAAGTGCATTTTAAGTTATTGATGCAATTTGATATTTTTCATAATTTCTATTTAAACTGAAGTTGCATCATCTTTCTTGAATTCATCTCCTGTAAGAGTTGCCTTAAGCTACAGGATTGCTTTTGCTACTTTTTGTGTTGTATGTTTAACTTTCATAATAAACTTCCGTGTAGTGAAAACAAGTTGCTGTGGATTTATTTCCGACATCCTGGTAATCCGCACTAACATATTCTGTGTTTGGGGAGGATTAATGGAATATTGGGTAATGTTTCTGGTGCACTGTCACTGCAAGTCTGAGCTGATGTCCATTTTTAAAGCAATAGTGACATCCAGTGGTCGTTTAAACTAACCCAGACATCCCCCTTTATTTATGGACTATCCAGGGTGTTAATGGCTCTCTGAAAAGCCTTAAAGTAAGGGAGCAGTGTCACTTACTGGGAAAAATGTTTATTTTGCTTCCCTACAGCTCTGTGTGCTTTTATAAGTTATGCTATCCTTACTCAGAAAGCATAATTCCACTTGAATAACCCTAAATGAATTTTCTTTTAATCTCGCTGGATTGTGATGACTCTGCAGTGTATAGAACAGCGCTGTTTGTGTGCACGGTTTTATGGCAGCCATTAAACGGTGCTAATGATGGATAGCTTGTAGTCTTACCTCTCAATTCATTAGATGATTCATTTTTCTGCCCCATTGTGCATCATAAGTAGATGAGTGTTACTCACAGAGGCTTTCCTTGAGTGGAGGCATCTTTTCCTCCCCCTTATTCCTTTTAATTTGAACTTGCTTCTTAGATACACTGTATAGCAGAGAGAATCTGAAAAGCCTCCTGTGTGAGGCACCTACAGCAAAAGAGGTTTTGTGAAACATTACATTATTTTCTCTGAATTAGCATGACTTGGGCATGGCTGTGTTCAATTTGAGAGTGAAAGACCACTGGAAATGGAGTTTCTTGGACTGGAGAAGGACGATAACAGCCTGGAAGCCAGCCTGAGAAAGTGAAGTACGGTAACTTAGGCCATTTTAAAAAATGAGAACACCTTAGAATTATGTGACCTCCTCCTAACCCTGAAAAAATTCAGAGTATTGACTGTTCAGTCTATTTTAAACCTTAAATGGATGGGTTTCCTAGTCACTCTTTAATGAAATGACAGTTATCAGCTGTTCTGGTTTGGGTTCTTGCTCCACTTTTTGCTAGCAGGAAATTATGAAAATGAGACTGTTGGTGAAAACAGTAACTTTTCTGTTCCTGTAACTTACGGTGTTTGGTCTGATTTGCTGATGATAAGCCTTCTTCAGGTAAAGGGCTGGGAAGTTAAATGAAAGATGTTGGTTTTGAAGTCATCCACAGTTGCATGGTTTGACAGGACTTCTGTATTTTTTTTCATCCCCTGCTGGTTCAGGGCTCCACTTTATTACTGATGTATTTCAGAATCCTTCCTGTCCACATAGAAATATGACTGCTTTATTTAACGTACATTATTTTATTACTGCATTTCCAATGCAAATAAGTTACGGGATTAAAAAATGACTTCAAGGGCAAGAATTATAGAGAGAAGTTATAGTGGAGCTGTACATTTGCATAGGCAACATTTCTTATAACTCATTTGCCTCACATCCTGTCTCCCCACTGCACCAAAATGTAAATCCCAGCACATGCATATTCATGGGCTGCTGCACAGCTCAGGGCTGCTTAGGCTAACAGTTTAAGTAACTTTATTAAATACCTTTCTCAATTACAGATTGAGATAAGTGAACTTCCCAAATTGCCTCAGGCACATTTCTCAAAGCTCAGGAGCGAAAAAAAATGGTGCAGAAAACTCCGAGCTAACTCGGCCCTGCAGTGGATGGCCGTGGAGAAATCCAGGTGCCTGTAGGAAGGGAAGAAGCTGAAAATGAGCGTGTTCCTCCCTGGGCCTGGTCTGCAGCCTGTCGAAGCCTGTGAGCCTTTTGACAGGTTTGTGTTGCCCTGTAACTCTTGCAATGAGCGTCTCTGCCTTTCCCAGCCTGTTAGGCTTCATGATACGGGTCTTGGGGAAATGACTTTTCCCTGTGCTCAACTTCTGCTGTTCCACTGGCAGTAACTTTCTGGGTTTTGTGACAGCTACTGACTCTATCTTTTCCCTTTATTTTCCTCTTCCTTCCAGGGAAGGTGATGACTCTCTCATCTTGCCGTTTTGTGGATATTTACTGTATTTTTTCTTTTTCTCCATGACTGTTTCATTAAGTCAGCTTGGAAACAGAAAAATGCCTTGGAGCTGGAGAAAAGTTTATGCCTGAAAGCTCCCCTTTTCTTCCTTCCCGCTGCTACAAGCTGGTTTACTGAAAGCGATTCCCTCCCTGAAAGCTGCCTGCTTGCATCCTGAGGCTGTCTCGGCCGCACCACTGCTGCTTTTGCTATTCGTACCGTGCAGAAGCGCAGCGGAGCGCCGGCCTGGCAAAGCGAGCGGTGCGAGAGCTAAAACACCCGGCTGCCGGGTGCCCTCGGCCTCAGCAGCCGCTTGTGCGAAGGTGCCGCAGCACAGTTCACGGCAGCGCTGCTCCAGCAGCTCCGCTTCGCGATTTCGGACCTCTTCCAGGGCTTTCCCCCGCCGCCACAGCAGCGACAGGTCGCGGCTCTGCGTGCCGTGCTCCCTGGGCGATCTCGGCCGCGCCGGGCTGAGGTCGGCCCGGGAGGAAACGAGACGGCTCGAGGACAAAGCCGCGCGAAGGTGGGTCTAGCCGCGGAGGCTGGGCGGTAAGGCTTCTCAGGTCTCCTCAGGAAGGGAAGTGAGAAGATGCCCAAGCGCGGCAGGTTAGAAAAGCAAAAGGCGGGGGTGGGAGCGCTGCCGCGGGGCGGGGGAGGACAGCTCGGGGCATCCCTCCCCGACGCCTGCTGTCCCTTTTCCTTCAAGGGCAAGCTGCCTTGGTCGCGTGGGCGGTTGGGTGTTTGCCCTCGCTTCGGGCTGCTCACAACGGTCGGGTGCAGCTCTCAGCTCCAGCCCTGGGCCGGAGGAGAGGGGACGTGCGGTACGGAGGGCTCCCAGCGCCTGCAGCTGGCCACGTGAGCCCATGCTGTCCCTCGCCCTCCAGCGCCGACGTCTCCGAGCCACCTGCCCGCAAATGGCAGGAGTTAACCACTGCCGTGGGAGGCTGTTGCGGGAATATCCGTGGGCAGCGCTTAAAGGAGAGCGGAGCGAGACGCGGGGTCGTGGCGGCCATGCAGGGGCCGCAGCCGGTCTCGCTGCGACTAGGGGTCTGCTCTCGCCTGCGGTTCGGGGAGAGGTGGGAGGCGTCGCTCGTCCATGCGATGTCACCTCCGAGCACCCCGCGGCCTCCGTGAGCTGTCCTCCCCCACCGAAGGCATCCTGCGTCGTTAGCTAAAGTAACGGTTCTCGTTCCCTGCCCTTGTCTCTGCCATGGCCGAGCTGAGCCCTTTGCAGCACAACTCGCCATCTCCTCACAGCGCTGCGCTTGGTTTTGTCCGTGATCGCGTATAAACGCTTTTGAGATCTTCTGGCAAAGGGGAAAATGCACTGGCTGGTGCCTTCGGCTCGCGGAGGTGCGCGGCGTCGGGGCGAAACGCGGCAGCCCAGCGCGGGCACCGGGGGCAGCAGGGCACAGGGCTGCGAGCGCTCGGCGGGTAAAACGCTGCTGTTTGACAGCGCTCGATGTTCCTGTAACGCAGTGTTTTTCGCTCAGGAGCCCGGCACAGCTGGTGCCACGAGCCTGCAGTTCTCTGGCAGCTTTCCTAGGCCGCGCTGGGGGTGGGAAGGAAACGCGGCCAATTTCCATCCATCGGAAGTGAAGGCCGCCAAAAGGCAGGAGCCGACAGCTCGCGTGTCGGTGGGCTGCTTCTGTGCATCACGCTTTCCCCTGCGGGACGTGGGTGCGTCTCCTCTAAAATCCTGCCCGTGCTGGTGTTGAAATGCTGCTTTAATGCTTGTTTTAGTGGCCGAGGACCCAGGCGTCGCGGGGAGCCCCTGGCCGGGACGGCTGCAGGGAAGCACGGCCTCCGCTCCCTGCACCCGGCCCTGGCGGTCGGGGTCTTTCTCCAGCTCCGCTCGGAGCCTCTGCAGCTTTGGGAAGTGCTTCCCCCCCTTCCCGCCCACTCGCTCTCCCCTGCCTGTCGTGGGGCAGAACCGCCCTCGGACCCCGGCTCCCTTTTCGGAGGCGTCGTGCCGCTCCTGTCCCCGCGCCGCTTGCTCCCATGCCGAGGCCGGATCCTCTTTTTACTTCTGCTTTCGGTTCTGCTCGGCAGCGCCCATCTCGCGTACGACCACGGGGCCGCGGCATCGGGGACACCAGGCGCGTGACTCACTTCGGCCGCGGGCTCTCGGGACCCCCCGCAGCCCAGCGTCCCCCACTCCTGCAAAGGGCCACGGCGGCGAGAGGCTGCTGCAGGGCGTCATCCCGGCCGGAGCCGGCTGGGAAGCTTCCCGGAGCCTCCTGAGATGGGACTTTGCCGTCCTGCCTGGAAAGCTTGAAAGTTGACTGCGATTTCCAAGATGGGCAACGGTGCTTGGCAGAGCTGCCATCCAGCGGCACGTGCATCCAGTCATTTAAAACATATATATATATAAATTCAGAGTTACGCTAAGTGGTGCAAGAGGTACCGTTTGGTCCACGAATATGTAAAGGGTGGCTGCAAAAGGAGCAGGGTGGGAAAACACAGGACCAGGGGACTTCAGAGATGTCTGAGGATGGTCTTTGGGAAGGACCTTGCTCCAGTGACCCCAGGGTCCCTCCCGGCCCCGCGCAGCAGGGAAGGGCCCAGCGCCGGCTCCCGCTGCCGTTTGCATGGGGGCCTCTCCTCCGGCTGGGAAATCCAGCTCGTGCTCTGCTGCCGTGAGTTCTTACAGGGATTTTAATTGCAAAGGTAACAGGCTCTGCGAAAGGCCGTCCTTGCTCCGTACCACCGACCCATCACGGCTTTAATTTGCTCCGCTGCGTTTTACTGCTCCGGCCTGATTGCTCGGGCTCCGGCTTTTAGCAGAGCGGCAGCTGCCAGCCTTGGTGCTGGGTGGGCGCCGGCGGCACGTGAAGCTGTCTCCGGCTGCAGGGAAAACACCGCTGAAGGTGATGCCTCGGTGGGCAAAAGCGAATCACTTGCGCAGGCGCGGCGACGGTGCCAGGGGCGTTTTTGCCCTTTTGTAGCGTACCGCCGCGGGGAGCCCGGGCGGCTCTGAATTTCCTTGTCAGGAAGCCCAGCAGCGCGTAGGGGCTTCCAGACCGCTGTGCGTTGGACGGAGTGATTTCCCTCTGCAAAATGAGTAATTTTCAGCCTCAAGGAAGGCGAAGAGTTGCAAATAGGCCTTGACGAGCGTTTTTGTTCTGCTTTCCTTATTCTGTTTTGCAAATAAGTCTTCGCCCCGCTGCTGCGTGTTCACCAGAAGTGGCTTTGAAAAGCCTTGGTCGGCTTTGATTGATATTAAATGATAAAATTGCTCATCCTAAGGGAGAGCGGGGGGGAAACAGATCCACTCCTGCTCTTGCCTCAGGTAGGACTCTGCACCCCAGCGAAGGCCCTCGACGGAGCGCGTTTTGCAGGGCGGCTTAGGAACCAAGGAAGCCTTGCTAAGCATGGCCAAACGGGGGGAGAGCTGGACGGCAGCGTGCTAGAAGGGCTGACCCAGGAGGAACCGAGTTGTTTTGTAGGAACATCCAACCCACTAGCTGGACACCAGATGTGGCCTCCGGCAGGTGAAGGACACCCGGAGCCCCAACTGCTGCGTGTTACCGCTGCAGCTGAAGCACCTTGCAAATAAAAGAGGAAACCTATGTATCTGTTCCTCATGAAGCTGAATCAAATCTATACCCAGCTCCATGTGAATCATAGCTTGCAATATATATATATATATTTATTTATTTATTATTATTTCTCCTCCTTTCTTCCTTTTTTTCTCCTTTTGCAGCCCGGCCCAAGGCGCTTTTCCGCAGTGACCCTTCTCGGCCGGGCCGGCCCCGGGGCCCTGGGCATCACTCATCATGCAGGTGACCAGCCCTCATAGAAGCCCCTTGGTCAAACAGCCCCATTTTCGGCTTTTACCGACGGGAGGGCAACCTGCGGGAGATGGGCAAGGGGCCTTCCGAGCCTCCGCTTTCTCCCCACGTCATTTTGGGAATAGCCTGGCTGATAATTCACATGATAAAATGCAGCAGTAGTTTCCCTGGAGGGAAGGGCCAGCCCTTGGGAGCAGGGATGGGGATGCCTGTTTTGGGATCGGCCCGTGCTGACGGGGTCCTCCAGCGGTCCCAGCAGCTCGGTGGGACCCAGAGGCTTAAAGGTGTCAGTGGTAGCGGGAAAGCGAGGATACATCACTGCAGGGCAGTGCCAGCGCTCGGACGAGTGCCCGAGCGACGTCTGCCTCGGTTTGCTGTGGGGGGGGTGCGGGAACGGCTTTCAAAGCACAGTTCGAGCAAATACTGTTTTGAAATGTGTATAGCTGCAAAACCAAAGTGTTTCAGAAGGAAATGCACCTACAAAAATAAAAAAAATAATGACCACTTCAGAGTTTTGTAGGAATTGTCCTTCTCCTGCCCTAAACAGCTCTGCCAAGTTTGGGGTCTGTTTCCAAAGCATTTCTGGGCAGCCGCAGCGAAGAGGGCACGACAGAAACGATGCACGCTTTTGTCAGCGTCGCTGTGAAATCCCAGCCCGAGAGGGCAGCTCGCTGTCAGGCTGCGCCCTGGCCCTGTGCGGAGCACGGCCGGCCGAGCGCCGAGGCCTCTCCCGCACCGCCGCCACCGCGCGCTCCCCGGGCCCGCGAGCCCTGCCCCCATCCTTCTTTTTTCTTTTTTCTCCCTATTTTTGAGGGGTTTTTTTGGGCACCGGATTGCAGCCCCCAGCCCTTTCCTCTTAACGCCTCCCCCAGATGGGTGGAATTCAGAGAAAGTCAACTAAAACCCAAGTAATTCCCCACAGCTGCCCATTCTGACCCAAAATATGATCGCAATCTAAAATATGAAAAATTACGAGCTAGTCTTAAAATTTATATACATATATTTAAGATAACCACTGTTTTGGAAAGGAAAGGGAGAGCTATACTTTCTGAGCCTTTAGGTTAGGCTCAGTTATCATCCATCATTTCATCATTCAAGTCAATCCAGCGAGTGAGCAAAGCGGAGCGCAGGTGTCCAAACTCATGGGAACCAGCTTTAGCCGGCAATGGCATCACAAGCTCCAGTTCAGGCCAACACTTAAAATTGTCTCTATTTGGGTCTCGTGACAAATGAGGCGTGTAAGATCACTAGTTAGCTGCTTCTTATCCCGAGTATTTTCCTCGTGGACCTCACCAGTTAGCGCGTACGGACCGCTCCTGCGCGCCCCATGAGTCCCAGCGCTGCGCGTAGCTTGCGACGAGCGATCAGCCCCCGCTACCGGCAGGCGAAGGCTAATTTTTCTTTTTGATCCAATAAATACTTGTCAGAGGGCTGTAAGGAGGAGAAAAAAAATTGGCAGCACCTCTGCTCTTTTCAGCATATTAAGATGTCTCTGTGCTTAGACTTGAAAAGGAAAGCGAGGCATGGATGATAAATAGAGCAACGTGCAGCTGACTTCAAGGGAAAGCTAATTTCCCTGGGGCTTGCTCCGCACTGCGTACATTAAGACCTAGCCCGCTTTGACAGCGCTGTGCCCTGAAGACAGATGCTTAAAAACACCGCGGTTAGTGCGAAGCTGACCTGAGGTTCGGCTCTGAAACGCCTCGGTCTCCTCCCAGCCGCTCGCCGGGACGGCGGGACGCGGAGCCGCTCGCCCCGCTGGCACAGCAAGCAGAGCTGCTCCAAGCCACCCACGAATTTAAACCGGGAAAAGTTCCCGAGTGGCAATTCCAGGGTGAAGAACCAACCACGTAAAGACACCCTTGAGCGCCGCGTGAGCGCAATATGCCACTTCTCCCTGGCTAGTTACAAGCCAGGAGCAATCGGGGAGAGGGGACCTGTCAAGGCCTTTCTACGGGCGATTGCCTTACAAGCCAAAGAAGCTCACTGCCACACGTTTTAGGCAGGAAAGTTGGGTTTCAAAACCTCTGTAGAAAACACCAGGGCCATATGCTGCACTGAAAGCCTTCTTTGCCTCAGTCTTTACTGGTGAGGCTGGCCCTTGGGAAGCCCCTGAGCCCAGCAGGGGAGGCTGGAGCAATGGAGACTTGCCCTGGGCAGAGAGGATCAGGAGTGGGAACGCTTAACAAACCGGACACACGTGAGTCCGTGGCGTCATGGGATGCACCTGCAATGCTGAGGGAGCTGGCTGATGTCACCACGAAGCTGCTATCGGTTATCTCTGAAATGTCACAGTGATCAGGAGAAGGGCCTGAGGACTGGAAGAAAGCAAACATCATTCCTATCTTCAGCAAGGAGGACCTAGGACCTACGGGCCAGTCAGCCTCAACTTGATTCCTGGAAGGGGATGGAGCAACTCATCCTGGACACCGTGTGGAAGACAGGAAGGTGATGGGGAATAGTCAGGATAGATTCATGAAGGGGAAATCATGCTTGAGCAACCTGATAGCCTTCTATGGTGGAATGACTGGCTTGGTGGATGAGGGGAGAGCGGTGGATATTGTCTCAACTCAAATAAGGCTTTTGACACCGTCTCCCACAACAGCCTCCTAGGCAAGCTCAGGAAGCGTGGGCTGGAGGAGTGGACAGTGAGGCGGCCCGAGAACTGGCTGAATGGCAGAGCTCAGAGGGTCGTGCTTAGTGGCACAAGGTCTGGCTGAAGCCTGTAGCTAGTGGTGTCCCCAGGGGTCAACACTGGGTCCAGTCTTGTGCGACTTCTTCCTCAGTGACCTGGATGAAGGGACAGAGTGCACCCTCAGCAAGTTTGCTGCTGAGTCAAACCTGGGAGGAGTGGCTGACGCCCCAGAGGGCTGTGCTGCCATTCAGAGGGGCCTCGAGGCTGGAGAGATGGGCAGAGATTGACCTCGTGAAGGTCAATAAAGGGAAGCGCGGAGTCCTGCACCTAGGGAGGAAAAACCCCATGCCCAGGACAGGCTGGGGGCTGCCCTGCTGGAAAGCAGCTCTGCAGAGAAGGACTTGGGGGTCCTGGTGGAGGACACGTTGCCCATGAGGCAGCAATGTGCCCTTGTGGCCCAGAAGGCCAATGGTGTCCTGGGCTGCATTAGGAAGAGCCTTGCCAGCAGGTGCAGGGAGGTGATCCTGCCCCTCTGCCCAGCCCTGGTGAGGCCACAGCTGGAGTACCGTGTCCAGTGCTGGGCTCCCCAACACACGAGAGACTGGGAGCTACTGGAGCGAGCGCAGCAAAAGGCTACTAAGAGGATGAAGGGGCTGGAGCATGTCTGCTGTGGGGAGAGGCTGCGAGAGCTGGGTCTGTTCGGCCTGGAGCAGAGAAGCCTGAGGGGGAGGGAATCTCATCAATGTGTTTAGGTATCCGAAGGGAGGGTGCAAAGAGGATGGGGCCGGGCTCTTTTCAGTGGTGCCCAGCAATAGCCCGAGAGGCACCAGGCACAAACTAAAATGCAGGCAGTTTTGTCTGAAGGTAAGGAGAAACTTGTTGCCTGTGAGGGTCAGAGAGCAGTGGAGCAGGTTGCCCAGGGAGGTGGTGGAGCCTCCATCCTTGGAGATATTCCAAAGCCATCTGGACACGGTCCTGGGCAATGTGACCCTGCTTGAGCAGGGGGTTGGACTAGCTGCTCTCCAGAGATCCCTTCCAACCTCAAGCATTCTGCGATTCTGGGCCCTTCCTTGCGGTTCCTGTGGCAGCCGGGTGCCCGGCACCCGTCTCCCCTCGCCCCCCACCCAGGCTGTGCCCGCTGCCAGGGGTTTCTGATGCGCTCGAAGACCTCACAGTGCTGCCGCAGCAGTGACCTCACCGTCCCAGCCCTGTCCCCGTCCCAGGGGACAG
Organism: Dromaius novaehollandiae; assembly: GCF_036370855.1. Lineage (NCBI taxonomy): Eukaryota > Metazoa > Chordata > Aves > Casuariiformes > Dromaiidae > Dromaius > Dromaius novaehollandiae. The sequence goes on from NC_088110.1 coordinate 4,144,884, forward strand.
CAGTCACAAAGGGTTTGCGTGGGGAGGCGAGAGCAGCTCCAAAGGGCTGCGTCTGCTCCCGAGCCCTTGGTCCACGGCCCCGCCATGCTGGACACCGTGGGTCACGGCTGGGTCTCCCTTCTCTGGGGCAGTGGCTGCCTCCTGCACCTCTGCCCCAGCTTCCTGCTGCTGCTGGTGGCCTGGGCCACCGTGAGCATCTGGTGCAGCGTCTGCAAACGCCGCCAGGTAGGAGGGAGGCTCCGGGGCAGCCGTTCTCCCACCCTGCAGGAGGGCCCTGGCTGGCGGGGACCCACCCGTGCGGTGGGTGGGGGTCGGGGTGCTGCGGGCTCAGCCGAGGCCGCGGTCACAGTGCCGGTGCTCCTGTGCTGCAGGTCTCTCCCTGGAGCTGTTGCGGGGGGAGGCACTCGGACGCCCGGGACCCAGGTGAGGCTGCGCTGCCCCGGTGCTGGCTCCCGCCGGGGACCACGTGCCTGCCCGGCTGGGATCATGGCCCCGGCCCCGAGCGGCCCCACGGCAGTGGGGTTCACGCTGCCCGCATGGGGAGAGGTGCCGTCCCTGGGGGGCTGCTTGGGGACAAGCCGCGCTCCGGGCTGCTGGGCCATGGGGGTGCCCCATCCATTGCTGCCCTGCTCACTTGTGTGTCCCTGAGGGGGCTCCAATCCCTCCCCTGCCGCGGGCTGTCGGGGTCCCCAGGTCCCTGCTGTGTCCCTGCTCCTCTGCACGGGGCCTGCTGGGAGGCGGGTCCAGGAGGGGTTGTCGGTGGGGCTGGGCCGTTCCGCGCGTGGGGCTCTTCTCTGCGGTCCCCAGCTCTTGGCCCTGGGAAGGGGAGGGCTGCCCTGCTCCCCGCGCCCTGCTCCCTGCCCAGCACAGCTCTGCTCCGCGGCACCGAGCGCTCGGCCTCGCCCGGTGCCGGGCTGCTCCCGGAGATGGGATCCCTCCGGCCGACCGCATTCCCGGGGCCCAGGGGCTGCCCCGGGCTGGGGTGCGCCCGCGCTGGGCACAACAGGGCCCCGTGCCCAGCCGGGAGGCGGCCGCGGGGCTGCGTGTGGGGCAGGTGCCCTCGGCCCTGCTCAGGGTGCCCTGTCCCCACTCTGTGTTGCAGGCGATGAGCAGCGGGCGTCCGGCTGCAGGGCCCGGGGTGGGTTCCTGTGCTACGACCTCAGCTGCAGGCCCTGCGGCGAGGCCGCCCGGGAGAGGCAGCGGCAGCTGGAGGCAGAAGCTTGGCAAAGCCCCTGGGCCTCCAGCAGGCCACAGTCGCCCTCCTCGGAGGACTCCAGCCCCTGGAGGGCACACAGCGAGCGGAGGAGACTGCCTGCCCGGCATAGGGGGCTGCCCCAGAGGGGGCCGGGGACCCCCAGGCCGCTGCCTCCAGCCACAGCCCCAACCGTCCTCGAGCTTCGCAGCCAGGCCGACAAGCTTGCGGGGCTGACGCACGCCCTGCCAGAGAGAGCTGTCAGCCCCCAGGCCGGCTCACCCACCGCCCTGGGCTCGCGCCTGGCTGAGGGGGCTGGCAGCCTGCCCGGGGGCACCGATCCTCGCCCCGTGTCGAGGCTGAAGCTGGGACACAAGATCAAGAAGAGGCTGCGGATGCACTTGATAAAGAAGTGCACAGAGATCCGTCTGGCAGGCTTCCCCGCCGTGGTGCAGGCATCCTGGGAGGTGTCCATCTGCAGCCTGGGGCACCCCGCAGCCCCCCCACCGCTGCGCTCCACCACGGCCCCCAAGTACTTCCACACGGCAGAGGCCCTGTTCCTGCCGGAGGAGGCCCGGGAAACCCTGGAGCTCCACATCCGGGCAAAGAGGCTGCAGCACCAGCAGAGCCTATCCAAGGAGTCGCCTGCAGCTCACGTGCCCCAGGCACCGGTCTCAGCCCACCAAGAGCAGCGTCAAGAGACCCCCGTCCAGCTGCCCGCTCAGCATCCGCCCTGCCTTCCCCAGGCCACCAAGCACCGTGCAGAGCCACAGCCTGAGCCCTTCCCTCCGGAGAGGGACAACAACAGCGGGCAGGAAGAAAAGAAGCGGCAGGGATCGGACACTCAGGGCAGGATGTGGCGCCTGAGGAACACCAAGGGAGCGGTCACATACACGGCCCAGCGGCTCTCCCAGAGCCCCCGTGCCACGAGGTGGACCATCCTCAGGGTCCTGGTGTTACATCCTCCGAGCAAAGGCTCATTCAGTTAAACACATATCCCTGGCCGACATCAGGGGAGCAAGGTCAGGCGGAAGAAACCGCAGGACCGAAGGCAGGAGGAAGGAGCACGCTGAACCGGCTGCAACTCCAGCCATCACGGGAGAGCCGTTCGGCTATTGTCCCCGGGTGAGACCCACCAACACAGGTCAAGGAAAGAAACTCCACTCACCTTAATCATTACAGAATTTACTGATAATCACCACCAAGATTAGACGTGTCAGTAGAAAAATAAATTTTACACCAGTTTCTATCATACCAAGATTTGTTTGTGACTGCTTGCAGGAGTCAGTGAAGTACAAAGTCGGGCTGACCTAAAGCACATCAGCACACACTGTGCCCACACCCAGAAAGCAGGACTGTGCATCTGGGCTCCAGCAGCGGCCCTTCTCCAGCGCAGGCGGCTTTTCTTTGGCTGACCCCCCTGGCTGGGCCCTGCGGACAGGGCTTCACCGCAGCGCCCGCTCCGGGACACGGAGCCATTTCCATTCTTGCAAGCTCTGCCCAGCTTTTGGCAAGGTGGCACCGCAGTGCCTCAAAACTACTCAGAACTGCTCTTCCTGTAATTTTGCCCTTTCGGTTTGGATCTGGTTTTCTTGGAGAGGGCATGTAGGAGAGCTGGGCCTGCACAGCTTCCTGCTGTGCTCTGGGATCCCCGGGGCCATGCAGAGACCTCACCCCCCTGGCTAAGACTTGTTAAGATAAGTGAGCATCTCACTGTTCACCTTTTACACAAGAATTCCCCGAAAATCTCACCGCACCTGGGCACCGACAGGCCCCACGGGGTACAGCCACCCAACACCCGAGCTGTAGCCAAGCTGCAAACTTTTCACGTGAAACACTCCCCTCAAAAGAGATGCTGGGAGATTACAACAGGCAGGAAACAGGCCATTTTCTGGCAGCCCACACTGGGTGGTTTTATCCACTGATTTTTTTTTCCCCATTTGTTCTGAGCTCTTCACAGCAAGGATTTGTGTCCCGCAGGTCTCAACCCCATTGCTGCGGAGGAGTCCTCCACTGAGCGGCAAGGAAAAGGCCACTGCAGCCCCCAAGCCAAGACCCATTCCCACCCTGCCGTCTCTGTGACCCCCGAGGGACCCCCAGCAGCGAGGTCGCCATGCCCTTAACATTCTGGTTAAGCTGCTCCAGCATGGGAACCTGCCCAGGGACAAATCCTCTCCAGCTTCATCTCCCTCTGCTCTGTCCTCTCCCACACCTGCACGCTCCTCACACTGTAACACACAGCACAGTGGCAAAGTGCTTCCCCGGTGACAATCAGCTTAATCTTTGCTACCACGACACCCCACACACCGAGGTCATGAACAAAGGAAACAGAGAAGGTGCCCAAGACACTAGTTTCTTGCGTCGTCTAAAACCTAAGACCAAACCTGCCCAGTCTACGTCTCACAAAAGACTTCAATCCAGCCAGCAGAATACAGGGCCTGCACAGCTTCCTGCTGTGCTCTGGGATCACCACGGTGATACAGAGAGCTCATCCCCATGACGCTGATGGGAGGCACCCACGAGTGCTGAGGCAGCTGGCCACTGTCCTTGCTAGGCCACTCTGTCATCTTTGAAAGGTCATGGTGATCGGGAGAGGTGCCTGAGGACTGGAAGAAAGCAAATGTCACTCCAGTCTTCAAAAAGGGCGAGGAAGAGGACCTGGGGAACTACAGGCCAGTCAGCCTCCCCTGCATCCCTGGGAAGGTGATGGAACAGCTCATCCTGGATGTCATCTCCAAGCATGGGGAGGAAAAGAAGGTGATGAGGAGTAGTCAGTATGGATTCCCCAAGGGGAAATCATGCCTAAGCAACCTGATAGCCTTCTATGGTGGAATGACTGGCTGGGTAGATGAGGGGAGAGCACTGGATGCTGTCTAGCTCGGCTTCAGTCCGGCTTTTGACACCGTCTCCCACAACAGCCTCCTAGGCAAGCTCAGGAAGCGTGGGCTGGAGGAGTGGACAGTGAGGCGGCCCGAGAACTGGCTGAATGGCAGAGCTCAGAGGGTCGTGCTTAGTGGCACAAGGTCTGGCTGAAGCCTGTAGCTAGTGGTGTCCCCAGGGGTCAACACTGGGTCCAGTCTTGTGCGACTTCTTCCTCAGTGACCTGGATGAAGGGACAGAGTGCACCCTCAGCAAGTTTGCTGCTGAGTCGAACCTGGGAGGAGTGGCTGACGCCCCAGAGGGCTGTGCTGCCATTCAGAGGGGCCTCGAGGCTGGAGAGATGGGCAGAGATTGACCTCGTGAAGGTCAATAAAGGGAAGCGCGGAGTCCTGCACCTAGGGAGGAAAAACCCCATGCCCAGGACAGGCTGGGGGCTGCCCTGCTGGAAAGCAGCTCTGCAGAGAAGGACTTGGGGGTCCTGGTGGAGGACACGTTGCCCATGAGGCAGCAATGTGCCCTTGTGGCCCAGAAGGCCAATGGTGTCCTGGGCTGCATTAGGAAGAGCCTTGCCAGCAGGTGCAGGGAGGTGATCCTGCCCCTCTGCCCAGCCCTGGTGAGGCCACAGCTGGAGTACCGTGTCCAGTGCTGGGCTCCCCAACACACGAGAGACTGGGAGCTACTGGAGCGAGCGCAGCAAAAGGCTACTAAGAGGATGAAGGGGCTGGAGCATGTCTGCTGTGGGGAGAGGCTGCGAGAGCTGGGTCTGTTCGGCCTGGAGCAGAGAAGCCTGAGGGGGAGGGAATCTCATCAATGTGTTTAGGTATCCGAAGGGAGGGTGCAAAGAGGATGGGGCCAGGCTCTTTTCAGTGGTGCCCAGCAATAGCCCGAGAGGCACCAGGCACAAACTAAAATGCAGGCAGTTTTGTCTGAACATGAGGAAAAACTTTTTTTCCCAGGGAGGTTGTGGGGTCTCCATCCTTGGAGGTATTCAAAAGTGGACACAGTCCTGGGCAACATGCTCTAGGTGACCCTACTTGAGCAGACGGTTAGACCAAGTGATCTCCAGAGGTCCCTTCCAACCCCGACTATCCTGTGATGGACGTGTCTGCGCTCCCCCCACTCCAAGCACTCGGCACAGGTTTTGCAGAAGCGCTGGTGGGTAGGAAGGAGCCCAGGGCACGCTCGGTTCATGTTGTCCACTTTCTTGTGTTTGCAGGCTGCAGAGAGGCAGCAATGGCACCTTTGGGCTGGGCTCGGTGGGACCGTGGCCGTGAGTGCCGCCGGCAGGGCTCTGTCCGGGGGGCAGCTCGGATCGGGAGCCGGCAGAGAAAGCGGAGCTGATGAGCAACAACTCCCGTTTTCTCAGCAGTCATTCCTCTGGTCGTAACCCAAATCAGATGTGGTACAGCTGTGGGCTCCTGTTGTTGTCGTTGCCTATTTTTACACACTTTGTTTCCCCCCCCCCACCCCCCCGGAGACGGCTTGGTCCATCCCTGGAAAAAGAGGTGTGACTGTGTTGTTACTCATATATAACATTTGCTAATACAGTTATTTAGCTGACAGCTTTTATTTGCAGCTGCCTCGTACATGGCGCACGTACAGGTTGCATCCGTCGATTTTAAAGAGTGAAACATGGCGGTTAGCCAAGGCCGTGGCCCCAGCGTTCCCGCTCGCCGGAGCCAGAACCAGGTCGCTGCCTGGGCTCACTACCGGGGCCCCCAAATCAGGCTGCCTTGCTGGGTTTTGTGAGGCTCGTAGGAAGCTCACACGCCTGGCGGGAGCTCCAGCCCGCTCGTGGGAATCAGCTGCATTCAAGCATGTAGCAGGAATTTTGTTTTTGCTTTGTTTTTTTTTCTGCGAGAAACCCAAGCTTCTGTGGTTAGCCGTGTTGACAGCGCAACGTCCGTGCGGAGCACTGCGTCGGCACGGCCGGGAATGCGGCTTTCGGGTTTGCCCCCTCTCCGGGGCGCGAGACCTCACTCGGCGGGGCCTCGCTCTCGGAGCTTTACTCAGGCAGGAGAAAAACTGCTGTTTACCAGGAAAAATGATTAATTGCAACCAGAAAGTAAACTGCAAAGGGGTAAACTGCCTTTCCCGGGGCCCCGTGTCGCCTCTAAGCCGGGAGAGCGGGAGGAATCGCGGCTGCGATAAAGCAGCACCGGCTCGAGGTTTCTGTGGCCTTAGCTTTGGGTGAAAGAGGTACCGCTGGGCAGTGAAGAAATGGGCTAGCAAGTCTAAAAAAAAACAGGAGAAAAAGATGTCATTAGTTTAATTCTGCATATGGTGCATATTGCCCCCTGCCCCAAGCTGCAGGGCCAAACTCCCCACCGGGATGAGGAGCTCTGATGCTACTGAGATGCCTCCTCCTGGGTTCATCCCCGCAGGATGCGATGCCAAAAAGTTCATCCGTGAGCGTCTAAAATGGGGAAATCCGTCAGCCCGTTACCGTAGGCGATGCAAATTGTGGTAGCCTGTAAAGCCCTCCGGCCTCCCTCAACCCTGCCTTGCTCGCGCGGCCCTAGCAAGGGACACGTCACGTGGTGAGCGCTGGCGCTAGTCCATACCCTCGGCTTCTTGCTCATTTGTGTTTAATTATCATCTGCTTATGTTGGGCAATGCCTTGGCTGAACGCCATCCACCCCGGTCAGGTTTCTGCCGTACAAATGGATGATGCTCACAGTTACCAGCAGAGTTCACAAAAGCAAATGTGTTCCCCGAATTGTTCTGGCGAGATTCTCCCCGGGACGCGCGATCCATCTGCACGGACCTCTCCATTCCACGCAGCAGCAAGGGTTCAAGCCGGGGGTTTCTGTGGCCCTTCAAGCCTTTCTGACCCTTCTTCACATCAACTCTTGGAGTCAAATGCCAGCTGTGTGGTGCTTTTGCTCCCGCATGTTACTACTGTGTTGCTCGAGGCTGGTGTCCTGAGGGAAGCAGTGCCTGAAAGCTGTGGGAAATGGTCTGACACGAGGGTGTCCAAGGTGAGGTTTGGTGGTGGGTTGGTGGATCTGAGCTAGCAGCCTCTCAGCATCCTGGGGGAGCCCCGTTATCATGATTTATTGCATCTACACCTACTGCTCCTGTGGTCTCCCGGGGTCTGAGCATGGCTGCAGGTGCTGAGAGCATGCTGTGTAGCAGGGGGGAAAGTGGGGGAAAATGGGGAAAAAACACTCCAGGGTCTTGCTGACGCCGCAGCCACCGCTGAGCGGGCCAGCACAGAGGGGATGAACATGGCACTGGTCCGTCAGTGAGCGCCTGGGAGCTGCCAGGCGCCGTGCGGAGGGATGCTCAGGCCATATTCACGCCATCATCCCAAATACAGGTGCTACCTGCACTGGTGCTCCCCGTGTTTTCCCAGAACGCTGCTATGCCAGTGGCCCTGTTGATAGTTCCTGCCTCAGTGAGTCATTCGTGAGCTTGTTCCGGTGCCTTTGCTCATGCCACTTACTAATTTCTACTTAATTCCTTCCCACAAGCCTTTGTCCCACACCCTTGTGTTTCAACCGGAAAAACTAGATGCAGCTGGGTGTTTTTTTTTCCCCCTCAGCTTACTCTCATGGTTTCTGACACAGCGTAATTAGGGCTTAAATTTTTACATCTGACACCCGTCTAAAGGTATCTCCGCAGAGCCACATCACAGGGGTGATGCACTCCGTCCGGCACTGCTGGCGGTGGCATTTTTTGAGCAGAGGTATTAAATGGAAAAGTGGTAAAAGTCTGCTTGCCTTGGCCTAGGAAGGCATCAAAAATAATCAAAGGATTTAGCCAGCAGTGTATTGACTGCAGTGCGGCAGCAGCAAAAGTCTCGGTAGCAGCTGAGATGCACGGCTGCAATGCACGTGAGCAAGGCTGCCGCGACCTCAGCGCCGCTTAGCAGGAAGGGCAGATGCGTCCGAGTATCGGCAAGTGCCAAAAAACCAGAGCTGGGCCAACTGCCAAAACCAGAGAGTGGGCTTTTCGTGTTTTGGCACATGCCTTTTTCCTTCGTCAAGGTAGAAAGTTGAAATACTGTTTTTTGGTTTTCGGTTGCAGTTCTTTCTGAGAGTTGAAGCTTTCCAACATGTTTCACCTGGATGCTATCGCACTGATTATGTGGGACACAGTAAAGTACGTGTGGGTTTATGTTATATGAGAAACAATAAATTTTCGGCTAGATTAAAACATATTTCAATAAATTCTCATCCTCGTATGACTCAATACAGTCCAATTTAATTATGTGAGCATGTTTTCAATGGAAAAATAGTCTTTTTGACCAAAGCAAAAGAGTGAGCGGCTCCAGTTGAATCTACCTTGAAAAGTCCTGCTGAAAACGTTCCTCCACGCGAGCAACCGGTGCCGTCCCAGCGAGGCAGACGCAGACGGCTGCGGAGCTCGAGAGAAGGGAGGGCAATTTTCACGCGGCGCGAGCAAAGCGTGCACGACCCATCGGGGGGGGGGGGGGGGGGGTTGCCTCTCCCAGGGAGAACAATTTGCAGAGACGGGAGAAACCGTGTTAAGTCCTCCTGAAGGCCCAGGCTGCACCGACGTGCTTGTCAGCTCTGCGCCTGCTATGGCCCCCATGGAAACCCCGGGGACACTCAGGGCTGCGTAAGGAACAAGTGCCGTTTTTTTCTGCCACGAGCTTGCCTCTGCCACAGAGGGGTACACACGTAACATCACGCAGGCCGGTGGCTCTGGGAACTGTGATTTCTGGTGCGGTCGGCAGTTCGCCTTGAACAGGACGGGCAGGTGCAGTGCAGATGTTCGCGCGGAGGAGAGGCCAGGACCGGCCTCTCAATTCCTGCCAGCCATGGCATAAGAGCGGTGTTTTTCTGTTATAATCAAGTCCACACGTTCTGCTAACATTTGGGGCAGATATTTTCCTGTAACGCTTGGGCAAATTTGCTCCGACGAGATTTTGCAGGCAACCCCCCGCACCTCCCGCTTCCGCCCCGCAGCCCTCGACCGACGAGCAACCGGCTGTGATGGCTGCCGCGGCCGTCCGCGCCCCTCGCAGAGAGGGTCTCCGGGTCGCCTCAGCTGATCTGATCCTGATGTGTGTTCCTGAAAAAATTAGCAGAAACTATCCAAAATACTGTCTTGTGATCTGTCTAGACTATGACTTCATCGGTGTATCTGTTTAGAGGGGTGATTTTACACAGGACTAGCAGGAGGAGAGGTTTTCTCTTCCCTTTGTGCCTTTGCCTTCAAGGCACTTAAGAAGAATATAGCACTTTGTTGCCCGTAAACCTTTAATAGGACAGTGTTAGCCCCCGCCAGCCAGCTCCGACACGGACGGGGGGGTCTCCAAGCTGCTCAGCTCTGAAAAGCGCCGGGAAAGGAGACGGTGGGAGAGGCAGCACGACGTGGGGCCTCTGCGGCAAGAGGGGTGGCAGCGGTGCTCGGCCCGGCGGCGGGACAGCGGAGAGGCCGCGAGAGGAGGCCTGTGGCGGGCGAAACGCCCGGGAAGCGGGTTACCCTCCACGCTGGTTCTCCTGTTCAAAGGAAAAGGTCACTCTGGGGAAGAAAACCAAATTCAGAAGTGCTCAGATTTAATCCCTCGTATGTTGTGACCTGTTTCTTCCGTCCTCCCTTGGGTCTACTGACAAAACCGCTGAAAAAAGGCAGCTCATCTAAAAGCATCTCTTTTCTGCCGTGGTAAACCCATCTCATTCAGGGCCTGCCCCAGGCTCCCGCCACCCCGGCCAGCGTAAGGCCAGTAAACAGCCGGGATCCTAAGCAGGGTTTCCAGGAAAGTTTATTCAAAAAAAAAACCATTCAAGAGAAAGACGTGTCCTTGCTGTGAGAAACTTCTTTTATGCTATATCATCCTCTAACCAAAGGGATGGAAAAGATGGGAGAATTATTTTCAGGAGGGTGAAACGTGGGTAGGCCAGAGGGCCCTGCCTCGAGTCGGTCGCGCCGTTTCTTGGTTTTCTCGCAGGGCGGGTGCTTGGTGGGACATGGCGCCCAGGTGCGGTGGGGGTCTCCCCGCCATGGGGTGGCCATAGGGCGGGAAGGGCGCACCTCACGTCCCGGGCGGGCCGAGGCAGGGCTCGAACCCGCGGCCTCCCACCTGCCAGGCTACGCCCTCCCTCCTCCCCCACCGCCGGGGGCGGGGCGGTGCCCCCTCCCGCGGCTGCTCCGCCCCTGGCCCCGCCCCCCCTCGGAGCCCCGCCCCCGGCTCCCTCCCTCCCCGTCGCCCCGCCCCCCCCCCACGCGGGCTCGCCTGACGACAGCTGCAAAGCACTTTTTCAGCAGCCGCAAGTGAGGTGAGTCGCAGCCCCGCAGCGCGGGGGGAGGGGGGATATAACCCCCCCCGCGGCGGGAAAGGGGTGCTGTCGGTGCGCGCGGGCCGAGCGGCGGAACGGGGGCTGCCCTTCCTGCTAGGGGTGGGGGGCCGGGCGGCGGCAGCGGCTCCGGGACTCAGTGGCTGGCCGGAAGGGGGGGTGGGAAAGGGGGGAGAGGGAGCGGGACGGTGGTCGGGAGGGGACAGAAGCAGCGGGTGCGCGCACGGGGCGCCGGGGGGGGGCGGTTGCTATGGTGACGGCGGCCGGGCCGGGGGGGGCGGCGGCGGCGCCGGTGCCGGGGGGGCCGGGGCTGGGGGGCGCCGCTGTGACTCAGCGCGGGGCGCGTTGGGGGCGCTCCCCGCTTCCAGCGGCTCCTGCGGGCGGGGGCCGCGCTTCGTGCGGCGGCGGATGGGGCCGGCGGGCGGGGGGCGGCGGGCCCGGGGCGCAGGCCGTGACCCGCCGCCCCGCTCCCCGCGCAGGGCCCCGGCGCAGCGCCTCGGTGACCGGCTGTGCGAGCCCTGGGCCTCGACGGTAGCTGAGCCAATGCTAGATCTGGAGGTGGTGCCCGAGCGCTCTCTGGGGAACGAGCAATGGGAGTTCACCTTGGGTAAGTGCGGGGCGCGGGGCGCCGAGCCGGGCTTCCTCCGCCGCCGCGGCCCTTCGGGGAGCCTCCTGCCTCCCCCTCCTTCTCCTCCTCCTCCTCGGTGTGCACCCCGGGTTGTGCTGCCAGCTTGCGCGCTTCCTTCTCTCCGCTCGCCTCCTTCCCTCTGCTCGCCTCCTCTCGCCTTGTTGTTGTTGCTTTCGACCGGCCACTTTTTCTCTTTCTTTTTTCTTAAATAACTCCCCAAGAGGCGACACGGACGTATCGATTGTAATCTGAACACCCAACGTCAGGCCATGCTGATATCTATGCTTAACATAAGTAGTGCCCTTTTCAGCCCAAGCCCTTTGTAAATACGAGCGGTTTCATAATCTGTGCGTTGCTGCTGGCTTGCAACTTTACAGCGGAGAACGTGAACTTCTGAGAGGTTTTCCCAGGGTTAGATAGCACGCATTTGGCCTGCCAGTGATTCGCTGTGCCCTTATTTTTGGTCTCTCTGGAAGGCACTTCCCTGTCACTCTCCTATTTACTGAGAAAGAAGGAGAGTTTTCTCCCAGCTGATGCGAATTTAGGTGGTGCCCAGCCCAGTGCTCCTGAGCACAGAGTTGAATCTTAGGTGGCATAGATTCTTCACATCATCTTGTTTTTGAGCCTGCTGTTAGTCCTTCAGATCTTCAGAAGTTACTATAGCTATCCTAACTTTCACCTGGTTGTTTTGGATTTCAGCATTTGACTCCTGTTGTCGCAATTTCTCATCTTTGTTGCTGCTCTGTCTACAGCACAGTTAACTGTGATAGTAAGATGGCTAATGTAAACAGGGCTCTGTGTGGCAGCCATTTGTGTCGGCCAGAGCTTGAGTTACACTTCGGCTGCTGTTGTTGTTGCCTGTGATAGCAGGGGGACAGGCCCTCAACTCTGCATGACCTTTTGTGAACCTTTATCTGTATTACCTGAAAATAAATCTCAAATTCTATGCCCTAGCCATGGTTGTAAGCACGTAGCACTGCCTCTCCCTCCCCAACCCCCAGTTCTCCTTAGGAAAAGACAATTTTCTTCTTCCCGAGAACCTCACTAATGCAATCTTGTGATTAAAATTATATACTGTGTCTATGTATATGTGTACACACACATGCGCACAGACATGAGGGAGAGGAAGCTCAGCTGTAATTCTTGGAGTAAACATAGCCACCACGTGACATGTCTAATATATAATTAGCATGACCTGCTTGTATAGAGCAAGGGACTGACTAGGTGGTAGGATACTTAACTTTGTCCTGTGCTAGCAGTACCATAAGAAAACTCTCTCTGCTGATAAAGCTGGTTCAGCCCCACTGGGGGTAACAAGGTTGGAAGCCTTAGTGTAAATGGGGCTCTGGCTGCCAGGGACATACTACTCATCGTTTGTTTAGCTCTGCTCTTAGCAGAACTAATGGCAGTGTTCTTGAGCTGCTGCTGACTCTGGCTCCCAGTCTTGTACCCACAATGGCGATGACTGAGGGGGAAATGCCAGGAAAATTTCTTACATGAGGTTTGGGATTCTGTTTCTGGCTCTGGCATTGACTCACGATGTGACCAGAGCATAAAAAATTTAACCAAGGCTGAGTTTTGTGTTCGGTTAGATACCTGTGTCACTGCCACCTCTGAGGCTACGTTCCTGCAGTTTTAAAGAGGGAGAACAATTAAATACTTATTTTTGTACTGCCTGTAGCTGTGTTATTAGCAGTAGATGCACTTACAGTTTCTAAGACACATTTATGTTTCTCTTGCTTTCTATACTTTCCTTTCCTGCTAAGTTTCACTCCTTTTTCTTTTTTATTTAATGCATTGTGAGACCTCTCGCGTTGTTGTGTTGTATTCTTTTTTTATTATTCTTTATTCACTCGTCTGCTCTTCCCCTTCAAGACACATAGTCAAAGAGCTAAAACTTTGAGATGTGTTGTTCGCAACCAGTGTATGTCAGAGGAGTATCTTGTATCGCTCCAGCATTCAGAGAAGGGGAATGCCTGTGACAGTGGAGTACTAGAGCTGAACTTTGTAGGCTTTATTTGCAGTGGCTCGGTTTGGCTGACTGTCCGATATGGTGGAAACCATGTTTGCTTTCCAGTCCTCCCCAGCTGGTAAGGGAGAAAAAGCAGTCTTTGTCTTCTTTGACTGCAAAGGCTGCCGACTGTTGAGGAAAAGGTGGGGTTTGCATTTGTGTGTGTGAGAAGGGTGGAGAAAAATAACCTAGTTTCTTTACTCCTTCTTTGGCTGTCTACTAATGGAGGCAAAGGGAGGATATCGGCTCTTCCACCTGTGTTTTAGGTTTTGAACTATTTTTGGAGAACTTAGGTTGCTATTTGTGGCTTTGCTAAGCAGTTGCCTAGTAGAATCTGCTTGATTCTCATTCAGGGAAAGCTGAATAAAATCAGTCCGTGTCCGTTTGTTTGCTGCTCGAGGAAGCTCTGAGTAAGAGAGTCACGTGAGCTATCTGTTTGCATGCTTAGGAACCCAAGATTTCATCAGTTTACATCAGCCTACAAACTGGACTTCGTGTCTGTGCGCACTCCTTTAACCACGTGCGTTTTTGTCGAAACAGTGCCTACTGCGGCAATTACTATGGGCTTGTGGGTTCTGTTAGCTTGTTCGCTTGGTTTGCTCAAGCCTATGCTACTTGTTCTGTAGAGCAGTTAATGTTCTTACCCCTGCAGGCCTCCAGTCGGCTTTGAGACTGTGTTTTGAGCACCTAGCTATTAAAAAGTACTCTGGATTTTATGCTTTAAATAACTTTTGCTTTTTTTTCTAATCATAGTTTTCAGTAGGTGATGAGATATGTACATATCACAGGAGCATCTTTGAGCTTAACTTCACCCAGCTATTTATGTTTCTGTTCTGCTTTGAAAATACCATCTAATACATAATAATTGTCTCCTCAAAACACACTCAGACTCGGCTGCTTAGACTGTAGGGCAACTGCTATTTCCTAGATAATAGGAAACAGTGCTGCTTTGTTGTGTGGCTCTGTGCGTTTTAATTGCATTAGTGTTATTAGAAATTCAGAAAGAATACTTATTTTATCATCTCGTGGTTTGTAATTTCTAGTCACAAAAAGTGTTTTCCATGTTAAATCCTCGAAACGATATATGTTTGTCTGTATCTGTGTGTGTGTGTGTGTGTATATATATATATATATATGCACACAGATATATATATATAATGGGGGGTGCTTGGTACTGCAGGTAATGTCTATAAGGTGCTTTTGGAACATGATGTACAGTCTGTGTTTAAGAGACATGTAGCTAGTAACTAAAACTTTCAATACCTGAACTATCATTAAATAAAAATGTCGGTTCCACAGTAGATTTTCCTAAAGGGATAATTTGTTTAATGTTTAAAAAAAAAAAAAGAAGACTAGAAATATGAAAAGGGCAAGGAGTGTACATAAAATATCAAATAGCTAAATCTAAATCGACTTGCAGAAATTAATATGGAAACAAAACCAAAATTATGAGCTCGTGATCTCTCTTTATAAATGCCAAATTTGAATCCAGGAACATGATCACATTTCATTTGGAAAGGCAACAAAGGTTTCAACAGTGTGAAAAAGGATGAGGTGACATGGTGCTGTTCTTTCTGCAGAATCAGCTGGTTTACACCATACCCCAAATTGTACAGAGGTAAAAATAACATATATAGACTATAAAGAATACCTCTAAAGTTGTATTAGAAGGTGGATAGTAATAATGTCTTATTTCAGTAAAACCAAATTGTGTAATATGTATATCTTAACTTCTTCTTTGTCAAAGCTGCTGTTCAGTTGCTCTTAGAAAACCTGTGCATATATATTGGAGAAACAGTGTAAACTGAGAATATAAAATTCACTCTTCCTTGATACAGCTGTAGCTACATCAGCAACTAATATGGTCTATTAAGTCTAAGCAGAATCATTACTCTGTTTTTATGTATGTATTTTTAACTGTGTTCAATGACTCAGATTATTAATCTTGACCAAAGCATATGCAATAAAGCGTGACCCAGGTGCCTATTCAATGTGTATAAGAATGCTCATCAACTTGAGCTTTTTCTACAGGCTATTCTGTAAATTACTTGATTTTTGACCTTCCCCCCCAAAGCAGAAAATTCTGCATGTGGATTGCAGAAAGGTCTGTGCTTTTCCTGCCTAAACCTCGCTATTTAATGTCGTTGCTAGAGATTATTTTCTTTCATACGTGTGCCTAACAAGCTGGTGGGTAAACAATGGGTTTTTATTCCAGAAAACAGGTCTGTGCTGCTAGTATGAGTCAAGGAGGTTTTTGTCGATTGCCTACCTTTGTGTTGTAATTCACTGTTTGCTGGTGAGGACTCTCTTACCACATCTGTAGCCTTTCTGTCAAAAAATACTGCTAGCTACATCTCTGAATTGGAGCAATATGACTGTTTTTATTTACAGGAATGCCGTTGGCTCAGGCTGTAGCAATTCTTCAGAAACACTGTCGCATTATCAAAAACGTCCAGGTTCTGTACAGTGAGCAGGTGAGTAGCAAATGGTCCGGTCGAGTCATTCACCTAATTGTGTCCAAGCATTAAGGTATAATGGGATATACTGATACTGTGTCGTGCTGACATATTATACAAATTGCAGAGCTACTTGAAGTTGAATGACGCCAAATAATTGCCACCCCATGAAAGATGTGGCTTTTAGAACACTTTCACATCACGAGTAATAATCCTCAAGGCAGTGCAGTGATTTAACAGGTATCGGTTTTGTATGTGTGGTACTGTGGTAGTACTGTTTTTTCATTAAGAACGGAAATGTTCTGCAGTTAGCTGGATGATTTAATTCTAATCTCTTTACATTATCATTGTCAAGCGTTGCACTGTTTTTGAGGTACTGAATCACTCGTGACTTTCTGCTTTCATGTTTGATTCAGTGGTGATGAGCCTGCTGAAAATGCTTCCACACTTCCTCTCTGCATCTGCAGTTGTTTGCAAAAGTAGATGCAGTCATTTAAATCAGCTAGCTGTTTTTAATCATCCTCCATGATTAAAACAACACTGTTACAGTAGTTGCTAATACTTTTTGCGTTTCATCAAAAATGAGACTAGAAATGAAACCTTTCTGATAGATCAAACAAAATGTATTATATATCCACCTTTCTTGGGAAGAGGCGATGAGGCAAAGCAGACCTGTGGCTCTCCACATGTGAACTATGTGAAGTGCATGTTAATCAGAAGATGGTTTTTGTATGTCGTAGATTAGAGATCTTTGCATCAGGGAAAAGGCGAAGTCTGGCAGAATGTGATTTTTGTATCAAAATACTGATAGAGGTCTTAGTCATTTGCTACTCTGCAAATGGATAAGGAACAAGCTCAACTCTGGGGTTTGCAGCCAGATACATGTTTCATCTAATTAAATGTTACATATTTTTTAATTATGTAGATTTATGGCTTTCATGATGACTCTTTACTTTGCAAATTGAAAATGTAGCTCCTTGAATTTAATATGTAGGGCCATCCATTTGGCAGTGAATGCATCCCTTGTTTTTTCTGCTACTATTTTTTTTCTCTCCAGCTTTTCTGATTACAATGCATTCCAGAATCATTTCTAGGTTTGTTTAGATAAATAATGAGATTCCCGTTTCTCTCAGTGTTATGGAATGACAGAAGGATTAACAGTCCCATGCTAGAAAGCATGGTACACCACTGCTGGGCTTTTTAGGCCTCTGTGAAAGGTACATTATACTTGACTGCATACACTTAAGAACAAAGGAATTTTATTGTACCTATAGGGTTTTTTAGCTTTTTCTCCCCAAGCTATAATAAATATAAAGATGTTTTTGGCATCTGTGTAATCCAACAAAATAGAATACCTCAATTTTGTGGAATAGATGTGTTGACGATATTTTTCCCACATATCGTGCCTGATATCAGAGCCGTTATTTCCACGCGCCACTCAGGGCCTGCAGTCGATTGTCTGGCTGTCTCCTGGTTCTCGTGCAGAACATCACACGCTTCGTTAGCAGGTGGGCCCAAAGCGTTACTGGTGCAGTGCTTGGAAGGTTCAAACCTTTAAATAGACTTTGTCTAGCACAACTTGTATGTACCTGAACAGCCGTTCATATCTTTTCTCTTTGGTTTCTAAAAGAATGTGTTTGAGCATAGTGATCAAATGTCATTTAAAGTTGTTGCATCTAAAGCAGTGAATCTCTGATCCTGGAACTCCAGCAGCAAGTATTTCCTTTCAAATATGTATGTGTGGCAGTTAAATGCAGTTAGATCTGCCCACAGCTCTCTCTTTCACTTGCCATAAATGGGATGCGTAAACTGCCAAAAAAACCCCTTAATGAATCAATTTCTGTGAGAGGTATTTTAACTTCTATTTTTGGTCAGTTTAAATGGGGTACCTCATTGGCCTTTATATCCTTTCCTAAATCTGTTCCTCTGGAATTGTATCAATGGGGCTGTGATAGTGAGAAGTTTTTCCCTGCAGCTTTTTGCAGAGCAGTGTTGCAACTGCACACTTGAATTTCTTCCCTTAGGAATGGCTCTCCCAGTACTTCCTGACGTCGTCTTCTCCCACTTGAAGTTCCGTTTTGCACGTTAGTAGTCACATGAGCCTCACATGTGCCCTTGAAACTCTTCTTCTGTTATAAACTCTGCCAGCATAGGATAGAAGCTCTTGACTGTAATAATTGTCAAGCTTTTCCTCAGGAGTTCCACCCCCTGTCTTTTCCAGCCACTCAGAGGGACTTGTGTTCTCATTAGTTTTGGAATAACTTTATTAAAACTCTGCTTAGAAACCAGTGAGTTGTAGAGCATGTCCCATATCAGAAAAGTTATGTATATTTTTAATGTAACACAACACGTGTTTGCTATGTCTAGCCTTTCTACATTAGTTTCATAAAGGATTCAAACACAGACTCTGAGTCAACATCAGACAGTTTCCTCAGGCTCATGGTTGTAGTGCCGTGTCACTTCTATTCTAGATGGTATCATAACAGAAGTTCACCAGCAAAAGCAAAGTATTGATGCCATTGTGCAAGGCGGTGTGAAGATTTCATTTCAAATAGCGCCTGCAAGTCTAATCACCAGTGTTCAAGAAAGATGAGCTCGGACTGAACCATCTTCAGGAAAAGCTGCTGGAGTGATTAAGGGGAATGGGAAATCTGCAGTGCAGGAGATGGCTAAGTCAGAACAAGCCGCAGGGCTTTCAATGTGAAGTGTAGGATCTGGTTACTTAAATACATGATTTGTAAGGGGATGGGAGTCACATGTGAGAAAGCACAGAGGTTATCAGGGCTAAATGACAGTGTTGACATGAGAACAAAGAGGTATGATTGTCAGTGAGTAAATTTAGGATGGAAATTAAAATTTTGACTGTCAAAACACAGACCTTCTCCTGGTGGAGCAAAGCAGGGAGTAGCTGTTTTTAAGACAGCTCATGCTTAATTCATAGAAAGGGCTGTATGATGTGGTTGCTTGCATTAGAAGCTTGAATGCGCCCCTGATGTCCCATTCTAGTTGCCTTTTGCCGGATGACTGCTTGGTGCAGTTTTAGGGCATGCATGTTGTTGCCTGTCTGTCGTTCAGCCTTTTTCTTCTCTGAGGCTGTTGTGGAGGGTAGAGCTTATGAAGCAGATGTGCTTGAGATGGTGCCTGATCAAATAGGACCAACTGACTATGTACACGAGGATTGTACTGCATCTTCCCCAGTGTTGCAGAAGATGGAGATGGCATGAAGCCTATCCAGATGCCAGCGGAGCCAGGGGAATGTCTCCTGTTGGCTCCAGCAGACTGCAAATTAAGCCTTTGGTTGTTATGATTCACAGTAACTAAGGAAACCTAAATTCACAACCTAAGACTCGGAAGCCTTCTTTTTTAGGCCTGAAAAGGACCGTGAGACCCTTTGGTATGGTGAGTGGGCACTCCAAATCCTTTTGTCAAGTGTACGCTTGGTTCTGATGAGAGACTTTGAGATGGGCTGTTATTTTTGTGCATCAGGAATGCACCAGACGGTCCCTACGCGATCACTCTGTGTGATGCTAAATGTGGAGTGTTAATTTCTGTGTCCTTTTTTCCCATTCAAGTAACGGCCAGCTCCTCTTTTGGGGAGTTCTTGCAGAGCGCATGAGGGCACTTCTTTTCATAACAAAACTGACGGGGCTGGGAGCTTTGGCCAAATGTATTTTTGTTATACTTCTTCATTGAATAAACAATTGTCTTCTGAGGCAGTTTTGTTTTTCCCAAATAACCAGTTTACACAACGATACTTAGCTTAACAAAAAAGCCTTGAAATTAAAAGCCTAACAGCTTTTTTTATTTTACAGTCACCTCTTAGCCATGACCTCATCCTTAACCTGACTCAGGATGGAATCAAACTGCTGTTTGATGCTTTCAATCAGAGACTTAAGGTAAAACACCCTTGCTGGAAGCAGAACAAGGATATGTTGTCACTTAATACACTGTAATTACTATATGGTCTTTTTCATACATTTAATTTGCCATATTTAATGCTCTCTTTGAGATAATGAACTGCATGTCTTTGAGGATTAAATCTTGATTTATAGGATTAGAGTGCTTTAACATTCTACTGAGGACTACAAGAAACCGTTAGGAGTATAATGATCTGGTGTCTTCTCTCTTCCCCATCCTATCTCATATGGTAGCATACACTGAAAAAGCCCTTACTAAAGCTAAGCTTGGGGTTTGAAATCATATCATCAGTGAATGCAGACTGGATAGTGGTGTGTGGTGTTTTTCCCCCCTCAGGTTGTTTTTTTTAGTGGTGCTGCCATCTTATTTCTGGAAGTAAACTTCTTCCTATTCTTAGTTTTCAGTTGTTACATTCATAGAATACTTATATGGCCTTGAGTGTATGATTTCTCCCAGGAGGTCAAATCCTGGCCTATTTTGAGCAGACCTCTCCTGCACTGACTTCAGTTTGTTCTAGGTTAGCTTTTATCTCAGTGATCAAAGTCCTCAGCCCGGCAATGCTACCTCGGTGCTTTTACATGACTGGGTGCTGAGCTGCCTCTCTGGGACACTTCATGTAGTTAGGATGTGAAATAAAGGGCAGGCTGGTCGCTAACCTCCCATGGCATTTGTTCCCCAAAAAATCTGTTATGGGAGTGATACAGTTCTGCATACAAAATGGGCTACTCTGGGACTCTGTAGAGCTATGAGTAGATCAGTACAAAATTGAAAAATGGTTTCTCAACTGAAACACTTTAAAATGTCTATGTGTAACTTTTTAGTTATTCAGGGTGGTCACAAATTCAGATTTTCACAAAGGACTAACTGTGTCGAACAGTTGTGAGTGTGGTTCTCGTGTGGACTGCACACATTGCACTGTGTCCCAAGTCTAATTTCCAGTGAGCAGGTGTTGACTGGGCAAATTGTGTGAGGGTATGCTGCTCTAACTGCCATGCCAGCTGACATTTAGCTTTTGAAAGCAGAAATGTGAAGTTAAATTTGATGCTTAAAAAAATAAACAAAAAAGCCACAATGCTTACCCTGTAGGTAAGCCTGGGAATATGGTGTTCATATCCATATTTTCAACCATTGGAAGAGTGATAGGTGAAGCCTGTTCGTGTTACTCAGTTACGTCTCCGATGAAGACAACAAAACTTTGTTCTCCAAAATGTCAGCTTACTACTTTATCGCAAAAATCACTTTAAGGATGTGGCAGTGTGCTATCAGCTGAAACTTGAGCTCTTCCTATGCTTAAAGTGTATATACAATTGTTAAGTAGCAACCCAACTCAATAGTTGTCACAGACATTTATTTCTCTTTTGTAGTGACCTATGAAACCATGTTACATTCATTTTTCTTTTTCAAGTTTTTTTTATATTAACTATTAAAAATAAACATTTTGCAGAATAGTTTTCAGCTCAAATTGAGCTCAAATGGGGGGGGATCTGAGCATTTTTTTATGCCAGATCTTAGTTTGTAATCGACTTATGGAAGCTTCTGTTCCTAAAGTAATATCTGAAATAGTGGGGTTCTCATTTTTCTTGAGATTTAGAACTTACGGTGGTTCAGATTGATCACATGAGTGTAGGATTTGTAAGAGAATATTTTTAGAATTGTTTGTCAGATGGATCTTTATCACTGTAAGTTACACCCACTATAGAAATTCTTTCATATAAACATTTTTTATATACATGTAAGGAGACAACTTGAAACTGACAGTCACTTCAAGTGCATGATAGAACAAACAAAACAATAATAGACCAAACTGACTGTTCTCGTATATGGTGGTTTAGTGATCTACTGAGATCTTTCTTTGTTTTCAACTATGAAAACTAAAGCTATATAAATGCATAGTGTGTTGCAAAAACTTGTACTCGCAAAACTGTTCAGAAAGCTTTGTAGAAGCAGTTCTGTGAGATCCCTTCAGGAGTGAGCAACAAGACTTGTTGCAGAATGGTGTAGGTGGAGACGCAGTAATGCCCCTTTTTGAAGATGGTATGACTCTGTTCTCAGTGTTGCTCAGCAGCAGCAAAACTGGAAAAATCAATCCCCCCTGCCCTTTTTTTAAACACTGTTGCTATTGGAATTGGTTGTGGAAAAGAGATTGAAATAAAGGCTACTACAAGTGAAAGCCTTATAGACCCAAAGAAGCTGCCACAGGAATAACTCCATAGCAATATTCCTAAAGAGATTTGCCCTCCTCTGCAGGAGGGGGAGAAAGCTTGTGTGTACTCTCTCTGCTCCTCTTCAACAGCCAAAATAATGCAAGAGATGTTACTCTATTAGCCTGAAGCTAAAGTGAAAGAGTAAATCCTGGACCAAGGTCTAAAACCATAATTTTACTATGAATTATGACAATAATCTCTTCAGCATACATTCTCTTTCTCTCGTGTAGAGGAAGAGCTTGTTGTTCTGTTATTGCTGGTTAGTAGATACCTGAACATTTCTATGAGTCTTACTGAGCAGTAATTATTGAGAAGGTGATTGTAGCAAAACATCAGTTTTTAACTCATTTAAACCGATTGCCTTTTGGTTGTGCAGTAGATTCATTGCTGAATGTTCCTTAGCTTCTTTGTTCCTCTGCACTTAGGAAAAGTCACCATAGTACTTTAATCAGTGCAGCTTCTCTAGTCTGAAAAATAAATGCTATTACAATGTTCTGGTGTGCTGCAGTGTTTCTTCAGTGTATTTGGCTTTCATGATTGTTTTGAGGCCTTTTGTCTATTTTAAATTTTGCTAAATTGTGCTTTTTTTTTTTTCCTGCCTTTGTGGTTAGTAAAAAGAAATGTTGACATGAATAGATCTTCAGTCTGAGTTGTGGGAAGAGGGCTCATGGCAAATTGGTGTCTGGCTGCTGTCAGTGTGTTTCTCATGTGGGACCTTATTTGCACAATATACTATTCTTAGTTAACTGTTCTTTCTTTCTGTTCTTTGGTCCTGTTCCTCCACTGCCATGTGTTTTAGCCAGGTGTGTTCCAGCAGAACCTCTGGAGAGTACCTGATACTCTCTGTTAGAGAAAAATCACCCCACATATAGATCTAGCTTTGCTGCAACTATTTTCAAAAACACTTGGAGGGGGGAGTGGAAAGAAGACATGCAGTGTTATTTTAAAGGAGAAAAAAAGTAAAGTTATTCCTAGCTTTCCATAAATGTGGCCTTTTCTTTAGCGAGCTGTACAGTAAAGGAAATCTGGACATGTCAAACTGCATTTGAATTAAAAAGTTGGATAACTATTTTTTCTAAAAAGCAAAATTCAAAGTGTATTGATGAAGAAGAAATACTTGTTTGCTCTTCTTTATGTTGGCTTTGCCAAAACTGTTAATTTGTTGCTTGTTTTGTGCTAAACTTGTTGCTTGTATCCTGAAGTGTGTGGGCTTTCTTAGCAAACCAGAAGTGCTTCAGAGAACTCTTCTAACTTTTTATGAGTCAACAGTGTACCATTAGATGTTAATTTTTATATAGCGGTTTGAGCATTGCAAGTATTTTTATATAGGGGTATTTACCAGACATCTCCCAGAAACAAGACTTCCTTTTTAGCTGGTGGTATTTTTAGGCTTTAAAGCCACATTGGTAGCAAGCTCCCTGGGGAATTCTGCTTTACTCTCCAGTTGAAGAGTGAGAGCTTTTTAAATCTGTCAGTGATGTGTTAGAGGATTATCCAAAGCAAGAAAAAGCTCTTTACTTTTTCTTTACAGCAGTTATGATGTCTTCTATGTATTTGCCTTCTCCTGCTGATATGGGAACACCTACGCAGGGTGGAAGAAGGCTTGTGTTTGACTCTGGTGGTTCCCCAGACTAGCAGAGTTGCATTAAAATCACATGAAACCAGTGTCAGATGTGAGTTTGCAATAGTGTATCCAGCACAAAGGATTCATACCTAATATTGCATGCAGTGAGAAGAGCTCCCTGGAATATTCGATAATGTGTAAAATATTTAATGAACATCAGAACTAGATATTATGACTTGCTCTGATTCCTTGTGGGCTGCTCTTCTGGTCATCCTCTGCTTAGAGATGTGGCTAGGTGTCTTTTTATCTACTATCAAAATAGAATATTACTACTTAGTTTTGCGATGTTCATCTTGTCCTTTAGAAAGAGTTGGAAAGTGTAAACACAATGCAGTCAGCTCAAGGACTGACTTCCCCATAAAGGCATTCTTCAGCGTAAAGAGGGCAACCCAAGCAGTGGACTACTGGTTGATTTTTCATTAAAGAGTCCTCTAATTAGCTAACTGTTGCTATTACTTGCCTTTGTACTTGCTTAAGAGTAGCTCTTGTGGAAATCAAGATGCTGACGTGTTAGTTAAAAGATTACTTTCTGCATATCAGTGCTGATGATGGACACAGATGCAAAGATTTGGAGGTACTGTAGTGAAGCCTTGGTTCTTCTGCAGTTCTTGTTTTAGATGTGCAGTTACTAAGTCGGTTTCCAGAGTTTTGTGTTTGTCAATATGGTTTATATCTAGCAGAGTTCCTTTGGGGAAGGAGGTCAAGCAGTACTGGCTAATTTTGCCTTTGGACAGGAGTTTGCCTCTGTTGTTATGATTCACAGATGTTGGAAGTATGGTAATGTTTCTGTTTCCTGTGTTTCAGGTGATTGAAGTTTATGACTTGACTAAGGTGAAGTTAAAATATTGGTAAGTGATTTGAGACCTCCTGTCATCTCTCTTTCATTACAGTGAACTGGTTTCTTTGCTTTTTTTTTTTTAATCCTGAATTCACTTTTTTCTTTCATTCTTGTGAGGAAAACAGTCTAACAGTCAAAAAGAGTGTAGATGCCTTTCTTGCACATAGCACTTGGTTAGATTACCAGTTTATTCTTCCCCTTCAGACTTAGACTTTCTAATTTAAATGCAGTATTGCCATTTGTAAACACTTGTAGCATCTATTCAACACTCTAAGGCACACTCTTCTCGTTTTCTCCTTCAGTGGTGTCCATTTTAACTCTCAGGCAATCGCTCCAACCATAGAACAAATTGATCAGTCATTTGGAGCAACGCATCCAGGAGGTAAGCCAGATTTTTTTTTTGAGAATCAAAAGTGCGCATAGATGGATAGACTTTTTTCTAGAAAGTCTTTCCTCTGTCTCCATAGAGAAACATGTAGAGACTTCTGTTGTCAGATGATTTGAAATTATGTTTCAGAACGGTCACCTTATAGGTTGGTTATCTTTATAAAATATATTGTAAATTGAATGGTTATGTTCTTTAAGTGAAATAATGAGGCACACGGTCATTGACCCACAGAGTGGTATGCTCAAATACCATTAATGATCTGTTTTGAACCACCAGTGCCCAGAAAATCCTGAGCTGCTTTGTTGCTGTTGTTTTTACACATTCTTATGCAGAGTCTGGTCTCAAGTGCCCTTGGGGATTAAGTATACTCTGAACCTAGAGACATTTCAGCCGATCTCCTTGCAGAGCCAGCCAGGACTGTCTGCTCAGGCTCCGTGCTCTGAGAGCATGGTTGTACTGCTGCTAGGACAGGATCCAGTCTGAGCGTGTGTACAACTGGCTTGCATCTCCCTGAACCCCTTTTCTGTTACGAGGTATGGAGCCAGCCTAGGTGCAGCCCAGCCAGAACTGGGACAAGTTTAATTAACCTGACTGAACCCACCCTGACTCTTGCAGAAGCTACTTGGCTTCACTGCTTCCATAACAGGAAAAATGCAGTCTTTAAGCCCTCTGTTTATATGGGATGACAATTTATTCCAGGGTTTTGATAGGTGACGAAACTAAGCAAATGATGAAATTTTCAAGAAGAGTGCGTTTATAATTAATTGCTTGGGAACCTTCAAGAAGTGGAGCCACAAAACTGACATAGGAAGAAGGAAGGTTAACTCCATATGGGCAAGATAGCAAGATACCCTTTTTAGAGCATCTTTTTCTATTTTTGCCTTACTCCAAGCATTTGCAGTAGTCAGGCTGATCCCAGATAAGCTAGCCGCCTTTGTGATTGATGGCAATTGCATATCCAGTCTTTGTGCCTGTTCTCTGTAGGCAATCTCTTGCACATCACAGAACAGGATTTATTAACTGTGGAGAGTCATGTGGCTAAAGTAATATGGCACGAAAGCCTGCTGTAGTAGCTGAACATCAGACTGAGATAAGTGGAGGTTGGAGGATTTCTAGCCATAATTTTCCAAGGACCAGAATTAGCCGCCTTAAGTTTCACTTCAGTTGTGATCTTAAGCTTTCCTCTTAGATGGACACTCTGAAGTCTATAGTTAGTTGTTATGGGAGTAGTGTGCATGGGAGCTTATGTAGAGTTTAGGCAGGGTAAAAGCGGTCCTGTATCCCAGAAAATTTATAGTTTTAACTTGTTCTGTGATCATGGTTTATTTGCAAATACTTAGGGGAGAAAGTGCTCACAAAATTGTGAAATCATGAATGATAAAATTACATACCTAGCTGTAAGCATTATTTACGATAGGAATAACATGTTTTATTACTGCATAAAATTGTATGCAAGCACATAAAATGTACCGCGTGTCCTCATGCAGAGTTTGCCAGATCTTGTGTGCTTGTCATATTCAATTAAGAAAACTTGCATGCTTGCTTCATCTGATGATAGTTTTCATAACTTTTCATCCGCCGGCATGTAGCTGGGAAATGTATTTGTTAAGCTGTTGGCCTCTTACCGTTTCACTAGAACATGTACTCATTCAGTTTCCTTGCTGAAATTCAGTATCTTCCCTTAATGGCCTGCTTAGCCTAAATAAATGCTTTGTGTGAAGCAGTCTGATGATGATAAATTGAGTTTCAACTGTATCATGCAGTGCAAGGTTTTGGTGACTGTTTTCTAAAACAACAACAAAAAAAATAGTTTTCAGGATCTGGGAGGCATGATGACAGAGTTTTCATGTCCCACAGAAATTTGATATGGGAGGGGGGGAGGAAGATGGGAAGAGAAACTTTCCTCATCTCTCATGTGACAGAAGTCCCAAAGGTCTGTTTCTGTGAATGAAAACAAGACTAAACCATCTCTTGTCTTCTCCACACTGGTACTTCCCTGAAACCTGCTCATCTTTCTCTTCCCCCAAAAAACAACCCAAGCCCTATAAATTTAAAAGTATTTTGGTTTTTTGTTCTTCTTTTGTTGTTGTTTCATCCCGGTGTGCCACACCCACTAGAGTTTCAAAGCAAGATGTCATCTTTCACTTAAAACCAAGGTGATTATAGCAGAACTTTCCTGTGACAGGATAAAACCATAGTTTCCAAACACACTTCAAAAGGTTAGAGGCAGTTTCTCGTTGAAGCTGACCTTCAGCAAGCAGTTTTGGTTTTGCCAAATCAGTGGTTTAAAACAGAAGAGTCATCAGAAAATTTGCAGCCAGCTTCATTGCTTTCCAGCTAATGTTAGTTTGAAACGTTGCAGCATCTCTGTGGTAGAGCTGAACCCCATGATTGAAGCTTGGTCGCTCTTGAGGTCAATAGCTTCATCAAAGCCAACGTTTCCTCCCACTTTTCCATCTCCCTTCCCTGAGTCTGTAACTGACCTCGTGCTGGGGAGCGCTCGCTCTTGCCAGTGGTTCTGTTGAAATCACATCCTGCTCTGAATTCCCATGAATGTGGCTGTTTGCTGAAGTGCCGTTCAGCATGGATGGGGGCTATGGAATTGGGCCGAGGTCGCTACACAGGAGGAAAAAATCATCTATGGTTACTTACCGATGGAAAAGATAACTCAGTGCTGCTAAGTGTGAAGTTCTTGCTTGTTTTAAATGAAATTATAGGAGGGGTTGTTTTTAACAATCTTGTTTTGTTACTCTCAATTTTGGGGTGTTTTTTTTTTTGCTGCAGAATATGCCTTACCAAGTGTGATGGGAAGGACTGTGTCCGATTGTCAGGCTGCAGCTGGACCTTGAGCTGGTCACAGCCCTGGGCAGAGCTGTCCTTTTCTCTCCCTAGCCTGTTTTCTTTAAAGGGACCATCTTCTACACACTCAGTCTCTAAAATTACGCCTTCTTAGAACATAAAGTTAAGAACAAAACAACTCTGTTAACAGAAAAATTGGATCTGCTGGCTGAGACAGCTTAATAAAATACCAAAGGCAAACCATTCTGCCACAGTAAGGAGGGAGGGTTGCCCAAGCTCCTCTGGGCTGCCAGAGAAGTCTCCCGTTCGACATGAGTTAGACTTGAATTTTGGATCTGCCTCTGCTCTTCTGCAGGCTGGCTGCTCTCTATAGCTTTTTCCCACCTCACCCAGAGTGCAGCAGCGAGGACGCAACCTTTCTGCCTCTGTCAGCTGTGTTTAACAGAATGATACTGCAGGGACCTGTGCAGTAAATCAAAAAGATTGCATGCCTCAGTCATGTTTGCTCACATCAGTAGCCGTGACATACAGTCTTGAGGGATAAGTGAGAGAACTTCCCAGGGATGAAAACATTCCTTGCCCTTTAAGCCTAAACATCAACAAACATTTCAGGGGATGGGAACTGATGCGATTTGTATAATCAGATATCGCACTTGGCATGACTAGGGGAAAAACACTTCTCCAGCTGGCTGTGGGCTTCGGAAAAGATGCATCATAATTTATCACATGAGAGAGATTTGTGTAATTTTCGTGCAGATCAAAACATTTCCCTCTCTCCACACATTTTCCTTTGAGTGACAGGCAGGGAAAATGCTCTTAAGGAGTACATTCTGTAAAAAAAAAAAAAGCCAATGATTTCTAAAAGCTTACTGGTTATTGCTCAGCTGTGAATCAGAGCAGGTTTGTATACAGGGGTATCGATGTACTTCTAACAAGTGAAAAGTAGACAGACCTCCTATGTGAAGGTGCAAGCAGTTTGGAAGCAAGAACTGATATTCTTTCACTGAAACTTCTTCCTCCCTTCCCCCTCGCCTCCATTCATTTTCTATACTGAGCAGTCTGGCATTGTCCAGATTTTTTGTGACATGTCTCTGAAGCTGAGATTTTAGGAGGCATTTTGTAATGACAACGAAATGCATTTTCTTTGTGTAAATGATAAGCTGTTACATGTTTTTAAATATAAACCTATAAGTGAAAAAGAGAATACTGAACAGATTTCCCTTGGTAAAGTGGAAGAAAGCAGCATCTCTTGTCTGAGTGTTTCTTTATTGTTTTTTGCCTCTGCTGTTTTGCAAATGAGCTAGCTTCTGTGTGCTACAAGAACACTGTGTTCCACTCAGCAGCTCCCAGTGACAGGTTGAAATTTGGTATGATCAATTCCGAAATTGTGTCTGGGATGCAAGTCTCCAGGGGTTGTTTTTAAGCACTGTGCAGTCTCAAAGCTTTGTCTTGTTAGAGTAAAGACTGAGGTGCCTTGTGTTGGTGATCATAGTTGATGATGTACAATTTATTGCAGCAAATCAGGACATCTCAGGGAATGTGATGACAGCCAGAAGTCTGTGTGTTCCAGTTTATCCCTGTTCTTTGTAAAAGCTGACCAGCTGGCTTTTCTGGTGATATTATTTTTAATAATCATTAAAATGGCCTAGGACCTGCATATCTGAGGTCTTTCCTTCTTGTGCCCTATCACTCAGCAAAGCACCTAGTGAACCTGGGGTGTGCGAGCTAGCTCTCTGCTTGGGAAAGAGGTAGCATGGGCAGGGAGTTACCTGTGAGCTCCCACTCGGAGTGGGCATCCCGTTAGTTTGAAACACTGAATTTACTAATATTGTACGCACGTCTGTTTGAAAGACTTCTTGGTAAATACTGTATCAGTGTTTCACAAAACAGTGAACAGAACTGTTTGGTAGCAATGGCAGCTGTTTTAGCTGTTTTAGTAGTACTAAGCTATAACTGATCGTGTCATGTTGTGTAATTGTATCTTTAGGGACATATTAGTGTCTACAGGCTTGTATAGGCACCTCTGATTCTGATGAATATAAGGCTTCTCTTATTTCTATGTTTTTATTGCAACAAATAAAATTAAATCAACAAAACAAAAAATAAAAATGGAATCTTTTATTTTCCCATGTAATCCTATTCCTCTCTCATACTGAGATGTGGCAAATCCATTGAAGTGATGAAAGTGCTGTTAGATCTGATCTGGAGAAATCATTGTCTGTTCTTGTAACTTTGTTTTTCCTTTCTCTTCCCTTTCAGTGTATAATTCAGCTGAACAACTCTTTCACCTCAATTTCAGAGGACTGTCGTTTTCCTTTCAGTTAGACTCGTGGACTGAAACTCCGAAGTACGAGGTCAGGAATCGTTCTTAGTTAATAGATAGTCTTTTTGCCTCTGTGATGCTTGCAAAATATCACCTACAGCGTGTCTCGCCTGCAAGCAAAAGAAACCAGTAATTTGGAAGGAATTTAACTCCTCAGTTATATTCTTATTTGTGTTATATAAGCATTTCAAAGCCCAGGTTATTTTGCTTTTAGCAGACTGCAAATGCTTAGAGGTTTTGTTTGCATCATGAACTGGGACCAGCAATTTTGTTGTTGAAAGGAGTCCTCTAAAAATAAGAGCTCTCTGAATGCAAATACATAAATATTAAGCAATCTAATGGAAGGCTGTTCTTCTATCAGTTATTTTTGAATCTCATCAAAGTGATTACACAACTAAATTAGGGCAGAGTTCACGAAATATGTTTTCATGTTAAGTGTCCTTCAGTATGAGTGCTTTTGGAAAGCCCAATAAAATGAGCTTTCTTTGTAATGCATGTTTGCATTTCCACCAAATGTTTGGATGAGTTACTGAATAATTGAACATATTATTGCATTCTGTGAAATTGCAGTGGAAGCAAGATCAGGTCTTCTGTGACTTCCCCTAATGAAGTCACTAATGAAAACGTATGTATAACCTCTTTTGCGTGAGGATGGAAACACTCTCTGCTGTGTTATCCACGCTTATGAAAAAATGCATGCAGTATGGTATTAGTAATAAGAAGAGCATATAAAGAGCTAAAACTAGGAGAAATCAACCAACATAGTTCTGATGTTATAGCTTTAGAAGTTGTATTTTGACATATGAGAGAAGAGGGAGGTATCTAGGAAAAGCTGCTATTTAGCAGTAATGAAAACGAGTCAAAATCAGACATGTCAGAAGGTAAGTTGGAACCTAACAATAAGCCAGATAAAGCCAATATATCAACAAGGAATAGATGCTTTTTGTGCAAGAGTTCCAAGGGTTTTTATGAATGAAATGCTTGAGCTGCTAACAAAATCAGTTGTTATACCGAGCAATTGAAAAGCTGTTAAAATAAAATTACTAGAGCCAATCTTAGCTGTTGCAGAGCGGTGTGTCTTGTTTTGGTACCTGATTCAGTTAACTAAGAAAACAAATTAGAGGTAGTTACAAAAAGCTTGTTACAAGCACGCCTAGAGAGGGACATACTGTGGTTCTTGGTGATAATTCAGTTCTTTATAGTTGCCAGAATAATACAGAAATTTGATTTGCATTCTGAAAGTCAGTTACATGAAGTCAGTAGAAATACTTCCACAGTGAAAGGCAAAATTCTCCATAATGTTTTAAATAGATGGAAATGGAATAGTTTTCAAAAACAATAGTACAAAACAGTCCACAGGGAGGAGGACTATTTGTGCAGCCTTCCAGAGAGGATAGTTACGAAAGGCTGAAGACTGAAGTGAAATTTGAAAATGTCAAAATTTTTCAAGTTTAGAGAGGATCATACAGGAAGGCGAAATTAATTAGCAAAGCAGTCTAATCTCTATTGTGTAAATGAAAAAAAAATTCAAAAGAAAGCTTTTGGGTTTTGATATGGTTGGTAACAAACTGCAGGTGACAAGAATGTGAAAACGTGCTCACACTTTCTCTGTAAGAAATGCGGCATATATGGTTTAGGCACTTTCATGGGTCTAGAGAAGATTTCTCTGTTGCCAAGGTCTCACTCTTTTGAAAAGTAGTCTAAAATCTGGCTCCTTTAGACTGTGTGTGTTAGAGGTGTTTGTGGGCAAATTCAGAAAGAGGATTAAATTCAGGGCAACTGTTTAATAAGTATTGGAGGTTCCCCTCTTAACACCTACAGCAATGAAAGTCATTCGTTCTATGGGTTAGTGTTCTTTTTTTTTTAAATAATCTTTCATGTTTAGCTTATGAGGTCAAGCTAAAGTAAATCGGGATAATGCTTTGCACTTTGCACATGTCTTGTTTGTTGGGTTGCTTGTGAGAAAGCTAGTTCCTCTTCTGCCCAAAGCTAGCAAAGTATGTTGACAGTGTTGAAGAAAGGTCCTGACTTCTTTGGCACTCCTTTTATTTGATGAGAAACACTTATAAAATCAAAACAGTATGTGTAAGAAAGTGGAAGTGATAAGGAGAGTGGAAAAATTTATTTTCCAGGCTTTTTCCAAATGAACAAAAGTTCTGAAAGGCTGAAGTCAAGGCAGTGGGGGAGAAGTTCTGCCTTTGAGGTGGCCTGTTTTTCAGAACTGTGACTACAGCAAACCAGTACAAATACTTTCACATCTAGTAAACTTTTATTTTGCTGGTTTCCAGAGATCAAACCAAGAAAACTTGAATACTTAGTATGCACATGACTAGTTGACAGACTAGTGCCATCTTTTGGCAGGTAAGCATAGGGAGCATTTCACTCCAACATAGGAATCCAAAAGTGTAATGCAAAATGAACAGTCTTCCCCCACCCTTTTGCCTCTAGCTAGAGACTTATTTGCATTGGTAAGCATATTATGCATTTCTGTTGTGGTATTTTGGTGTGAAATGTGTCCAGTGTGTCATGCAGCCAGAATGATTTTGTATCCACAGCCTAACTTTGCCCACGGTCTAGCTTCTCTGCAAATCCCACATGGTGCGACTGTGAAACGTATGTACATCTACAACGGAAACAGCCTGCAGGATACCAAGTATGTACAGCTGGTCATGCTTTTTTGTTATTGACAACACATTTTTTCTTCTTCATTTATGTAGGTGTTTTCAAAAGCTACATATATTTACATATAAACTTAGTTTTATAGTTCAGTTTGTCTTTTATGTATTTGGTAGTATGCAGAATGCTTTTAGATACTAACGTCTTTCAAATTTCAGTAGGCATTATCCTCAGACCTTATAATCAAATATGATTTTGATTTATGTTGTGCTAAAATCAGCCTGGCTCAGCTGCAGTAGACTAACTCATTTGAGCTGAAAATAAATTCATAAAGGAGGGAATGTAGTAGAATCTAGTAAGAGATGCATTTAAGCTATTTTTACTGTATGGTAATCTCTCCCAAGACTGATCAAACTCTTTTGGTAGGAAAACAGACACTTTACGGTATTTGTACTTTGAATACCATGGCAGGGTCTTGCCAAAGGTCTTAAACTCTCTTGCTGTATAAAAATAATAAAATGTGTATTTCCAGTCTTAAGCCATATGCATACTCTACCATATATTCCATGTATTTCCTGACTGAACTTATTATTCTGAGAAAATAAATCTTTGTGCCTTAATACTAGTGGAATAGTTGTACTCGAATATTGTTAATGTTTGATATAGTATTTTATTCTGCCTTCTTCCAAGCAGTAATTTATTGCAAAACATCTGATGCTTTGCTGCTTCTAAAAGCATTGTTTCTAGGATTCCTTACTCAAAGAAAAGAATCTCTAAATTCTTCCTTTCAGCTTAGAAACACCAAAACTGATAAGGTAGTGGCTTATGTGGAGAAGATCACGATTTAATGCCAGGAGCAGTAATGCACTGGCATGTTAATTTTCTCATGAGGGAGGGATAAATTATAATGACAAACAGCCTTGTTTACCCAGGCCTTGTCTCCTAATTAGAAATAAGTGCACTTCAGAAAATGTTGCTTGTGCCCATCTGTGACATTGGGGGAGCTTGAGTGAATGCGCTGATGATTGTCACATGGGACTCTTGGGTGGGGGGGGCGCTGAGCTCAAAGCCTCAGTTCCTAGCTCAAGTCATTCACTTAGAGGAGAGATACACATGAGTAGGAAAAGTGAATTTTAAAGGAAACAAGCTGGCGCACAAAACAGCAGCTCTTTCATTGAAAATATCTTTCTTGCTGTTGCTACGATTATCTCCAATATTATTATAATTCAATTAACAAGGACTGTCCTGGTAAAGCTGCAGCGCTGTTTGTGGTATACCTACACAAGCTGCGTTCACAGTCTGGGTTACAGAATACCTTCCCAAGTGCAGTGAGAGGGTCATGGTGAAGGCTTTGCTGCTGCATTTGAGAGATGCACCTAGTTCTACGAGTAGGTACTTTGAAAAAAAACTGTACGACTTCCATTTTCCTGAGAAAAGTTTGAAATGATACAATATCTTCATAGGAGGTACCCAAAGGCTGGATACAGTTTCTGTAGTTTCTGGAGTCTTTAAAACTTGGTGCTTGTTCCATTAATAGTAAAGGTCCTGCATTTGAATGCTGCCCTGTTCCTGTTTCTTAAGTCTTCCTGATGCTTGTACAAAACCATTGATTTTTTTTTTTGTGTTCTTTTAGTCTTCAGTCTGAGGTAAAAGCTGCTTAGTCAACATTAATGAGCTCTGTTCCAGTGAACTGTCTTCATCTGTCATCAGCTTTTTTATAGAAAATTTGAAGATTAAGCCAATCCAACACCTATTTTTCTTGCTTTGTTTCATTTTAGGGCTCCCTTGATGCCCCCCAGCTGTTTTCTCGGTAATGTGTACGCAGAGAACGTTGATGTTCTGCGAGATGGAACTGGACCCTCAGGTTTACGGCTTCGCCTACTCACTGCAGGTATTGGTGAAGCAAGGAGTTTCAAATGGGTTCCTGTCCTCAGGAAAAGAGGGGCAAACTTGTATAAAGTAGACAGAGGTTAGTTATGTACCTTGTTTTGAACTATCAGAAACAAAATCAAACCCTCGTGAAGATGAGATGAGTGTGTCTGCTGCTGCACTTCCCTGGGCCTGGAGAAGTCCCTGAGGGTTGTAGCCTGTGTTTTTTATAGTTCCAAGCTCACAGAGTCTGTTTGCAGCAGTGGAATTTGTCTCCAGGTGTATATATGTAGGACAAAGCAGATGCAAGTACATCACAGGAAAAAGGTTAGAAATTAAAAAAACTTGGGTCCATGTGCATTTTTTCTGAGATTCCAGTGACCTGTTTTATGTCAATGTTTTTGTGATGAATTCTAGAAGACTTAAAAGTGTAATGCCATCAGGAGATACAAATGCTGTAACCTTAGACTTCACATCTTAAATTCAATTCAGGGTTCATTTGCTGTAGGAGACTGTGCTGGAAGCGACAGAGGTTGATAAGTAACTTGTCCTTGTGTGTTCTTTCAGAGATGGGCAGGCCTTAGTCATTAGAGGAAGGTGTATTGCCTGCAAAGCAACCTTGTTCAGTGACGGGAGCTGGAGAGTTGACAATACTTTTTAAGAAAAAATATTCAGATTTTTTTTAAATAATTTTCATTAGCAGTCCCTGCTTCTATTCTGACTAGCCCTATCTATACTGTGGAAATACTTAGAATACATTCCCAGTATGCAAAAGTTGAAGGGGAAAAAAGACAAAATTTAAGAAGGAGAATAAGAAACAGTGAACAAAAATGGAGCAGGTGTGTTCGAGTTACTTTGCTTCTGTCTTTTCAGAGAAAGAAAATGGAGAGCTGCCTAGGACAGAGAACCCTTACCCTCGTGTACTAGGGAAGGAGTTAGCTATAACATCATAGTAATGTAGATTTTGAAAAATTGGACACCTCTAAGGTAGTGTGTCACGCTAGTTAACACGCATATCTGCAGTTTTAATGAAATCTTGGCAATGAATAAAATAACTATTTAAAATATTACATTAACTTTCAGAGTGAACCTTGCAAGAAGGCAGTCTTGGCATTTGTGGTTCCTGCCTTGCTAAAGATTGCAGAAGCTCCTTTGCAGAACACATTAGACACATGTTCTAGCATTAGTTTCTCTGCAAGTATGTTAATTTGAAGTAAATCTTGCTTAAAAAAATCAAGGGTGGCTTAATGGGATTTTTTCTTGTTTATCTCATTTGGGAAATAGCTGCATGAGAAACATATAGTGAGAAAAGCTAAATGTGCATTTAGAGCACATCCTTTGTTTTGCAGTAACATGCATATGTGTGCGTGCATTCTAGAAAATGAGGATACCACATCCCAAAAAGCAAATAGGGTCACACACACCATAAGATCTCTTTTGTTTCTTAACATCTAGTAACGTATGTCAGCTATTCATCAATGTAATGGCACTTACGTAGGACTCACTTCTAACAAACATTGTTTATGTATGAATGCACTTACCGTTGATTTAACAAGCTATAGGAGTCTTCAGAGAAGAATGTGAGTTTTCTCATATAATTAATATGGATGAGGAATTCAATTTCGTGGGCTTTACTTTTTTTAGCTGCAGGGGGCATGCTTAGGTTACATGTCACTATAGTTTTGGAAATACATCTCTAGTTAAAGTCGTTTAAGGATAGGAGTAATTCTTGGTACTTACTGCTAATAACCAGCTGATCAAGTTGAGACCGACTAGGAAAATAAGTCATTTCTATGAAAGGCAAAGAAATGAAGATAGCATTACTAAAGTTGGCGAATAAGGTGGGGGTCTGTGCTGTAGTCAGTAAATACAACACTTGGGTTAGAAATATTTACTATTTTGAACTGTTGCAAAAGTAAAGAGTTAAATTTAGTTCAGCAGTGTTGTCTACAGAATGCAGCTGTTTCATTTATGATAGAGAAACATTAAACTTCTGCTATTGGTTTGTTGATATATCTCCTGATAAGCAAAATATGAATGTTAAGTTGTTTTCTATTTTTCAGGTTGTGGCCTGGGCGTTTTAGCTGATGCCAAGATGCGGGTATTTGAGCGCTGTGTGTACTTTGGTGATTCATGCCAGGATGTGCTGAGCACTTTGGGGTCTCCGCACAAAGTCTTCTACAAGTCGGAAGATAAGGTAGGGAAATCCATTCAGGCATAGGACTTTGTCTTTGTTCAGTGCTGTCTCAGTTTAATCACAGGGTTTGGGTTTTGCAAGGCAATGAAGTTGTAAACTTTCATAAAGCACAGATTACAGCCACTTCATTTGACATGCGATAAACCAGGATGAAGCATTGTATGATTTGGTTTAGAAAAGTCTTTTTAAAATTAAATTAATGCAAATCTGTTTAAAAGAAAACAAAAAACAAAAAAAAAACCCCACCTGCTGTGTGGTTTGCATCATTTTACCTGGTTTAAAAACTGATGAAAATGGGAGCAGTTTTGAATCCAAATAAGCCATAGCAAGTCAGTACTCTTTTTAACTTTAAAAATTGTAATTCATATAAAATAACTTCAGCATATATTTCCATCTTTTCCTAATGCTTTTGTGTAACAGCATATGAGTAAACCTTTTACGTCAGATAACTAAACAAGAAAAAGCTGGTATGTTGTTATGCTGCTGCAAGCAGCTAATGGTCCTCTCGTGTAGCACAGGATCTTACATTTTTAAACAAGAGTTGTAGTATGAAATGAGACAATGACAATTTGTTTGACTGTAGCAGTAGTATTGTTTGTGCATTAATCTTTGTGAGGATTGTAATATACGTCTGAAAAACGTGTTTCTTGCAGATGAAAATCCATTCGCCCTCTCCCCATAAGCAGGTTCCATCGAAGTGCAATGACTACTTCTTCAATTATTTCACACTTGGAGTGGTGAGTGGGAAGCTTCCATAAACAAATGCATTCAAAGCTTTGATTTAGCTGCACAGCAATCCTTTCAGAATGCCAAAAGCAATGAGGATGAGAGGCCGTGCAACTCTTGCTGCCTCAGAAATCTCCGAATACGAGAAACAATACTGACTTGTCTCTAGCACTTGTGAATTCCATTGGTAACGTTTTATCATCCCCACCAGTGGATGGGGGGCTTTTTATATTCATTCTTTGGCATTCTCCTAGGTTTTCTCCCCCTGCCATGCCTGATGCATAGAAATACAAATTCTTGTTTCTGAAATCCATGCTTCTGTCTCACAGGACAGATAAATGTGCTGTAATACTAGTTATGAAAGTGTGCAGAGTGGTGGGATGCAGCTCAACATTCATATCCCTCCTGAATGTGGTATTATAGCTATTCTGCTTTGGTCTGCATCAGTGTAAATCCATAAGCAGAAAGACAAGCCCTCCTTAGAAAAATAGCCAACAGTAGCAAATAAAACAGTGCAGCTGTGGTTGCATGCTGGAAGAACTGTGAATTTATTTGAATTTACAGATAGTTTCATTCTTAAATATTACTTTTCATCGTTCCATTCAGTTCCTATTGGATGGACACACATTGCTGTGTATGCATACTATTACAAGTAAGCTGAGCTTAATTTGGGGAAAGCCACCTTCCTCTCTCAAAATTGCTTCCTGTCTATCTGTTTGTTTGTTTTTCTTCAACAGGATATTCTCTTTGATGCAAACACTCACAAGGTGAAGAAATTTGTCCTGCATACAAATTATCCTGGTCATTACAACTTTAACATGTGAGTGTAAAGAACTGATCTGTTCATTAAAAAAAAAAAAAAAAGTATTTTAAAACATGTAAAAAGGAAATCTTATGTTCCTTTTATACAGTTCCTCTAGTTTTTCCCAAGGGTCTTTGGTGTATCTGATAGCCAGTGGAGGTTTCAGGTATCTTTGTTAGCACTTTTTATTCTTGTTTTCTTTTTACTTTTAAATGCTTTTATATTGTCAAATATGTCTTGAAGCAGTAAATGAAGCAAGGTAGTTCTTGGTCCAGCTATAATCTGCAGATTCTTTTGCTAGAAGCAAACTTGGCGTTAGCGGGAGTGTCCATTTGCTGGTAGGTGGCTGCTGGGTTTTTTCCTGACATTATTTCAGTTAGTGACATAGTTTGCCCTCTTGTGCTTCTGACCAAAGTGTTTTCAATACTTTTTAAATGTAAACTCTTTAGTGGAGGAAAGTGAGTTATATAAGGAATAAGTGGTTGGATGTCTAAAATAGAGAGAACATGTTTTCAGGCAGTTGGTGTTAGTATGAGAGAGAGAGAGAAATCTATACTATTGTTTCTAACCTGAACTTTTAATCTATCCACTCAATGTACTAGCAGAGTAATTTGTGCTGTGAAGGACCTTTTGTATTCTTTACAAAATGGTGTTGCAACGTTTCCAGGCTGCTGCCTTTTTTGATGTGGAAGATTAAAACATTAGAATTTTTCTCCCTAATCCATTAGCACTGGGACTCTCATTTTCATGTTATTGTTCATGTGGCTTTCATTAAACTGGTTACTAGGAGTTCTGAGTTTGCAGTATGTAGTTTATGTTGGCTCTTCTGTTTTCTAATAGCTGTATGATTTGCACTTTCTAGCTACCATCGCTGTGAATTCAAGATTCCGCTAGTCATTAAGCGAGGTGAGTGGTTCTTCTGTCATCCTTCTTCAGGGGGCGTGTAGCACAAAATGCACAAAGGGAGATATCATCAGTTTTCATTTTTGATGCACTCCTCCTCAGAGGATGCTAGTAGTGAAGATGATTGAGGCAGAAGAGAGATTTTTGGGGTTGAGATTTTTTTTTAACTGAAAGATACTTCAGGATGAGTTCTCTAATTCTCTGACTTTAGTTATACTACCCTGATTATTTGCTTGGATCATAGGGATATCTAGCTGCAACATCGCTAATTTTCTGTAGTTCTGCTGCTCTGCTTTGTACCTGAAGGCTCAGAATCTGTGAGGCAGTGTTGGTCTGCACTGGTCCAGTCCGCTGCTGGATTTTTTAATGGTGTGCTGCTCTCATCATTCTCACTCTTAAAAGGCTTATTCATGATACTTAACATGAACTGGCATAGTTGAGAATGAGGCAAGCATCCAGAGTGCTTTGGCTCTACATGCTGTCGTACGCCTGTAGGTGTCCACCTAGAAGTCTCCAAGCTCAGAAAGCAGTGTTGTGTACTGGTCCAAATTTCTCTTGTTAACTGGTGGCTCTGATTCAGCAACTTATTTAGACGTGCCCAGCTCTGTGCATGTGCATAATCTCAGTAAAGCATGTGGAACCCTGTTTGCCTGAAGGTCGTTGTGATCAAGGTAGACTTCTTCAGTCTAAGAGTTAATAGGTATCCTGGAAAAGTAGGTACTTGGAGTAACCAGGAAAGCAGGATACTTGCTGGGATTTGGCCAGAGATGCATTCTTCAGTTACCACCTGTGTAAAGTGTAGGTCTCCTGTGGATGTCGCTGCAGTCTGAGCGTGTGGATGAATAAAAAAGTGGAAAAAGAATGTCTCTCTATATATATGCTTACATGAAAATTGATTTATAGTTCAGCCAAGAGAATAAGCATGGAAGTCTACCCACTTCTTAAATCCCTTCCCTTAAGGCTATTGTGCAATAGTGCAAATGCTTTCATTTCTGATTATTTTTATTCACCTCAAGTAGCACCATGCATGGATGCGTCTGATTACATTTCGTTGACCTTTATGTTCTCCAGGTTATGTTCAGGACATGAAACAAGTTGAAAAGAAATGTTACAAAATTTAGGAAGAGTCCATCTTCTTCCATCTGGTGGCAGTGCACGATGCAATCCTATGTATTCCTTTCTGTAATTCAGTTTCAGACAATAAACGGGTGGTCAGCGTTAAGCTGCACAAATGCTGAACTTTCACCCTAAAAAGATTGTGTTCATTAAGCAGGAGGAAAATAGAGAGGAACTTTCAATCAAATTAAAGACCATATGCTGCATTTGGCCTCTTTAGTGTCTAGCTTCATTCCCACTGCTTCCGAGAAGATGCTTTCAATATGCAGAAGTTCCCAGAGTATCTATAAAACAATGCCGGAAACTGCCAGCAAACAAGTCATTTTGAAGATTGTAAGCCCAAATATGATGCTGTCCACATCTGTGGCTTTTTGTTATTTAACAGAAGGGTGGTTTTTTTCCCCATGAGAATGACACTGGGGACTGTTGTTCCCAAACTCCCAGCTTTTTCTCCCCTTCTGATTTCAGCCCTGAGTCTCAAGCTCTCAGTCTTGCCAACTTCCTTTCCAAACATAACAGTGTTTGGACTTGAGGAGTAGCACATGTCATCTGGATGAAAGTCTATGCTAGGCAGGTTAACTCTGTGCAGAGAGATGTAGTTTCACTCTGATATTCTTACATGTAAGATTACAACTTAAGCATTCTTATATATAGGATAAGAAGTTGCTGTAAATAGGCTGCTTTGTTTAATCAAGTCAGCTGGTGTTTAATCAATGCTACTGACAATTTTCTCTGCTAGTAAATGGCAGTAAAC
Organism: Dromaius novaehollandiae; assembly: GCF_036370855.1. Lineage (NCBI taxonomy): Eukaryota > Metazoa > Chordata > Aves > Casuariiformes > Dromaiidae > Dromaius > Dromaius novaehollandiae. The sequence continues at coordinate 4,185,397 of NC_088110.1, forward strand.
TTGTGTATGAACTGACCTGAGGCTTGCATGTCTCCCTCTATCTGAACTACCCAAATAAAGGATTATATAGGGAACTTTTCTGTTCAAGCACAAATTACAGATGCTTTTCTGTTTTTTCTTTCACAGATAGTGCTGATTCACAGACTGAAACATGTACAACATACAGCAAGGTAAGTCTTTACAGGACTGAATGGTTTACTTCTTTCTTTAAACCACCTAAAGGATCTATGCCAGATTTGCAATGTGGTCTGAAGAACAAAAATAGCATTGTTCCATGTTGATATAAAATAGCGATATTTAAAGACAGGTTTTAATGAGTGTTTTGTGGTTCAGACACTTTATTATATTAAGAATTAAAGGCATTCATCATAGCTTGCTTTTAGTAAATTAAATTACTGCATATTTTGCATGGTAGCTGCAGGTAGAAATAGAAAGTAAAATAAGTATTTGGGAAAGTGCTAGTAGTGGTGGCTAAATGTTAACAGGAAGAGACAGTTCTCAACAAGATTTTCATGGAGCTTTGCTGTATGTCTTCAAGAACTACATTAAATAGAAATTAACCAAGAATGTCCAGTATCTTTCCACTTTTTTCTGAAGGGTCCAAATAACAGGACACTTCTCAGGCAGCAGCAGGTCTCACAACAACATCACTGCCAAGTGCAGATCCCCTGATTGCAAAGGCTCCTTGAAGACTGTATAGCTTTATATCACCTGGATGAAATTCGCAGTTGCCACTGGGTGATTTTTTGAGAGCTACGCTAAGTTGAAATATTTCATGAAAATTTTATTCAGAAGCACCTCTTCAGTTAACGCTTAGCCAGGATCAGTGCTGTTCTCCTGGCTCATAGGACACACAGAGCAGTGAGACGGTGCTGTTTGTTCCTGACTGCTTAGGGAGTCGGAGCAGAGTAGTGAGACAAACTCGGGTGTTGCAGTGCTCAGATTTCTCCTGTGATGATGTGGAGTATTTTGAAGATTTGGTTCAGTCAGTTTCTACAGACTCAGTCCCAATTACCTGCCCCCATTCGGACAACAGCAGTATCGATGCCTAAGTGTAAGCTGCTCACCTTCTGCTGGCTTCTGAATGCTAAAAGCTGGATGAGAGAGATCCCACTCTGGCTGCATGGAGGTTGTGAAAGTATTTAGGAAACTAAGACTTTCCTTGGTGAATTTTGGACCCCTTACTGGAGGGGGGAAGTAGTCAGCAACTTGGATCCTACTACCATTTTTTTGCTTTTTGACTGAATTACTGCATCCTTCAGTGCTTTGACTTAATTCAGTCTTGCTTGTGAAACTGCAGCTTTTTATTAAGTCTGCTTACAGTGGTGAAAAATGCTGTAAATTCCCAAGCATTAAATAGCATAGCTTTCCTCTTCCTTTCTGAACTTGCCTGCTAAATCAAACAAAGGCTGCTGTGAGGGGTAGCAGTGATGCTGCCTTTCCCTCTGCAAAGGTATGTAAGAGGATATTTTGCTGAGGTTTCCCACAGCTGTAAAATTTTCTAAGGTGTCCCTGAAAATGCTGCAAGACTTCCCACATGCATTTTCCCCATAGGACTGCAGAATTTGTATTCATTTTTCTGATTTAAAGCAATTTTGAGACAAAAAAATGAGAATCTCCTAGCCCTGATAAGTTTCTGTTACTGAGTATGGCTCCAATCACAAAATGCTTCTGGAAGTAGAGCCTCCTATATTACTCAGCAAGTGAGCATGCCACAAACAAAACTGTACATGACTCTCTTCCTAGATAAAAAGAAGTTTTCCTGTGGCTCATTTTAACACAAAGTCTTTGATATATTTACAGTGGGACAGTATTCAAGACCTTCTGGGGCACCCTGTAGAGAAGCCAGTGGTACTACACAGGTAAAGATTTCTTTCTGTTTTGTTTGGCAGGGCCTGAGCTGATAAGAGAGGATGAATTTAGGGAGAGTAAGGGTGGGGTTTTTTGTATTAGATACTACTGAGATTTACCCAGTGTCTTTGCTGTTAGTTTCAGGCTTTCTGTCCATTAACAAGACAAGATCGCTGCTCTCTGAGGAAATAAAGGCTGACATGCGGAATGAAAACACTTCCAAAATTCCTTGAACTGTAAAATCCAGAGAGCTAAGCAGCATATAAATGAGTATCTCTGTTTATGCGTAACGAATAGTGTAGATTATTTATACTATAATAATACATGTTTCAACAATGCAACATCATAAAGGCAGTGTCTAATATGTATAGTAGTCTCTCTGAAGGAGTTTGCAGTCTTGCTTTATGTACATACGTGGCTGTTGTACGGTTGTCTTTAGCTGAAGACAGAATAGTATGCTTAAATTTGCTCCATTTCTACAGGTATTGAGCTGGCTGTTGGATAAAATAGGTGTTACTCGTTTGCAGAATTACCATTTTTATAATCTTTGACTTGTACGAAACAGTTCTGCAGTAATTTTATGTCAGGACAAGTTTAATTCATTGGTTCTGAGAAAATACTGCAGGAATTTCAGAAATACCTAACGAGGTATTTCTTGTCAGGCTTCCACAAAAATTAAACTCAAAATTGTAGTGAAACTATCATTTCTTGTGTTTCCCTCTTGCATTATTCCTGTTTTACGCTAGTGAGCAGAAGCCATGTAAAGTAAAGCTGGGGTGAAACAATGATGTATAGCACCCTTCTGTCTTCCATCTGTGTTGTAGAAGACAGTTCAGCCAGAATCTGTTTCATTGAACCCATCACCACTCTCAGACAGGCAATTTGAGAAACTGATCAGTTAAAAGAAAAGCCAAAAGTTGTATATTTTTCTAGGCTTTTTTTAGGCTGTGATCTAGAATCCATTGTAGTCAACAGGAGTCTCTTCCTTTTGACTTCACAGAGGCTTTGGGTCAACCCTATGATACGAAGCACTGCAGTTTAAAAAAATATATATATACGTGTACATGATCCACAAATATCCAAAATATTTGAAAGACAAGTGATGCATTAATATTGAAAAATACTGTTTGTTTAAATTTAGATTATTCCATTTTGGTATCATGCAAAGTAATTTTTTAACATGATGAAACCAGTGGATTAATGGACAGCATGGAGTAAATATATTGGAAAGAGACTGAAAAATAAATTAGATGAAAAAGTGGGAAAGGATCATACACAAAAATATTTGTCATAATTTACATAATCCTCCTCTCTTTGTGTATATCTGTTTATATTCAGGATTTTTTCCTATCCAAGTTCAGGGAAAGAGTTTTCCTATAGAGATCATTAGTAACTTTGATTATTTCTCCCTGAGTATGAATAGCTGTTCTGTGACATTTAAAAAAAAGATACCCTCTGACTCATTTGGAGTCTAGCAGTGGTGTTGGATAACCTAGGCTTACTCTCTTTTGATCAGAGGCATTTAGCACGAAAAGATGCTGTAGTTTACCCTGTATTAACGAGTGCTTTTTCTTTCCTACAAAGTTCCTGATTGTCACATACCCGTCTTTTCCCTCTTTTCTGTTAAGGTCGTCCTCTCCGAACAACACTAACCCATTTGGATCAACCTTTTGCTTTGGACTGCAACGAATGATCTTTGAGGTTAGGAGAAAAAGTTTCAAATTTTTTGAGCAAGAGAAGATGAGGAGCAGTTAGCTATTACTACTCTTTGCTGGCTTCTTATTTCCTATTTCGGCAAAAGCCAGCACTCAAGAGTGGTTGTATTTTCAGGGATTACTGACAGAAACAGGCAACTTTCCAGTCTCTTCTCTAAAGTTGTACATTTGCACATTAAAGCTGGCACTTCCAGTTTGTCGTCTAGGACTTGCACTAGCAGGAGATGCATGTGTGCAGCTCCGAGTACTTGTGGAGCGCGTTGGTGTTTAAGTGTGCCATGGAAATCTAGAGACCGTTTATAGGAACTAGCCAAGACTTTTCTGTTGGTTGCTTTCTTTGGTTGTTGGGATTTCTCCTTTCAGGCAGATCAGTTCCATTTTTGCCGTTTTCACTCTTCTGAGCTCCCTTTTGGTGTATGATTCGTTTAATTTCCCTTTTCCCCTGCCGTCCTTTTGCAGGTGATGCAGAATAATCACATAGCTTCTGTTACTCTGTATGGCCCAACAAGGCCCAGCAGCCAGTTGAGAACATCGGACCTTCCCCAGTGAGCATCCCCTGCAAAGTCACCTAATCTAAATGCTACAAAATTAGTACAGCGTGCCTTGATTTGCTGCCACTTAAAATATGGAAAGCACGTTATGATTTTTTTTCAATAAGCCTTTCCACCCAGGAGCGGTGTGGAAGGGAATTTCTCTCAACCCTTCATCATGGGGCATGGAACTATTGATGGAGGAAAGCAGCTTAGGTGCCTGTGCCGTCATTTATTCCTCTCAGTTGCCCTCATCCTATGCAGCACAGACCCGAAGAGACTGTCTGCCCTTCTCGGATGGCAGAAGGGGGAAGTGGAAGAGGGGCACGTAATGACTGCAACAGTTAGAAGCACAAACTTTCTGAGCCTTGGAGCATCTGGAAGCAGGTATTGATTTTAGTCTGTTTGTGTTACTGTATTGATGTGGTGGTCACATTTTAAGAAAAACGTGTGTGTGTATATATAGATATAAACACATCGGTATTTCTGTGGTTTAGGACATTGTACCAAGTGTGACAAGGATGTATATATGTCCATGATTTCAGGCACCACATCTTTGTGTAACTTTAAACCAAGCAAGTAGCATGTGCATAATACTTGGTTGTAACATTTGCACTACATACACTTTAATTACTTGATAAATGTTTATCTTCACTGAGGAGCATCTGCGTACTGGGTGTGAGTGGGGTGTGATGGTTATTTAATGTACGCTGCGCATAAAGCTTATTTATACAGTGGGTCAAATTAATCCACCTTCCTGCACTAATAATTACTTGATGTGCTGAAACAATTTTTTTTCTGCCATGACTGGTTTACTAATCTTTTCATATGCAGCTTCCAAAAAAATATTCTGGAAGAGGATATTTCTATGACTGAATTGTGTTTTAGTGAAGAGGTTTGATACAATTTTTCTTACTACAGAAAAATTGGAGCAAGAAACAGTGTTGCCTCATTTGCATCTGTTCCAAAATCCTGTATTCCTACCCTCTTTCTTTAGAGAAAGAAAATCTGTATATAACAATATATCAGAAAGAAATTCCCAAGCTCCTCTATCACCAAGAAAACCTTTTCTGTAACTTTTGATGTATGATTTTAATTTAATGCCAAAGGTTTAGCCAAAGACATCCTTACTGTAGTTTCACCATTTCTGTACATATACGCTAACTGCACACCCCACCCCAGCAAACAGGATATAGGCTTCTGTCTAGTTGGGAGATGCTGCTCGTGACGTTTTATCCCAGGAGGATACTTTGGGTTTGTAGTTCTCTTACCAGTCTTATTTGGGGGAAATAGGTGGTCTGTCTTTGAAATATTGAACCCTTTTTAAAAATGGACAAGAGAAATGTATAATTTTATCCCATTTTTAATATTTTGGTGTAGCAACTTGTGATACATAGATGACAATTTTGTGAGTTTTACTATGTGTGTACAGATTTTGTAAATACGACATTTTTGTAATTTTAACTCCATGTACAGTGTAATCCTGTATAGTTTATCAACGAATGAGAGATAGGAAATAGAATGTTAACTGCAGTTTTGGATCCTGGACCAGAAGCAGGGATAAATGTGGTGTGTGTGGGACATTCTTTGCCATTTAGTCTTCCTGTATACTGTGATACTCTAAACTGTTTTGCTAAAACAAACAAACAAAAAAAAGTCCCATGGAGAATCTAATGAATAAGGAAAAAGTTATTGTTCACCTTTATCCCTAGGTGTCACTCCTGTTGACTCCCTGTTCAATCTGTGCTGTCTCCTGTGATCATTGCTTGCTAAGAAAATTCTATGCCTCAATCTTCCTTTTGTTTCCTCTCTAATTTTAATTTCATTTTACATAGCCCTTCTGTAAATTAAATGGAATAATAATGAGCATGTACACTGAAAGAAAAATAAAATGAGACTCTCAGTTACTGTTTTTGTGTTAAATACAGTTGCTGGGTGCTTTTGTAATAAAAATCATGGATGTTCTTGCCTTTTTTTTTTCTTCTAACCAATTAGTTCTTTTTGTTTTACCATCTTTCAGACATTATATTCAAAATATCTTAATAGTGTTCCTCTTTTTACAGCCGATATAGCATGTCCTCCAAAGAAGCAGTATGAAAAATAACGTAACTTGCAGTCTGTTCCACAGTAGGCACATTGAAGCATACTATAAATGTTTGCCCCGAAACAGGGAAGGAGAGTCTTACAAGTATGGTAAATAACACTGTGGATTTTTTTTATTGTATTTTAAAATGTGGTTGTTACACTGTGTCAGTCACTGGGTATTTCATTAAAATTGATCAAGCTTCAAAGAGTTTGAGTATCACACAAAGTAATGAGGGAGATGTCTGTAGTAAGTGTAGCAAATGTAATTTCTCATATTGTTTGCTTGTGCCTTAAGGTACTTTAACAGAAAAGCATTGAAAGTGTGCTTTCCCTGCAGTAGCTTAGAGGTTAATGCAGGATATAGGGAATGGGACTCCTGTTTCTCTTGCGTTGGCTGTGTAACCCTGGGCAAGGCGCTGAGCTATCCATGCTTAGCTCAGCCTTCACTTTTGGAATGTATTTGCCTGGCGTCATATTTAGCTCAAACGGCTCACAGAGTTTTGTGATATCTGAATTGAGGTGATGTGCTTGTTGCTAACCTATGACAGCAGTACTGCTAATTATTGTAATCAATGTTAATCAAGTCTTCTCTAATAAGGACTCTGGATTAGCTGCAGGGGAAGATAAATTACTGACAGGATGATTTCAGTAATGGCTACACAGGTCCCTACCAGTATCCCATGCTGGAGCATATTTGGTCATGTTCTTCAGAAGGGCGAGGCAGGACCACTGCTAGAGCGTGACCCTCCAGACTAAGGACAGAGCGCCAGCAGCTAACCAAAGGTATTTAATGACTTCAGTGGCTCCCATCTTCACTTACAAAACCCTGGTGAGTCAAAACTAACAAAATATTGTAGATAGTTAAATGTGCTCTCTTAACAACCCAAATACTCCTCTAGGTCAGTCTTGAGGCATGGAAGAAATCTTGCTTTGTTTAAAAAAATTACTGTTCAGTCTCTAAGGGAAAAGGCAGTATGTTGCATCACTGTGAGTAAGACAACTCAAATGATGGGGTCATTCCCAGATGCAGCCTTTTTACTTGCCAGTGATTTTTCTCTTATCAAATGACAGCGGATTTTGTCCATTAGAAGCTTATCATGACACGTCTATCCTCCTTAGCTTAAAATTTAAAAAGATCCCTTTGCTGCTCTATAGAACTGGACTGAAGAAGTCTTCAAAGACTCAGATCCAGCATACTCTGAGCTATTAGTAAGGAGTGAAAAGCTCTTTCTCCATTTTTTTTGGGGGGGAGGCAGGGGCGGGCAGTCTGAGACTTCCTTACTCCTTGGAGCTCATCAGGAGGTTGAGGGATCTTTGCTAGACCAGGCCTGAGACATGTTAAATGTGACATGCAGCTCAAACCAGTCCCTTGATCTTAAAAAGCTCCTCTGTGACAGGCAGAAGTTAAAGGCAGCTTTGCATCTTGGCCACGGCTGATGGGCTGAAGGCAAAGCATTTAACTTTTGGGAGATGCAAGACTGGAGAAGGGCTGGGGGAGACTGAATGCAGTGCAGCTCTTCGAGGCTTCCTCTCCTTTCCTTTGTAACTGCAGCTGCCTGTAGCTCACTTCCCTGAGATGTTTTGATTCATTTGCTGCTGTTTGGATGAAGCCAAGACCAGCTGTTCCTGTGCAGGTGCATTAGGGGAGCTGGTGCGGAGGCTTTTGAGGAGTTGCTGGCATGAAAAGCATGGGCCTGGGGCCTGAGGGCAGTTTTGTATCACCAGACTGGAGAGAGGAAAGCCAAGGGAAGAAAGGAGCCCCGGGGGAGACCAGGAGGGTGGCAGGAAGCAGGGGCCAGGACAAGGCTGTTCTGTTCGAACGAAGACCCCTTGTTCTTACGGAGGTACGCCCGGCGGCGTGCCAGCCCCAGCTCTGCCGGGCCCCCCGGGCAGGGTGCATCGCCGTCGCCTCCCAGAGCAGCGGGGAGACTTGCCCTGTGTCAGAACCCACCTCGGCCTCTGCCCTCCTACTTCTAGTTGTGTGTGTTTCCATACAGATACTGCCTCGTTGCAACGTGTGCGCTGGTCCATCATTTTGGTTTCGCATGATAAAACTGTCTCCTTTGATACAACATTAAGTACAGTTGCATTTAATAAAATACATTGTGTCTGTAATCCCTTTTTGCTGTGTGCCTCTTCACTTTGGGTAGAAGCTGTGTGTGCGTCTGTCTGCGTGGCTTGAATATAGCAGTATTTTCCATGCTGTTTCATTTGCTTATGCTTAAAAAAACCTGATCTTCATGCCCTTTTTTTTTTTTTTGGAGGTGAAGCTGGCCAAGCTTCCCCCACTCCTTAGGCCTGTAAGCAGTCCCTGGGCTCCTGTTGGTGTTACAAGCAGTGCTATATAGATCAATGCTGCTGTACGGGGCTAGAAACTTCTGTTCCCGAAAGTGCAGTTCCTGTCAAGAAAACCCAATTTTCTGTTGCCAGGAACCATTTTACTTCTAATTCTAAATAGATTTTTTTTTTCTTTGCTGAAATAGGATATTCGGGCAGTGTATTAAAACTGGTTCATGCACTCGTGATTGTTCCCATTCCAGAACTCCCATCGAAACTGTTTAAAACAATCTTCCGTACGGCTCAGCATTGCAGCAAGGTGGTGATTCATCATTATCGGGGTCTGGCTCGAGGTTAGATTCCAGCTGACGTTTTTCGAGGGGAGACTGAGGGTGCTGGCGCCCACTTCGCACTGGCTTGTCCTAGAGGATGTTGGAGCAACTTTGCACATCTAAACTCTCATTGCGTTTTTTTTTTTTGTCTGATGGTTCCAAATGTATATGAGAATAAATGTGCGTGTGTGAAGCTGTGCAGCTGCTGCTTTGAAAGGAGCCTCAGGTCCAAGCGGTAGCTGTTTGCTTGCTTTAGACTATTTGGACGAGTACCAGGATGTCTAATACGGCAGAATTTCATGTGGGCCAATGGCATTTTACACTTCTTTGAGTTCAGAATATATTTGGAGAAGTGTTCTGATGCAAAAAGCATTTTCTATTTTAGCTCTGCAGACACAATTGTTTCATGTGACCTTTGTCTCATAAGCACCTTTTTGTGTTATTTTACCTCCTTCATCCTGTTACACAAACGCAAAGGCGTCCTCTTCCCTAGCTGGTGCTGTCAAACACAGCTCGACACAGCACTTGTAGCCAAATAGATACAAAAGATCACTGTGTGCGTTTGTGAAATTAGTAAAATATGAATTAATTCTGATGGGGTCTTTTCACGTAAGCTGTGCCCTGGGATGCTTCAGAGAGAAGATAAGATTGAAGCAAAATAACAAGAAATAAAAAGCAAAGCTTACTGAAGCGCTTTGGAGCATTAGAACAGGATCAGAAGTTGATGAGTTAGGGCAGCTCTGTTCAAGCCCTGGGTATAACTGATTTACCGAGTGATATCTGCATCCGCAAAGGTATTTGTTTCTGCAGGGAATGGTGTGTTACTTGGAGGATTCAGGTTGAACCTAAGTGCCACATCTCCTACTGTACCTGCATGAATTTTAGCTGTGATTAATAAAGCCACTCCCTAGCTGGTTTTCTGCCAGACCCGACATTGAAGGCTTTTGTTTCTTTTGTGGGGATGTTTGTTTTTCAGGCAGGCGAACTCGCTCCTTTTCATGATCTGAAAATGCTGACTGCTTCAAACAGTGGGAAAGGTAAGCTGGAGTTTACTGAGTCGATCACTTAATGTTTTGAAGGTGGTGTAACAATAACTTCTGTGCTGGACCAGACTTTAATGCTTTAACGTAACCCTTTCTCTTCCGTGCCCTAACGCATTTCCCTTTAAATGTTATTAGTTTATTCATTTTATAGTACTGCATATTATAATTCAGGACACTTAGTGTTTGAAGTATCTTAATGTTTTGAACCTGTACCTCCGACTGCAATCACTGCGTGAGTTTTGTTCCAGTATTAATATCCTTCGGAGCAACATTTGTTTTAAATACCTGTCACAAAAACCCCTGCATGGTTATGCAACGTGCAGTTCAATCAGCTAAGTAAGGAAAACAGAGCCTGAATCACTTTGTTCCATTGTCAGTTTGGCTGCTCTTTTCTTGGAAAAACTGAACTGGTACAGGATTTTGCAGTATTGCAAACTAGGAATTATCTACACTGATACAAATCTCAATTTTAACCAACAGCAGCATTTAACCAAGTGAATTTAAAGTCCAGCTTCAAAGGTGTCTGCACTGGAAGCTTGCAAGCGTTAGTACACAAATTGTGCAAAGCACGCACCTTCCCTGTACCCTGGCTGACTCCCATCTTGTGCATCCAGTGCTAGTCTGCTTTCCTGAGTTTACCGTGTTCCTTGCTATGTAGCTCCGTCACATCCAGAAGCATGGAGGCTACAAGGGCTCTCACACCCTATGGCCTCTGTGAGCATGTCTTAATATCATGGCTTTATTCCCATCCAGCTCAGTCAGGTATCCTGGGCACAAGACAGCCACTGAGCACCTGGATTGTTTTGTGTTTTTTTTTTCCTGGCCTCAGGACTGGGATTGTCCAAGGAGAGGGGCTGGGGTGGGAAGGAAGGGGCAGAGATCCACGCGCTGGGTTTGCATGAATCGGAGGGATGGTAGCAGGCTGTTCAGAACTGCTGGGGGAGCTGTTGGCTGTCCTTTGAAGGAGTCATCCTCAAAGAGCTCATCCTTTGGTTTTGTTTAGTTTCCCCTCGTTTCCCTTTATTACCATTTGCATAAACTCTAGTATTTTGCTATGCCCAAGAATGAAAATAACTTAGTTTGAATGCACGTGGTTTTCATACTGGTTATAAGCCTAGAAAGTCATGAAAAGCAAGTTGGATTTTAAAGTATTACTGGTTTTGATGAGCTGCAATAGGGTTAGTAGCATAGCTAGGGAAATGTAGCGGGCTAATTTTCAGCAGTGGGCTGCTGAGAGCCTGCAACTCCAGCTGAAATGTTTAGCTCGGGGGCTCAGCAGGTCTTCAAATCAGACCAGAGGGGCTTGGGGTAGATTCACCCCCGCAGTCTGGGCTTTCAGTGTTCTCTGGAGAATAGTCTCTGTTCTAATATATAGACTAGTGTGAATTCTCTGAGCCAGCCGTTATTTTGTACCGTTTGCTTTTGAACTTGGGGTTTGCTTCCGAGAACCTGCTGCAGAAAGACGAGTACCTAAACTGACTGCAGGCAGGAAGCGCAGAGCTTTAACGCTCAGTTGCTTCAGTGTTGTCTTTGGCTCTCTTTTTTTACCCTCTCTAAGTCAGCAGCGAACCTGACCTAATGATGAATCTTGGCATTCAGCTCTAGTTTATGAGTTTGGAGGTGCTGAATATGAGGTTTAAGCCAACTGGGCTCATTACAATGGCCAAACCCTGCTCCTGATGTATAGTGTGAAAAGAGTTTGACTGTGCACGGGTCCCTGAGATTCAGTAAAACCTACTGAACTGTATTAGCCTCAGATGTTTGTCTGTCTTGAGGAAGTCTGCTTGCTTTCCTTGCTATCATTAGAAGCCACACAGCACGTTTTTAACATTTTCTTTTCTCATCAAGGATTATAGTCATAAACAAAAGAATGGAGAAAGGCACCCCCAACCAGTGCGTTGAATTAGCCAGTTAATAGAAGCCCCTTGGGGTTTCTTTTTAAAATGGACATGTTTGGGTTTCTGGGATGCAGCTTGAGCCCTTTCAAGACTTCTCAAGTTCATGAGGTTTGTGTTTGCTCTTCAAATTTTGTTTTGCATGGAGAGGTAATGTGGAATGGTCCCTATTTGCTTTTCACACACTTAAAGCAGATTGAATGGGCCATGCAGCAAAGGCTGACAAATGAAAGGAGGTATAGATATTAGATTTAGTATTCACTGGCAAAAAATGAGCTATTCCATAGACTAAGACAACAGAGTGAACAGTTTGCTCTAGTTCTGTTTCTTTCGGCTGTCGGAGTGTGTGGTGGCACAAACGGATGTTGAACAACAACTTTGGTCTCGGTGAAATGCACTCATTAATGCTATATTGTAGGTGGGTTGCAGATCTGAAGACATTACAGAGGGAGGAGCCAGACTTAGTATATCTCCGAGCTTGAAGGGAAGATCTACTTCATAAAGACAGCTGAACTTGAAATTGCATTGGGGGAAAACATAAGGTAAGCCTTGTTTATTGTCCTATCATTATCATTAAATTAAGTCCATCATAAGAAAAGATTTGCCAGGTTATCCAAAACAGTGAACTACCTGTCCTTTTCATGCTGCTGTCCTCATGCAGAATACATGTGGTGTTCATCTTAGCAAGCCACGCACGCAGAGGTACTCGACAGACTCACTCTGACAACTGGAGAGGCATGTTTACTTGCTAACTTTTAATTACAATATAAATAAGTTCCCAACTTGGAAACTAAACACAGATAATAAATTGCTGTACAAGCTCATAAATACATGCCTATCACGCATCTTCAGACAGGAGAGTGACTGTGTTTCTCCCATTAGCAAGGCTCATTTCTGCACCCTGCAGAGCTACTCGTAAAGTTCCCACGAGCATTTTGTATTTCAGGGTGTTGTCCTGTAAATATCCCAGATCAGCTTATGGTCCTTTGATTTCTACCTTCCCCTGAAAATACATTATCATAAGGTTTGAACTCTTAAAATGAAGATAACGCATTGCTGTATACCTTTAATTATTCGTATCCATAGATACTGCTAACTTCTTTTCATCCATGATGTACATAGTTAATGAGAACTGAGCCCAAACTACAGCTGAGTGGGAGGAAAGTTAGAGCCAGATCTAAGTGCTTAAGTGTTGACCATAGTTTTAAAAAAAAAAGAAAGAGCAAAAAAAAAAAAAAAAAAAAAAAAACCCAAAAAACAGTGTCGTCGTCTGATACTTAAAACGCCTACTGAGTTACAGGCAGTAACTGAAACATGAGAAGGCATCTACCAATAGAAAGATTGCTGTGCATTTTTGCTTTTTTGCAATGCCTTTAGAAAGGCTTTTATGTTTGGAAGCCCTTTTGTCTGAAGGATACCCTAACCCTTCACCTTACATGCTTAGCGATCTCAAAACTCTCAGCTGCTCTTCGTAGTTGGCCATACGCAGTGCAAGAGTGCCCAAGTCTGTAGAAACTAGCCCAGTCCATCAACATGTTTTCCTTTGGTTTGGAGAAGCTCCCCAAATGTGACACAAGCAGCAGTTCTGTATGTTTTTGCCCTTACCAGGAAAAGGCTAAAATAGAGCTCTCCAGATGCAAACCTCCTGAAGATCTGGATTACATGGTGAGAGAGAGATCAGCTGCTGTTGGATGACTTTGAGTTTTCAGAGTGCCAGTCAGCATATAGTGTAGAGAGCCTGAGCTCCCCCAAACACCACAGACAGGTCCTCTGGCATCCTGACAGTGTGTCAGTAGAACAGGTATTTGAACTGAAGTGCTGCTATGAATAATGAAAAACCAAGACATAAAGAGAGGTGAGCTGAAACCTCTTCTTATCCTTTCCCTAAAGGCCCTTCAGACTTCTGCTCCTTCCCAGATACCGACTTACCTGTCCTCTGCTCAACCGGCCATGCCAGCCCTCGGCCTCCAGTTTGTTTTCTTGTAGTCTGTCTTAACTGGGACCCTCTTTCAATAGCTCTGTTAGTTTTTCTTTTCTCCTCTTTCGAGGCCTCTTTTTTGAAAACCAGCCAGGCAGTGGGAATTTGATTTGAGCATTCACAGGGGAGACCTGATTTCATTTACTCTAGTTACTGTGTTGTTTGGTAATTTCTCAATGAGTCTGAGTCATTCTAATCAAGGTGACAAGTTGACAACCATCCTTGTGCTCCTTGGCATGATCTCTTGCCCTATCTTTCTCTTTCCAGTTGTCACATTCCTAACAATGCTGAAAAAAATCTAAGGATTGCGTTTTACAATGCATTTGTATATATTGGCCCTCTAAGCACTACTGCAAGTCTAATAAATAATAATAAATTAAAGATATTGTTACAATTATTTTGACTCATTAATGGAGAAGGGCCTACTATATTGTGTGTGTGTGCAAATGGCAAACTCCTGCAATAGTTTGCACTCTTCTCTTAACGTTAGTAAATAAGATAAGCTAAAATACTCTACTTCTAAAGTCTGTTTGATTGCAACCGTTCTAGGTTCCCTCGCTCAGCTGGTTTGCCATGTGTTTCTGCTGCAGTCTGCCTGCATGATCAGAAGAGTGATGCCCGTGTCGCTGTTTGAACTTTCTTTTTCCACTGGAAAGGCTTCTTCACCTGCTTCTTCTGAGTACAGGAAAGCCGTGGGCTGTGGAGCAGATTCCACATTAGCCAGATCTCAGCAACTTTTAGACTGTGAACTACCATGAGATCTTTGTAAAAACAGGGGTCAAATGTCTGTAGATGTGGGGCAGCAGAAGGCTTGACAATACCGAAAGTCTTGAATCCTTCGTGCAAAATGGGTTTGAGACTGATTCTCTGTAAGCACATGCCCAAAAAGACATCATCAATGGGAAAGAGTTCCACCTCTTTGCAAGCCCTGGAGAGCTTCCTCATGGTGCGGCTGGACAGTAAAAAACCTCCTCCACCTGCATAGGCTGGATAAATGCTTAGCCCATACATGGTCTCTGGGATATAGTATTTACTTTTTCGGACACGGATGGGGCGGGCATTGTAGATGATATCCCCAACGAAGAGGTCCTCAGTGGGGTCATGTCTCTCAAGGAAGTCAACAATGTTCTCTACATTGACAAAAACATCAGCATCACCTTTAAAAATAAATTTCACATTGGAGCAGAATTCAGCAGCCCAGTTCAGGAAATGGATCTCCTTCAGGGTCAAATTGAAGAAAGTATCCATGAAGTCCCAGAGTAAAATGTCCCTGTATGCCTGACTTTCCTGATGGATAAGGGTCTCCCATGTTGCTAACGCCGTCCTGTTCTTCGGTGTTCCCAGGAGGAAAACTCGTTGAATCTGCTCCCCATTCACCAAACCCTCCCTACCCCAAGTCTTACGGACAATCTCGCGTCTGTCGAAATCTTCAACCACTGATTTGATAGCAATGAGCAGAAAGGGACCTCCGGGTATTTTCCTGCATTTCTTGGGCTGGTTAATAAGAAGATTGAAGTTCCTGTTGTCTTTGTTTAGGAGATAACGCTTGAAGTTGAAGGCAGAATCAGTCAATGGCGGTGAAGTTGTAGTTTGGACCCTGTTATTCGCCACCTCTGCTCGTCTAACCATAGGAATTATTTGGGGTCTGGGAACTGTTGCCTCCGCTGGCATAGGTCTCCCAGGTGCTTTGAGATCAGAGAAAATTCTCTGTGTTGCTGAAGGTTTCTTGTGTGTCAGCTCCTTGTTTCCTGCTGGGACTAGGTGCTCTAGCTGGGAATAGAGTAAAGAGCCGAGTGCTAGCACCAGGAAAAGGGTACAGATCGCATCCCCCTTGAGACGTACTTTCATTGTCTCCACAGTGTTTCCAGGACTGTTAAAACATCTGTTTGAGCTGCCTGGTGCCAATGTCCATCTGTAAATAAATGCACTACATGTCAGCAAGAGGATTCAGCAGGTGTGAAGCATGCAGGTAAGACTAATTAAAGTCCCATTTAAAAAAAAGCAGCCAGCAAAGTATAAGGATATTGCTATTTTATTCATGCCAACACAGAGACACGCTAAGGAACTCTACCAAAGACACAGGTCGCAAATCTAGCACTGATCCCAGTGCTCTGGCTGTGACTTGGTTGGCTGTTAAGTCACTAAGAAGTCATCCAATGTCCTGAAAAACACTCCTTAAATACGACGTGAAATCAGCCCTTCCTCCTGCATCCCTCTCTGCTGAGCACGTTTTGCTGTTTCAGAAATTCCAATACTCTGAGAAAAAATGAGATGGACAATGCTAGTCTCTTTTTTTTTTTTTTTTTTTTTTTTTTTGAACTCTAATGATTTATGAAACTTGGTAACTGTTTCTGACTGTTTTTACCCTTTCTGAATCAAAACTGAGAAGCACAAACGTGGCTGCTGAAGGGCAGGCTTTGCAGTGGCAGTGTGTTTAATTGGCAGTTGCTGGAGTTTTCCCTGCCTGCAGAGCCAGCTCTCATAAACTGCCAATGATTTGTGCCTTCCAAATGAATACATTAGGTTCACTCTTGAATGCACATAGGGCCCTTTTGCTGCCAGGAATATTTATTAGCATATTAAATTATCTTAAATAACTTCATTTCAGTTAATAAAGTTAGAAGGAATATGTCATCATTATAACATTTGGTTACCAAGGGTGTTTTGCCACTGCCAAATCAGCCCTAATCAGTAAGCGAGAGGTGGACAAAAGAAATCCCAATACACAGAAGCAGTCATGCAATACAGAGACAAGTGTTAAGAGTGTTTTATTCACAGGTGAGATGAAGCCGCCTTATGAAACCCAAGATTTGATTCCTCACTTACACTTTTCCCAGAGATCTTCTGTCTCATTCAGTCAATTCTTCAACTGGGGAAAAAAAAAAAAAAAAAAAAAAGAGAGAGAGAGTTATAAGAAGGCAGAAAGCAGCATCTAAAAATAGTTCAGGGAGCGAACCGGTCATGTGTCCATAGCTGCACCAAAGGCAGATCCTTTAATCTCCGCTGTGCGCGTAGCCACGTTGTTTCCCACAGTGGCTGAACAGCTAGTTGGACCCGGAGGTGAAGTGATAGTCCCTCCAGGCGCTCAGGGAGTGCACATCTACTTATTTAAGCCCCACCTAAACTGAGGCAGGCTGCAATCCCAATCCCTACAGTTCTTAGCTGAGAGTATTATTTTAAAAGATCAGCTTCACCCAAACAAATTTTCCACAAGTGCCTATATATACTCTTATATATGCACTGATAAGCTTTTACAGTTGCATTGTGATTTACAGATCTATCTTGCCTATACTGTATAAGTAGACGCTTGGATTTTAAAGTATTACAGTTGTCTGATTTGTCTTTTTGTTTGACTTAGTTGAAGAGACCTTATCCAATAACTTCTTGAGCCAAGAACATCTGGTTGAACTGCAGCCTGTCTTCACTTCAGGCACACTCTTTATTTGAGCGTTGGTGGAGGACTGAAAACGATGGAGAAGCCAGCACGTGTGGTTTCCTAGGTAAATTATTCCTCTAATTAAGTTTTTCAGCCTACAGAGCATACAGATCAATTCTCAGCCTGAAGTCTAGCCACATAGTGGTGTTGCTGTGTCAAATATCTTATGGGCACTGAAGTATTTTACAAGAATACTGCTCATTGTGATTTTAATTTGGATATCACCTGGAGCAGGGCCCTCTTTAATTTGGCACCTGTTTTTCATAAATCCTTTTGCATTGGTGTTGAATGTATTACTTGCTAATTGTTTGTTAACCATAATTTTCGTATCAGCCTTAGCATTGTCTTTTTGAAGCTCAAAAATCACACTGACAACTCTGTAATTAAGGATTAAAATAGCGCTTGAGATGCACGTTACTTGGACCTGCTCATTTAAAAATATTTTGCATTTTCGCTACTACTTAACTGCATCTTTAAGCTACTGTTGAAATGGAGAGTATTTCATCATCACATGGCATCATTTACATTTCTCCTAAGTGCAGCCCCAGAATATTTACTGACCCGGCCTGCTTTGTCTCCAGTATTACCGAAAATTGTATTGTAGCAAATGGCTTATTTGTGCATTTGTAGGATTCCTTGTGTTCCAAGTAGATGTAAAATCACTTCCTCCTTGTCCTTCTGATGACCCTGTATTTCTCCTCAGGCCCACTTCTTTCTTGCCATTCTTTAGGCTCTAACAGATTTCTTGCTGTCAGGAAGACAAATACTTGCTGTTTTTTCCCTATTTGTTGGATTTTTTTTATTGCAGCTTTTGCTTCTCTTCTAGGCTAGGCAGTTTTAAAGCAGTATAGCTTTGATATTAATTATGCGATTGTAGAGTTTTCTTTTTCCCTGGCCTCTCACAGATGGTTGTGGAAATACAAATAATAGTCAGAAGCTGTTTTCTGTGTCCTTTCTCCCACGTGACTTGGCTCATAATTATTTTCAGCATTGTGAAACAGTCCCTTCTAACATGTATAGACTATTAGCTTGCGTTTTACATCCGTCATGGGCCAATTACACTTGGCAAGTCATGATCACTGTGCTCCTTAGCAACCTGCTGTGTTCAGTTTCGTGATAAATTAGCCTTTATCGGTCAAGATGAGGTTTACGGCAGGCTTCCCCTCATGTTGCCTTCCAAAATTATTCAGAAGCTCCAGGCATGTGAAAAGATAGTCCTGGCACCTCAGTACACCCAGAGCATGCAGCTGAATTTGAACCACTAAATCCTGCATCAAGTCTCGCTCATGAGAGTGAGATTTTCTGCTCAGTGCTATTCAAAGGGGTACCTAAAAAAGAGGACCTGTCCCAAAAAGCTCACAAGAACCAAAACTGAGGCAACTTTGTTACATCTACCAAAGCAGCTAAGCTAGGCAGCTCTGCCCCCAATGTCTCCCCAGGGAGCTGCAGACGCTCAGCCCCTTGCAGGGCTGATCTGGACGGCGTTGGCATATTTGTGCATCTCCAGTTGAGCTGAGGCCCTCGAGTGCTCTTTATAAAGTCTCATCGCTTTCTCCATTTTAATACCATCTTTTTCTTCTTTTCTGTACAAAAGTCTGATCTTATTTCAGCTGCCAGACTCCAGATGGTAATTAAGGAGCTGGATAAAAGTTTTGGATCTTTACTGTGTTTAATTTTATCAGTTAGGATTTGGAAGAGAAAGTGTATGATGAAACTCATGATTTCCATGACTTACAGATTTGTCTTGCCAGCATCTTGGAGTCTGGCAAGAAACACCCTCAGAAAAGCCAAGAAAAACCCTGAATTGTTACACGCCTGGGCTGGTGGCCCAGATTTTCCTTCTGTGTTTTCATTTATTGAAAGAAAAGAGTCTGAAATAGCAATTTCTGTCCTGAAATAAAACTGTTTAGTGTTGAATATAGACATCTAGTCTTCAAAAGAAGTTGCAAGCCCTTGAAGTGACTCCTTGATTGAATTCTGTGGATCTTCCAGGCAATATTAGATACTTCTGCCTTCGGTAGGAAATGCCCTCGATTGTTGCGCAGGTTTCAGCATCGTTCATGGTTGTCAGTGTGGGAAAAGTGCTCTGTCCTGTTACTGAATCAAGAGAGGGAGACTGATGATTCTGGCAGATATGCCAGTATTTCCTAGAGCCAGAGGGATTATTCATCCCCCTCAACATCAGGGAAAAAAATTCCAGGGCTATCAAAGTGAGCAGAAAATATTTGATGCCAAACGAGAGACGTGAGCCCAGCAGAGTGTTTCTCAGCAGAGCTGCTCGGTGCGTGGCTACATCCAAAGCGCAGCTGTCCAGCAGCTCACTGGGCTGTTTCGTACGCGGCTGTGATGATGCAGGGAATCTCTGTCCAACTTGTGAAATGTAGCTGAGGTTATGAAATTGCTGTATCACTCAGTGCTTTGGTGAATGTGGAATTAGCTGCCAGGGCTCTCTCTGGCATTCTCCAAGCTAGGAAAAATTGGGCAATTTTCACTCTTCACGTTGGCTCCCTGACGATTCCTACGGTAGGGATCATCACAGCAGTGCCTGAATGGAGAAATCAGGATGGACCAAGTTTGAACAGGACACTGGAACAAGGCAGCCTGGTGTTGATGCCAGAAGGTGTAAAACCCGAGCAGCTGAGAGGAGTGATGTACACCAGGAGAGGAGAGACACTCTTGTAGTGGCAGGACTGGCAGAGTGAAGCTGGCTCAGTGGGTGGAAGGAGCTGGAGAGGAAATCTGGATGTCTCAGTGCACCCTTATGCTCCAAGGGCAGCCCAAAGCAGAGGTGAGCAGTCTTTTATCTAAAACTGTCCGGCTTTTGTGTTGTTAAGCCAAGAGTAATTCTGTTACGGTGCCTTTGCTCTGTGCGCACCTGCGTCACCCCCCCCAGCAAGGGTGCACACCCAGCACGCCAGCGAGGTCCGAGGGCTCGGCAAGCCGTAGGTACAGGCTAGGAGGTCCCGTTTCTGTGAAGGGGCAGCAAGGAGAGAGCTCATCCGTAAGAAGCGTGCTGGAGAGGCCAGCAGTGCCACAGCCTGCTCAGTCCGAGAGGCGATGAATCACACGAGCTGCAAGCCGCTGGGCTGGACGTGGCAGCCTGGTGAGCAGCCAGCTGAGGGAATTCGACCTGGATTGTTACACACATGGGCTGAGGGCCCAGTCCTCCTCCTGGTTTTCATTTATTTGAGAGGACTCTGAAATACGGCCAAAGAGTGCTGAAATAAAAGCTGTTTAATGACAAATATAAAAGTTTGATTTAAAAAAAAAGGTTTTAGTCCTTTACTCAGCTGAATGATGTGAACCCTCAAGTTGATCCTGAAAATGTCCTTTTGCAGTAACCGGGACATCAGCATTACTTAGTAGGTGCCACTTGTGCTCACACTTGTCCATGTGGGAAAAAGTCTCTGGATCCTATTCCTGAAATCAGTCAAGAAGTCTTGATTATTCTGGCAGATTGCTTTGTTTCAAAGAGTGACTGTTCAACCTACTCAGCCTCAGGAAAAGCAGCTGCGATATCCAAACAAACTGAAATGTGGTGTACCAAACAAAAGGGTGCTAAGCATAGCAACAAGCTCTGCTGTGCGCTTGTCCCAGCCCAGACGATGGGAGCGTGCATCCCCACCGAGCGTGGCTGTGGGTCGCTCACGGCTCAGCTTGCTCTTCTGCCACGTGTGAAGCACTTCAGCTCGCTTCCCGGGTCTGCTTTGCCTCCCTGGAGCCGAGACCAGTAGGTCGGGGTGGTACAGTGGAGGGGTTGTGTATGTCCCTTGGGCTGCTCTGTACGCAGGGATGTGATTGCTGACAGAGTACATCTTCTGTTTCTCTGTAAAATGAACTAAAGATAATGTTGAGGATCCACCACCAGCATCTGTTCAATAAGCTTTTTGCAGTCCACAGGGGAACATGGAAAATCCTGGGTGGAGGGGAATAGACAGGGGATTGCAAGATATCAGCTGTCCCACCTGCAGTCCTGCGCTGAAGGTAAATGATAGAAAGCTGCTGTTGCTGCTCTTTAGAAGAGACTAGGGGAGATTCAACAAATGTGGAAACTTTCTTTTGGGGAGCTTGGACACTGTTCTGAGCAGTTGCCCGCAACCAAGACTACTTGCTGCTAGCGTGGCGGCCTAACCCCTCTGAAGGCAATGGGTATGGCTCTCCTGTGAGGCCACTTTCCCAGTCTCAGCTTGAACTACAATGAAATCCATCCCCACAAGCGTCACGTTAGCAAAACTGTTCAGCAGGCGGTTCCATAATAAGGCAGCCAGTGCAGAGGATAAGGAACAGAGAGGCCTGCAGCCAAAGCGTTGGAAGGCGAGGGCGAGAAACTGGAAAACAGGGAAACAGCAGGGAGGAGGCAGCATCAAGAACTGCTGCCCTATGGCAAGCTCCAGGCTACAGCCTGGATTTCCAGTGTGCGTTTATTGGTCCTAGAGAGTTCGGTTAAAACAGAAACAATCTTGGAAGTCTGGTCTAGGTTTTGATGCTGGGTTTTTGTCCTCATCTTTTGGGATTTCATACATCTTGGTTGACAGAAGATAATCGTGCTGGTTTCTCCCATGGTGCATTTGCTCAGAGTGGGACTGACTAAAGCAACAGCTATGCTTTGAGGCAGTGCTTGAGGTTATGGAAATCTGTTTTTGTTTTGTGTTGTTTGAACCTTTTTCATGCAATTGTAGTCAGGCTGTAACACCCAACGCTGGAATCCAAAACCTGGTGACCATGGCTGTGTGTGTGGGCTGGTGGTTGGGCTCTGGCCTGCAGCAGGGCGGTCCAGGCCTGTGTCCCTGTCCCACCTCATTTATAGCAATTTTTCCATCCTGGTGCACTCAGAAGGAATAAATCCCAGGCCTTATGCTGTTCCCAAGCCCTTCCTGATGTTGTGCTGCTGCTCCTTTCTACCTCCTCTCCCTGTCACTGCAAGAACCTGGTAGCACTAATAATGACTTAAGTTTTGCCCAACCTGCAGTCTCGACTGTGTAAAATAGACATGCCTGGACTGGCTTCATCCCACTAAACCTGGATGGTGGTAGCAAGAAGTCTGCAGTAATTTAAGCTTTGAGGACTGGATATTCCTACCAGCTCTCACTTGGACCCATCCTCTGAGACCCTAAAGCCCCTGATCATAGGGAGAATGCTTGAGTTCTGGGTCTGCTGAGTCCTGCCTTCTACATGCCATGGAGAAAAGCTCTTCTGCTCAAATGAGCACGCCCTGGACCCAGACCCCAAAGGATGGGAAGCTTGACAGCATCCCTGCTGCGAGGGCAGCTAGATCTCCCTGACCTCTGGCAAAGCCTGCCAACCCTGCAGCCGCTACCAGGAGCTGGCTGGGAGGCCCCGGACGATGCTGAGCGCTGAACCAGCTCCCTGTGAACCAGCCTGCAGGGAGGGAGGCTGCTCAGAAGACTTGTCTTGTGCTGAGCAGACACCCCTGGCACGCAAGCTGCTGGAGCTCGGTCTGAACGACCTGGCCGGTGCAGCCGCTTCTGCAGTTGCACAGGGCTGCGTTTGTCCGCTCTTCCTGCCGGGCCCACAAACAAGGGAAGGAGAGCGCTGCCCCGATGGCTGCAGCGAGCCGGCCCGGGGGCCCTAGCAGCCCAAGCCTTGCTGTTGTACAGCAATTAGGAGTCTCTGCTCTTCCGGGCGGATCTGAGCCCTGCCGAGTCTTTATCTCCTGACACATCCCGAAACAGGGAACTCTTTGTGGGCTGCTCGCCCTGCGAGGGAGGTCCGGCCAGAAACTCGGCCACAGAGTCTCACTCCCCCAAAGCAGTGAGCATGCAAGTATTCCCCCTGGATGACAGGGTGGAAGAGAGCTGCCCTCATTCTCTAGGAACAGGAAATACCAGGAAGAAGGAATTAAATCAGGCAAGTTGGTAAACACTCCTCTCCAGATCCAGCTGTGAACCAGAGGTTACTGCACAGCAATTTCTGGCCATATGTGTGGCTCAGATGAGCTTTCCTCCTGAGGCCCCAGGACAGGGTTTGAGTGCAGAGAGCTCTGAATGCAGGACATGCTCTGATGTACAGCTTAATCGTCCCCTGCAAACCAGTGAAGATAACCTAGGTGCTGGTTGTATTGCACAATTGCCTTTTGACAAGTGCTCTGTAAAGCAGCTGCACACAGATCCAGTGTCAGCGCCTGACAGCATGTCTGGAGTCTCTCCTAAAATATTATGGCCAAACTCTCCTGCAATAGTGCTTTAGCTCACTGAGAAGTTCCCTGGGCCTCTTCCAGAGCAGAGTGCCAGGCAAAAGAGGAGGTGATTTATTTCTCTCCATGTTTGACTTCCACAAAGTGAGGGCAGACTGATCTAGGCAGGACTGGGATGTAACCTGCCTGCCACAAAAGACTTATCTGTTAAGGCTTGGAGGCAAGCTCTTTGGGCGGAAACTGCTTCATAATACACCAGGGTCTTTGTCTCTTCAAAAAAGATGAAGAATCATCTCCCTCACAATTAAGTGATACAATACAAAAGAAGAAGCAGAGCTTTATTGCGTAACTGGAGGCTGGAAACAATTATTAGCAAAGGATCAGTTCAAACCAGGAAGAAACCTGACACCTAACACCCAGTCTTGGTTCTGAGCTGAGCAAACCTATGGGTGTAACCAAGGATCGGATGTGGGCCCCAATGGGCTTGTGGCCTCCAGCATAGGCAGAGAGTCACGATACCCTCTGCGATGTCTCTTCCATAAGCTCCCCCCGCTCAGAAGACCTAGAAGCTTTTCCATACAAAGTCTTTGCACGTTAAATCTGTGTGCCATCCCTTGTGTCCTGGCTCAAGGTGAAGCTGTGTCCCTCTCACCCTGGTGCACCCGTCTCACTGTGAACTTCCAAGGATGCAGGGCAGGTCCCAGAGGACTGGAGCCTTCCTCGTAACAAAACTGTTGGGAACTGTGCTGGACTGTCTCACAATCCTCCCTTGGCCCAAAGTGGCCCCGACCAGCTCTCGTGCTGGAAAACCACACGCTCTTGTGCCCACGTTGCCTACTGCCCTGGTACGTCAGACCCTGCAAGCAAAAAGGACCTCTGGGTTCCCCAGAAGAAATCTGCTCCCCAACGCTCACATTTTCCATGATTTCTGGGCTGTTTAGCTGTTTGACAGCAACCAGGACTTAAGCAGCTGCTCGCTTTAAGCATCAGAGGATGGCCAAAGCCCAGGGACTGGCATGCTCTGGTTTTGCTCTCCAGATCTCCCCGTGCTGATGCTCTGCTCCATGAGTACGAAGGAAGGAGCGGTTTCGCTAGCCTCCTGGCTGCAGGGATTGCCGCCGTGCTTGGAAAACGTGGCCGCCGTTCCCTGCGTGTGGTATGCAGCGGCGATGGCCTGGCCCCTCGCCATCCCCTCGGAGCTCAGTCCCCGGCCCCTCGGAGCGCCGAGCCCGGCGGCTCAGGCCGAGCAGTTCCTTGCGATGTGGCTCTTGGCTGCGTTTCAAGACTGCGATATTTGCACAGCGTGAGGCTTTGGGAGGGGCAGGGCTGCTGGGACAGGGCTTGCAGAAGGCAGCCTCCGTGATTTAAAACACTGGGTTGCTGGATCTGTTCTCCTTCAAGCCTCACCCTCTTGACTGTCCCTGCCCTCTGTCTTCACCAGTGGAAATCCTGAGCAGAAATGTTGAAGCCACGGAGCCAGGGAGCGCTTCGCAGGGCAGGCTTGGCTAAAGCCCAGCTCTGGGCCAAGACGCTTGCTCTCCAGGGACTCCCCGCTAGCCTTGGCGGAGGCTTCTCAGCTCCCACCCTTCCTATTTGTTCCTATCAACTGCTGCTTCAGCTGGGGAAGGAAAGAAAGCTCGCATTTACCAGCGCTGCTCCCAGGTGATGCTGCTTTTCACAGCCTACCTGTTTCCTCCATACCTTCCCCTCCTGCTAGCGAGAGGCTCTCCCATCAGCACAGCTAAGGATACCGGGCTCCCGTTCCCATCGCGCCCATCCCCTTCTCTGAGACTGATGTCCATCCTTCTCCCTCTGGCCCAGTTTCCACTCTGGCCAAAAGCCAGGAGAGCTCTCGAGTCTGTTGTGGAAAGCTAGAGCCCACGGCAGCGCAGGGGGGGCTGCGGCAGCCAGCAGCTGCCTGGCGACCTACCCCACCATGCCCACGGTAGGTGCCTTAAAGCTCCGTGAAGGAGGTCTCTGTAGGGCTCCTATACTGCTCCAGAGCCAGTTAATGAACGGCTGGTTGATGTACTCATGCCTTCACGCCTGCTTGTGTCCATGTCAGAAATCTGCTCCGGTTTAACTGAAACGTATTGCTAAAAGTGCAAAACTCGAGAGTGCTGTTTCACACAGGGTTACTTGTTTTGCTCTGTTGCAGCGGCGTTGAGTTGCCATCCTTCTCTCACCCTCATAAAGAAATCCGGAGAGTAGCACCAGTGCAAAGGTTTTTGCCCAAGCTTTAGGTCACTGCTGAGTTAGGTCAGTCCAGCTCTCCTGAAAGCAAGACCTTGTGTCTGGTTTGCACGATACGACTGTCTGGGCTCTCCGGAGTGCCTGTGGGAAACTGCGTCGGCTTCCAGCGTCGTGTTTGTTCTCCCTCACATACAACTGATTCATATAAAAAGCATGCGTGCACAACTTGGCTTTAAAGGTTTAAACTGGTTTTGGAGTGTTTAAAGGAGAAAAGGCTGTGTGTGTTTGACAGAGGGGAGGAAACCCTCTTTCATTTCCATGTTTGAGCGTTATATAACAAATTTTATTCTTGCGTGGTTTCTTCTTGGTTTTTATTTTTGTTTGGTTGGTTTTTTTCCTCAGGCAAAGTCAATAACCTCATCCAAGTTGATGAAATGTAAGTGCTTTGATGCAAGGACAACTTCTGTCCCTGTGCATCAAAGGGGATTTGTGAGGAGGTCTCATCTCAAGCTACGGCATGACAAAGCAGCGTTGAACCGTTTGATCTTGCTCTCTAGAGGAAATGCCAGGCTGTAATGCAAGAGACACCCTTGGCATGTTGTTTAGTGCGGAGCCCTAGAAAAATGGAGTAACAAAAACAACTGCTAGACTGACTGACCAGAAAAAACAGCCTGTCCCGCTCAAATGCTTAAAAGTTTTGAAGTCTATAAACTAGCTGAGAATATGCTGTAAGATTTGACTAGCTGAGTGTCATAAAAGAGCTTTCCCAAGAGTTTGGAGCCTGATCCAAAGCCAGCCAAACGCAGGGCAAGGATGGCCACTGCCTTTGGTGCGCTTGGATCAGAGCTGGAGCCCCGCTCCAGGAGCAAGCTCTTCGGTGTCCCACCATACAGCTGGCCGTGCTCTGCCGTGCCGCTGCCTTAGCAGCGCTCCAGCCCTGTACAGAGTGTAACCGTTGTTGCTTGTTTTGCAGTCCCCAGAGGAAAAAGCTCTGTTAGCTGAAGACGTGCACAAACAGGTAACAAAAACACAGCGCTTGCTCCAAAGACCTCTTCCAAATTTCCTCTCCTAGCTGCTTTTCAGGCCAGTACAAACGCATGGATTAGACCCGTGCCATTACAGGGCAGGATGACTTATTTCTTATTAATCTGTCTGTCTGCGCCAGGCCCCAAATATGCAATTTCATTAGCTTCCCAGCTGGCTTGCTCTGCTCCATGACAAAGTCTCTCCTGTCTCCCGTTGGCTCGCTCAGTCTCGGCTTTACAGTGCCAGTCGCAGGTGAGATGACTGCCTCCAAACTCATGCTCCAGCTATAGCTTCTACCTGGGCAGGTGAAGCTTTTATGAAGTATAAAACCTGAAATGCCAAGGAACTGCAGATCTTTAGGCTTTCTGCATGAAGGATGGAGGTGGATGTTAAGCAGAGCAGAAGGTGGTTTGTAAGTCGGCGTGGTTTGCAAGTCTCTGGGGCACAGTTTGGGAACCGCAGCTCGGCTGCGTTTAAGCCCTGCTGGATGTTCTCCCCGGCCCTTTCGGGGCAGCGCACGCCTCCGGGGCACGTTAACGCAGCAGCCCCTGGGCTCTTGGTGCCGGCGCGCTGCAGCCCGCCGGGCCCTGCCATCGCACGGCACGCGCCGTGCCGCTCCTCCGCGGGACCTGTCCCAGTCCGCCGCCTCCTAATCGCAGCACCTGCCTCTCGCGAGAGCTCCTGCTACCTGCAAGGTAAGAGAAGGGCGCGCGCGGCTTTGCTGGTCAGGCGTAGCAGCCTTAACGGGTAGTTTCCTAAATCCAGACACAGGCTCGCGTGGAGATGGCCTGATTTTCAGGGGTATTGAGTGCTCAGCAGCTTTTAACTCTCGTCCTCAGTATTTTGGGGAGACAGGCCCTGCCGGCGCAGCTGCATGCAGAGGGAGGAGCCTGCCCCTCTTTTGCAAACTCCTTTTTTCCTCCGAGCCCCCGAAGGGGAAAAAAACTTGCAGTCTAGCGAAGGTGTAAACCTGAGAAACGGCCAGGCTGGAGCCGCTGCCCTCCCTTCCCCTGCCCTCCCGTCTGCAGCGCTCGCTGCCTTTGCAGCTCCCGTGTCCTCTGCTGATCTGATAAATGGACAATGCCATTTAGTTGCCTATGTGCCACCAAAAAAAATAGCAATTAAAATGCATTAACGTGGATGTATCGTTATGTCCAGGCATGAATATAAGAGGGAGTTCACTCTGAATGGCTCCTCTAATTTTGAGCTGATACTCAAGGTATAGGTTTATCAGGATCTGACTGAAAGCTGTTTAAAAATTGTGATAAGTAACTTCCGATTTCACTGGAACTGAACTTTTTGCCCTTTTCTTTTTGCTATACCAGAGGGCTTAACAATTCCCGTGTGTTTTGTTTAAAACATGCAATAGTGTAACCCAGTGGAAAGAATCACGTCCCCTTACCGAAGCAGAGTGTCTCGTAACAGAACGTGCCGATTCCCTAATATGTTCACGGTTAGAAATAGCACCCTGCCCTGGGGCCACTCTGTGCAAAAGCCCCAAACCCGCTTCCGGAGAAACAACATAAAACATGCAAAGCGAGTCCTCTGCAAAGCGAAGTATGAGCCACGCGTAGCGGGCCGGAGGCTGCACATCCAGAGCCTGTAGCTGACTCCGCCGCACGTTAACGACCGTAATTCAGATTGCTGCATGGCTTCTTGCGAAAGTCCTGCAGTAACGACACCACACGCGAAAAAGCCGTGGGATGGAAGAAAATGGAAGCGCAGCAATAAAAAAGCCTGCAGTTCCCATTGCTTTCGGTGCAACTGTCCCCCACCCTGATCAGACATAAATACTGGATACTTACATCCAATTTGATAGCGCGGCTCCTGCGTCCCCTCGGTAACGTTTGGTGCGCGGGCTGCCAAGCGGGCACATCTGGATCTCGTTAGCGTTAGACATTCCTCAGCCTCGGAGCAACACCGAGGAGATCCTCGCTAAGCAAAGCGGTGCTGGGTCTTCCGCGCTTTGGGCCGTTCTCACGCGCAAAGGTGCCCAAGCTTCTCCCCGCGTGTGCATACGTGCGGGCGTGCCTGTGCTAGGGGCCCTGAGACACCGCGCTACGCGTCTTCCTTGCAACCGCTCGCTTGTTGTAGTGCGGGGGAAGAAGCTGCGCGGGGGAAGGAGCTGGGTTAATTCCCAAGCGCCGTCATGTGACGCGCCGAGGCTGCCGCTCGCTGCCTTTGGGAGCGCGGATGTTCCCGCGCCCGGCCGCTCGCACCGCGCTCCACGTACGGCCCCGGCGCGGCGCGGGAGCTCCCCGGCAAGGGGCAGAGCGGGGTTCAACCCGCCTGGGGTTCAACCGCGGTGCCAGGTTGGAGGCTTCCCGACTGCCCGTTAGTGCTCAAACCCAGCACAGCCATGGGCTGTTTTACGGGTTAAAAAGAACAACAAAAAAGGCAATGATTTTACCGTGGCAATTTTTTTTAACAGGAAATGCACTGATTCTTCTGACCTCATCATGACAACAATTCCTGATCTGCTCTGTTGCTTTTCAAAACACCCACGTACCATACATTGTGTAAACATTACTCTTTTATAAGTATCAGTGATTTTTTTTAATGCATTCTTAATTTCAGCCCCCACGTTTTGCTTTATTGAACACAGCGTTACCATGTAAAGCTGTAACGTGCACAGCTTTCCAACGAACAACCCCCAGAGCCGGTCTCCGGGTACTCCAGGCTGGTAAAGCAATTTCCTTATGATCTGTAGCTGTTTGAAATGGAGTGGTTCCTTGCTAACTAATGCAGCCGATCAAAAACGTTGGCCATATGCGTTCCTCAGCCTGATGCTTTCCCTGTGACAATCAAAGGGAACTTTTTTCTTTATATCCGCAGCAGCCCTAGGCTATTTTTCATTTCTCCTCCATAAGGAGGCGGATGGAGGTCCTGGCGTCTCAGAGCACAGCGGCGTCCCCGGATGCTTTCCTGTGCTTCAGTCTGGAAGGTCCAGCCGCGGCGAGAAGGCGACTGCTCCCCAACAGCCCCATCCCGCGCAGCATCACGCAGCAGGTATTTCCACCAAGTTTTCCAGCCCAGGTTTTGGGACCTGCTTACCCTTGTGCTTGCTCCCGCTGGGGGTGGTGAACACGGGGCTTCCCATCACACCGTGTTGCCTCCCCTGCGTGTTGGGGCTGCTGCAGCTTGAAGTCCCCCACAGGGAGCCTGGAAAGTAAGCGAGGGTTCTCTGGCGACGCTGCTGCTTGGTCACTGTCTCACCTGTACCTCCTTCTCCAGTCCCTGGTGCAATTCCAACTGCTGCTGGCACAAGGGTAAGATGATTGCAAATTCTGTGAAAACAGACAGGTACAAAAAAAAGGACCTCTTCACACCTCACCAGGAATGGGGCTGCAGCATTAACTCAGTCTGTTTCTTAACAATTAGAAGTCATGTAAGAGAGAGACAGAAAGCCTTCATGAATGTCTCCGCCGTGGCAGGAGTTTCAGGCAGTGTTTGTGCCATATCAGCCACCAGAGATTCCAAGCACAAGCCACGACCCATCTGGGAACTGGGTGTTTTGGGTTCAGCTGCTGAACTTGACTATTGAGCTCCCAGCCCAGTGGGGCCCGAGGCAGTTTTTGACGACAGCAGAGCAAATCGTTTCAGGCGGCCTCCTCCAGAGCCCCTGCCGGACAGAGCGCCGCGGCAGCCTTGCCCAGGCAGCCTGCAGAGCAAATCCGGGCGGAAAAGGAGAGGCCGTGCAGCTCCATCTCTCAGCGAGCAGTTACCAAGACAGTGCAGGCATGTTGCTTGGCATCAAAGATCTTGCCAGACTTGTGTTTGCATGGATGGTTCATTGCTCTCTCTGCCAGCAACGGCACCCTTGGTCTGTCCCATTGCATGTCACCCTGGCTTGCAAGACTGGGACACTGCCCCGTGGACCACGGGCCGGTTTGTTGGCACAAGGGTTCGTTACGTGAGCCGCGTGCCAGATGTCCATCCCACTGGTACGCAGAGAGCCCTGCTCCCTGCTGTCCTATTCTGGAAGGCATCAAGCCATGTAGTTAGAAATATGGCTTTGTAGTAAATAAAGGAGGTTTGAGCTTGTGTTTTAAAGTACTGCACTGAGATTTCAGTGATTTAGGGCGAAATACTGCTCTGCTGAAGTTTACAGCAAAAGAAATTTCCCTCTGGTTAGTCCCTGACTTCCTGTGCAAAACTGCTGAAAAAGATTTAATGCTCTGGCTCATCACTTCCCAACCTATAAGGCAAATAACCTTCCCTGGCCCTGCAGGATGCTGTGAGAAAGCTCATTAAGAGCAGGAAGGCATGTGAGTGCTGCAGCGATGGTGTGGACCTGGAGGAGTAACAGGTATATAATGACACTTAGAAATGAGGGCAGCTCTGTCAGGTGTTAGGTTTGGGACAAACCTCTGCTTCTGACCATGCTGGCTGAAAAGGTTCATCAAAGCAGGAACTGTAAACTGAAAAATTTGGCTTAGCTTGGTTTCAACTTGTAATCAAAGCCATTGACCTGCAGCAGGGGCACCAACACTGGGGTATCAGTAGAAACACATGTGACTTTGGACAGTATCCTGCTGGGCATCTAGAAACTTCAGACGATGCTTCTGTAGGAGCTGGTGACATCTGTCACGGTCAGAGCTTCAGTGAAGCCCTCTGCTTACTACTGCATTAGTGTTTAAAAAAGGAAGTCTGAGGCACTTGTCATCAAAAGTATATGTTTATTCATAAAAAGTTTGGAAAAAATAAATCAAAGTGCTTTCTTATATAAAAGATAATTCCTTGGAGGTTGAATATCCTAGACCTGAGTACACATGATGTCATAGTCCATAGCTGTAGATGGCCGAGCCAGACCTGATGCTGAATATCACGGAAATTTGGAATTAGAAGGTCAGCAAGGGATTTTTCCACTGATGACTAAGGGACTTAACCACACGTCTCCTACTGATTTAAATATGAGATGTAGAGCCAAATCCCTTCACCCAGTTCAATCCAGAGAAGAAAAACTAATAAATTCTGACTCGAGACCTGAAATTATCCCAAAGTTTGGGCCCATCTCAGCACAGAAGACTGGCCAGACCCTCGCCTGGTGTAGAGCCGTGTGTCTCACTGATTCCACTTGCACGCTCCAAGCATGAAGGGCTAGAGTGAAGAAACCCTCTTGACTCCCATTCTAATGTTTCCTTGGTTCAGGGTGTAAAACATCAGAGGTTTGTGGCTATAACAGAATTTCCAGTTGAACTAACTCAGCAATTTAAGTGAATTGGAGGCTCCTTGCTGCTGCATACGCTGTGCCCACTTCTGGTTTCAGAGTCGGTGTGGTAGCTGTCGTGGTGTGACTCAAGGGTGGCTCCAAGGCACCCTTTGAAACTGCTGAGGGGAGACTCCGTGCTAATCCACATGGTGACCCAGGCAATAGATTGTCCTCTCAGTGCTGAAGTAGATTTTGAAATGAATGGCAAAATTAACAGTTCAGGGAAAAAAACACCATTTCCTTACACTGGGAAAAGCCCTTTGCTTGGAGCAGTTTCCACATCAGGTACCTAGGACTCCTCCGAACACGCAGTTTCTCTCAGCTCTAAGCCTATGCACTTTTTGGCCTTACGCTTTCCAAATCTTGGCCGTGGTGCAAAGTATATTCTGGTCTTTCTGCCTCAGTTTCCCCCAAATTTTAAAATAGATGCAGTCTGAGACTTTCCAGCTATGAAACTCCAGCAAACTCTGTTTTACTTGGAGGCTCACATTTTTCATAAAGGTTTGAAACCTGAAATGCTATGACATTAGCACCCCAGCTACCATTAAAAATAGTCTGGATATATATGTCTCTTCAATCGTATGCCTGAAATTGCAAATGTAAAGCTGGGAGGTGCGGCTGCAAGTTGTCACCCAACGTTCTTTTCTAATTTGACTTGCTGTGAAAAATCTGTATGCAAATTTTATGATTTCTTTAAGATTGGGCTTGATTTTTAAGTGCTTCAGATCAATAATGCTGAAACCCTTTATTTTTAAGTCAAGCAGAGCTTTGGGATGACACACTCGTCCATCATAGGCAGTTGTGGCACGTGAGAACTGAAGCTGCTGGAACGGGGCACCTCTCCTAGCACTGTTGTTCATTGACCTGCTGTGATGGCGCAGGCTCCTCTTCAACCAGGTAAATTGGTGTATTTTAAACAAGCATCTAAGAGGGGGGTTCACATCAGGCTTTCCCTGAATCTGCTCTCTGGGGCAGTTTGATACTTTGCTTTGTGACAATTTTAAATCAGGATGTTCGCGCAGGTTTACTTCTAGCAGATGTCTCATGTCAAAGTATATATAGTGGCAATTTTAGCTTTCGTTCTCCTCCTTGTTATTATCCACTTCAACACTGCAGCTTGGCTATGCCAAAATGAGCCATTCCAATTTGTGCTCGGATAGATCGTTTATTCCCTCTGGCAGACTGAAAGGAGCCCGTTTCAAATTTGAAACGCTGCTAAAACAACAAAAACAATCTGCACCACAAAAAAAGCCCTCTTGGATTCCTTCCTGCAAATTCATTTTGGCCTGGTTTCTGCTGTTTGCTTTGGATTTTGTCTATTTCATTTTTCATACACAACTGATTAATGCCTTTATTTGCTTTTAATATTGCGTGCTATTTTGTAGCATGTTTGACCCTGACCTCTGACCGCCCGCCCCCCCCCCCCAAAAAAAAAAAAAAAATCCCTCAGGCATATCTTAATTCATGGAGAAAAGCTGTTAAGGGATAAGGCCAAATTCACCAGGGGTGTTAATCATGGCCTATCTCACACACCAGACATGAGCTAATCCGTGTAAATAGTAGCAAGGGAGTATCATTTGCACGTCTCTGGCGTTTGAGTAGTGCAATGTGTGTGCAACTAACAGTCTGCGGGAAAGGAGGAAAGTCGGGAAAGGCAGGCTGCCCGAGTACGCACCTCCGCTCCACAGCAAGCAGCACGAGACCAGGCAGTCACCCTCGTGCACCTGCTGCAGCTCTTGGGGCTCGTGCATAGTGCCGAGTTTCTGGTATATCAGTAAAGGAGGTTCCCCGAACGTTTAACTCTTTCTCCAGTTCCATTCATTGCATTAACGTCAGAGGTAAAGATGTCCTGCTAATTTCGTCAACGAATCTCTGCAAATGGTTTTTCCTTCATGAGTGTTTCTTTCTGCCCTTCGTGCTGTAGGTTACCTTGCCTTTGCACGCTGGGGTAAAAATGCTGTAAAATCCTCCAGCTACAATAGAAATAAATTCAGAGTCAAGACCTAACTAAATGCCAAATCAATGCAAATGACACTGTGTACTCACTCTCCTATGTATCTGATTTTATCCTAGGGCTTCTGTGAAGACTGTCTCTACTATGTTTGTGCCAAACAACACTAAAAAAAAAAAAAAAGAAAAAGAAAAACCACACCGTTTTAGCAGGAAGGAGCCCACCTGAAACCAGAATCGAGCTTTCACTGCATCTAAGATACGGTCACGGATGACAACCGATCACTGAAAAGAAGGTATGAAACAGCCACTACTGTCGTCCTAAACCATGCTATGTGTTCACGATAATTCCACTACGAAATATCACTGGAAAACCCTTTTCCTTTGTTTCTGTGCAATGAAGGCACCTGCGAATGCTGTTAAAGATGCTGATATTCCACAAAGGTTGCCAGAAGCTCCAGCGCTTAATGGCACTTTTGAGAGGGAATCTATGAGTCAGAGGAAACACACGTGCCAGGTGCTTGCAGAGGAGTAAAATGCACAAGGTTTGCATTAAACAAAAATATCATTCATGCTTAGTCCTCTATAAAACAGTAATAGCAGTGAAAAAGTTTCTTAGACTTAAAGTAGATGCTGAATAATAAGCCCTTCTCATTGTGAGCACTAACAGATCATATAAAAGCTAGCAGTTTTCAGCACTGAGCCCTATAACTGTGTATGAATGTTGTGCACATGAATAGCTATAGCCTGAGAACTTAGAAATATTCTTTATGAATGAGACGATAGGCTGTGCATATGATCCTGCACTCTAAAAATCACTTTTGCAAAATCAAGAGTAAACCTTCTTGCTCTTAAAAAGTAATTTTCAAGTTTCTGATGTTTTTTTCAAAAAAATACCTTTGCCAGATGGCTTGCTGACAAACAGAGGTCTCCAGCCACGATCTGGCAGGAAAGCTAAATGCTTCAAGTTACGGTTCCACGGCAAACTAACTACAATCAGCATTGCCATGCTGGTCCCAAAAGCAAAACTGGCAGACAGATACTTGCTTCCTTTTGGGGACAGCACTGGTACTACTGTAAGGGAGAGGACAGGACATGCAGCAGGACTGGTGGAGATGAGACTGCAACACCACTGACCTAGGATGGCTTAATAAAATGCCATGGGACCATACTCTTTGTAGAGCTGAAGTCCTGCTTCCTTTGAAGATAAGGGCAAGATGGGACCAGATTTGCACCCTGAAAACATCCTCTCAATCTTTGATTCTTTCCATTTCCTATCACACTGTGTCTGTAATCTCCAAGGTCTCCAGTTAAATGCCACATTCCTCCAGCTCACACTGAGGAACGTAAGGCTCAGCTCATTTGAGGCATGTGGGCTCACATGTGGTAAAAATTAGCCATCTAAATCTTGTTGATCTGCATCTTGGATTAGCTACTGATGATCACAGTATGCATTTTAGCAGAAGCGGAGGGAGCAACACCAGCCCCACTACCTCTGATCTGAGCGCTCATCTGAATTCAAGGCTCCGTTCCACCTCACCAAATCACAGCTTTGTCTCCAGTGAAGGATTAACAGGTGAGTTGTGCTTTAAAAGGCCATCAGGGCTTGTCTATCCTGACGTTCCTATGAGGTACAGCCAATGGGCCAAAACTTGCAAGCATACGCATGCTTACGTGTGCTGGCAGAGCCACCTTCTATACTGAAATAAATTCCAAGACCCATTTGCTGTTATCATGGTTGGGAAGGGCAAAGAGAGGTGGAATTAACAGAATAAGGTAAGTAAAAACATAGGAAAGCTTAAGAAATATGTCAAAGGTAATCAAGCTGTTTGTTGTGCTTTACGGGACCCGTGTTGTGCTAGACACTTGTTGCTCTGTGCTTTGTAACAGGCAAAGATATAAACTCTGCTGTTGCAGTGTGTCTCAACCATCCCTGGAGACAGGCTTCTCCCGATGGAACTGCAAGCACAGGTGAGCCTTGGGTTTTGGGTCCCTTTTCTTTCAAACAATTTTCACCCTCAAAATCAGGGCAGGTAAATCCAGGCACAGCAGCTGATGCCAATTGTCACACAGTGACAACATTGCCAGGAAAAGGCTCTGTGCAAGTCCTGGCACTTGTGATACATGATTGCATAAATTATGCGCTCTGCTGAGCTCAGCAGGCCACGGGCAGTTTTAAGAAGCGAGCGTAGGCGCTAGCAGCCAGCTGGTCAGAGGCGATGGCTCAGCTCTGTGGATTGGGGTCAAGATGGTTTTTGATGCTGCAATACATCTTAAAGCAGCAGTTCCAGGGAAGTAATTTGCTGACTACAAGACTGTATTTTTTTTTCCTTCCAGCGCTGTTTTTTTGCTTTTTGCAGACTCAGGCTCCCTCTGGTTTGTGGGAAGAGCTAAGTGTGATGTCATTAATATAGTATTGCCCTGGGTCCAGAAAAACGTGGGAACCAGTCTCTGAATTTGTGTGCTTGTCCATACTGCTTGTTCACAGCCTGAAGATCATTCCACAGCAGGGATCCTGCGCCCTGTGGAAGCTTATGACTCTCCCAGGGAAAGGGGAAACCTTCAGGTGGTGAGAAGTGCGAAGGAGTTGTACTGGGCTGTGGCAGGGCAGATGCACTTCCCATGAAATATTCATTGTTTGGAGAATGAAGAAGGAAAATGTTGGTTGTGTATGTACATCCCTGTGTGCCAGGATTTTCAAGCTCATGGTGTAGGCCAGTGCTTCTTATCCTTGTCAAGAGAAAGATGATTTATCCTTTCTTTAAAAAAAAAAAAATACCTAACTACTTTGAGGGTGGAGAAGAGACACCAAGGATTATTTAAGTGGTGTTGCCACAGTGGTCGTATTTCGCAGTCAAATAAGATAAATTTGACTTTTCCTTAATTTCCCCTCTGTTTCTTTGTTTGATGGCATGCCTGAGAGCATAAATGCCTTCACTGCAAAAAAATATTCCAGCTCTCTAGGCGGCCCCAGGGATGGCCCTAGGCCACAGCTTTGGAAATCTGGTGCTTTCTGCTCCCCCCAGAAAGCCTCTGAGATGCCTTCCTTGATTTTCTCTTCTCTCCCACCCTACTCTAGGGCTCTTTAACTGTCTGGCTGCTTCACTGTGACATTTCAATCCTGAAGGAATTCAGTTTGAAAGCCTCTCTCACCAGTTCATGGGAAGGTAATGTTGACTTCTGGAAACAGAATGAAATAAAGAACATCAAAGCAGTACTTCGATACTCCATGCTGGCTTTTGCAAGCACTGAACCTTTCCCCTGGGCATTCCCAACTACACAGAAACCTGCAGTGATTTTCAGGGCTTTACATGTCCAGGACACTGGCAGCAGTCTCATGCAAAGCAAGAAAGCCCTTAGCAAATGCCACTACCCTTTGGGCTCTAGGAGTCCTCATTGGAATGGAGGCCCAAGAGCTCCTCGGACAAGCTGGTGAGACCATTTTCTTCCAGGGCAGCTATCAGCCGCGCTATTGTGGCCTTCTTCCCCTCCGACTGGATAAATCTGAGAAGCAGCTGATAGGCTTGCTCATATAGTCCTTCTCGGTCATATTCCAGGGCCAGGTTATCAATAACAGGATCACGCAGGGCACGGCAGTTCTTCTGCAAGGAGCGACCCACTTGCTTCCATTTCTTCGACACGAGCTTGGCAAATTTTTGATGGTCGTCTAGCGTGAGCGTTCTGTTGGCTTGAAGGGAACAGAAGGCAGTTAAAACACAGGGATTTCACGGACGATGCGATGCAGCCTGGGCCCTTCCACAGTTTGCTCCATGTGCTGTGGAGCACAGAGCCTACTCAGCATCCACAGAGAGTAACATGCCTAGTTGTGGAGCTGTTCTGTCTGTCCTCCGGTGTTTTAACACCAGGGCAGTGCTGCTGAGTCTAGAACAGAAGTGTGAGAGCACTGGTGCTGCAATTAGTTGAGTCCCAGATCTTAAAATTAATGACATAGTATTATGTTAATTTATAATATTTTTGCATAGGTGTCAGGCCTCTCTTTTCCTCTGTGTGTGTTGTTGTGAATATCATATTTAATGGCTCTCTGGATTTTTTTTAATAGTTTTTCATATACAAGCTCAGCCACAAGAAAGAAAATGAGGGGATTTGGATACTACTGCTGTTATGAGTGGACTTGATACATCCTGTATGCACTCCGGTTTGCCCAGGATATTGGCTTGGGGCGAGTCTCACTGCTTAATGTCTCCCTGCTTTCTGTGTATGAGCTGGCCATGTCCCATGAAGGTAGCCGGGGTGCTCTGCCGCAGCAGAGAGTCGAGGAGAGGGTTGGTCACGCCACTGCATTTAGTCTGCAGTCCCCAAGGGCAGTGCTGATGCCTTGGGTGGCAAATTGCAGCTCGTGCTGGCACAGTTGACCTGCTCACAGCCAGCAGCCCCGGCGTGTCTGAGCTACCTGCTTGGCTCACACTGTTCCTTACTGAAATCCTCCCACAACATCAGAGTATCTGGGCTTGGGGTGCCCCCAAGCCTGGTGATGCCCTTTTTTCTCCCCTGGGATGGCACGGTCCTGTGATTTGCCAAAGCTCATTTTTCTTTTGGGCACCCGCTTGCTTGTTTCAGCCACCTCCCAGCCTTTCAAAAGCACCTCGCAAGGCCTTTCTAAGTCCCCTGGCCCCTACCTAAGCACCCTCTGCTGAGCCTCAAAATACTGAAACGCAGACAGGAGCTCTCTCCTCAGCTGTTCAGCACTGCAGGCTGTATACACAGCTTAAGCACACTCAGAAAAGATCAAGCCGGTGTCTGTGGTAACCCTCCCTGGCAGAAACCCCAGTCTGATCCAACTACTGCTTTTATCCCGATGCTCTGACCTCAGCCAAGTGACATGGAGGAAAAGAAAACCGCTCTGTAGTCTTTCTTCAGCATTAAGGAGTTTGACATGTGAGGAACCTGGAAGGGACCCAGTCTTTGAAGCATCTGGTTCTGCTCCACCCCAGGAAGAAAACAGGCAGAGGCCTAATCTGAAACGCTATGGCAATAACCTAGTACTATCATAATTCCTTCAGAAATTCTTGACTTATGTGAGATAGATCCTATTACACAGTCACCTTAATCCTCCTCCCTTTTGTCCTTTGAGGCAAGGAAGACCAAGGATTCTGATGGCTCAGGTCTAGCTACTCACCAAACTGTTGTTCCTGAAAGATAAAGGTGACTTCTGGGGAAAGGGAGCTGCCTTGAGAAGAGTAAGGTAGAGGCAGGGAGTTCGGAGACAGGCAATCTTTTGCAGGCATATTGTTGTTGATGTTCTGGTGAAGAACCAGGCTCTTGAGACACTCCTCCAGCTCTGTGATTTCCTCGTCCCTCAGGCGGTCAGGCTATAATGCAAACAGCATCAGTGGTTTGTGCCAGGCTCACCATCTCACAAAGCCATAGATGCTTTGCTGGAAGGCATGTTTTTAGTGCAGCTTAAGATGGTGACATCAAGGGAGGAGCAATGAGATTCCTACAGCTCGCGCTGTAAACTTGTCAAATGAGATAATCTAATGGAGTTGTTCTGGCCAGCAGTTGGTCATGTGATATGAAATAGGCAATCTTCCTCTCTTGTTTTTTTCATATGCATCAATAACTGCTTACAGGTTGCAGGAAACTGCTAATAGTCAGTTATTTTCAGCAGCCCTCTCTAAGAATTAGGGTGCACCACAGTCAGTGTGGCTTCTCTGATTTACTTACACATGAGGATCAGACCCAGCAAATAGGGTGACCTGATCTAACAACTCATGGCCACCAAAGCAGACAGCTCCTGCTGCCTCCTTGCTCTCTGCCTGCCCCCTCCATTACCTGATTTTTGCTGTTCCTAACACTTCTTGGATCCTCCCTGAGCCTGCTGTTCTCACTAACCAGGAGAAAACTAACCCAAAAGCCAGTAATGAGACAGGGGTTAAAGAAGTGGGTCAAAGCATATGGGAAGAGTCAAACCTGGCAAGCGCTCTGACTCAGTCTAGCGTTTAGACTAAATGCAACAGGCTAGCACCTAGCACTGTCCTTAGCCAGTGCCCGCCATGCCATCTTGTGCTCTTTGTGACTGTTGCATCATTAGGCAGAGGTCATGCTGAGTCTGGTTTAGGGAACAGAGAGTAAGCCCGTCTCCTTTGGCCAGTCAGCTAATTCAGCAGAGGAAGGGAGCAGCAGGCAGAAGTTGATGGGGTGCGTGATACCACATGTTGCGTAGTTCCAGGATGAAGGGTTTTCATTTTGTTTCATTCTCTGCGCTTGGAGGAAAGCAACCTGCCAAAACGTGCTCTTGTGCCTAACCTTCCCAGGTAGCTAATGGCTGCCTATTTCTCAGGACCCTCAAGCAGGAACCCGACATGTGAGGTATTGTTAATTCCAGGTGAAACAAAGATCGGAAGGGCAGCCAGAAAGAGAGGAGAAAGGCAAACAGTTTAATCATGTCAAGTGTGTTGGTTTTGTAGTGAGATGACAAGATCCCACTGTTGCTGCTAGCAGGACTAGAGAGCCAGTGCCAAAGCGTGAGATGGGTTAGACATTAGATGTTGCCCCAAGAGAGACTTTGCCTCCAGTATGGCAGCCTCCTCCTGCTCTATGTCCCCACTTTGTCACAAGTTGTTGGCATAACGTGCAGGGTGTTTGCACTTGCACTCACTCGTAGGTGCAGTTGCCACTGCGACTCTCGGAGGGGGGAGGAAGGCGCCAGGTAGTGACTGTACCGCCCCAGACTGCGCTCTCCTCTGCCCGGCTCACAGGAGTAACACGGCACTCCTGCTTGTGCTCTCACTGTCACCTTCTGCCAAAGGATGATAATTCCTCGCCTTAGGGGTGACAGCAGCACTAACTTTTAAGCACAG
Organism: Dromaius novaehollandiae; assembly: GCF_036370855.1. Classification (NCBI taxonomy): domain Eukaryota; kingdom Metazoa; phylum Chordata; class Aves; order Casuariiformes; family Dromaiidae; genus Dromaius; species Dromaius novaehollandiae. Next base: position 4,225,895 of record NC_088110.1, read on the forward strand.
AGAGTTCAGTGGTTTAGCAGAATCTCTGCAGGCCATTTTAGGAATTTCTTCGGCTGTTTCAGAAAAGTGCCCAGGGCTTCTCTGGGGAAGAGCAGGGCTGTTTCTCCATGTTACAGCTGAGAGCTGAAGGACAGAAAAGCTGACAACCCAGTACACAGCAGCAGCAGAGCAAGATCTGTACCCACTCTCCAAAGTCCTCTGCTACTGTGCTTCACCGCTGCCTGGCCTCCCTCCCTCTCCCATTCACCTTTTCTCTGTAGATGCACTCTAGGCAGCGTTCCTCATCCTTCAGCATGTTGTCGAGGTGCTCGCTGCCAGCCTTCAGCTCCATTTCGAGAGGCACCGTGCTCACGGCCAAGGAGAGCTGGAGGTGATTCTGGAGAGACTCCTGGAGCGCTCCTTCCCGATAACTCCGCAGGAAGCGGCGGCAGTTCTCCTGCTTGCAGAACTTGAGCTGGATTATCAGGTGCGGGTGGCTGCAGTGCACTTTGAGCATGTCCACACCATTCAGGCTGCCGGTGGAGTCTGGCAGGGAGAAGTGAGCAGAGTCACTATCCAGGCATGAGAGAGACAACCCAGACCCACTCCCATCCACCACCAAGCCTGCAACGGGCTGGCTTGTGAATCGTCTTCTCTCTGTGACAAAATCTTCTGGGATGAAAAACCTGTATGTAAAACCAAGAGGAAAGGATTAAGTTTTTGCTGCCCTGAATCCATGTGAAGTGTGGTATCCACCTGAATGGAAGCTGTTGGGTACCACAGCCCAGGTAATTATCCCAAAACAGTTTGCTGGGGTGGGTTTTAAGTTCCAGTTCATAAACAAAGGGGATAGTTTAGTCCCTGCAACTGAGAAAGACCCTCTAAGTCAACTGTAAAGTGTGCTACGCAAACAGGAGTGCTGTGAGGCAGGAGCAGTGGCTGGGCTGAATCGGTGCCGTGCACAGCTCTGCAGCTCTCATCCGTGCTAAGCGCATGGCTGCAAGGTACAGAATTTGTCCTCATCCCCGCTAAATCCTGCACAGGCCAGTGCTGCGGTCTGCAGCAGCCAGCAACTTTGCTCATGGTTCCAATTCTAGGAGAGAAATGGTTGCATTAAATCAGTGAGACAACTGTGAAATCCAGCCAAGAATTAGCTAGATCTGACCTCTGGAGAGCTGAAAAACAGAGCCCTCCCTAGAGGGCTTGGCCGCTAGGACCAGCTCCCTCTAAGGTGTCTGAGCGTCAGCTCCGAGCTTCGGCCCCAGCTCCTCTAACCAGCAGTGGAGACGCTTTGTCAGAAAGGGGATCCCAGCAGTTCCCCTCTGGCACACGCAGCTTTGGGCAGCCAGAGCTGTTCTGTTAGCAGAGAGGAGATGAAAACTGGTTCATTTATAGGCAGCTAGGGAAAAAAAGGTGGAATTCCCCTAGGGGATTAAAAAAGAAAAAAAGCCTTGGAAAAATGAAATAGAAACATAGCCAGGTCAATTAAAACATCTGATTTGAACAGCGTGGAAAAGTTTCATTTTGATTGGGGATCACTGGGTGAGTAATATGAAAGGAAATGCTGAAGGCAAATTGTTTAACATTGAAAACTCAGGTGTCAAATAACAAAACTGGCTGCTTCAAAAGTTCAGAATAAAATAAAAATTCCCCAAACGGAAAGATCTGTTGAACTGACCCCTGTTTCACACTGTTTTGTTGCAACAAAGTATATACTTTTCATCAGAAGAAAGCTTTAGAAATATACTTGTATGTAACTAACAGCTTTCACTGTTACCTGGAATGAAACACCTGGAACAAGATACTACTGCTCATATTACTGGCATTGCAAGGGCTCTGTGATTAACTGAATGTATAAATCACGCTGCTTGGCAGCACAGCAAAGTTTTATAGATGAAAACACAGAGTTCAGCTCAGCGCTCGGTGAGATTTCAGTCCCTGTGACTGGAAAATCACAAGTCCTTGTGATTTTATGCAGTGACGAAGGTCTCAAACATTTCCTCCCCATCGCCCTGACGGGAGTTCGCGTCTGGCTGGCTCCGAGCTTTCAGCAGTCCTCACCAATGGCGCAGGCTAGACCCAGCGACGGAGCTGGAATTTAGGTCGCTTGAGCTTGGGCCTGGATTCTCTTGAGCCGTTTTACACCAAGAAATAATTCACAGTAAAATCTAAGCAGGGACAAGGCAGGGATGTACCCTCTAATTAATACCAGGGCTGGGGGAGCACGAGAGGAACGGGAAACAAAGTGGTCAGGCCTTCATTCTTCTGCCAGCTACGTTGAATTTTGCTTAGCTGTACACATTGACCTTGTCTCCACAGGGATTTTACATGACGATGACGAAAATAAAAGTGTTTTCCTATTTTTGCAGCAGCAGAGGCCTGCAGAAGGTAAAATGGAGATACACGAGGGGGTGCTGGAGCTCTGCCGGCACTGGACCCTCGGGAAGGACCACGGAGGACAAGGCACAGTGCAGTGCCAGCAGGGTTGAACCGTTTCCAGACCCAAATTAGTCTCTTTGCCTGCTGCTGCCCAGGTCTATATGGATGTACCGGCTCCGATTGGCTCTAAACCAGGTATTTTTAAAAAACCTACTTCATGGTATTATTTGGACATGCAAGGAGAATCCCAGGGCAAAAGAGACCTGTGTGTGCCACGTTAGCCAGGATTAGTGACTTAGCATTTAAGAGTATGCGATCTAACAGTGTCTATAGTGTTTACAGAGTTCTGGTTGCATCAGAAAGTCTAGTTCAGATTAAATGGGTAAATGGGACATGGGGATAGGACCTAGGAGAAGCATTTTAATGGACTGCTGCTGATCAGAAAGGTCCTTTTGTTTTTATTGCTTCCTTCACGCTTTGTTTCTCCCGAGCGCTGATTAAACAAAAGCTTGCATAAGAGGATAGGAGAGGGGTGGGGAGAGAAAAGCTGTAAAAACATGGAAACCTTTATGAATGGCATACACAACAGCTGAAACGCCACCTCAAAAGAGAGGACTTTGTACTCGTTTCTTCATGAGACTTTCAACAACTTCAGATTTCAGTTCCTTTTTAGGTCTGAATGAGCAGGGTAGGATTTAGCATTGTTGGCAGGCTTTTCTTTAAACACGCGAACAGATATGAATCTGTCCCAGTGACACAAAGTGGGCATAAATGGGGCCTAATTAGACAACCGTGTTGGGCCTCCTGCTGCTGTACACCTTTGGATGAAGCTGTAAAATGAGCTGGCCTGTATCGGATGAACTGACAAACTTTGCTATATTGATGATTGCCAGAAGAAGTTACAGTATAGCTACACAAACCTAACTAAACAATATAGGCCCAGTTGTATGACAAGTAAAGAACACTGTGATAGCCATTCTAGGCTCTTCAAATTACTATTATTCTGCAGTTGGCTTGGTGCAAGGGTGGACAGAGAAATGGATAGTTTTATGGCTATTTCTATCTCAGATCCTCTTTTGATGTAAACAGGGTTAAGTATAGCTGAAGCTAATGTAATTGTGCCTGTTTATTATTGGAAAAGAACTTCCAATTGATTGGCTATCACTCACTTTAAAAATAGAGTTCTCCAAGAAGAAATTACGTTTCTCTGGTGGTATTAAGACAGAAATTAAATATTTTTCATACCAATTACAATTTTTTCCCTCTCACATAAAAGGGATTAAACAAGCATTCACAAAATAGGATACTTCATAGGATAATTCAAGTTGGAAGGAACCTCAGGAAGCCTCTAGCCCAACCTCCCACGCATAGCAGGGTCAACTCGGAGGTCAGACCAGGCTGCACGGGGCTTTATCAAGGCTGGTCTTGAAAACCTTCAAGGATGGAGACTGCACAGTTTCTCTGGACAACTGCTTGGCTGTCCCTCATGGGGATAAAGTTTTTCCTTATATCTGTTGTGACCCTTCTTGCTTCAATTTATGCCCAGTGTCTCTCATCCTCCCACCATGCACCACTGTGAAGAGCCTGGCTCTGCCCTGCTGACCTCCTCAGAGGTGTTCGCAGGCTGCTCTCAGCCTCACCTCGAAGCTGTCCCCTCTCCAGGCTGAACGAGCCCAGCTCCCTCAGCCTCTCCTCACAGGCCAAGTGCTCCAGCCCCCAACCATCGTGGTGGCCCTCTGCTGAACTTGCTCCGCTCTATCAAGGTCTTTCCTATGCTACAGGGCCCAAAGCTGGATGCAGAATTCTAGATGTGGTCTAAAGAGCCCTGAGCAGAGGGGGATAATCACGTCCCTCGATCTACTGGCTGTTAACGCAGCCTGGGACACTGTTGTCTGTCTTTGTTGCCAGGGCACAGAGCTGGTTCATGTTCAGCTTGCTGTGCACCAAGATCTCCAGGTCGTTTTCAGCAGAGCAGCTCTCCAGCTGGTCCGTCCCCAGCCTGCATTGTTGCAGGGGGTTCTTCCTTCCCAGAGACAGGACTTTGCATTTGTCTTTGCCAAATTCCATAAGGTCCCTGTTGGCCCATTCCTCCAGCTTGCCTAGGTCTCTCCGCATGGCAGCCCTGTCCTTGACCGGGTCTACTTGTGCCGCCAATTTGGTGTCATCTGCAAATGTGACAAGAATGCAGTGACTTGCAGTCTCACTTTGAAGAGAGATTCTAATCTCTCTACACAGTTTTGCTACACAAGGCTTTTGCTTTCTGATTTGGTAGCCCTGGCAGGCAGTGTGGTCCCCTGAGCGCAACACTAAGACAGATGTCTCTGAGCAATGCTGAAAACTGCAGGGCTGCTGATAATGAAAAATCTTCTGCTTTTCCTCTTTTTATCACTTCATCTCCCACTGACCTCATGGCTCACAAGCCAAAAGGCTGTGTGAGACCGCAGTTTGGGATGGAAGAATGGTCTCTGTGTAAAGGCAGAAACCTCTTGAAACATTAACTGATTGTAAATCCTCTGTACTCTATGTATCCTTTGAAGGTATTACTGTGCACAGTGTGTGACTCATGCAGAATCATGAGATAAGCCAGAGTGGGGTCTATAGAATTACACTGTAGTAAAGAGCAGAGAGGAAACCTTCTCATGGCTGTAACCCATCCAGATGGATTAGTAATTCCCTGCCCAGGAAAATGGGCACACAGGTGAACAGAATTGAGGGTTACAACAGCGTTCACCTTAGCAGGTATACCTGCTCATTAGCTGAAGCACAATAGCTGACAACATACATGCTGTTAACCTGTCTCAGTTGCAAAGGAGAGCATAAATGACAGTGGAGGTTTTGCACCCAGTTATGTGACCAAACTCAAATCACAGCTTGAACCTCAGGGCTCCTTTGAAACTGTGGAAGCAATGGACTAGGACACACAAAATCATGGTCATTCTATCTCCTAGGTACAGCCTGCATTTGTGAAGCTGTCCCCACCGCAGTGAGCACCAGGCTTCCTTACCAGTGAACGTGGGCTTAAAGAAAGGCATGGTGTTGCTGTGTGAAGAGTTAAGACAATTCCCTTCAGTGTGACAAAACATCAGAGAGGACGGGTACCTGCTAATGCCAGCTTGAGAGCCTTGAAGATGCTAGGTTTCTTCTGGGAGCTTTCATAAAGAGAAGGCAGAGCAATAGTCTTGCATGTCGACTGGAGGAAGAGATAAGCACTGCCTATCCAAGGAGCGGAGCTGCCTGCCATCTTCTGCACCCTACAAAATCACAGAGGTGAGTTGAGACCATAGTGAAAACAGAGCACTGCCAGGTAAGCATAGCAAACACTAAGCATAAGCATGGTAGGATTGCAGGGATTTACCCTTATTTCCTAGAGGAGGTGCTAATATCGTTAAAGCAAGTGTAACCTTTAAGGAGTTTACTTTTATTCTGTAAAGCACAGCACAGTGGGACACACTGTCCCAGACACTTGGCAGCTCTCAAAGCTCCGCATTGATTTTCCACCGGAGTCCGTTTCTTTCTAGTCCAGAGAGACTCTGAAGCAAAAAGTTTCAGCCCTCATGCCTCTGACTGCATGGCTGAGCTGGCGGAGTTTGAAGATACGTGTTGGGGGTGCTCCAAGGAGCCCCCAGCAGTCCTGGTGCTGGCATGTTCACACAGACTGCATCGCATTGCAGACAGAGGCCTATCGCCTGAGGTCCTGGTCTCCTGACTGTCCTTGCTAAAGGATACACTGCAGTGCCCCATGGCTCCCTTGCTGCCCACATGCCTGCATGGGAAAGAAAGGTGGAAACGTCTGAGGTGCCCAGCCTAATTTCTCCCCAACACAGTCAGGATGCAGCCAGGATATGCTCTAGGACCAAGAACTGTAGAAAGCAAATTGCAAGTTGATTACCATGGGATTGAGATTTCACCCCAAGAGTTTAGATCAAAAAGAAGGTGTATCAGATCTCTCTAGACTCATTTGCAGCATCAGTAACCTTCACGGCCACTGAAAGCACCTTGCACTCTAACAGATGGTGCCCCGTGGCTTGGGGTTTTGGAAAGTGCTGTCTATTTTGGCTAACAAGGCTAGCTTAAACAAGCTTGAGCTGTCTTTGCCAGAGGACGCAGCTGAACAGAGGTTGCAAGATTTATTCTTCCCTAACCTCTGTCCTGCTGGCCCATGCTGAAATCTCCATTCAGGGATTCTACTGTTTTCATAGCGTTGAAAAAGAAACTCCTTATCAGCAGATCTACCAAACTGTTGGTAAGCATGCATGTGCTCCACAGAGTCAAAACCTGCCTTCCCAACAGAACCAATCCATGTCAGCAAGATGCAGAGCCTCCAAAATCTTTAAAGCTTGGGCATGGCATTAGAAATGACACAGGGAGACTGATGCAAACCATAAAGATCCCAAGCAGGAACCAGCACACAATGCACTGCAGAGCTGCTGACACATGCAACCCCAACGCAGCAGAGCCTTATGAGCCTCGTGCAGGCAGGAAATCTCATAATTTCTCTCCATCAGTGTCAGCCACGATCTCCTAACCTGCTCCTGATAGAGCAGAGGAGGTTGTTGCATTACACACTAGTTCATTTCTTATTCCTCTCCCACCACTGGCCTTTTACAGCAAAGCATCTGAAAAGACAGTACATCCACATCTTTATTCTCGCTGTGCCTGTGGCTGGCTGGCCAGCTAACACAACGCTTACATCTGCTGCGATCGCAGCTGCGCCCAACTCGGCTCCCAAGGCAAAGGCAAACCAAAAAGCCCCCCAGACTACAAAACCTAAGAATGAGAAAGTTGTATTAGACTGGGCAACGCAGGACGGAGGCTGCAGCTACCGGGGAGCACAGATCTGACAGCGGTAGGAGACAGGCACAGCCGCCACCTCTTTTTGCTGTGCACACAAGCTGTCGTAACTTGTGTGCGAGCCGGTCGGTGCAAGCCCCTGGAAGCTGCTCCCACGCAGCGCTGCGCTGGGAGCCGTTCCGTGACATCACGGTGAGGAGCGATTTTGGGCTTTTGGCCCTGCTCCAGGCCCGAGTCCTGCCCCCTCTTCCTGACTACTTGCTTGCACCTCTGTCACACCAGCAGCTTCTCCCCCTCGGGCAGCCCTTCCTTCCTGCTTTCTGCCCTGCTGCTTCAAGCCGGCAGCCTTGCCCTGGCGACCGGGCGAGGGCCCGGTGCAGTCCGACTGCTGGCCGCGACGCCGTGCCCCTCTCTTCCCCTGTCTTTTAGGCTGCAGGTGTGAAGGTGTCCACCTTTGGTCACCGGGGCTGCCAGACCTACGAGGATGACTTCCAACGGATACGATGTCCTCCAGGTGACAGCTGGCCCCAGGAACCATTTTGTCCTCGGCAGCATGGTCAGAAAGGGCTCTGGGACGTTTCATCCACCCTGATTAGAGATGAAACTCATCAGGGCAAAGACTGTTTTCTTACTACGAGCTTCTTGCCTAGCACTGGGAGCCTTTCACTCGTTTGGGAAATACAGGAAATCACCAGTGAATCACAAAGTTCACACTGGAAGGAGCTCTAGGAGAGGCTGTGGGCCGCCGGAGCCTGTGCTCCCCGGCAGCAAGGATCGCACGGCGGAGGACGAGGAAGGCGTGCTGTTGCGAAGGCCAGGTCTGGTCCGAGCTGCCCCCACACTGCAAAGTTTTCGTGGGGGGACCCGTCTCCCGGCGTCTCAGAGCGGGAGGGCAAAGACAAACATCCCAGAGAGCTAAAGCCACGGGGAAAGTTTTAACCCGCAGAACAGCTCATCGTCTTTTCCAGCGCAAACACCTGAGCGCCCACGTCGAGCCCAGCGGCAGGCAGCGCGCCGGACCCCGTCGCCTCCGCGGCAGGTACCGCCGCACCGGCCGGACGCCGGCGGCCGTCAGCGTCTCCCCGGGGCTTGGCTTGGCGGCGCCGGGACGCCGCGGTGACACGCGCACGGGCTGCGCCGAGGTGAGGGGCCCTTCGCGGCGACGCCGCTGCCGCGCGAAGCCGGGCTGGAGGGAGACGGGCGATCTGGGCGCCGTCTGGTCCCCGCTCGTCGTCGCCTGGCGCCGCGGCGCAGCACCGAGCAGGAGGCCGCGCTCACGCCCGCCCTCGCCGCCTGCTCCGGCTGCGCCGGGCCCTCGCTGCCAGCGCGCTGCTTCAGCGCGGAGCGGCTGCGGGCAGCCCGGCCCCGGCCCCGGCCCCGGCCCCGCGCTGCCCCTCGGCGGGGCGGGCGGTGTCAGCGCCGCCCCCCGCGCCCCGCTCCGCCGCCCCCCCGCTGCCGCCGGCAGCGCCCCGCGCCCCGCGCGCCGTTACCTGCTCGCGCGGCCCCTCGCGGCCTCGGCGCCGCCGCTTCCGCCTCTGCGCGCCCGCCGCCTCCCCGCCCCGCGCCCGGCCCGGCGCTGCCCCGCGGGGCGCGGGCGGGGCGCGCCGCCGTGTTCACCGACAGTCCGCGGGGCCGCGGGGAGAAGGGGCCGCGGGGAGAAGGGGCCGCGGGCGGGCGGGCCGGCCGGCGCCTCCCCTCCTTCCCCTTTAAGCGGGAGCGGCAGCGCGCCTGTCGCTGCGGGGGAGACGCGCCTGGGCTCCCTCCGTGGTCTGTCCAGGTCCCTGCCCCCGGCACGGCCTCGTTTTCCGTGACCGGCCGCCATCTCTCTGGAGGCTCTTGGCCTTGGGGGGGGAACTGCCTGCTGAGGAGGTCTCGGTATTTCTGGCCTCGTCCTCGAGGTCCCCGGGCGCTCGCACGCGGCGGGACGAGGCGGGAGGCAGCCGGCGGAAGGGGCAGGGAGCTGGCACCCACCCGCGAGCGTGGCCGGGGCACCGCGGGCCCTTCCGACCCGCCGCGGTGCCGGGTTCGCCCGGCGGGTGAGGCCGCCCCGGCTGACCCCCGCGTGCCAGCAGGGCCGCTGCTCCTCACTGCAATTCCTGCTTTTTTTGTGATTACTGTGGTTTGATTTAGTCTTTATTGCAATAATACCTTGATCATCTCCCCACCTCTTTCTTCGCCCAGTAAGGCTGCACGTTGGAGCTGCAGCGCTGAGCCGCGGGCATCGGCCACCTGCGTGGCCCGCGTTTGTGCCGTCCGGGAGCCCGGGGATGGCGGCAGCGCCCTTGGCATGGGTTACCGGGCCGGGTTTTCTGCCTGCCTGCTGGCTGCGGTCGCTTGGGTCCCGCAGTTGGTTTGTACTAACCCTCTGGGGAGTGAGCTTTGCACAAAAGCAGAAAGCATCATTGAAAATTTCACTTATATATACGTATGTGTACACATGCATATGGATATACATTTAATGCTGTTTTGCAATAGCGATATTTGAACAAAACAAACTCATTTCTTTGCTGAAGGAAAAACGTAACCGAGATGAATTGCCGAAGGGGTTAAGCCCAGGCTGGCTCTCCCGGGCGCTCGCGTTCCCAGAGCCAGGCCCGACCCGAGGGGCGTGCAGCGGCCGCTGTCAACGTGAGCAGGCCTGGTGGTGCCCAGCGCTGCTGGGAACCGGCCCTTCAGTGCGGCCAGGCCCCGATTAAAAGGCATCTCGCGGTGAGCCAGGATGAGGCCTGCCGCTCCGGCCCGCCGCAGCCAGGCAGATCCAGGGGAAGCGACGGGGAAGGGGGGGTTAGGTGGTGGGGGGGCTGGTGAGCGGGGGAGCGCCGGAGAAGGGGAAAACAGGGCTGTGCTCGGTATGTTCCCGTGAAGGTTGTCGGAGCGTCTCGGCTCCCGCGCCGCCGGCGGGGCGGGGGCCTCCCTCTCGGGCTGCTATTTTCGGCCTCTCCTCTGCTCCTCCCTCCGGGCGCAGCCAGCGGCGGGCCGAGCCCCGGGCGCGCGGCGGGCAGGAAGGGCCGTGCTCCGAGAGGTACGCCGAGCCCCTCGCGCTCGCCCCTTCCCGGGCTGCGCCGGGGAGCCGCGGCCGCTTCCCTTCCCGGCCCGAGGGCCGCGGGACCCGGCAGCGCCTCCCCAGCGCGACCCCGCGGCCGGCTCCCTCCTCGGCGGGGCGGAGGGACGCGGCCCGGCCGCCTCGCCCGCTCACCGCCCGGCCGCGCCGCTTCCTGTTTTGGCTGCCTGCGCCCGGCCGCCGCGCCTGCTCGCTACCCGGCCGCGCCGCTTCCTGTTTTGGCCGCCCGCGCCCGGCCGCTGGCTCTGAGCCTGCGCCTCCCTCCGGCAGCAGCCGCCGCTGCCTTGGGCCCCGCCGCGCAGGGAGCTGACGAAGCTCGGCGCAGCCGCGGGGTTGATCGCGCGAGGAGGTGCGCGGCGGCGCGCGTGAGCCTCGCCAAACCCGTGACAGCCGTCCGTGACAGCGCGGAGACCGGGATGGAGCCGAGCCCACCCGTAGCGTCCGCGGACCGTGAACCGTGTTCCTCGCTGACTCAAAGCCATGCCGTAACTTAAAGTAACACCAGTTAGTTTTCCTCTCTGCCATCCCTCCTGCCATCAGGCCATGTTTTTAAGCTTTCCCAAGCAGTCTCCAGGGCTAGGACGCATTTCATATTTTCAAAGAGAATTGAGCTTCTTTACGCAGGACTCCGAGTGTTGCGGCTTTAAGGAAAAATAATGAAAATGACGGGAGTTGGACATGTGAGATTTGACTTGGGGTATTTTGGCAAATATGTGTTAGAGGCTGTATTGAAAGCAGCTAAAATTAGAAGAGCGGGGTCCAGGCTATCAAGGTGATTGTCAGAGAAAATGACAAAAAAAGAGAAAGGAAGTTCCCAGGAAGGAAGCAGGATCATATTACTTGGCAGTTCTAGCTCAGCGGTGGGTGGAAAGGGGGTTATCAGCAGATCTGGTAGTAGATAAGATATTATAGCTGCTATGCTATGGCCACCTCCCATTCAAAATAATGAGTCACACTGCAAAACTGTGTATTTTGGAAAAATGGGCCGTTGCGTTCCTCTCTGCATTTTGCTTTTTGCATCTCTGATCCGTACTTGCTTCATGTTTCGCAAATTTTCCCCTACTCCGAGAATATCTAGAAGTGTAAGTTTTGGTTTAAAGGAAAGGTGAGATGCCGAGATAATGCTGTGACTCCAGGACCTGGGGCTTCAAGAGCCAAAGGGCATACTACGAAATTCGTAGTAGGACTGTGAGACCTTCTACAGTGCCAGTCTAGGAAGGGAAATGTTTGCAGACTTTAAGGTCTCATTTTTAAGTTCCTCATTTGCTTATGGAAAGACTGAAAAAATATGTAACATTAGTATTTTTTTATTTGTACAGAAATCTAGAATGTGGGTACAACACATCTTAGATGAAAGAAGATTAATGCAAACATTGCATAATATTATGATGCTGCAAACCTCAGACTTCTTCCCATGTGGTTATTCCTTTGTATCGTAACTCACATCAAAGGTTAATCGAAATATACTTTTCGGTTTCTGAGTTTGATGTGTATAAATCTAATCAGTAAATAGTGGAGTCACAGCAATAAAATACTTCTTTCAAACTGCCGCCTCTTTTTACAGGCAAGGACCACTGTCATTTAGCTGTGAGTTTCTACCATAAGCTTTTCGTTTCAGAGTCACTAAAAACTGACCGTGTGGCACTAAGTTTTCTGTGCAGAGCTTCTATTTTGCGAAGAGGTTTCTTTCCACAGTTTGAGAAATTCACCTCCAGCTTTGAATACCAGTGCAGCACTACTAGAAAATTTCCCTGCATTTTTATTACTCAGAATAGTAAAAGCAGGCTGCAGAAAAGAAAGTTTCTTCCAACTCTTTTCCAAAGATCTTTGATCTATGACATCTGTAATTCTTGAAAAGTGTCATCCAGCTTCACAGGCTTGACTGGAAAAATGTGCAAAATAATTGGCCAATAGATTTTCCCCATTTTTATGTCAAATTTCAAAGTTTGGTGAAATTTAGTTTTTAAAACTCCTTTCTGGTTCAGTCACATTGGTCTGATCTGGTAAATAAACCCTAATGCCTCTCTCCCTCTTTTTTTTGGAACAGGGATGTTTGAAAATTAATTGCAGTTTTGGAAGTGGCTCTCAACATTTTTAAACCTGACTGAATTAGCAAAATGCCTGCTTCAGCTCCAGGACTGTGGAACTGCCTCCCAGAAGAAATCCTCATTCAGATTTTCTACTATCTTTCTCTTCGAGATAGATATACAGTCTTCCAGGTGTGTCGACAGTGGGCTACAGCTGTTTCTTCTAGCTCTGTTTGGCATTTCACAGAGATCAGGTAAGAGGAGTGGGCTTCTAATGTCCAAACATCTCTGCAGACAAAACCAGATCATTACCTTTTTGCTGCATATCAAACATTTACACCACTCTGCTGTGACGTTATTGACACTAATTGTGACTTCTGTGTGTGATGATACTATCTTACATGGCTGGTAACTGTTTATGTAATAGAGAAAATTGCGGTATATGTTGGGTTTTTTAATTGCTGCTGATGATTTGGGTTTCATGGAAAGTATCGCTTTCTTAGCTAAGTTGCTGTAAGGTTCAACTTAAAAATGGCAAGGGACAAGGAGTTACTGAATAGTCACCCTCATCATGACACCTACTTCTTACGCAGGACATCACACACCTTATCACTGCGGTTGTTCCCATCCAGACATGTAGCAAGGGACAAGCCTTATGGACAAAAGCTCACTGCTGAAACAGATGAGGCAGAGAGGGTGGGAGGAGAAAGAAGCTGAGAGATATGGAGGTGACTGGTTCAGCATCTTCAGTAGGCCACTTTGATAGGTCTCTCTGGAGTCTCACCCCCTGACTCCTTCCCCAGCGTTCACCCACTGCCTTATGCTGACTTGTCAGGCTTTAGATTAGAAGAAACCTCTGGGGGAGCTGTAGATGTTCACAGGAACAGTAGTAAAGGAGAGTATCTGTTCTGTGCTTGCTCAGCTCAGCTTCCACAGTGACTAACAGTTTGTATTACCCTTCCAGCTGTGATTTAGAGGATGAGGAGGGCATGCTGCAGAGCCTCCTGCAGTTCCTGAGCCAAATCAAACACCTGAAGCTTGTGTTTGACCAGTCCAAGGAGATCAACCGGAAAAATGTCAAACGTGTCTTAGATGTGTTGGCAAAACAGAACCACAAACTGCAGCAACTGTGCATTGTGTGCCATGGGGAAAACCCCTACTTCTACTCTGGCCAAGACATCCTGCAGAGCATACGGCATATATGCGACGCTAAGAACCAGACAGATCTTCAGCATATCGATTTTCGAGAAATGCCCTTTACGCTTGATGATGAACTTGTTGAACTCCTAGCCACCGCCAACCCAAACTTACGCAGTTTGTTCATCAACAACCGCACCCTGGTATGCAACGTGGCACCTGATACCATTAGGAAAGTTCTCAGAGCGTGTCCCAAACTCTCGACCTTGGGGGTTTACTATGCCAGCTTGTCTGACGATGTTTTTCTGGACCTGATCAAGCCAGAAAGAGCACCTTTCCTCAATTTAGACATTTTCTGTGAGCGCCTGGACAAATATATCCCAGTCATCTCAGAAGAGCTCTGGGCTGCTGTAAGGCAAAAGCATCCTCAGCTCTGCGTAGACCTAGAGTTTGATCATACAGTCCCTGCCTTGAAAATACCACAGATCCTAAAGCTGAATATACCTGTGAGCACACTGCAACTTAATACCTGTACTTACATGGTCAATCAGATTAGGTTTGTCACCCAGAGCTACAGCAGCACTTTAAAGAAGCTGACACTACAAACCACATCTTCAGAGGACTTAAATGCCTCGCTAATAGATCTCGCTAGGAAGTGCAGAAATCTACTGGAGATCCACTGCTACTGTGTGGTCAGCCAGGACGTGGTAGAAGCGTTCCTCACACACTGCCCCAGTCTGAAACAATACACGCTCAAGATCATCAAGGAACGGCACCCCTGGAAACCAGTAATAGTTCAGTGACTGGTCCCTCCTGACTTCCTGGGGAAATCGGGTGCATCTGCACGAGTACAGTGAGGGAAGATTTAGAGATACAAGAAAAATGCTGCAAAATTCCTGCTGCTGCTCACTTAGAGTGTGCTACCTTACCAGCCTTGGCTGTTAAATGTGGTGATCACTTGTTCCGGAGACTAAGCATTCACATGCAAGTGTGATAGACAAAGGGTTATACAGAGAAATTGCCTTTTTTCTTGTATTTGGATGGTATGGAGGGCAGGCCTTTTTTCCCCTCTGCTTCTTTATTTAGCAACTTCAGGAATGCCAAGTTTACTGTTCATGCATTTTTACTGAGGACCTCAGCAAAATTTAATTGTGATTTTGCACTGTAAGAGAACCCCAATGAAAAGCACGCTGTGTCATGATCGCAGCAACTACTTGTGTAGGCAGTGAAGGAAGTGGCGGCTTCAGTGTTGCCGCTGTTCTTTATCCAGTGTGGTACTTAGCCGTGCAAGTTAAATGAGTTGAGCAAAGAACTGCGGTCATCTGATGGAAAATCCACTCTTACCTTGATAATTCCTCTTTTGGCATTTCTGCACTGCTATGAGTTCACCTGTTATCTGGTTGGCAGGAAACCTCCACTGTGGAAGGATCTAAACAGGACCTGAATTATGATATAAAATACAGGCAGGAGAAAAATCGCTTAATGAAAACAATTGACAAGGCTGTTATAAAGGATATGTGGCCTTCTTATTCCCTTGTCCCTCCTTTCTTTCAACAGAAAGCAGGTTTCCAGGTTGTAATTTGAATGCCTTTTGCAAAGACCTTTGCTTTCAGTACGTTGTTAGCATTTCTTAGGAAAAAAGAGTGCTAACACTTTTTGCATATGACCTTACACTCAGTGGCAAACTGCAAAGGTATCTAGCATCTGAATTAGCGCACGTGTGTGTTGGTCTGTTGTGCCAAAAATTTTGGTGAATGCTATTTGCAGAGCACTTTCTGAGCTGAAATAATCCTGGCATCAAGCTACATTGCAAGCACTGATTTAGAACTATAAAAAGCATTTTGAATAATAATAATAATTATAATAAAAGTATATTGACATCTGGATTCTATGTGTAGCTATTGTCATCACCCTCTCTTCTCACCCAAGAGCCAAACCGTTTGTCTTGGCCCTTGCAAATAGCATGGGATCTGTAGCTGAACCGACCTGCAAGTATGACTTTGCACAGCTTTGCCAAAGATGTGCAGCCCCGAGGCCTGGCTAGGCCTTGCTCCTCTGTGCCGACCAACTTTTAGGACAAGAGAGTTCTGAAATAACAATTCAAGTGCCTCCACAAAGCAGGTGCTGCTGCTCCGGGGTGTCCCGCAGACCTGTCAGCGGGTGGGTCCGCTCCGGTGAGGCGCTCGCCTTCCCGGGTAAGGTGTGCAGCACGTGGTGCCTTCGCATGACGCTGCATGTTTATTCACAGCTCTGCGAGATCGGCTGCAGTGCATTTTCATTCTGTGTATTGTTCTCCGGGGCTGGTGATGCCATCGCATTGTGCTGAGTTTTGAAGAGTGTGAGCAGCACTGCTGATGTGACTCCCGGGGAGCCTACTTTCCACTCGCCCGGGATAAAATTCAGTGGTTCGTTCTCTGTCTGACACACACGCATGCAGGGAGGCAGGCGCGCTGGGAGCAATGGAGCTAGTGTAGCTGGAACACTGAAAAAACTATGCAAGATTCACCCAGTTCTCTGGTGATGGATGGATACTCCAGCAATGTGCCAGCCTTCCTAACCAAACTCTGGACGCTGGTGGAAGATCCTGAAACGAACCATCTCATCTGCTGGAGTACTGTAAGTACAGCAAATGCCAGTTGTCACTTGGAGTACCTGGAGAAACCCAGGCCCAAATGACAGCACAGCATTGCCAATAATTTCCCTTTGCTTTACAAGTGCTGGCCAGTTAACTGGGAGAGGGAAACCACTGAAGGTTCTTTAGAGGAGCTTTTTGTATGTACTTGGTGTTATTTGTTTGGAATATTGTGGCTTCTCTGTCTCAAAGGGGCTACTGATTTGAGAGTGTTTTAATAATAACGGTATTTACACATTGCACTTGAAACATCTTAAAGGGTGCCTAAAATTGAACCTCCTAAAAATGCAGAATCTTTAAGAGAGGGGATTTTCACTTTGCATCAGTCTGTGGTTCCCTAAAATTTTCCAGAAAAGGTGCAAAGTCCTTTATGAATTTCATTGATGTTTGTGTATTTCACATGTATCTCTCAACTGCCTTTCACAAGTGCCACAGAAGCAGCCAGCAGACTGCCACAAACAGCCTTCCAACCACAGGCTGAAACCCGTACCTTAAAGAGATTTCAGATTGACACCCTACCTTGCTAAACGTTTTGGAAGAGCTTTACTAGATTTTGAGCTAGTCTGTATGATGATCATGGTGATGTGTTGTCTGTACAGTTTGATAACAAGAGATTATTTTGTGTTGGCTTCTTATTTGCCACTGAGGCTTTAATGTAGTAAGTGCAATCAAAGAAATAAAATGATTTATCTGTCTCCATGGTACGGCACTTTGAAACCGTGTTGGTTTTGCTTTTGACCTAATTAAGACTTGCTGGAAATAGTGGTGTGATATGTCTTCAGCAGGGAGTTATCAGATATGTTGCATGCATAAACTCATTCTCCAAAAATAAGACTCTATAATAAAGGCAGATTTAAAGGGGAAAAAAAGTCTAAACCAGCCTTTCTGTCATGTGTTTGCATCCAGTACATTTTTCATTCAAAGCTTGAGATGGGATTTAAGCTACGTTGTTGTGTCAGTGGTAGCTCTCTGAAGTTGGTAGTACATGGCCACATCTCTCAGAACGACTGAGTTTTTGTATCATATGTTTTAAATAAGGGCTTTCAAACTGAGGAGGATTTTCTACATGTATAAATAGTTCCCTCCCTGTTACACTTGCAATATTACAGCTGTTGCTGTTAAGTCAACTGTTATTTTTGAGCCCTCCCTGTGCTCTGCTTTCCTGCAACCTCACATAGGCTATAGCTGCCTGCTTGGGAAGTTTGGCTAAGGCTTTTGGATGTCTGGGTTTCCCACGTCACATCCCCCTCTTCCACCTCTCAGCACCCATCACTTGGGGCTGAGGAATTGTGTGCAAGCCTAAGATTTCTGGATATAATCAGAGCTCTTAGGAAAAAGGACCTGTAAGGAGAGATTGAATAAAGTGTGGTTCTTTACCCTGAAGAAAAAGAGATGGAGAGGAAACATGGTGACAGTTTATATATACTTTAAAGGCTGCTGCAAGGTGCAAAGGAAAAGTCGGCAGTCTGTGTCCACAGTAGATTGGACAAGAGGTAATGAAATGTATTTTCAGCATGGAAGATTCAGTTAGGAAAAACTCCTAGCCAGAGATAGCAAATTCCTGGAGCAGCTTGCCTTGGCAGGGCACAGGGTCTCTGCCATCGGGCACCTGTCGAAGCCGGTTAAGACAAGCATCTGCCAAGAATGGCATATGTAGGGTCAGTTCTGCCTTGGACAGAGAAGGCTTCTGAAGTCCTTCCCAGCTTGTGCTTCTGTGGTGTAAGGCACCCAGGACACGGCTGCTGCATGCAAGCAGGCTGACACTGCGGCACGTGCACAGTGAGCCTGGCAAGTAGCAGCCTCACCATGCACGTGCCACCGCGTTCACTGGTGAATGCGCAGTGACTCCGAAGGTTCTCGTGGTTGTAGGAACCCTTCTGCGCGTGCCAGCTTCTGTGGGGCACAAGGATGTGGGTTTCTGGCTGAGCACATTGCAACCCTGAATTCAAAGAAATGACCTCAAGGGAGCCCATAAAGACATGTCTCAGTACGTGAAACCCTCATGGGAACGCTCTCATTTTACATCCGAGTGCCCAGCCTGGGGGACACAGCTGTATCCCAGGTGGGAGCAGGAAGGAGCACAAGGGAAGCAGGATGAAGCAGTTCTGTCCCTAGCGCAGCCTTTGCAGTATCTGGAAACTGTGGCATGTCTGTGAGCGCTGCAGGCACAGCTTGTGAGGAAAATTTCTGTGTACAGATTATCAGTGAATTTCCTAAGTACCTGACTGGGCTCCGGTTCTGCTGCATGGGGTGAGGAGCAATAGGAAAGACACCGGTGATGGGGGACTGGTCTTTCTCCAGCGCCAGGAAAGGCACTGTCCAGGCAAACGGTCACGTTAAGTGCTTGCAGTAGTGAACAAGGAGTGACAAGTGCAGCTGAACCAGAGCGTTCATCAGTGCCGTACGTCTGTGGATGTGCAGGGCGAGTGGCTAGGGCAGACAAGTGAGGGAGCTGGCACCGTCCAGCCATGGAAACACAGTGGCAGCAAGTAGGGCAGCAGAGTTTGCCAGCTGGCTGATTTCTGGTGACATGGGCAAGCTACAGGCGCACACCAGTCTCTCTGTAGTCACTGAGCCTTCTCGTGGTCCCGACGGTCCTCCTTGCTTTAGAAGCTTCCAGGCAGCCCCAAGAGCAGCTGTGCGGATACAGACCCTGTGATGGGTATGCGGGAGGACCTGCACGGCACGGGTATGCTCCTATTGCACGTGGAGCCGGAGCGCTCGCTCTTATGAAATACTGGCCTCCTCTATCAAAAGCGGTCTGTTGTGAAATAAACCCACCGGGTAGCCGCACCACGTGAGTGCTGGTAACGCTGAACACAGCAGGACGACTGTGGCTGCGCTGGTTGCACAGATTCCTCCCTGCCAACACTGCGCTGACCCCGGTGCCTTTAGCTAAGGATCCTTTGAAAGACCGCTGCAGCAGACCTGGTAAGTCCCAAATATCTGCTGGCATCTTTGTCCCAGCATAGCTCTCTGCATCTTGCCTGCCCCTCCAAGGAGCTGCATTTAGCTCAGGCTGTGCAGCTGGGCGGTTCCCCAGACAGCTCTTAGCAGCTGTTTCCCTCTCTGCAAGCAAAGCTGGCACAAGCCCCTGAAAGATAGCGTTCTCTGCAAGTTTGCAGAATGCCACGTGCTCCAAACTCCACGTCTGAAATCATGGTTCTTCATTCCTCCAAACTCGCAGCGCTGTCGCCCGCCCCCCGCCTCCAGAACAGAGATTTAAGGTAATGCCCCTGCCCCCATATCATGGAGACACTGATGCTGTTCGGGTCAGAGGTTTAGAAAAAAACCTGTTTCTAAGCATCAGTTACAGATGAAAATTAACTGAAAATTCTTCTGTCCCTTAAAAAGGCCACGTGGCTTGCTGTTTGCAAAATATTTCAAGGCAGCTTCAGTGCATTGTGTCTCATGGGCCTTGTCCCTACTCCCTGAACTGTCAGCAGTAGAAGGCCAGGCAGTGAAGGCACCCAGCCTGCAGTGTGCCGACGAGTCGGTGACCCCAGAACAGTTTGCATTGTTTTGCAATCAGTTCCTGGCAATGCAACCCCAAAAACGGCTCTTTTACCATGTTAAAATGCATTTTGCTGAACCGGGACTGTAAAGCATGACTGTTAAAATTTATATGCTCTATTCTGCCAAGTTTGTGGTTGCTCTTGCAGCTCTGTCCTTTCAAAAATAATCAAGAGAAGGTGTCTAAGGTTTCTGAATCAGTGCAGTCTCTCTGTGGACAATTTGCTTTCCTGCCTTGCTGTGTTTCTTGTGCTCCCCTGGGACTGCTGTGCTCTGGAGGAGATGAGTTTGAGTTAGACCTGGACAAGCAGGTCAAGAGGCTGTAATGGACCTTCCTGCTTTCCTGGACCTTCTTCTGGTACCAGAGTCCTTCTGCAAGGTCCAAGCAAGAGGGAGGCTGCAGTCATGAGTTATGAGCTATTTGGGTGTAAAAGTCCATAGTTGCTTTCTCATACCCAAGGCTTTGAACTAAGTGATGGCAAAGCTTAGTGCAAAAAAAAGATTGAAAACAGTCACAGAGGACTGGCTGTACCAGAACCGAAAGGAGCACATCCTTCACCGAAGGCCGTTGTCACTCTTCTCGCTTCAAGGTTCAGAGCAGAGCTTCCCCCGCTGTAGGACGCCAGGGAACCACCTCCTCCCAGGCCGCCCTCGCGTGGTCGTGGGCGCTCTGACCGCATCATGTCTCCTTTGCAGAATGGCACCAGCTTCCATGTGTTCGACCAAGGACGGTTTGCCAAGGAGGTGCTGCCCAAGTATTTCAAGCACAACAACATGGCCAGTTTTGTCCGGCAGCTGAACATGTGTAAGTTCAACCTGCAGGTCCGAGGCCGTGCAGGTCCTACAGACGCTGGCAAAACGGTGGAAAGTAGGAGAGTGGAAGGGTGAAAGGGAGCCGTGTGTCCAACAGCTGAGACCTCACACGGACACACACACGTGCGTTACCGTGGCGTCACCGAATTTGCTGAGGGAGGAGCTCGCTCTCAAATGCCAGGGGAGTCTGTAGCTTCCAGCGTGAAATTTCTGTTAGATTAAATTGTAAGTTGTGAGCTAGGAAATTTTGGCTACCGTTTTTCTGCTTCTCTTCCAACAACGTGACGACCCCTTAGTATCTCTGCTTAATGCCTTAAGGGGCTTTTTCTCAGCAGCCTGGTGCCATGAAAGCTCCCTCGCACACCGCCGCTGTGGAGCGCAGCGTGCCCCAAAGCTCGGCCGTTGTCCCGGCCGGATCCCAGAGCTAGTAACGGAAACTAGTTCCCCCTTGCCTCGCTCGCCAGACCTCTCCATCCCTTAGCAGAGGCCTAGGTGTCATTTCCAGGCACATCTGGACCATGATGGCATTAAATACGCTTCTTTTCTGATCATTTCCATAAGTTCGCCTCTGTTAAAACGTCCAGTTGTTAGCGACCGATTGGCTGCGTTCCTCAGCAAAGTTTTCCCCTTACCATTTAACAGCACTGTGGTAAATATTCGACCATTAGACCATACTCTCAAGGAGTTTCAGATATAGCGTAGCCTCCTCATCCACGCGCTGCACGGCAGCAGCGCCTGGGGAGGAAACAACGCGGCACGGTGAGATTTACTTAGAATTTATTTAGCGATTGCCCTCCGGCAGCCGTGGGGGAGGAGGGCCGGCCTGGGCGCGGGGTGCCGGCGCCTCACCGCCCGCCTCTCCGCGCAGACGGCTTCAGGAAGGTGGTGAACATCGAGCAGGGCGGCCTGGTGAAGCCCGAGCGGGACGACACCGAGTTCCAGCACCTCTGCTTCCTGCAGGGCCACGAGCACCTCCTGGAGCACATCAAAAGGAAGGTGAGGGCCCCCCGGGGCGGCCTCCCCTTCCGGAAGGTTCTCCTCTCCTCCCCTTCCAAGAAGGCCCCTCGCCTGCCCGCCTTGGGGGCTTGGCGGCATCCCTTGGCCTCACAGCTTTCTGAAGGCCTAGCGCCCTTCGTCTGCTTTAAGCCTGATGTCTCTTCATTTAATTTGGATCCCTGCAGGCCCTCTGTCCTGGGAGAAATAGTGTGTATTTGTTTACTGTCCCTTGGACGTCTCCAGCCGAACACCTAGTTCAGTTCCTCCCTGTTCCTGAAAGTACCCTTCCTATCCAAGCTGATTTGAAATGAGTCCCTACTCCCAACAGACCCTCCCAGTATTTCAGCACATCGGCGTCCGGCTGGTGGAAGTCCCGCGCCTGAGCCGCAGCAACAACCGGGTCTGTCCGCAGCATTTCTTGCGTTGGTAAAAGCCACCTCTGTTTTCTTCCCCAAGGTGTCGGTAGTGAAAAGCGAGGAGACCAAGATGCGCCAGGAGGACCTCAGCAGGTTGCTATACGAGGTACAGATACTGAGAAGTCAGCAAGAGAACATGGAGTGTCAAGTGCAGGACATGAAGCAGTGAGTTGAACCCTACTTCAGTTCAGGCTGCTTCTTGCAGGCATTTACTCCTTGAAGGAGCTGTTGGTCTTGGGGAATGCTTGACAGGAGGAGCCTTGCACACCTCCCAGGGACGGCGTGCCGAGCCAGCACGACCTTTGGCTAAGAATCTCTTCTCTGCTTAAATATCCTTGTCCTAACTTTGGAAACGTGGGTTTGTGCAAAGTACATATTCTCTAGCAGTGAACATGACCAGAGCAAGCCCTGATGCGGGATATACCTTGAGACATCCCAAGGCCTGGTGTATCTAAAGGGCCGACTATCATTTCAGACACAGAGACTAGATCCATTGAGACAATAACATGTAGGATTTTTATGCAAACAGTTCCCAGTGCTCTACAAATATGAATTAATGCTCAGTCTCTCTGTCTCATATGAAAGATAGATGTATTCTCTCCATCTCTATATACCATTTACAGATGAGGGAGGCACAGAAGGCGTCATGCAGGAAATATGTGCATAACCTGAGGACTTAACTCAGATATCTGTATTTTCCTCCAGATAAAAAAGATTGTGGTAAAAAGAGATGTAATTCTTTCTCATCCCTAGGAGAGTCCTGAACAGAAATGCAGTAGTGCCTGCTCCAGATACTCAAAAATCAGAAATCAGTCTGTGTCATCCTCCAAAATATATGAGTGGTCTAAAAATATAAGAACATAAGAATGGCTGTACTGGTTTAGACCATGAGCCTGTCTTTCCCAAGACCCTATCTTCTGACATAGCCAAAATTGTTGTATAAGAGCAGAACAAGCATATACAGCACTTCTTGCGTGTTGTTTCCCAGTCTCCAGCTGTCTGAGAGTCTGAGACTTTGAGTCAGACATGGTCACTAGGAATTTAGTAAACAGATACTATTTTAGAGATCACACACTTGGAGTGTTTTTTATTTGCCTCCAGGGTTTTAATCCTTAGAGAGCACTTTAGATTTTTGAAGTATGATCCAGAAACAACTTTGGTAATGAGAGCTGAGATTCATACATCATTGGGTGAAACTGGCATCCTGGGTTTTGAAAGAACACCAGATACCACTGTGAAACTTCATAGCAGCCCTTGCATGCAATAGGCTAAATATTTTTATCCCTCCTCAATTTTTAATGCCTCCTATGCTTTGCATGTGTGTGAAATCACACCATGAAATCCAGGTACAGTGACAATGAAAGAGTCCCTCTCTGGGCTTGTATCTTATTTAATTTTTAAAGAATCCCAGCATCAGTGATTTGGCCTTGCTTTTATTTCATTCTCCCTTTTGGTTTCCTCTCTCCCTCCATCAGCTGTCAAAAGGCAAAACTGCATTTAACTAATTAAAAGGAGACAACTCTTATAAGCTAACAAAGACCAGAAATTTCAGGCTGTGACTGCATTAAAAATTGTGCATTGGTGAAATAACATTAGGGCATAACTCCAGTGCAAGCTGTCAGTCTTAGGAAAGCTGCTTTGCTGGAAATCCTGTCTGTACCAGTGCAGAAAGTTCACTCCAGGGATTCCTGCTGTACACGCCCAAGCTGCTCTGCTAAGGCAGATACTTCCCTAATTGGAGCTGATTAATTGGGTGGAGCTGGTGGGCCTTATCTTCCCCATTTTAGTGTCAATCCACATTACAAAGATGAAAACAGCTTAAAGAACATGTAGCAAAGGGGTTTATAAGTTGCACCTATATGAAAGGTTCTGTCGGCCTCTCAGTTTTGGTACATCTTTGTGTTCCTGAGACAAATTCATCAGCAAAATCTTTTGTATCGTTGACTTGGCTTGAATCCAGATTTGGAGGCAGCACGGCAAATAATCTGTGCATCTCCCCCATCCCAGTGTCAGGGGCTGAATCATCGAAGAAAGGGGTAACTCCTGTAAGCGCTGTATTTGCAGACAGAAAGCTAGGCCTGGATATCATCTATGCAATTGCAAGCTGGAGCAGAACACAGGACTGCACTGGATGAAATCAGTGAGTCCCACTAAACATCCCTCTAGCTACTCCAGTTGATGCCTTTGTATCACCAAATATATGAGGTTTGAGCAGGCAGAATTGCATAGGATCTCTTGGTCTTTCCTTCATTGAGGGCAGTGGCAGAGAGATCAGGTTTTCTTGTCTCTGGCAGCAAGAACAGTCTTGGTGATCCAAATTATGCAAAATCAGAAATGAGGCCCTGCTGAAGTTTTGAGTTTGACCCAGATGTTGCATAAAACCCAGACACAGGTGTGTTCTCCTCTTCCCCTCCTTCCCTCCTCTGTAAATGTTACTTTTTTGCCCTGCTTTGAACTGGTGGGGTATGTTTTTTCAAGTTTTGCTCTGCAGTTCTGAAGTCTAGGAAAAACAAGAAAAGTAGTTGTGTGACCCCAGTAGCTGGGACATTTGGAAAGTGCCAAACGCTGCAAGAGACTGATCAAGGGAGACAGACTTTGCAAAATTGGGTCTACTGTGCGTTATGGCAGCACTGTGGGCTGGTGGGGCATTTCTGTGCTCATGAGAGGTTTCTGTTTCGCTTTCAGGCAAAATGAAGTTCTCTGGCGGGAAGTTGTTTCTCTCCGTCAGAACCACACACAGCAACAGAAAGTGATCAACAAGGTAGTGATCATATAAACACCAAACTCCCTTGTACGGTCTGATGTAGGTCCTCTTCTGTATTTTTTCTTGCCCCATACTCTTCTCCAGGCTCTTATATTGCCTTATATGAATTTTCCCTTTCTAATCATGTGGGAAATGTTCCTTAACAAAGCATAAAACCCTCAAGCAAACGATTTTCCTTTCCCTGTCAGTCCTTGCTGTGGTGTTAAAAACCACTTATCTATCGGAGTCCTGAGCACTTTGACCCTTTGTAGAGCAAGGCAGCATGACTCTCTCTGGTTGCCCTGTACTGTCTATGTTCTGGTGGTACCAGTGCCTTTGGGCTTCCCAAACCTTCCTCTGTCTCTTGGACAAGTCACAGGAGGGTCTTTGAAAAGCTCTTGCTCCTTGTTCTGCCAGGACAGGATTGCAGAGCTCTGACGCAGACTCCAGCCTGGTGGCCACAGGACTGGTGCATGTGGCAGCGAGAGCAGATCTTACATGTTCTAGGCACAAGTGTTAGATCCTTGGTGCTGCCCTCGTCAAAGCGAGGACACAGAGCATCACAAATAGGGATCGTCATAGTAGCTGTAGGAGTACTGTCTCCTTGGACAGGGAAGGGCATGTGCGTTTTAATAGCTGCATGGTAATGCTGGGATTCTCACCATTCACAATTAGTAGCTGCATCAGTCTTTGTTACTGGGGAGCTGCACTGGATTTTCTGTGTGACCAGAGAACCAGGTTCTTGTTCTTCCAGCGATGGTAGAGTTCACAAGCTCCTCCAGAGCCCTGCAAGAAGCACAGCAGAGGATGGCCATGCAGGGGAGAGAAGAGCCTCCCCATCCGACTGCTGCTGAAGCTGTAGGCAGCAGAATTGGCTAGCCATTCCCCCAGCCTGTGGAGACCTTCAGGAACTGTTAGGTTTTCTGGTGTTGTTGGGCCAGCTGAGGAATTACTGTGCAAGCCTCTAGTGTAAGTTACGCAGGAGAACAGACTGAAGAAACAAGGTGGAGTCATCTCCCTTAACATTTAGAACCTCCTGTACAGAAAAGGCCTCCCCAGCGATGCCTGGATGGTGCTGATGTGACTGAACAAGGCACATTTCCCAGTTGCCCCAGGTGAAAGCCACATTCTGACCCTCACATGGCATCATAGAGTCATAGGACTGGATGGAAACGCATGAGGCTATCGAACGTTCCTCCAGCCCTAATGCGGGTCCAGCCACAGCACTCATGGTGCATTGCAGAGGCATTTGTGCAACTCTATTTGTTATCCTGAGCAATGAGTAAGAGACAGCTGTGGTATATAATGATAATTCTCCCTTTGTTTGGAGGTCAAAGTAGAGCGCTAGGCTTAAGATGACATGGGAATATGTTGCTAGGTGATTCCTCTCAAAAGCCATCCCGCATCCTCTTTAGTGGCCTGTTATGTCAGTGCTGAATTCCACAGGCTGGAAAAACTCAGCCAGAAGAGCTGAGACCTCCATCCAGCGCCACTCTTAGGGGACTGCCTTCTGCATTTGCAAAGTCTTTATAAAGACTTTAAATTGTACAGAGCCTCTTATAAAAGTCTCTAAAGACTTTTCTAGATGCCAAATCTCACTCCAGGCCTAGGAATGTTTGCTCACAGGCATATTCCTGGGCCAGATGAGACTAGCTGGGGTTTTTGCATGTACAGAAGAGGAGAGAGGAAGTGCAGAGCATGTGTATCTGGCAGCCTTGAAACAAAGAAGGCACTTGGCTGTGCTCCTTGAGAACCAAGCAGGTCATTTGAGGGTACTTGGAATGCTTAAGTCCTGTTTTGGGCTCTGGCATCTCATGCAATCTGGCTCCCACATTTCATGGCTGCTCCCAGCTTTGGGGTGGTGTCAGAAGGGAGGAAGGGTGACATAAGAATGACTGTGAGAGCAGGGAGTGCTGAATCACCCTGCTGATTAACACTGGATTTTGATCTCTCCTGACAGCTGATTCAGTTTCTGTTTGGCCAGCTCCAATCAAACCCCAGCAGCACTGGGATAAAGAGGAAGCTGTAAGTACCCTTGTGTGGTGCACACACACACTCACGGGTGCATAATGCTGCCCCCTCACTAAAAGCACAAGCTCAGCTTGCCCAGGCAGGCGGTCACCAGACCAGGGCACCATGGTGATGGGAAATGAATGGGATGAACTGCCGAGTCAGACCTGCTGACATGCCCCATTCAGTGGTCTTTAGAGAAGCACCGTGTCAGCTCACGACCTTTATTTGGGGAATATAGAGTGAGACAGGAGATGGGAACGCTAACTAGTGGCCGGGGGAAGGGCAGGGTCCCAAGGCTGGCCGTACAGATGCCAGTGGCAGTGTTGCCGCATGCCATCGGTGGGAACAGGTTTGGGCCCAGCTGGCCCTCAGCCACCTTTTGTTTGACCCACAGGCGCTGAATGGGGTGTGTATCCAAGACAGGTTGGGTGATGTATAACGTGTAGGTCTCACAGAGGCAGAGAAAGGTTTTAACTAAGGGAATCTTTAGGATTGTAAATAAATGCTTCAAGGCAAGTGAATAGAGGAACTTGAATCATCTTGGCCTCATCTCAACACCAGTTAAGTTTGGCCAATTACTTGGATCGAGTATAAAACAGTGTAGGAGGAAAAGTACCAGAGTGAGAAGCCTTAGAAGCAGAGATTGCAAAAAGATTTAGAGCACAGACAACAACACAGGAATATCCACTTGCCCCATGCAGGCTAGGATAGCAGTAGACCAGTGATGATAAAAGCTCTGCCCTGGAATAGCGTCCCTGTGGAGATTCCCAATTAGAGGTGCACCCAGACCTTCATCAGAAGGTCCTGAGCTCTAAAACTGAGGTAAGAGTGGTGAGATTTCTTCCCTGGTGGCTGTTACCTGTTAGTACCATCTAAGGTACATGCCTGAATGTAATAAAGTTCTGTTCATTTACATCTCCGCAATGGTATCATTTGTATCTGTCCATTTATAGAGAATTCGTTCAACTCCTTGTGGCTCTGAGTTAAGCTTTTGCTTTGGATAAGCAGTTCTTTTGGATTTCCTATTCTCTTGGATTCCCATCCTCTTTCTGGGATGGGCAGATCTGCAGGTCTTGTAGGCATCTGACTTGGGAGGCTGTTGGACGGTTGAAGCCCAAAGTACTTTGATAACGAACGTTGGATGGAGAGGTTAATTTGTGGCTCCTGAGCAGAGAGCTGGACATCTGTAATTGTCACAGGGCTGGCTATGATATCTGTTGGCACCGAAGAGTAGCCTATGCTGTGACAAGGTCCATGTCAGAATGACTCAAATGTTCTTTTTCATTCTGTATCTTCAGTTAACGTCATAGAATAGAAAAGTCTGTTAAATAATATCAAGATCTCAAATACTGCGGTCACCGAATCCACTGGATCTAGTTCCAGCCAGAGCAAACCCAGCATTTCTCCCAGCATATCCAGTTTCAGTGTTTGTAGCAAAAGGGGAACTGGGAATTAATTTCTTCTGTCAGGCCTCTTAGAGATTAACAGGGGAACAGCATTGGCTTTCCTTGGTACCCTCAGTCAAACCACTGTCTTCTAAATGAACACTGAAGAGATGCTTTTCCTGATTGTGGACAGTGGGAGAAGAAGAGGGATTTGCTGGCAGTTTTACAGGATCATCATAGTGTCAGCAATACTGGGTGGGTGTCAAAATACACCATTTCCAAGTTTCCCTGGGACTGCATGGTGGTGTTGGTAACATTTACATCACAAAACCCCAGAGGTTTCATGGTGGAATGATGTCAGCACTGTTTTGAGGCTTCTTTTTTTTTCTCTTGGTTTCATTTGTTTGCTAAATGTAAAGCACTCCCACCGCAGGGCCTGACACGCAGCCCCACTTCTTGTCACCAGCCATCTGGAAAAGCCTGTCAGTCGTTTCTGAAAAGCCTGTATGCAATGGGTTTGTGCTGTGCTCTGTTTTGTGTCTCCCCCTGTTTCATTACCTGTGTTAGTGGGTAGCATGGGAGTAGCAGGCCAAGGTGAAAGACTGTGGGAGAAGAATGGGCAGTGAGGCATTAAAACCTCCTTGTCCTCCAAAATGGAGTAACTAGCATATGGAAGTCATCCCCAGGAAGCATTTGTAGGGCTGCCCTGCTCGGTGAGCTCTTTCACAGAGAGTGTGTGATAAGGACAGCTAGGTCCTGCTGCAGCTGGAGAGGTACCATGAAGTATTGTTCTGAACAATGTACAGTGCGTCTTGTAATACAGGTAGTGACAAATTACAGCCTGTGATCTGGAAATAGCACACTGTCATAAGTTTAGTCCGTCTGCTCCTTCTGTTACAAAACATCTTCAGTTAAACCTAAATTCTGACTTTTCCACTTGAATGTATGTAGAATACCAATGGGGCGGCAGCAAGAGTTTGATTCCAGTGTGATTTACGTGGTGGTTGTATTGTGAATATTCATGTGTAGGGTTACAAACCAGAACTCCAAAATGGAAAAATAAATAATTTTGCTGAGGCAGAAGACTTTCTTCACTGCAAGTTACAGATATCCACTAAAAGCTTGTAAATTGTAGCCTGTGTAAAGAGGAGTCAGAAGACTCTGGAGGTTGCTATCCTAAGCTTTTGTATCCTCCAGAGCTACTTTTGATTGTGGGTTCAGATATCTTCATCTTTTTCTTCCTTATGTGGGATACAAGTAGCAATCTGTGTATTTTATTTCACTTGGCTCTTTCAAATAAGATCTAGAAAAACACAGATCCTTTCTCTTCTGTATGGCTGTTTAAAGTACATTTTTCACAGTAACTTCCTTCAAGGCTGATGTTTTTCTTCCTTGTCCACAACACTGGACAAGAAAGTACCTTACAACTGAGGAAAACCAGAGTATCCGAGTGGAAACAACTGAGACATTTATTCTGTGAGCAGCCAGGGAACAGTCAGTTAATATGTGGCTGGGAAAGCAAACCTCTCGTTTTTCTCTTCACAGACCCCTGATGCTTGACAACGGGATCTCAACTCCACAAGTGCCCAAGTTCAGCCGGCATTTGTCTACGGACCCTCTCCATGACCCCTATTTCATTCAGTCGGTAAGTTTGCTCCAGCTTCCGAGCTTTGTGTGTTTTCTTTGGCCAGAGTGGCAAAACATTTGAGGCAATAATATGGATTATGGAGTAAGCTAGTTGGCAAGAGTTTGTCAGTGAAGAAGAGAAAAGGTTTGCAGAGCTGAGTTAAATGTGTCATTTCTTCAGCTATAGATTGTTCCAGGGAGAGGTGCGTTCTTATAGCATGCTCACACTGCTGTATTCTGCTGCTGCCTGCTTGGGGCAATGTGAGAGGCCATGGGATATGGCAGGGAAAGGCAGATCCCACACACAAAGCTCTGCCCAGGGTTACCGCAGCCAGGCCCATGTCAAGGGCGGACAGAAAGAAGTTTGTTCTAGAAGTGGTAACCAGAGTCTTCCTGGCCAAAGCCAGATATCTGCAGTCCCTGAGCATCCCCATCGCTCTAACCCACCAAAACAGGCACCAGAGGGGACAGTCGTTTAAGCAAAGCAGTGGATGCTTTCTGCAAAGGCTATGTGCATCCTGAGGGAGAAAGGGTTATGCTGTGTTACTGGCCTATCATCTGGCTGCTGCTAGCAGGGCTACCACACTCATGTCCTGCAGTTAAAATACTTGAATTGTCATGACACGTAAACCCACCTGCAGAGCAGTTGCATCTTTCCCTCCAGAGGAAGCTAAGTGGTCTAAGCAAAATGTCAGACAGGATAAAATCTGTCAGCAGCTGACATTTCAGTCACAGCGGTTATTTTATACCTGCACTTCTGGGTGGCTGGAGAAGACCAGAGGAAATGATAATGTTGTGTGGTAGGTAAGAGCTTCCTTGGTTTCAGCACAAGGAGTATTTGCTCAAGGGCATAGTGAACTAACTAGGGGCAATAATTGGGTCTTTTCAGTTAGCTGTGCCCCTCTGCAGCGAGTGAGAGGATGGCACTACTTCAGGTAGCGCTGGAGGAGAGTCAGTGCACCCTGCTATCCAGAGCTCTTGGGCAGAGCATGTTGGAGGGGTGGGAGTTCAAGCAGCTGAGTGGAGAGCTTTTTCTTATAAATCAGTAGCCTGTCTCTCCCCCTCCTTGGGCCAGTGGAGAACCAACTGATTTATTAATGCTCTTTACTACTTCAGAAGGATGAATCTATATGATGTTTACTTTTCTCTTAGCCATCAACAGAATCTGCCTCATGCTTAAGCAGCCCTGCAATTGCTGGAGGACCCATCATCTCTGATGTTACCGAAGCATCACCATCCAACATAATAAACATGCAATCCCCTCCTGATAATGAGAGGTAAATATGTTTGTGATTTGAGAACAGGGAGAATCAAGTATGGATAATGGGTAACTTCAGCAGAGTATTTCCTGGCTCTAATTCTCTGAATCACAAAGCTCTATAGAGATGATGGGCTGGAATTTTTTTTTTTCCAGTTTGCAATATGGGGCAGATTTTCAGAATTAGGTAGGGATATTCACAGCATTACTTTCAGTAAGAAGTCACAAATTTCATGCTGAGATCTTCCACTCACCTCTTTGAGGTGTATTCCATGGTTCTTCATACTTTGTTTTCAAGAAAGTGGCTGTCCCAGACTTAATCAAAAAATGAGATACCAACACTTGTCAGTATTGTTTTCGAGAGGAAGAGAAAAAGGAAGCTGAAGTCCTCCTCCTTGTTGCAACATCTCCAGGAAAAGTTCTGCCCCTTGTTTTTGCACGGCCTGCAATAGCAGAAGCACTCTGCACATACACTTAACCTGTCCAGTGACCCAGCACACGCCAGCACCCTCTCACTCACTTCACCCTTTTAGTGCTATAGTCTAGTAGAGGCCTGAGACAGCTTTTTGGAGCAAGCCACCCATCTAGTGGTGCAGCTGCGAAAGGGCACCAGGATCCACCCCTTCCAATATTTCCCCTGGGTACATGCCCAGCCTTGATCCGGCAGTTTAAATCTAAGCCTTCCCAGCTGTGCCTGGACAACCCACTTCCCTCTGACAGAGCCCTTTGCATGAACCCACAGGAAGCTCAGTAAAACAGAGCTGCCGCTCCCATGTTTCTTGAAGATTTTCCACCTACTTTGGCAGGCCTTGGAGCTCGCTGAAAAGAAAACAGGGGTACTGACAGAGTTCATTTGCCCACCTGGCAAGTGCAAAGACTCTGTGGGGCAGTTTGATTGGAAGTGGAAACAGACCCTTGTCCTGTTGCCCTTCCCAGCAGTGGGGGGCCTTTGTGGAGCAGATGTGTGTGGGATGCTAAGTCTTGTCTTTGATCCAGGGAGAAGAGCCTCATGCTGATCAAGGAAGAGCCAGTCAGCCCTGGAGTGAAAGCCACCACTGAGCCCGATGTCCCGCTGCCAGGCTGCCGGGCTTGTGCCGAGCCCCCGGTGCTCCCGGTCGCCATGATTCAGTCTGTTTTGGAAGGTAAAGGGAGTTGTGGTGCAGCCCAGCCGGGGACCTTGCAGCCACCTGAGAGAAGAGGCAGAAGGGCGCTGCTGGACAGGTGAGGGGAGCAAGAGAGAGCTGTGGCCCTGCCTGTTTCACTGCCCTCTCTTTCTGTTAGCTGGGGAGAGGCTGACTGCAAGTCCCGTAGTGCAACCCTGTGAGCTCTGTCCTGTATCTGCGGCTCCTGCTTAGGGGACCCTTGAAGCCCGGGGTAGGGGATCTGCAGATGATTTGCTTGAAGGACCCAACAGAGCAAGAGCTGTCAGATCTTGTTCGCCAGAGTCATGGGAGCACGAAGAGACTTTCCACAGTGAGATGGACTTGCCTAAGACCCAAGTCAGAGGTGGACCCCAAACCAACATCCCTGCTTGCAGACTTGCAGGCCGCTGGACTGTGCTGCATGTCCAATAGCTCGTGCACCCTCTGTCATTTGCTCTGTTGGGTCTTGAGGGTTAAACTTATAAGGAAATGTAAACTCATAAGGAAATATTTGTCACTGTAGTTTCTGTGTAGTGAACAGGGTGTCACTTGTATGCTGAAATACATACAGTGGTGGGACAGGGCAGTCCACTGTCATGGTAACCTCTGCTCTATAGCAAGAAATACATTTTGGTAAAGCAGCAAAGCATCTATCAGGCCCAGGACTGGGCGTGAGGAATTATATGCCATAAGGAAATAATTTGCCCCCTTTTCCTCTCCTGTGCTGTGAAGTCATATAGGGTATTTCCTCTTTAGTCTGCTCTCCCTTTGCATCTCCTCCTATCATCTTTCTGAGGTATGGGCAAACCTCCTTACCGTTCTAAAAGGGCAGCGGACTTTCCTGAGTCTGTGCTAGATCTATCTTCAAGGGGCAGCCAGCCTTTCTGGCACCATCATGTGGGCCGTGTGTTTCTGGGAAGGTGCTGAGGAGCTGATGCTGGCAGAGATCTCAGCTTCCCTCTGACTAAGAGTGAAAAACCATGAAACTTAGCTGCATTTATGAGGCTTCTCTCCTTGAACTGGAAGAGCTGAGTAAAAATCTAGGCAGTCCCAAGCAAGTTGTTATGAACGGGTATAAAATCATGACTTAAAATAATGCCGTAGCAAGTGAAATCACTCACAGGGATGGACAGTTAAGAGCTTGTGTTCACCAAGCGCAGAAGTCTGGTACAAAGGGATAGAGGTCTGGCTATTTTGAAGCCAGGGCATGTAAATATTCTGCATGTGGAAGACACCCAGAGAGCGATGCCCTGTTGTTAGGGGGAGAGTAGCGCAGTCTCGTTAGCCGCGGGCCACCCTGCGTGAGCCACCTTTGCAGTTGTGATCTGCCACAGTCCACCACTGAAATCCCAACCGCACTGATGTAATGGGTGAACATACAGCAGACGTCACGAGCAGGAGAAGAGTGTGGCTGCAGCTTAGTAGATGAAATGGGAGTTAACTGCAGAACTTGTTCTTGATGGCACCTGCAGCAATGTAAGGAGGTCTTGGGAAGTCCTGCTTTCTGTACGTATTTACACAAGTCTCATTTGTGGCAATGTTTCCCTTTGTCTTTTCTCAGAACAGATATTCCAGACCCATTGGAGGGCACTGACTTGAGCTTGGAAGGCCTGCAGCTGCTGCTGAGGAGCCAGCAGTACGGCCTGGAGCATGCCAGTATCCTGGATGTGAGTGTCAGGCCCTCGGCCTACGCGGCTACATAAAGCAGCTATGAAGTTCACAGCAGTGCCTTTGGGCAGTTAAATGGATAGAGCACACTGCTTATTCCTGCATAGCCCCGTGTGACGCTTTATCTGTTACATGCTGCCAATACAAACACAGCACTTTTTTTGACCTGCTTGTGGGAACTTGCAGGGTTTCAGACTTTAATTTTGTATTTTTATTTCTTGTGAAAATATATATATCTGAACTTCTTACCATAGGAGCACAAAACATAGTGCATTTGGCAAAGACAAGATTGTAAAACCTAGCACTCCCACTCTTACATAAAATAGGTTTAATATGACTCTGTAGCTAGTTTGCTAATTGCTTGGGAGGGGTGGTGGTTTATTTTTTTGCATATTCTGCATCTTGGATATTCCTGCATTGTTTTTAGCTCTATTACCTTCCCCTTTTCCTCGAATTCCAGAATTCTGGAAAGGCACTTTTCTCTGAAAATTAGTGGTGGCTTCTTAAGTATATATGCAGAAATATAAGGGTTTAATTCTTACTCTCTCTTTTTCTCTCTCCCTCTCTTTGTACGTACAGTTAGAATATAAAATGCTTTATGCTGATAATCAGAAAGCTCTGTAGGTAGTGAAAGAATCCATCTGTCAGAGAACATATGTTCAGAATATGCTTCAGATTTAGGCGCATGGTGAATTTATGTAGATAAACAGGAATGGGAAATCATAGAAAATTACTTTTATTCTCTTGGAACCTAAGTGTCCATGACCGACTTTATGAAAAGCTTTTTTAGTGGTCTACTCTGTCACCGAGTATGGTGGTTTCTGCTTCTTTACTCCTTGTTAGGAGGTGTTTTCCTGTTACTGACACACTTTCCCCTCTCTGTGTAACTGCATATTGCAAGACAGAGTGAATCATGAAATCATACTCCAGACCAACAGCTCCATTTCCCAGATTGTGCAGACTTCTCAAGAAATTGGCACTGAGAGACTAATGGCCCTTTGCTACTGTGTTTTGAAACACTTCTTTGACCAAAAAAAAAAAAAAAAAAAGAGAGAATCTGGAAGTGTCCCTAGGACCCAAGAGCAGAAAAAATGGGCTATAGTGTACATGTGCACGGAGGTAAACAGCCGCCCTGGTTTCAGACACTGCTCCACCAGCCGCCTGCCCCTCTACTGGAAGGTACCAGCCTGGCAGCAAGGTCTGTGGATCAGCACAAGTGCCCACAGCTCAGCCGTTGCTCTTCTAGGTCTGCTGCAAGCCAACACAAATGAACCTTCATCTGTACCTTTAATTACTACATCACAGCAGCTGAGGCACAGGCAGACTTTGCTTTCTGGCACCTCCACCAGCAGAGCAACCACCTCCAGCAGACAGGCCAGGCAGACAGCTGAGGGTACCAGTGTCTAAAACCAGTACGCCTTTCAGAGCCCTAATTGTATTTCTCTGCCGACAGGTCTTTAATCCCAATTTGTCTTTGAGTGAGTGGAATTTGACCGAAATGGAAGCCAGTCTGTCCCCGGTAAGAGATGTGTATTTCTGAGATAATGATGTGAGTACGAAGCAGAATTTCCTGTAGACAGAGCTTGTTCGCTGCTGAAGAATGATCAGTTATTTCACAGTCGGAGGGAAGAGTGTGGTAAAGCACAGAGAATAAGCATCCCCTGAGGTTAGGCTGACAGTGTTAATCTGTACTCTTGACCTATTTTTTCCCATTCAACCAGAGCTTGCTTAGAGACGTGTGTTGATGATGTCCTGGAGTCTTTGACTGAAACTGGCTGCTTCAGACTTTTTGCCTTGGTGTTTTTGTCACTCACCTGTTCTTGTCTTGAAAATTAACTGCATCAGTTCCTAACAGTACCATAGATTCATAAAACGCCTTTGTGCCAAATCCCTTACAAAATATGCTTTTATACAATGCAGCCATCCCTGCATATTTCAAAGGCAGTGCAAACACACCCTATTAGAGTAGAGGATGATACCTGCCTACATAGAGTAAACTGGGAGAAATTCAGTTTGGCAGTATTCGTCTGGAATTGATATTGACACAGACATTTTGAAGTGCATGTGGCAAGTTAATAAAAAGTGAGGGGAAATGTGAGTTTCGTGACTGGTTTTTTTTTCCTGCTTTACTGGAGGAGAGTTTTCAGAGCCCTCACTGCCAGCTAGGTAGGTTAAAGACCTGGATGGTTCTGCCATTTCGACAGATATGCATGGAAAGTGTAATCCATTCCAATGAAGTGCCAAAGTTCTCTAAGCCTTCTTCATGGTATCACTATCCTTTTTAGGTTTCGATTTAATAATTCTGAATTTACTAAGGTAATTCTGTTTCCTGAGGTTTAGAAAGGAGAGTCCCTGAAGACATGGAGAATAGTCCCGTGTCTTGGAAGCAAAGGGAGATCTCTTTCAAAAGAGGCCAAGAGAAGGCTGCATGTTCTATAGTCCTTCAGTTCACTGGAGTTTCCCAGCATCTAGTGCAGTCTACCTTGTGCTTGCTGGTCCTACAGAAAGACAGCCTCTGAGCATACAGTAGCCTGCGACTAGCAGCTGCAGCAGCTAGTTGTACAGTGCAAACAAAGGCAAAAGCTAGCTTTACTTAAAGACAGTCATAGGCAATGGAAAGAAAATTTCTTTCATATTTGTTGCTGGCTGCAGAAGACTGCGGGTTTGCTTTGTATAGCAGCCAGGCAGATATGGTCACAGTGATGCTAGTTTGGTCTCCTCATAAGACATGAGTGTCATACCATATAGACCAGTGCTAGTAAGGGACTACGTCTCTGTCAGCCCTCTCCTTTGGGAGTATCTGTCTGCCTTTGAGCACATGCTGTTGGCTATTTTAACACAGTGCAGATGAGGTTGGGAGGAGAGATAGGCCAGGGGAGGATAGCTTGCATTACTGGTGGATGTTGTGCAGCACTAATAAAGCACCGACCTTAAGAAATGGCCTAGTTCTAACAAGCTGCCCTGTCTTTGTATGATTGTACATTGTAGTTTATATTTTTGCATCAAGATGCAGCGACTCACGGTGGATCTGGAGAAGAATCCTGCAACTGAGCTGTCCTCGAAAGCATTCAACCCACCATTTAACAATGCCAGCCCAGGTAGGAGCACTGGCCGCCTCTGGAATGGGAATATAATCAAGATGTTAAACATGTCAGCAGTTAGATGCAATGTCCAGCACTGACCATTTGCCACTTCGAGGGGAAAAAAACACAACCTTTGTTATTTCACTTTCATGATGGTCTGTCAGTAATGTTTCCACAACAACTGCTAAGGTAGTTATTGAGCAATGGGGAAAGTATGGGGGATATACCAAAGTTTAAATAGAATTAAACTACCTCTGTTCTGCTTGGAGTCACATCATGTCCATCAAAAGGTCTCCACTGTTTCTTCCACCTGTTTGTCACCACCTAAAAGCAGCATGGTGATCTGAATGAAATTTAGGAGTTTTAAGAGCTGTACGATTCTAGTGTTTCCCCCTCTTTCCCTCTGGCTCCTAATGCTGCCACCAGGGTAGCTGCTTAGGAGGTCAAACTGTCGCTGTTAGCAGCTAGGGGCAAAGGTTATTTCTTAGTTTCTCCAGACTTCTTAACAGACCTCAAGGCAACCATCCAGCTGAGCTTCTCCCCTCTTAGTGACTCTGATAAAATGTATCAGTGATCTCAAGTATGAATCTGGAAGTGTTTTCCTGGTCTTGGAATAGTGATATACCATTATTTATTTATTTATTTATTTATTATGTGTATTCAAGTGGGCATGACTTAAAAGAATAGCTGCTTTTGTCAGCCTCAGTTTTGGTGCTGTAACCACTTATACACACCCCAGAGTCTTCCAGTATTGTTTATAGCTCAAAGACTTCCAGGCTCTACCTTAAGCCCAGCATCTTGCATGAGCAACAGAGGTGTCAAAGCCCAGCTTCGCTGGAAAGATTTCTTCAGCAGTCTGGGGCTGAACTGCACAAGAGGAGAGTCCCTTGTCTGCAAAGCCACTATTGTCTGTGCAATGACATGATGCTGGAATAAAGGGCAATTGGCAGATTTCTCCTTCTGCAGAGACAAGGAAAAATAGAAAGTTCTTGATTGAGAGAGAAAAGAAGCTGCTCTTACCCACTTTTCAGAGTCTCTGGCTATTTGGTCATCCCTCTTCCAGTTCCTGTGAGGCATCTCAGCTATTCAGGCAGAACCCAGCTAGGCAACCTGCAAAGACCCCCACTGATTTTAATCGGCTCTTGAATGAGTCCAAGTTTTGCTCAAGTGTTTCCAAGCACTTCTCTTCTGGAGTCGAGCCTCTCATCTCCTATGGATTTCTGTGGGAATTTGCCACTTCCCTGTTCTGAATTCATAAAGCCTGGTAGATTGCCTTCCAGAAACTGAGTT
Source organism: Dromaius novaehollandiae (assembly GCF_036370855.1). Taxonomy (NCBI): domain Eukaryota; kingdom Metazoa; phylum Chordata; class Aves; order Casuariiformes; family Dromaiidae; genus Dromaius; species Dromaius novaehollandiae. Next base: position 4,263,847 of record NC_088110.1, read on the forward strand.
CTCTGTTGTCTGTTTGCATTCCCAGGGAAAGATGTCGTTCTTGAAAGCACCCAGCAGTTCCTCATTGATCGTCAGTCAATCTTTGGAAACGACATTATCAGCTTGCCTGAAAGTTCATCGCTTTATGTTCCATCTGAAAATATGGCTTCTTATCTGTCCTCTGCGGCTGTCCAGGGGGATATCCCATTAAACCTGAGTGCTTCAACGGACAACAACCAGTGATTTAGCTTCCAAGACAGTTACATCTCCCTCCCATCCATCCAAGCATCTACAGGTTTGAATGTAAAGAAACAAAAGTGACTCAGAAACCCATCACAGAGTTGTGCCCTTTCTTTTTGAGTAGATGGAAGTGGTCAGTAGCTGTTGCATTACCTTATTACCTTCTCCACCCCTGAATTTCAGTGTTTGTCTAGAATAATAATTTTAAAACAAAATGTTGCTTTTGGGTTTGTGTTGGGGGGGGAGGTTCTTTTACAAATTTCAGACCTACTAAGAAAATCTTCTGAGAATTTGAGTGAAGGGTAGTCTATCAGGGACTTCATAAAATAAAGCAATCCTGACTAGTATCTACAAAGGCAAACTGTTGGATTTTGTTGGGGCAGCACAGATCAGCACAGAGATGCAGGGGCCTTCCGAATGCTTTTTTTTAAATAGGAAATTGGTTCTATATGCCAACCCAGTGCTCTAAAAATACTCTCTTATTATCTTTTTTTTTTTTTAATGGGATGTACTTGTGCCTCTCCCTTATCCTCCTAGGCTGAGTATGAAAATGAAGTTCCCTTGGGGTGTGCAGAAGACCTCTTTCCAGGTGACCACTCTTAAGAATGGGGCTGTAGCTCCTAGGGGAGCTACAAACTGTCACAGAACAACATCCCATGCCAAACTGAGAGGTTTGTTTGTTTTTTTTCCAATCTGTTTTCTCCGACATAAAGTACATGATTTTTCTGCACACACTATTTTCTATTTGCGAAGAGGACGGAGAGAATGCGCTTCTGGTTTTGGTGCTGGCTCAGTGTTTCATGTCCAGTCTGATTATATCTTGGCTTTGACCTGTTATGTTTCCCCTGAAGAAGATGAGCCTGTTGGTTCATTGACACACAAAATCTGGTGAACCAGTTTAGTCATTTGGGGCCCTTTTTTAGAAAGACTTTCAGCTGCAGGTACCTGCTCTTTGTAGCTGAGAAGGCAGACGGGTTAGTCCACAATGTCCCACTAACTTCTCTTCTGTCCTTTGTGCATCTGCGACCAGTCTCCAAAGCTTGAATTAATCTCCCTCTTCCATATGGTTTCTGACGAATGAGTTTCTCAACAAAGCAGAGCTTTGTTTTTTATGCTGTAGTTCTAATGAGAACTGTAGATTTTACCACGTATTATTTATCTCAGTATTCTCTAATTAAGTTGCATTTCCTTAGGAAAGCTACTGAGCCAACTACCCAAATGCAGTAAGGCAGACCCAGGAAATTCAGACCTAACTCAGGCCTTCCAGGGGCCTAGACAGGGAGGTATAAGCCAAGCCAAGATCATTTGAAGAAATGTTCTGCCCACTTTCATTGCCATGATGATTCATGGTACCAAACCATATTTTTGAGCATCTTGAATGGTCAAGCAGCATCCACCCCAAAATGTAATCAGATAAATGCAAACTCAAATTCTCGTTAATAAGACAAATCTATTTTAGATGGACTTTCCTGTCACAGCCCTTTCCTCCATCCATTTATCAATATGTGAACAGATGTATTATTTCAGAAACACTGACCTCTGAGCACATTTTTCCCAGCTAGCTACAGATATATGCGTGCTGGGAGCTCCTGTCACCACCTGAGTGGTACAGTCTTTGCAGAAGTAAGGTTGTGCAAACTTCTGAATTAATTCCAGCCACTGTTTTTGTGTTCAGGACTAAGGGAAAATTCTGGCAGCCCCCACTGGCCTGGTATTTAGATGATGTGCTTGAGTGTATCATGGACAAGGTTTCCTTTTTTGACAGGTTTGTGCTTCGAAAGTTCTCCTGGATCAGCCCATTTGCCACCCTATAATGTCATTTCCAGCAATGTATAGAGCTAAAATTTGTTGAGTTGTATTCTGTTTCCTTCTTTTCTCATAGGAAATTGAAAATTGTCTGGTGTCTCATATCACCTGACGAGAGTATGTTATCCCTGCTCAAGATTTACATCCTTCTCTGAATCTTCATATGCTAGATAGCCTTAATGTTAACATTGACTGCAATGATTCAATAAGGTATTTAAGCACATGCATAACTTAGAGCTTCTGAGTAGTTGTCCTTATTTTATTAAGGCTATCATAAGCTCGAAGTTAGACATATGCTTCAATTTCTTACTGAATTGCCTAGTTGTGGTTGAAAAATGAACCATCTTAGGGTAGCTATTTGCAAGTAGGCAAAGACGTGCAGCTCAGTCAACAAGGATGCTTGACTCCAACTTAGACTGCATTTTTTTATAGTGCCAACTATTAGACTGTACTTACTGTCAGAAGCCACTCTGGGATGGTTCTTGTTTTTTTTTCTTCAGGCTTTTTGCTCTACTGTAAACATGAGATTGGATCTTGATGGTAAGCGAGGAAACCCCAGGAACAGTATTCTAGAATCACTCCTGTGAAGAAGCAAGCTTGTGTTCCTTGGCTTTTTACATTGTTAACTTTACTTGAAGGTGATGTGCTGAGACTGCTTTTTTTTGCACTATGCTGTACATTTGTAAAGTTTTACAGAAAACACTAATTAAATATGTTTCCTTTTTCTCACTTAGTCCTGGTTTGGCATTTCTCTCACTCCTTTCCTCCTCTCCCTTCCTCCCTTCCTCCTTCCCAAGTCCTCACCAATAAGTGAAAATAGCTTGCAGTTGCAAGAGGTTTACCTGTGAGGTAATGCAGGGCCCACTGACCCACTGTTGGATTGTGATCATCTGTGTTAAAAAAGTGGAGCTCCAGAGAGCTAGCATGTCAAATGAAGCAATGTAAACACAACTCAGAAAGCAGCTGAATTTTTCAATCTAAAATGCTAGTCATTCTTGCTTTGTTTGTTAAAGTCTGAATCACAGTAAAAGAAGCTATAGCTCTTGAAATCTGACAGGCATCTTTTATCCTTCTTTTCTTGTTTTCAGTGATACTTGAGCTCTAATTTCACTCTTGGAATTAATTGTAGAAGTTTTTTGTTTATAAAAGATGTCTCTTTTCTGTTTTTTCTTTTAAACATGATTTGATATTAGATCCTGCCTGCTTATTTGTTCTTAGTGTAATATGGGGCACCAAGACAGGCAGTAAAAGTTCGAGACTTGATGTGTTTGGTCAGTGGGTTTCCTCATTTTGCTGTGCAGCTACAGTTCACTCTTCTGCTCTCTTGGACTTAGCAGTATGGTATTGCAGGACTAAAAGCTAGAAATGGGTCAGAGATCTAAGTGTGTGGGTAATGGTCATGGATGAGGCAGGGACCCAGAGCCTACCCAACACGTAAGCAGTGACATGAGCACCCAGGGCAGGGGGACGGACTCCCTCCTGGAGCCCTGGCCACTCCTGCAGAAGAGAGCGGCTGCAATTCCTTCCCTGCCTTCTGGGTTTGATTTCTGGTATCACAAAGAAGCTGACCATGAGCACAGTTGACATGAAAGCAGCAGAACTGGTTTCACTGAACGTGTGCTACAGCACCATGGTAATGCCACACAAAGCCTGAGCAACATGTGCAGCTCCAGTGGATTATCTATATAGTCTGCCGGAAATGTCAGGCCTATGGAACTGACCCGGCAGCTGATTTTCACTAGGCCAAATTAGTTTGGAGACAGATTTGGGGGTTGTTTGATTGTTTTTTAAAGAAGGTAGGTACCTAACTTCATTTCTCTTAGGCTAGTCTCTCTTTCCACTCTACATTGTTTCACAGGCTCATGTCAAACTAACTTCATTTCTCTTAGGCTAGTCTCTCTTTCCACTCTACACTTAGTCTTAGAAAATGTTCAGTATAAGTCAGTTCTGCAACTGCAGCTTTCCTGCTCCATCAGAACCACGTTCCTGTTCTCCCCATGTGACCTGGCAATGAGTGTGGTTAGCACTGGTTGCAAGAGGTTCCATGTCCTCTGGGTGACGCCAGGCACAACTTCAGTCTGTGCTGACAGAGGTCTCCTAAGGTAAAAGCCCTAGAACTGAGGCCCCGTGTTGGAGGGGGCCTCGCTGCTAGTTGAAGGAAGTCAGACACCCAGCGCACTGGTCCTGCTGCCCAGGCAGTCAATGCAAAGGGCAACCACCCTTAGTGCAACTGCATCTCACACATGGTGACTTGATCACTGTGTTCAAGGTATGATGTACAATCCTCTGCGTATGCACAATATACAAATACACCTTGAAAGTGATATAGAAATAGCACAAAAAATATACAAGGCAAAGCCATTGAAGAAAGCCCTGATTACTTGGGTTTTTTTGTCAGAAAAGGGAAGCAGACAATTTTTAGGGCAGAGCTCACAAATTTTGTTGAAACCATTTGCAGCTCTGTAAAGAGAAGATTTTGGTAAAGATGCTTTAAGAAAAGCCTGTTCTCCTCAGGTGTTCACCTCTCCTCCTGCCCTTTCCTGGAGGCCAAAGATGTTACCAGCATGTTTCTACTGATGAAAGGCAGAAAACGTCTGGAGTTTAAATTGTGTGGTGTGTTCCCTGAGGCCTTTTCCAATTAGTTTGGTTTATGCTTAAAGACCACTTCTCTTACCACTATATGGTACCTACACCCAGCTGATTGGAAACAAATCTTTTTAACATTGTATAATAATTTTTTTAAATGTGCACCTCTACAAGGCCTGTTTCATTCTATTTATTACAGATTGCTAGAAATTTACAGAAATATGAAAAAGGGACTGCCCTTAACTTGGTTATGGTTTAATGAAGTAACCTAACACGTAGCCTCTACTCTTGATGTTGCCAGTTGTTGGTTATGTCATAAAAACAATGTCAGCCCTGAAGATGAGGCCGCCTCTTTTATGGTACACTTAAGCAGTATACAATTATTTTCTATCTTATTACCATAGCTACTTCTGTTGTGGGAAAATAAGAGCCGTTAATGAACTCAGTGTCCATTCATATGCCCAAGAATTAGCCCTGTCCTCAAACTCTTTCTTTTGTGGTGTCACAAAGGAAGCGCTGCTCGCCAGTGATCTCCACTTGCTTGAATTTTGTCCTGTTGTTCAGCAGGGGCAGAAGGAAGGGGGAAAAAACAAAAGGGAAGAGGACACAGCTCTGGAGTCACTGCTCCTGATGTCACATTTCACTTTGGCACAAGGCTACCATTCTCAAGTAAAAGAGAAGCTAATGAAAGAAGATTTCCTCTGGTCTGCTTTTTAATAGCAAAAGTGTCTTTCTGTCACTACTAACTGGCTATCTTCCCTTTATACTTGAAATACAGATCCTGACACGTGTATTACGAGGAAAAACTACAAACATGGCAGATGTAAGTATATGCTTCATCACAAATCTCCCTAAAAGGCAAACTCATGTTTTGCATGCATGGACACTATTTCTGCACCATTTTTGCAGAAACAATTGTTTATGAATATTAAATCCTTAAAATATTGTATTAAGAAGAAGCATTGTTACTGAACACTATCTTGTATGACATATTTGCGAGGGGTTGATACAAGTTAAAAATGTGTCAGGTTATAAACAGAATCTTTATTTAGTTCAGGTAACAGCAAAGAATAGGTAACACTATGCATCGAAACTATGTCAGTAATGAAATGAGAAGATAGAAACGTTTAAGTCATTTCTATAAGGATGCAAGGAAAAAGAAATCACATAACAGAGAGTGGAATTTAATCTTAAAACAGTAGTACCCCAATTTTCAAAGGTAGCGAACATTCCCAACTGCCTTAAAGAGCTTGGAACCTAGGGATTTTTAGCACCTTTGAAAGTAAGAGTGCAAGGCACTTGTTACCTGTAGGTTATGTAGGATTATGAACTTTCATGCTGACAAGACCAGAAGTTCTGCCTTGAAGGTCATATGCCGGAGGCTGCATCAGCCTATGTCTAACTGAAATCCTAACAGTCCTCATGTTAAAGGCAGTCTTCTTTTATATCATAAGAAGTGTTATGTCAGTTTTAACTAATGAATCCCTTCCTAAATTTGGAATTTGAGAATAACTGTATGCAGCCAGGCACTGTATTCCAAACGTGGTCTGTTTTTTCCAAAGCGATTAATCAAATCCACACTCACTGTCCTTGTCATCTTGAGGTTCACAAGGGCAGCTTCCACTTTCAGCCAGGCACTGTACTTCTCCATCACTGCTATTCCCTGTTAAAGCATGAAAGCAAAAGGCAAATGAAACTGAGTGGTAGTCGTTAATATTGAAAAAATAAATGTAGTGTCCATTTTTTTAAAATCATTTAAATGAAACTCAGCAAGAACTTCTGTGTACAAAACCAGAGAATAATATTTTAATTCTTAATCTATTAGAATTCCCACAGAAATAAGTGGAAGAGGTGACTGTTAATAAGATACTGGATTGAGAGTTCTGTTGACAAGGGCTGAACAAATCCTTAATTTTAGAGTGTATGTGCCACACCCCCCCCCTTTTTTTTTTTTTTGTGATCATATCACTGTAATCTTACCAGGGCAAGAAACTGTAATATTACTGTCCTCTTCCCATGGGCTTTTATCATCTGGCTGATCGAAGACTGACGACAATAGTAGACTATCCTTAGGTTCAGTGATAATCTCTTGTATCAAAGGTTTCAACACGTTTTCTTGTTTATCTTTGGTCTCCAAGTCCCTTTCTGAATTAGAAGGCTCTGTAAACAGGTCTTCAACGATGGGTCTTAAGATGTCCTTTTCACGGTCTTGATGTATCTTACGCAGGTTTGAAAAAATTGCTGTTGGAACCTCTTCTCCTACTGAATTCCCAAATGTGCTTTTACCATTTTCCTCTACTGCAGAATCACTCTCATCTGTTGTTTCAGAAATTATTTCAATCTTTGGGTGATATTCTTGCTGTAAAGATAGAAATTGCAATTGAAAATATAGTCTTCTAGATCCAAATATTAAAAGATGGGTAAGTATCTCCTGGAGTCAAGCAACAATCATCAGCTTTGATGTGCTGCTCTCCCAAAATGTATAGATGTGCCTCATATCCACGGTTCTACTTGTTTTGCTGATGAACCTTGGGTTAACTATTTGTCCGGTAGCAGCCATGAACCGCATAAGCTAATAACTAAAAATCATAAAAAAGAAGACGCATTTCAGCAATTCTTACTGTTGGAGCAATGTACCAAAATGAATACAACCAGTATGAAAAAGACAAAGCCACTCTAATTGTGAAGGCTAGATCAGAACCATTCCCTTTTCCCTTCGATTTACACCATACTGTGTTGTTTTTGATCCAACCTGAAAACAGATTTCTTTATATCAGATGGAATAAAAGCAAAAGCCCAGGATCCCAAAACCACATAATTAAAAACAAGTCACTGACAATGGGAAGAAGGTTCATGGGATCATATCTATTCTTTTACCTTCTTCAGAACGGAAATTTAATCTTGACTCCTCCACTGTTCAGGAGAGCACCTTAACTAAAAGGCTGCAGGAGTTCTGGGCTGGATTTCTGCTAATGAACCAATTGCATTTCATATAAAAGGGCTGGGTTTTGGTAGTAATGCTACAGGAACAGGCCTGAGAGGTCTACATTTCACCACCACTGCTGCTCACATGATTTTCTAGTGTTCCAGGATCTATCATAATGGATAGCAGGTCCTGGTCATGGTCTCGGGCAACCTGCTCTAGCTGACTCCATCTGAGCAGGGAGGTTGGACCAGTCATCTCCAGAAGTCCCTTCCAACCCCAACTATTCTGTGATTCTAGGATATATTGAGCCTTGCCAGTGCTGTTTTTCCAGACATGACTTACCAGATCCTATCCAAATAGAGAGACCTAAGTAATATCTTCATCTGACTTCAGTTAAGAACTGAACATCACTCAGCACATGAGAGTTGGTAACACCTGCTCCCTTTTTAATCATCTTTGTTCCCTGCCCTTTTTATTTCTCTTATCCTCTGTGTAATTAGAGGCTTTGTTAGCCAATATTTCTTATTTTGCAACACCATTGTGGGTCTGTGACCAAAAGGGCAAATAAAATCTATGCCTTACACATACTGAGTGTAGTAAACATTTAGAAATCTTGGATCAACTCGTAAAAACATATAGTGTATTAGCCTAGCTCCAGCAAGGTAAGTATGAGTAAATGCCAGCACTAGAATCACTGCAGTGCTTTTCATCTTTGCTGTTTTCTTCTGTTTCTCTTCTCTTCTGTTCCTGTTTGTCCTCTTTTATCTAGCAAATTTGATTAATTTGCTATTAGATTAATTACAGCACAGTATTAATGTGGGCATGATTCAATAGGGTTGGAACTGCCCTGTACCTGACTAGTCCAAAGTGGAGCCAAGGAATTTGGATTTATTTATGCTTTCAGTTGAAAAGTCCGATTTTATTTAGTAGTAGGCAATTTGTACAATCTATTCAGTTCATTACAACATACTAGTACTAGTACAGTATATTTTATTAGTAATCTTCATTAAAACACTATATGCTACTAGGAAATTGTAGGGGCAGACAGCGAGGGATCGGACAAGATAGAGTTAAGGAGCCAAAGGCCATGGGCTGAATTGACAGCAGTATGGGAGCATAGGGAGTAACTGCACAGAATGAGGGAGTGATGATGGGAACATGACCTTTGGGAAGGTATAACGTGGCACTTGCAAGGAGAATAGAAAATACTGTAAATGACTGTGGGAAAGTACCGATCCGGGCTAGAGCTTATATATAGGGCTTGCTTGCTTGAATAAAGTTGATTCTGATCCAGTACATCGGAGTCCGTGAATCAGACCGCCACAGGAAATTAATCTTATTTGATTGTTGCATTACTTTTAGTATTTCATTCTTCTATTTTTACAATGCAATAATATGAAAAAACAGATTAAAAGCACAAGTGAATAAAGATCTACTGAAACATCTGTTTTAGTTTATAAAAGCCTTAGCTGATCACATTTCTTGAAATAGCATTACACAACTTAGATTACCCTCATTTTGCAAGACATTTCTAAATGTCTTTAGAGAAGCATCATCACCGGAATTAAAAATAGTCTTACCTTTTGAACAAAGCTTTTCTCTTCTGGAGCATTTACATCTATATCTTCTAAATCAGGCAATTCCTGAAGACAATCACAAGATCATTTATCAGCGGGAAAGGCTAGCTCTAACCAGTAAAATACAACATCTCTAGCTCATTGGGAATTCTCTTCAGGATAAGAGGCCAAATATTTAGGAATACGTCAGTGTCACCCTCTCCAAGATGACAGTTTTCTCTGTTAAGTAGGTGTGGGAAAAGGAAAGTTCGTCCGTCTCCAGAAATGGAGGAAGGCAATAACCTTTTTTTCAGGCTGTATGCTCTTTTCTACTATACTGTGTGATTATGAACAAAAAGAAAGAGGGATAAATAGCAAGGCACTAAAAAGATTTTAAAAGGAAACACAGTTTATGTCTACTAGCAACCTTTAACCTATCCAACAGATTTAATCCCAACTGCAACCCATCTTATGGGTAAGAGCAAAGATGAAAACATGACCTCCAGCCTACTTGAAATAGTTTATCAGTAAATGCTGTTAATGCAATGAACAAGCCAATGCTTTACCGTGAATGCCGTGTAACTAAGAAATGGAAATTCAAACTTACTGACACTTGTTTTTCCTCAGACAAGTGCAATCATTTCAGCTTTCTGTTAGATATTGTCATCTAAGATAACTATCTGTTGCTGACACAAAAGCAAAAATACAGGACGAGAATACAAAATCACAAGTAGAATGTAATACTTTTTTGCCATACTTTAATGTAGGGCAATACTGGCAAAAGCATATCATTTAATAAGATATTTTTAGAGGCTACTGATTTTGTAGCAAGTTGGTTGGCATAGCAGCATCAGGAAGATCAAATTAGTTGTGTATAATCTGTACTGCTTTGCTTGGTGAAGATTGTTACAGAATCAAAATCAACAAATGAAATTTCTGTTTTCATAGACAGCTGTGGTTAGTGCAGCATGTCCCGAATTCATATAAAGCTATATACAATATGAAAAATGTACAAATTAAGACTTGAAGGCTAATGATAATGGGTGAATTTGATGTCAATAGAGAAGTGAAATAGCTGTTAGTCTTGTTCCAGTCAACAGGATGTGCTTGCAAATTAAACTGTACTTCTTAGTAAAAGTTAACCTGGTTTAGATACTTAGAATGTAATCCATATATTGCTAAGGAATATGCATAGATATTAGTTCTTGGCAAACAACTTCCAGTCAGCCCACAGGTGATGCACCTGTGGCTTGTTTCTGCTTGACTGAGGAATGTTGTAACAACTGCATGACAAATCCTTCTCCAGTCTTCTCACTACTATTACTACCGAGACAAGCTACAGAGTCCAGGATATGAATAAATACCACAGTGCTGCTCCAGCACATCTCACCACTGGCATTTTCACACTCATCCCCCAGTACGTCAATGCTAAGTATCTTCGGAAAAGCTGCACTAGCGTAAGTATTGGCGGTTGTTGCCAGAACCTCATTCCATTACTAAACAGAAATTGGAGAATGGAGTAGCAAGAACACCGAAATGTGTATCAGTACGTGATTTTTTTTTTCTGTAGAACTAGGATATTCATTCTCCTTATGCATCAAAAGGAACCTTATGCACATATGCTGAAGAGTTCCTTTTATACTATGCTAAAGTTTGTGCAAAGGAGCTTGCTATGGTGCCATATAACACCAAGAAAGAAATGGCACTGAATCTCCAAGATCTTCACATTGTGGGTACCTACAGTACTGCTATTTATTTAATGCTTTTATTTCAGACACTGAAAGATCTGCCTATAAAAACAGTACTGTATACACTTGTAATTGCTGTGAGATCCCACAGATTTTTCTCATTAATCCTATTGTTAAAAATAGCCAAACAGATGGATGCAGTAATGTGCACTATACTGAAGCAGTGAGTTGAGCCCTTAGATAACAGGATGGAAATTCTTCCTGGGAAGAACACAGAAAATAGTGTACAGTAGGGATTTGGTAAACAGTGGCTACGTAAGGGATGAAAGAATACATTAGGTGCTCTGGGAAACCATAAGCTCAGAAGTTTGCTGTTGGTAGTAGCATAATAATCTGATACCATCAGTTTAGCAGTAGTGTCAGAATATGTTGAACAGTTCTCCTTTGCAGTTAGATTTTATTTTTCAGTGATATTATCCATGTCTTCAGGGTGAAACATGTTTACATGTTTGCACCAGCAGATAGAAATATTAGATAGTAGAAGAGCATTTTAGAAATGTTAATTATTTATGATATACATGAATAATGCATATTCTGCTTCTTTCAGAAATACACCTAAAAGTTGTATTTTGTAAATTAATTATAATATGTAATATCACTAACATTTACAATGCTAAATAGCTATTTCTTCTTTATGTTTTGTGCAGTAGTTGACATTCTTAATTGTATATTTGATTGGGTTTTGCCTAATAGGATACATTTATCCACTAGATTGTTTTTATTGTGATTTGTATTCTTTAAATGAAAGCTCTTATTAACTTTTCCACAAAGAAATCACAAAGCTAAATGGTCAACTTCAGGTGATCTAAGGACAAAATCAACTTTGGAAGCAGTGGTATGTTTTTGGCATGCTATCTTGGAGAGAATGAGTAACACTACAACCTTCCTTCCCCCCCTTCCCCCTTTTCTTTCCTTTCACTTTTCCTGATAGAGCACCTTTCTTAGAAACCTGACCATACACTTTATTTAGCCAGAATGTTAGAGGAACGTATTTGGGAGCTGACAATATCCAGATCTGAACTTCTGAAAATCTGAATCTAATACGTACATCAAGATAAAGTTTCTCTGGTGTCTCCAGTTTGATTTGTTCTTTTTCGGCATATTCATCCACTTCGGGAACCATGGCCCTTTCAGGAGCCATCTTCTCTCCTGGTAAATCTGCAGAATAAGAAACACCTAGTCACAGAGAATTAACTGAATAGAAGACTTTGTATGTTGCAATGAGAGCACTGCAGAACCTAACTGCTGTGGACCCGATTAGTGTCACAGAATTCACAGCTGAATCCAGGACGTTGCCTTTCCATCATATTCTTGGTCTATCTTACATTGCATTGATTAGTATTTTCATTTTTAATAATGTATTCCATATATAAACAACAAAAAGCATTCTTCTACATATAAAGTCACAAAACCACCTCTTAACTGATGCCCAGCTTCTGATGCCCAGCTTCTGCTAGTGTAGACAGATCACAGAGTTTATGTGGGACCAAGGGAAGCCTGTGAGCTATGATCTCTCTCCTGTCCTGTCACTGAAACTAGCACATATGAGAAACAGTTCCACTTTTATAAAGCTGCAAGCTGGGCAACCCAGAGCTGTTTTCTTCATTGTATTTAAAGAATATTTTATCCAGAATTACTTTATTTTCAACTAGTCACAATGGAAATATAATAGGACATTCTTATCTACCAATCAGCTTTATTGAATCACAGCACCGGGGAGCTATGCTAAGACAGAGTTTGACTCATCATCTGCATTTCCTCAGTTTGGTGTGATTCTTCACTGTGTACATTACCGACTGTCTTCCTGTTGAAGTTTGAGCATTTGTACGAATTTGATTCTTGTGCATCTTCTTGAATTTTAGCAGGAATATTTCCAGGGGGGAAATCTGTGTGATCTTCTCTATCTGATAGCAGTGTTATTGCTTCATCACAAGCATCAAAACTTTCATTTACAGATTTCTCAGTCTTCTCTTGAGTTTCTGCCTCATCTGATAGATCTGATATCTCTGATGTATTAGAATTTCCATCACTGTCATCTGAATTTGCAGATGCTCCTACAGAAGAAGTTCTTTAAAATTACTGAGTTAACTTGCCAGTTCTCATTCTAGACAACCCAACTGTACTACGTGGTCTTCAAAGTTTGGCCTAAAATATACATCATAAGCCCTTGCTCTGCTTGAACAGCCATTCATGTCAACAGTCCTTACAAGATTGCAGCCATATTGTGGATTTTCCACCTCATAAAAATTCCCCAGCAAAAGCCTCATCTAGACAAAGCGCTAAAGTAAATAGTTGTCCAGCATCCATAATTAACTTTGAGCCATTCACTTTGAGAAGACACCCAAGTGTCTACATTTAAATATATGCTTGAGCATTTTGACGGATCAGTGACAACTGCTGAAGTTATACTCTCCTTTATGCAATCTACTAGCTCACTGAAGAAGTTTTACTTGTTATTCAATTACATTTCAGAGACTGTAAAACCACAAAATTTATCAAATAAACACTCCTCTGCACTGTACTCCCTTCTTATTTGGCTTCTGTCTTGTTGATCTTGAAACACACATACTGTTATGGAAAAGCTAGGCTGGGGACTATTACTGTTCATGAATTTATACCATCTTGAATAATGTTACAGGAGAATTTGTGGCATAAAAAGGGCAGTAAGTGAAGCAGAACCTTAAAGGCCTTCCTCATACTGCCTGTATTACCACTGCTGTGGATAGCCTCAAGTCATTACCTGTTACAGAAAGCAGCAGTGCAGAGGTACCTGGATGTGAACTGGCGAGGCAGTTATCACTGGGTCTCCCTAGAGCCCACGTGTACTCAAGCCAGTCCCAACCTGCATCTAGGGGAAATACTGCTCTTGGGGTGTCATTGCCTGTCTGCACCCTTGCATGCCTGCTGGGACTGTTATTCCCCTGGCCAGAGATGCAAGTCTTTTAGCCCTCGACCACATACAGATTTGGGTACCTGGCTTGTAGGATCAGGTTTGGTTGCTCTGGTGTAGAACACAAGGACTTGAAAAGCTGGGCCAGAAAGTGCTTAGTTGTTCTTTTGTTTTATCAGCAGTGAGAAAGGTGATGACTGTTTAAAAGCTTTTCAGGTTAACCTAAAAAGCATCAATATTAATAAAGTATCTAGTATGGGAAAAAAAGATTCTTAAGTATATTCCAAAAATTGCATCATTCTGCTTATGAACATTTGGAAATTCTTAATTAGTTTTAAATACTCAAACTGAAGCAGACACAAACACAACCTTTTCCCAAAGTACTAACAACAAACCTTCTAGGGTCTCTGTTACATCTCTGTTTTCACACTTCGCACTTGCATCTCTTTCTTCCATATACTTTCGTCTTTTCTTTTCCTCTGCTTTTCTCCTGATTCCTGCTAAAGCATTGACACTATCTTGGATTTTTTTTCTCTCTCTGGTTTCCCATTTTTCCCTTTCTGCTTTCTCAGCTTCAAGCCCTCCAATGGCCCAGGCTTCTGCACAGGCTCTAATGAAAACAAAAGCGCTCACTGTAGTGCAGCTTTAAAAGCTCACATTCGTAATGAAAGAGAAATTTAAAATATCTTGCAACAGAAAAAAAGGCAGATAGCATTGACAATCCCTTAAGCAACTGGGATGCCTATATCTTGCACGTGTAACTACACCAAAAAGAAGTGAAACTATTCAAATGCTAATGATTGCAAAAGCCGAGATCCATGAGAAGTGCTGATCTTGGCTCTGCTTTCCCAGATACCTGTTCAGTTTCAGTTGAGATTATGATTTGCCTCTGGTCTATGGACTTTGCATGAAACAATAATGTTCAAGAATTAATTTTCTTGCAAAAGAGGTGTGTTTTTTCTAGATATGTTAAATGCAGATCTCTGTAGTATAATACTACTGTACTCAAAATCACTCGCCCTCAATAAATTATAGCGGTTAGTCTTCCTTTGAAAATACTGATCATTAGCATCTGAGCTTTTTTACCACGTAAAGAAGATGTCTCTGTTTCTTACCTATCCTTTGGGAAAACTGGTCTGTCATCCAAGTATGTTAGCTGTTTTAGTCGAACAGTAAGTGTTTTTCTATAATTAGTAATTTTCTTTATCACTTGGTTTCCCATCAAATTAAGCACACACTACAGAAACAAACAAAAGAAATATTTTTTTAAAGTTGAATAGCAAAAAAACACCTATTTGGATATGCACTATCAGTTCAAATAAATAAATAAATACATAAATAAAATACCCGATCTACAATCACAGATGAAGCTGTTTTAGTAACTTTTGCTTTAGACCACAGACCTATCATGTACTGGACTACCTGATAAAACCATTTAATAGGATGTTCACTCATATACATGACAAACCCTCAGCTATACTCTGCTTACCAAATTAGGCATGGCCTCCAGAATAGGTATAGTATTTGGATCATCTAGGTGGTTGTGGGAAAGATCGAGAACACAAATACTTGGGCATTCTCGCAAGTGCTGTATGTCTTCCACTGTTTGTAATTTATTGTGAGCAATCTGCAGAGTGTGCAGGACTTTCAGACAAGCTGTCAGACAAGAACAGTACAATCAAAGGAAAGGTAAAAATCATTCCTTCACAAAGGATTTTCTGGAGAAAGCGGAAAATTGCATTTTTAACATCATTGTTTAATACTGAATTGTGGGGAGTTTTCTATAAATTTGTTGAATTCTGCCATATATACTTATTGGCTATTCCTCCAAAGCTGCTTTCTCCATCACTAGAAAAATGGTTGTTTTAGGATGGTTGGTCATTTTTAATTCAAGTTTCAAATTAGTCAGTTACACAAAAGCAAGAGTATCTTTTTCAAGTTACTGCTAAAGTACAGAAATGATGATATAGAGAAATTATTTTTTATTTTCTGCTGAAGATGGAATAAATCCTTTTGTAGACGTAAGAGATTTGGTGATCATGTCTGCAACTGCCAAAGGACATCCTAATTGTAAAGTAAATAGCGAAAAGTGGATTGTCAGCCTGTCTGCAACACAAGTAAGTACTGAGACAGTATTAAGAAGTGTAGAAAAACTACCTAATTGTTTGAGGTATCCATGTGTAAGCATCTTTTCCATTTTCTCCTCTGTTCAAATTGGAAAATACATAGGTTTGACTTCAATAGAAGCCTTGTGGACTTTAGTATGGGATACTGTGCAAAAATTTAACATGAGTAAAAAAATCCCTGGAAACTACTAACACTAACAACAGTCAAAGGTTAGGAAAATGGGTGCATTTTAAGCTAAATGTTGCACGAACAGTTCTTACAGAGATTCTCAATGGTCTTGATATAGTTGTTACTGATATTGAGGGAATCCAGCTTTTGTAAGGCTTCAAGGTTTTCAATTCTATTAATTAAATTGAGTTGCAAGTAGAGGCAACGCAACTCTGTCAGAGCCTCCAAATTCTCAATTTTTGTTAAGCCATTGCATTCCAGCCATAAACACTTCAATCCTGTATATTCTTCAAGATTTTCCAGGCGGTCAAACCCTGCAGAAAAAAAAAAGTCTTTAGATCAAATTGCATTGGCTGAAAATCAGTGTTTGGAAGAGTAATTCTCATTAAACCAGTGTTGCTGATGCATTCTGTGAGTGCGTTTGTATTCAAATTGATGGCAACATTTCCACCGATTTAATGATACAGTCCCTAGACCGTAACTGGAGAAAATGTATAGGTACCTGATCTGGCCTTTATCTCATGCAGTCCTTTAAAATAATATGTAATATATGTAGAGAAAATAGCAAAAACAAGACCAAACGTAGAAAGCAGGTGTAACACGTCCTATTTATTTATAACAATTTTAACAAGCTAACTATATCATTCAGAAAACTGCTCACAGACCACAAGACAATAATTCACATTCATTCTACCAACTTCTTTCTCCTTCATTAGTATTGGAGAACATGCATCATGTGTCTTTACTGTTTACTGCTTTCTTCCTGACCATTTTTATTTGGCAGTCCAAAAGTCCCAAAGCTGGAAAATAGTTTCTTTATACAAACACATTTAAAAAGGAAGAATAGGTATATTTTCCTCTAAATGCAATCCAGACCAGTATTTTAAGACACAGTTTATCAGTGGCTACTGCTTTGAAAAAAATGTCCCTTGATTCCTATTGATCCTTTGAATGATGCCACAAAGCAAATTGAACCTATAATCATTTCACTCTTCTACCTTTACATTGGCTCAGTTTGTCTCACAATTACATTATTATATGAAATTAAAGTATATTTCTATTTTGAAAGAATGTTTAGATACCTTACTTCAGTGAGCCATAAACTAGATTCTCTGCTAGAATGCTATTTAGAGTAATAAAGAGAATTAGTCTTCTTGTTTGCATCTTACCTTTATAATGTAAGTAAAGCGTATCATTTAAGGATGGGGTCAAGTATAATTTCTGCTGCTTACAGATGTCTCGCAGGATCTTTTTTGTCATTCTGAAATAATAATGGGAAGGAGAAACAAAATAAAAATATATTTCAGTGCACACTCTGAAATCTTTTTTTATTCAGATTTCAATACTACATAATTAATAGTTCTTTCATGCAAGAGAAATATCTACAGATTTCAAGACCATACTCAAACTATATAAGCAGTAGGTTTTCTTAGAGTGGCTTTCCATTTCTACCTGTTTGAAGTGTGTTACCAGGCTCTTCCTACTTCTGCTAAAAAAGGAGAGCAAGTGGGAAAGTAGGTAGGGAATTAGAGAGTTTATCTTCCTGGGTAACAGGAGAATGATCCTTTGATAGACTCTTGTTCCTTCCTCTCCTATTCCTTCCTACATTTCTTGCTGCTTTGGTGCAGGACCTTCAGTGGCACAGAAAACACCCAACATCTATGCAGAATTGGGATCTCAGACTAGAAAATCAATAGTTATCAACCTAACATTTTAATGAAACACTGACTCTGAAATATCACTCAGAGACACAGAATACAGAACTGTGGTAGGCTAGAAATGCCACAGTAGGAAAACAATACCTGTTCAATTATAACTGCTTAATATGCACCTCCACTCTTTTGAGGATTTATGCAAGTGAGAAGCCAGAAAAGGCTAGTCAGGGAAGCTGTGTGCTACAGACGTACAGCGCAGGGGCAGAGGACTCAGCAAGAGCCAGCGGGCAGAAAGCTACAGCGTGAAAGAGCAGAGGCTGCAAGGGCAAAGCACTTGGGCCAGCAGCCAACAGTGGCTGAAGCAGGCCAGAGAGGCTGGAAGTTGCAGATGGCAGTGAGCTAGACAGCAAAACCCAAAGTGGCGAACAAATATCCAGGTGGCCTGGGAACTGTTGAGACATAAATGAGTGATAGTGGAGAGCAGCTGATGAGATGACTTACACAGCTATCTGGGACCCTGCGCTAGAGAGCACTGGACTGACAGTTGGATGGGCCTAGTTCCTTAGCACAGGCTTTGCAAAGAATGACAGGACACTGTTTTGGGAGGCCAGTATCCAGAACTTAGGAACAGTTTCCAGACTTAAACTTTTGTAACATTATAGAAGGAAACTTGGGAAGCCATCAGGAAAATAACTAGCAAAAATATTTTAAAGCAGAAAATACCTGTTTCTTCCTGTTTAGGAAGATTAGATCCTGTCCTAAATAAATCTTCAATTACCTATCCTTCACTTAAAGAAATATTGCAACAGTACAATGTTATATAACCCCAAATTATTTTCTGCTTTTAAACCCAGTGTTAGCAGACTAAACTACACATTTGTGGTCATGGGTATTTGTAGGACTAAGGCTTATAACAGTAAGATTTTCTTGGCAGGAAGATATTTTCAAAGTAACAAGAAACTTGAATAAAGACAGTGAAGTTAAACCTTTATTAAAGAATTTTCTTTTAGATATATTTACTTACTACACTGAAAATCTCAATAGTGTTGAAGAACAAAACTCTGATACAGAGGCAATTTAAAATATAATTGTCAGCTTGTAACTGTCCTATAAGCTAAACATGTCTGAAATAAATTTTTGAAGGAATGAAGGATTTTTAAACTTCGAGCAAAATCTTTAAATATGTACTCTTTCTGCTTGCAGTATATTTTACTGTGCTATTTACAATAGCATTTAATCGAATTATTAGCATCCTCAGGCAATTTACAGGATCATAATAAAATGTGTTCCTTAAAAATATTAATTATTTTTCATGCAGTTGTTGCTCCCTGCCTTCAATTTTCTTAAGAATTTAATTCTAAGTGTGCTAGCCTGATTAACCCAGGATAATGAGGTTTTCTATGTACATACAGTCCAATCTACCACCTGATAAGTCAGTGAAGGTCTTTCCATTGACTTTAAAGGACTGTAAATGTCTCTAATAGAATGGGCATGTTAAAACTAGCAGCAACACAAGCTTTCTTTGGGAAGCTTTGCTAGCATGTATGAGCAGCTACAGGAATGGATGATAAATCTTCATTGTTCTGTAAATATTATTTAATAGCTAACCCACATGACCAGACTTTCAAGAAAGTTACAAAATAGTACTAAATATGTTTTTTAATTTTATTGCAGGCAAATGTGCTTACTTGGAGTTAACATGAGAATAATCCGATTTCAGCTACTAACGAACAGCCATCACAATTTTTAACAGTCTATGCAGGTTTAGGCTGGACCTAAACTATAGCCAGAGCTTACAATGAAGTTATAGCTCACTGTTGACCATCTGAAGTACCTCTGGCTTTTTTCTGCTAAAAATTATGTTGTCACCTATAAAATTTACATTGAGATGAATTAATACAATGCACCAGCCGAACTAACACTGAGAAATGGTCATATCTACCAGCAAAAGACTCCTGCAAGAATTTTTACAATTTTCTCGGAATCCATCAAATAAACTACATAATGTATTTAAAGGGTAGTGTGCTACTGTGGTCATAAAAAAACATCATGAATGCCAGAAATATCAAGGACAATTCCTGATTTGTCGATTAGTGTCATGTTTATCTTCAAAATCATTTTTCTGAGTTAAGGCTAACACGCAGAATAGTGAAGTTCCCATTGACTTCAGTGATGCCTGGATTTAAATAAACAACATCAATAACCAATAAATTACCTTACGCAGCCCTCATTTTCTTCTGTCTTTTGATTGAATGAGCTGGTTACTGATTTGTGATTACCATCTGGTTTTTGTTCATTCTGTTGATTTGTTCTGGACATACAGCTGACAGCTTTCTCTTCAGTTTTAACATCTTTGTTGTAAGTAAGAAAAAATGTTGCAGTTTAACAGCATGAATGGGTAAAAGTGTCATGTTCTCAATTGAAAGCAATATCAAAGAGCACTTGAATGTACTTTTCAAGAAAAAAGTGTTCTAACCAAGATTTTTGCTGACATTTCTATTGAAAGGAAACTTTACTTTTTAAGAAGGCAAATGTACTAAAATAAGATAAACTACTGACATATTGCATTTCTTGTTTAGTTCTGCAAGTCAACTCTGAGAGGTAGTATCCATTCATCTTAAGAAGGATTATTATAATATACAGCGAGAAAAGGGTACCAGCATCAAAGTTCTTACAGTCTTAGACATTTTTTATACTTTACATTTAATTACTGATAAGTTGAGGTTAACGACTGCTAACTTTGCATGTAAAGAGACTAGAGTAATGGCTTATCTGAATCATGTCAAGCATTGCAGCTCTTTGTTAGTCTTAGCTCTTCTACAAGTTTACCATTTTGCACTCTTAAGGTGTCTCCAGTGCTATACTTGTTCAAAATGTCTTTAGGCTGCTTTTGATTAATTACATGTTCAATAATCTTCTCTTCAGATTCTTTCTCTGCACCTTCTAGTTGTACTTGCAGTTCTGACACTTAAAAAGAGACAGTGCAAACAAGATGATTGGACCAGACCATTTAAAAATGATCATAATTAAAACATTTAGAGTACAGGTTAGCTGTATGATTGCAACATAAAAAAGGTATCCCAGGAGAGCAGAGCAGAGCAGAGCAGAGCAGAGCAGAGGAGAGGAGAGGAGAGGGAAAAAAAGGCAAAAGAAGGTAGCTAACTGTGGTAAGTCTCAGTTATGGCAAGCTTTTCACTGACTTCAGTGGGAGAAAGAATAAACTCCTATTGCATCCAGATGGGTAACAACAGGCTTGAATTCCAGCTCTTACATTGGTAAAGTAACTAAAGAATATGTACACAAAAATTAAATTGTGAAATGTTCACTAAATTGACCCTAGTGAGCCAACTGGAGGAGCTTGCCTGTTTCTCCAGAATTGTCTTCATTTTCTGTTTGGGTAGCTTCATTTCTGGTGCCGTTCGGGGACTTTCCTGATGCCTCTCGCCCAGGAACCTCCCCTCTGAGGCCTCCATCCGGGGCTCCACATTGCGGCTGCATTTCAAGCTACGTGATTTAGACAAACATCAGTCAAGTCAGTATTTGACGTACAATCCAACCTCCAGACAAAATGTCTAAATGCATCAGAAGGAACAGCCATTACAGACAAAAAAGATTAGTGTTGGTAAATGAGGAAGCCTGTGGGGAGCTAGGAGGCTGGGGCTAGTCATCACAGAGACCCTGAGAGTCAGGGAGAGGGAATCTTAAACCTGTTATGTATCTCACTCATAAGGGAAAGGGGCCACAGCAGAGAAACTCTGCAAAATAGACCAAGTTCCTTTTTTTCTTCGAAAGGCAGCCAGAAGAGGCAGCTACGCTGCTCCCTCATGGCACAGCCTGCTGCAGGGCATCACCTGCGTCCTGTCCCGCTGTCACTAGAAGGAAAGGAGAGCTGCCAGGAGGAGCTTTATTCTCCTAACACGGTAAAGAATCGGGATGCTTTTATGCTTCTCCCTTACGGTTTCTTTGGTTTTACCTGCGAGCTCTTTAGAAAAGCCCCAGGTCCCACAACGCAGAGCAAACGCGCTCCGGGTGTGACCAAGCGCGGCGCCCCGATCGGCGCTGGGGCAGGGGCTCGGCCGAGCCGACGGCGCGGTGCCAACCTGGGCCCGGCTGCGCGGGAACCGGGGGCGCTTCTGCTCTTCCCCAGGCAGTGACAGACGTAAAACGCGGAGGAGGGAGACGCGCGGCGAGGCGGACAGCGCCCGGCGGAGAGGCCCCCGAGGCCAGCGGCGCCGCTCCCCGCGCACCCGCCGCCAACCGCCGCCAACCGCCGCCGTCGCCATGGCGACGCCGCGCGCCGGCCCACAACCCCCCGCGGCCGCTCTCGCGGCAGCTCCGCGCGGAGGCGGTGGCGCAGGTAGGGCGGGCGGTGTGGGCGGCGCCGCGTCCTGCCGCCGGGAAAACGCGCCTCAGGGAGCTGGGAAGCGGCTCGACCTCGCCCGGCCCGGCCCGGCCCGGCCCGGCCCTGTCCCGGGGCTGCTGAGCGCGGGCAGGAGCCGCCTCGCCGGGCGGGCGCATTAGCGGCGCGCGCCCGGCGGCCGTTAGCAGCCGTGCGAATGGCGGTGTTGGCGGCCCTGCGTGCGCCCGGCCGCGCTGGATGAGGTGGGTCGCATCCCCGTGAAGTGACATGTCTCCTGTACCACAGTGCGTTTGCTCGAAAGGGGACGGTGGCTGCTTCTTGCGGGGGGGGTGTTGAGCCGCAGTCCTCACCTGGCGGCGCTGCACAGCCTCTCTGGGGCTCTTAGGCGTTGGAGCCCAGACAGGTTTTGACAGGCTCATGCGGAGGGTGTTATTTTCTTTTGACCTTGACTTGTTTGTTTTTAGCTTGACATGAGGTATCAGTTGACTTGGTGATAGGAATCCCTCCTTGACATGTATTAGAAACAAGACTCGTCCATGTTTTAGGCTTATAATTTCTTTAGAGCAAAGTGTACCCAAGTAAAAAATGTGGTATTTCCTTGATTTCTTAAGTTATATTTATATTTCAGTGTCCAGCGAATTCAGTTTTCCTCATGCAAGCTTTGTCATACTTCAGTAATATCCAGAGGATTTGAACCCGTCTCTTTTTCTTCCTAGTTATCCAGGAGCTCCCCCCTCCCTGAAAATACTGGTGGTTGATTCCTGAAATGTTGAAGTGCATTCTTTCTTCCCCCCACCTGCTTTGTGGAAAATGTGCTGTTTACATGGAAGCTGTGAAGTCGCTGGGGCACATACATGCTCGCCACTTCAGATGTGTTGTGTGGTGGTGCAGGCTCTTACTTTTTTTTTGTCTTGTAAAATGTGATTGCTTTGCAGGGCTGAGAAGGTGGATGCTGTTGCCAGAAGTAGTAAAATTAAAAAGATACTGTCTGTAGCCCAGTGCAGTGATAACCTTTTTTTTGTGCAATTGAAGTTTCATGATTAGTGCTTTTTTATTTAAAGGAAACAGTTTCAGGAACAGTATGGGTATGCCTGCAATATCTAAGTGCATGCTAACAATATACTGAGTGTTATATCCTCTCTTAAATATTTGCATTTCTGGGATAAAATGTGGCATGTATTTTGTTCTACTGTCAAGAACCCTGCTCAGTAGCTTAGGAGAGAGACTTATTGATTTGAAGCCAAAGGAGACATATGTAGGGCAAAACAGGAGGATGAAAGTTGCAGTTTTGGTAGGAATAAGTTGTTCTCCTTTACAAAAAGTATAATGCTGTCAAGATATTTAATGACCAGTAGCTAGTGAGACTTTAGTTGTTGTTGAAGTTTTTTTGCCTAAAGTGCCAGTGTGCCATATTATATTGGTAAAACTGGCATTTTGTAGCTTCTCATGTTCTATTATTTTTAATTAAGTTCATCCTCCCTGGAGCACAGCTTATGACTGCACCTGCATTTATATCTGTATGATTTTAGCCTTGGGAAAGGAGTAGGTCTTTCAAACATATCTATCCTATTGTGCAATATAGATTTGTATATTTTAGCACTGCACACTTAGCTCAAACATACACCATTTCTAAGAGATAATGAAAATGCTAATTGGAGATAATCCAGACTTTAGAAGGTTGACTGAATATACCTTGTGTGTTTTTTTTCCACCCAGATGGTACTATACATTTGTGGACAGATTGTAACATATGCTGAATCTCAAAGGTTATTTGTTTTGTAATCAGTATGAAAAGTTGATCTGGTTGAAAAGGAGATTGTAATTGCCTGCTTCTTCCCTTACCTTCCTCCCCTCTTCTTTTTAGGCTTCTGGATTGCCATGGCTGCGGTGGATCGTTTTTCCCTCTTGTACAGAGAGATTGGTCGTGCCTGCGATTTTTACATCGAGGCCCTGGTTATAGCTGGAGCTTGGTATACAGCCACCAAGTGCATCAGTTTTGCTGTTAAGACTTACAGTCTACTCAGGTTGCATTTCCTTCCAAAGCTGGTTGGCAAGATCGATCTTGTCAAACAGTATGGGAGATGGGCTGTAGTCACTGGTAAGCAATTGAAGCAGTATATTTGCTTATGTTTATATAATACATATCTTCAAGGAAGAGTTAACCTCACCTCTGAAATGGGTTATTAATCGCTCTTCCCTACCAACCATGCATAAAGAAGCCTCTTACCAGAATTTGGAAGTACTGTAAAACTTGCTATCTTACTTTGCTAGGTAAGCTTTATGTCACAAGCTGGGGTCTGTGTGAACTTAGGCTGCAGCTGTAGAATGAATACAATTTAATTTGAACAACTGTCACTACTTGAGCACTCAGAAGACAGGTAAGCTCACTGTGATGACTGTCTGCTGAGGAAGAATTACAAAGCAACTTTTCCGTAAAATTGTAAGGTATACCCCAAACATACACAAGCAAGCATGAGAATACATAAACAAAGGTACACAGAGATGCAGCTGGGAGCACTGTGGCATTTATACAGGTGTTCAAGTCTTTGAACAGCATTTAGGTCATGCATCTCTGACATCCTCCACTTTCATTAAGGTTCTACTGTAAGCTCTCTGCTGTTGTCACTGATAAGATTAAACTCTTACGAGGTGGGGCTGCAAAAGTTTGCTGCTGACAGCAGTGTCTTTAGTGTCGTGGTTTTGAGATCAGTGTATTCAGTGTGGTGTCACCTTCAGAGGAAGGAATAAAACTATGATTAAAGGAACTGTAGAAACAAGACTGGGCTTGCTCTAATCTTCACATTGCTATTTTCTGTTGTAGGTAGCACAGATGGTATTGGGAAAGCATATGCTGAAGAGCTGGCAAGGCGAGGTGTCAACATTATCTTAATCAGCCGAAACAAGGAGAAGCTAGAGGCTGTATCTCGAAGCATAGCTGAAACCTATAAAGTGGAAACAGATTTCATAGTAGCTGACTTCAGCAAGGGGCGTGAGGCTTACCTACCCATTAAGGAGGCCCTGAAAGACAGAGAAATTGGAATTTTGGTGAATAATGTAGGAGTATGTTATTCCTACCCGGACTACTTTACCAACCTGTCTGAGGATCTGCTGTGGGAAATAATGAATGTAAATATTGCTTCTGCCAGCATGATGGTGCATATTGTGCTGCCAGGTATGGTAGAGAAGAAGAAGGGTGCAATTGTGAATGTGTCTTCTACAGCCTGTTGTCAACCCATACCGATGTTGACAGTATATGGAGCCTCTAAAGTAAGTTGGGGTGTGATGTTTAATGGTACGTGCTGAAGTAGAAGCTGCGGGTTTGGTGGATCTTTTTTTTTCCCTTCCCTAAAACATGTTCAGTGAGGATATCAAAATAATTGAAACTTTTCTAGGGACTTGCCCAAATGTCAGAGGTGAATATTACATGTATTATGCAGGCAGTACACTGCTTTTTTGCAGTAACACTGGGTTTTGGAACCAAGCCTGTACTATATGGATTACATATTAACTGTGGCATGATGGTAGTTCTAGGAGAAATGTCACCTTCCTCAGGAATGATACATGAACTAAAGTAGCAGTTCTATGATTCATTGAAAGGATCAGGGATTTCTTATCTCCCCCATCTGAGCTGTGCAGAGATGTCTCAAGGTACTTACAAGTTAGTATTTGGTAGCAAGAGGGGCTACACTTGCAGTTCAGCAGTTCAGCCACCATTGTGACAAGTGCTGCAAAAAGGCAGCTTCATCTTTGAGATTAGCAGCAGTCAAGGCACGTTAGGTGTGGCAAAGGCTTCTGACTTCATTGCCTGCACCGTATTTAGAAAGTAGTGAAAAGGACTTTTTCCCCATAATTATTCTTCCTGAAGAGAGTCAGTTAGTAGTGAATAGGATGGGACAGTTGGATGATGCTGGAAGTGTGTGTGTGTGTGTGGATGCAGACTCATGCTGGATGATTTGCTACTGAATGCTCAAAAGCGGCTGAGGTTGTATAAATAGTTGCTTCTAGCTGTTGGTTGCTGCCCTTAGAGCCTTGCCTCTGGGTTGGTTCTTGTGAGCACTTCCTTTTGCCTGAAGTGAAAGGAACTGTATTACCCCAAAGTGTAACGCCTTGCAGATTCTTTTCAGTGTTGAAACTGGCTTAAAAAGAATCCTGTCTCTCTGCAGAGCATCTCTCTTGGTTATGCAAAGTGCATGTAGAACTGCACTCTTAAACCACATCAGTTAAGCGGCCTGAATGAAAAAGAACAAAACAATCCAAAGCCTGCTAAAATTTCTTACTTTTGCTGGCATCATTAATCTGAATCCCAGATCAGCAGGCTGGTTTAAAGCATGACCTCTCAACAGTTATGTTGGCATAGAAGCGGCAACAAGCGCTATAGCATCCTAAGCTTCCTTGTGGGCTAATAGTGTAAAGTGTTTGAAGTGATTCATTTGTGCTTCTTTCTATTGAGTCTTGTTCTTTTTTTGCCTAAAGCAGGTGTAAGAGCACTTGTAACAGATGCCCTCCTAACTGTTTACTGGGAGTAGTGGCTTTCAGGGGGCAGAAACCTCTTCCACTTGCAACCTGGGTCTAGAATGCTGTCTCCCTTTGGCCTCACTGGTCACATGGCACGGAAGCAGCTTCAGCGTGGCATCAGTGTTGCTGTCTTGATAAGACTGGGTCATGCTCATTTTTCAGTCTGTTTGATTCTTACAATCCAAGTTACCAGCTTGTGCTTTTTGATGTTGTTCTGTAAAAGTAAAATGAGCTAAAGAAGATATAAGCATACACACAAGCAAATACATGTTTAATTTTGCTCAAGAGAGTCCCAGCAAGTAATTAATCTAGCTTCTGAGAAAGATCATTTGAATATGAAATTCACTCACAAAATGTTTTAAAGAATCGGACTTTATTTTGTCCTTTTGACAGCGGTATGCATAGTTAGCCTTGGGGCGCTCCCTATAGTGCCTCCACTCTAAACAAGCCGTTTGTTTTAATTTTAAGCAGAAATTGTCAGATGTTTGTTGAACTCACATCAGAGAGGTAAGCTGTCACTTTCTCCTTGCAAGTTAGTGCAGTGTTGCAAGTTTCTGACAAACAAATATCAATAAATAGAAATGCTGTAGAAATGTATTTTTTTTTTTTTAGCTAATGCATAAAGTATGCTAAAACTTTCCTATAGTTTTAATAAAACTCTACACCGAGACTTAACTGTCATAAGCACAAAATTGAGACACCTCTTCTTCTGCTTTTGTTTTCCTAGAGCTACTTGGACTACTTCAGTAGAGCGCTACATTATGAGTATGCCCCGAAAGGAATCTTCATTCAGAGCTTAATTCCATTCATAATTTCTACAAAAATGGTACCGCAAGGTACCATTTTATCAAAAAGATCTTTCCTTTTTCCTTCTGCTGAAGAATATGCAAGTCAAGCTGTTTCTACTCTTGGGTTATCCATAAGGACTCCTGGTTACTGGAAGCATGCAATACAGGTAAGAGAATTCACTAAACTCTTTTATGTTAGCCAGTAGAAGTAAGGAAGCTATTTACTTTCTTAGAAGTCAAAACAGAAACTATGCAAGTATTCTGAAAAAGTACAGTACATAGCAAAGGACTTAAAGGCATTGCCCCATGTTTTCTCACTAATTCTGCTTTAGTTAATTATGCTTGGACGTACTGCTTTCTAAGATGAGATAGAGAATCTGATTTCTACTTGAATGCTCAGCAGAAGTAGGAAAGAACTTTTTATTCAAAAGCACACAGTAGCTCATTTTATTTGGTAATGCTGCTGATGGGGCCCGCATTTTACTGTGTATTTTTGAATAAAAGTTGCTTTTTGTTGAATCTTAACTTATAGGAAGTATTTCTGGGGAGGAGGGCAGGGAGGATGGAATAATAGCAGGGGAAAAAAAAAAACCCACTTTTTTTAATCCTAAACTGCCTGAAGGTAGGTCCACTGTGTTACATTTTCACTTTTGGGGCGGACTGTGGGCCCTAACATTATTTTATAAACACTGGTGACACCTACCTATTAGGCAGAGTAGAAGGAACTAAAATTGGGGATTGGTCTAAATGAGGACAGAAAGCAGGAAAGATCTTGGCAAGATGTGGGAATTAAAGGAAGTAGATAGCATTCCTTTTTGCAAACTTGAACCAACCATTGTAGGGTTTATTTGCAGAAGCTAACCATGCTACTGTGTACCCTACTTCTAAAATGACTAAATATATTTAGTTTCAGGGGTTTGAATTTACGGTTTAGTTGCTGATGTTCAAATACATATTGTTGTGCTTTAGTGGTAATTTGATAAATTGCTTGTTTGTTTTAATCAAATAGATACTGATCTCCCTCCCTCCCTCCCTTTCCTCTTTCTCTCTTCCCTTGTCTCCCTGCCTCTCTCCACAGGTGACATTGCTTGAACACATACCTGAGTGGATCTGGGCATGGGGTATAGAGTATGTCTGCAGAATTGTACGCAAGAAAGCTTTAACAAGCAAACTGAAATAAGAATATCCAGAGGTTCAGTGTAAATGAGTACAGTATTCTGATCTGAGTGTTGGAAGAATGTTTAGAGTATCCTGAATTTACTCTGATTTATCCATACTCTGCTAAACAAACTGTGTGTAACCTAGACATCAGAAGACTGCATTCTGTCTATATCTTTGTATTGAATAGCTCCTGTTTTCATTGAGGACAAACAGCTGATCTTGTTGAGATTAATCTTGGTTCACTCTGTCATGTAATTGGGCAGGAACAGGTAGAGTTTTAATTCTGATAGTGAATGACTGGTTCTTGCATAGTGCTAAATGATTTCAACTTAAGTCAACAGGATTCAAGAACTCTCCAAATCCTGCAGAAATGGGCCCAAGAGAGATCCAAAATCATGCTGTTTAAAAAGACAATCCCAGTCAACTAAGAAGTTTCTATAACATGCAGTTTTGTGTAACTTCTCTGGTCTTCTAACTGCAAATGTTTATATGCTTTAAGTATAAAATCTTTTTGCTTTTGAATGGTGTTCTCAAAATTAAGGTATATGGAAAGTAATATTGTTTTGAAAGTTGTTTAAATGATTGAAAAGGTCTCACGGAGCAACTTGAAGCAATGTAAAGCAATTTGAAGATATGCTTGTTTGCTTCCCTATTCCACGTGTGAATGCTCTTGATCATGCTTTAAATATTCCTTCACCAATCTGAAATATGTCAGAAGAATTGAATAAAGAATGTGGAAACAGATTAGCTGAAGAAAAATAACAAATTTAATCTTTTGGTTTAAATACACTGATTGTCTCTCCTAAGAGAATAAAAAAGTTATTAAAGTTTTGCTGCTTGATTATTTTGATGCTTTTGTATATAGATAAATATTTTTTAATATAATATCTTATATAAAATATTATGTCTATATATCTTCATATAGATATATTTATGTGTATGTATCTGACCTCTTCTAGTGGAGATCATCTGATATCATATATTGTTAGTATTTGTTGCAGACTAAATCTTTGAAAGTCAAATAAGCTCTTTTCTGTGTATTTGTAATTACTGTCTGAAAGAAGGATATGCCTTAAATATTCTTCATCCATTTGTATTTTATCAGGGAATCATTAGCACTGCTCCAGTACTATTATACTGAAATATCAAAACCGTGAAATAATTATGCAGTTATTCTATCCATAGCCACGTGAATTTAAGTATCTACCCCTTAAACGCTGTCACTGTCATGAAATACAGCACCATAATGTGAGATGGGTCAGTAAACTGCTCTACCTTGTTCATTGAAATATCTACACCAAGGACTTAATTGTGCTGTGTTGCCTAAATAATGCAATCATGATTACAAAGAGGATTTCTGTAGCTGCTGCACAGGAGCCCTGGATTGGTGATGTTAAAATCTGCAGTTCTAACAGCAATGCCCCCCACAAAACTTCTATATTAATAGATTTTGTACAAAAAAAGTAATATTCATCACCCTCCACTAAGACTCTGAAGTGGCTGAGTAAAAAATCTGTTTATAAATGACAAATTCTCAAAGGTAACACTTGAAATCTTGATTGGAGCTATTAAAAATCTAGATGCTTAACAGAGTGAAGCTGGCCCTAGCCTTCACAATCACAAGTGCTCTGTTGCGTAACCTAGTAGATTTGTTGGGCCATGCATCAGTGAGAAACTGATACTGGAGTTATTGTCCAAAGTGAAGTTCAGTCTGTGCTTTTTATAACGAAAGAGCTCCCTCCCTTCATGCTTGTTCCTGCTGTGTTGCTTCAGCTGCATATCCCCCCTATTGTTTGGGGGAGAGAAGGAAGGAGTGTGGGGGCAGTGAGAAGACCCCAGTTGGGGACTTGCTAAGTCGTGTTGTTGGCCAGGTCAGGGACTTGCTAAGTTGTGTTATTGGCCAAGGGTTCCCTATTAGCTGACCATGATCTTGGCTGGCTCTAAAAGCTGTTTGTTACCATTATACAGTATAAAAGTGTGTATTAGGTTTCGCTAATAATGTTATGTTTGTTAGCAAATGCAATTTAAAGGAGGCTGGATAAACAAATGCATTTCTTTTTAGGCAAGGCTTAACCATTGTCATGAAACTTTAGAACTTTTTGTATTGCTTTCTTTCATGCCTATTCAGCTTTCAGTTTGTCATTTACTGTTGATAATTCATATCTTGGGAGTTTTTGGCAGGAGTAACACCCCATTCAGTCACATATGAATGATCAGTTTCTTGAACAATACAGAATAGTAATTGAGTGTGACTTTCTATAAGAACAAACGATCCGTGTGCATATAGTTGCTCTTCCAAAAAGCAATCATGTATCTTTGAAAGTATCTTTAAGTTACAGTGGTCGTAATACTAAGCACATGCGCTATCAAGTAATATTCCTACAAGAATTCCTTAACATAATTTAAGCACTTAATACTTGGAGATGGGGTCTGAGAAATGGGGCAGTAGCTGAAAGTTTTCCCCTTTTGGTTAACACGATTTTTTTTTTTTTTTTTGCTGTGACCGCGTTCACCCTATACTCTGCTCGCACATGCTGCTCCGCCTTCCGTGAACTCTTCGGTTTCTGAGCAAAAACAAAACCAACCAACCAACCCACTGCGCTTTCTGAGGCGGCGGCGGGGAGGCAGCCCTTCCTCCACCGCGGCGCGGCGCGGCGGCTGGTGTCGCTCTCGCCGTGTCCGTTATTCGAGCGACGCGGTCGGACCGGTACCGGCAGGCTGCTGCCGCGGGGCAGCTCCCCGCCCAGGACGAGCCAGTCGGGGTGACCCGGGCCCCGCTGCCGCCAGCCGCCAGCGGGTTCTGCGTCCCGGAAAAGCAGCGCCGGCGGAGCGCCCGCGGCCCCAACGGCCGCCGCGCGCGCTGCGCATGCGCGCAGGCCCTGCGCCGTGGGGCGGTGCGCATGCGCCCGGCGGGCACCTTCCCCGCGGGCTCTCGCGAGAGGGCTGTGGTAAACATTGCACAAAATGGCGGCGGCAGGCCCGGGGGCGGCGGCGGCGGCGGCACGGTGAGCGCAGCGGGTGGGGGGGGGGGGGAGCGTGGTGCCGCCGCGCCCCGCTGGGGGGCGGGGACGGAGCGCTGTGCCCTCCAGCTGCCGGTGGGGGGGGGAGTACGGGGACCGTAGCGGGCAAGCAGCGGCCGGGCCCGCAGCAGCCGGCTCGCGGCGCCCGGTGCTCGCTCCCCCTCGGCTCGGGGCGGCCTCGCCACCCGCCGCGCCGCGGGCGGAGGTGTGCGGCGGCGGCCTTCCCCGGGCCCGGGCCGACGCGGCTTCTCTGAGCCTCCCGCGGGTCTCGGGAGCGCCCTGCTGCCTCCTCCGGGGCTTGGGTTTCGCCGGGGAGGCATTAACTACCCGCGGTAACGGCCGAAAAACGGCACTGTTTGCTTTCTCGCTGCCTCCGGTGCAGTGAGCGGGAGTCGCGGTCCCGCTGCCCGGCCCGAAGCGCGAGCAGGGCCCCGCCGTTATCGCTCACGGTCTCGGCAGACCGGCGGGCGGCGCCCTGGCCGGCCGCAGCCCCCCAGAGAGTCGCCTCCGCTGCCGGTGGTCTCCTCGGAGTTCCCGTCGCCCGGTGTGCGGTGCCGACCCCTCGGAAAGGCACGGAAATAACCCCGGGCAGAGCTTTTCCAGGGGATGGACAAGCTCCTTGGAACTGGCAGGTTTAAGTGCTAATGCACCTTTGCGCATTGAGCGTGTTAAGCAGAATGAGGTTGTCATCGTGCTGTCCCTTTGCTCTTAGCATCCATTAGATTTCAGCTTCGTGTGTATTTTCTATATATAATCCGTGTCATCGCTAGTTTGCTTTCATTATTCACCTCTCTCGTGTACTGGATTTTTGATTTTACTGCCATAAGAGTTACCAGTCTATGAGGTGATAAGAGCTCAGCCATGTAACTGTTGCTGTGTCCAGTTTAGAACTGAAGAGAAAACTTTGTAATTGCAAACAGTTCACACCCTGTCATGGTGTTGTCAATCGCAGATGGAAATAGAGGAGAATTATGTTGCTGTTGCAAGGAAATACTTGAGAATGGTAAATAAAATTAAACCAAGGTAGCAGCTGTCACATGCAGTCTCTTTCATTCTGTTTTTGTAGTGTGTGGTCAGCATTCTCCTAAATAGGGTCGAGTCCCTAATAAAGCTTTTGCTGACAGTTCTGGTCCCTACAAAAATGTGTTATTCTGTTCAGTTTCTCTACATGCTGTGGCAGACCAGACAAAAATGTTCTTCTTCCGTCATCTTTTAATGGCCTTTTAACTATCAGATGCTGTTTAATGTTTGGAATTTCAAAAATACTAGCATGGCAACTTTTATTGAATCCTTCCTCCACTTTGGAGCACAAAAGGAAGAAGCCTTCCCCTATGTGGAAAACACAACACTTTTCTTTAACTTCACATTATTACTTTTGTAATCCATTCCCTTGTTTTCTCAGGAGTCTGTGTTGTAGTAACCCACATTCCACCTCAAGAAAATTTGAAAGTCGTCTTTCACTCTGATTCTCTTTTTCAAACACAGGAACTGAAAGTTTGCTCCATGTAGTATTTCTGGTTCTTGCCAGCCCCTGGAGTAGAGTTCGAACCCGATTCTCCTTGTGTAAAATCGCATACAGTAGTAGTAATATTTTTTGACATGTTTCTGATTTGAAAAAGAAAAACAAGTGTGTGTGGAAAATGTTTATCATGTTAATATTATATTTTGCTCTCTATTTTTAGCTTGTAATGGGCCTTACATGTCCTTTTGTTTTCTTTATTCCCCTTGCAAAAATGGTCATAGAGTTTGGTTGTCATCATTGACTATTCTGTTGTCAAACTAATACACAAATGCTCTTGCACAAACAAGGAAGAGACTTGGGAAGTGTTCT
Source organism: Dromaius novaehollandiae (assembly GCF_036370855.1). Taxonomy (NCBI): domain Eukaryota; kingdom Metazoa; phylum Chordata; class Aves; order Casuariiformes; family Dromaiidae; genus Dromaius; species Dromaius novaehollandiae. The sequence continues at coordinate 4,297,203 of NC_088110.1, forward strand.
TGAAAAATTACAAAATGAAACATGAGCAACTATTTTATTTTTTTCTGATCATAGCTGCTGAACATGCTCATTTTTGTGTTTTTTCAGGCTATATATATACACAAGGATGAATCTAATCATTTTATATGTTGCCTTGCCTTACAGGTTAGCTTGCAAACAGCTTTGCTAATTCTTCCGGGGGATTAACTTTTCGATCAGAAATGGAGTACAGGACTCAGTTACCACATCCTGAGTGACGAATCCTTTAATACAAAATGGAGAAAAAGCGTAGAAAGAAATGAGCCTGTTTATTAGGCTTTACCTGAAAAGACCATGAAATCTCTACTTATTTTGGACACAGCTTTAAGAATATCCAGTTGAACAGCACAGTGAAAGCAACGTTTGCTGAAACAAAAATGAACTAGTTTATGAAGAAAAAAAGTGTGATTTGAATATATGGAATTTTTGAAATGAAACCATTTTCTTCTATGACCATGAAGTTTGCAGACATCTGGTTTGTTCTGGTTGTTATTTTACTCTGTGGCAAAAAACACCTTGGTACCAGACTAGGAAATTCCTCTCATGAGGCTCACATATGTCCTGGATGTTCTCGCCTTACTTTGAAAGTGGAATTCACTTCGACAGTCGTGGAGCATGGTAATAAAGAATTAATAAAAAATACATGTGAAGTTCAAGTGCATGTTACTGTTCAGTGGTGTTTGTGCAAGTGTTGTAACATTCAGAGAGTCTCTGTAGATTTAGGATCTTCTGCTAAATTCTGTGTATTCAAATAGATAAACAGAATTTTTCCCCGAAGTTCTCAGTTTAACTGGAGACAAGATTCTAAGAACAAGAAAGGGAAGAGAGAGGGAAATAAGGAGGATGATGGAATGATTAAAAGAGAGAAATAGGTACAGCTGGGCAAGTCCGATCACTTTAGTGTGTTTAGTAGCTGTGGTTTTTGACCCATTTGATGGTATTTTTGAGGCCCTTTTATGAAACAAAGCCAGCAGTGGGCCTCGAAGGATCGAGGACAAGAAGTCTCTGTGTTTGTTCAAGGAAGAATTTGGAAGCAATAATACATGCATGGAAAAATTGCAAAGATGATTTTGAACATAGCAGATGAAAGGGAAAGTGATGCTGATATCACTGATGGAATGGAAAAGGGTAGCAGCAGAGCAAAGCAAGTAAGAGTGGCAAACTGGGAATGGAGGGAGGAAGGCCAGACGAAGCCGATCAGTTAAAAGAAAGGGGAGAAAGAATGCATGAGTTCTTGCGGCATGTGCTATATACATTTTCAAGGAAGTGATTTCACAAAAGAGTATATAAAATGAAATCTTTATTGGGATGGGCCACCATGTGCTTGCAGAACATCTAAGATAAATGCAGTGTATGAATGGCAAAGGGATGTGGAGGAAAGATGAACAGTAAATTCGTATAGCTTCTTACATAGTTGTTACAAAACCAAAAGGTTCTTGAAGGGTGCACAGAGGCTTTTTATGTCTGCTTCTGTGCTAATATTTAAAACCTTAGGCTCATGTAATATACCAGCTTATTTGACTCAGTCTTAGAAGTCAGCATCTAAGTTGTCAATTTATGCCTTGACCCGATGTCTGGTTTCTCAGGTAAGCATGATTTTCTCACTGCAAAGCTATGTGTATGTCTAAATACATACAGGCAGAAAATGAGTAACCACATTTTTGTGCGTATTTAGCCAAAGGCTTATTGAGGCGAATGTGCACTGGGGCTGAGGTCTACCCACAAGTTATTAATCCAGATCAAGGACTGTTGGGACTAGCTCAGTTCTCTGTGTGTCATAGATGCTGTCAGTAATTTGCTGTTGCTCATGAACTGCTAAAACTCAATACCTTATGGCGTTTAGATGTCTTTTAATCATATACGTCAAGAAGCATAGTGAATTGGCGTATCAAACAGTTATTTATAGCGTTGGATGTAACTAGCTCGGTTCTCTTCCCCCTCTGCTCCCCATGCCCCACTGTTTTACCTTTCTGTGTAGTTTACAATTCTACCATCCTTTCAAAGGTCTTTACTATATTTTGGGGGGTTCATGATGCAAAAAGAAACTTAGCGCAGAAGTAAATTGGAAGTTTGTAAAAGCAAAAAAAAAAAAAAAAAAAAAATCCATAAAGGCAACTATTTGTTTTTATTACAGTACTGTTTGAACCTATGTTTTCATGTTTCAAAATTGAGGCTTTTTGACAGGCATGATACTGTCTATTAAAATTTATGTCCTTAATGCTTTTCATCCAAACTTGCATGATTAGTAGACCTAAATTATGTCAATAGTTCCAGTTCCTTTATTAAGTATTTTCATTTGGGAGATAGAAGACACTGCATCAAATTGTGATTAAAGAAAAAGAATTCAGATCCTTTTGATGTGAATGCGCTAGTAAGCTGTTTAAGCATTGGTTCTGAAAAGTTGTGCTCTTGTTCCAGAGTATATTGTGGCTTTTAATGGATACTTCACAGCTAAAGCTAGAAGTAAATTTATTTCAAGTGCGCTAAAAAGCAGCGATATTGAGAACTGGAGGATCGTACCTCGCAACAACCCAGCCAGTGACTATCCTAGTGATTTTGAGGTGATTCAGATCAATGAAAGACAGAAAGATGGAGTACTGACACTGGAAGATCATCCAAACATAAAGCGAGTAACACCTCAACGGAAGGTCTTCCGATCTCTCAAATATTCAGAGTGTAAGTAATTTTCTTTATGGTTGCATGAGATCCATTTTGGGAAATCTGTTGAATCTTATTTTAGACACTCATTTTAACAATTACACAAATGAGAAGGCAGTTGTGCCCTGTGACTTTTCTTTAACTCATAGAAACCTGCTCTTTTTCCTATTTAATTTTCAGGGTCTTGCTGTACTTTTGCTAGAGAGTAACAGTGAGTTCAGCTATAGCATAGAAACATTTTTTGCAGCAGTCACTTACCAGAGACTATGGGCACATATATCCCCTGTACATGAAATGGAACATTTCACTGATTTTGATGATATTAGTATTTTTGGAGAAAGTGGATACTTGCTTGTGTAAAATTTTTGTTGTAAGGTAACAGTATGATCTGTATATTTGCATAAAAATTAAATCTTTTGTGTTTTTCCTCATACTGTTTTTTGTCTTCATGCTAATTGTACATAGCTGATCCTACACTGCACTGCAATGAGACCAGATGGACTCAAAAATGGCAGTCATCTCGTCCCTTGAGAAGAGCAAGTCTTTCTTTAGGTTCTGGTTTCTGGCATGCAACAGGTCGACATTCAAGTAGGCGTTTGCTGAGAGCTATCCCACGCCAAGTTGCTCAGACCTTGCAGGCGGATGTCCTCTGGCAAATGGGTTACACAGGTATATTTTTTTCTATTGGCTTGGAGCAATTACCTTTTTGAAAAACAAATGAAGTATAAGGATATGCAAATTGTCTTTGTAAGTATTGCTCTCATATTGAATGCCAGTTCCAGAAAGATTGAGAAATACTTTGTTTAGAGGTGCATTGTATTCTTACAGAGCACGTGTGTGTGTACACTGGATTTAAGTGAAATTAATCTTATTTATACTGCGGCTGAATTTTTGCAATGGATTATGAATTTTGTTAAAGATCTAAAATACTTGAAATTTTAGACTGTGTAGTACATTATACATAAAAGGTTTCATTAATATGATAGATCCATATTGAAGCTGAATCAGAAAAAGAGATGCTTTTCTATTATAGGTGCTGGAGTAAGAGTAGCCGTTTTTGACACCGGACTGAGTGAGAAACATCCACATTTCAAAAATGTAAAGGAGAGAACAAACTGGACTAATGAGAGAACCTTGGATGATGGTAGGTTACCATGTAGTGTTGATGAAATTGTTCCTGACACTGGTGTGAGTGCTTTTTTGCATTGTAAAGTTGCTGCTGCTGCTGTGGTGGCACATCTGTTAACAGCTCTTGAAGCTGTGTATCTTGAAATTTTAAGCTTAATTTTGCAACATTCTGAGTGTTTTGTATTCTTATCAAATTCAGCAAATGGTATTAAGGCTCCAAGAAGGTGTTGAATGAGTCTCTTGAATCATATGTGGTGTTTCATCATAGCTTTTGAAAAATATCAGGGCAAGAAAACATTACGCAGGCATAAATGCCATATGAAGGTAGTTGGAGGTGAGAGCAAACCCCATATAGCTGTTTCTTTCCCTTTCCTTTTTATGTATTCTGCTCTTACACAGTGCATTCATATTTTTGTAGTTAAGAGAGAGAATATTTTGCTTTATTGTGCAGTCCAGTAGCTAATGAGAGTTCTGGTGGCTTTCTGTAAAGTTTTTCTAATCTACGTAGTTTTCATCGACAAATGCTCTGCTGGTTTATGCCCGTCTACATCCCACAGAACTTTATATTTTCTACAGTATATTTGTGTTCATTTTTCTTGTGTTGACCCTAATTTGCCTTGACTGTATACCTTTACAGATTAACAACTTCATACAGTCCTGGTCAGTGAGTTAGTTGGCAATTTAATGCGTTTATAGTCCAGTGTGCACGCATATCTTGCTCAGTGCACTTGCGTAGTTTTATCATGTAGTATTTCATTGCATTACAGTACCTGCTTTTGGTACTACTTTCTACTAGTTCTCTGCCCAGATGATTGCTGGATAGACAGATTTCGAGCACAGAAATATAATGTAGGCAGTCTCATAAAGCAAAAGCTTAACTTGTGTTTTGTGAGGGGAGGAAAAAGTGTGTTTTCTTGTCCTGTTTTTCACCCTTAACAAACTATGGTTATTGCAGAGTCAGGATAAAAAAAAACTTGTAAGGAGTGTACATTAAAATACATTGGGCTTGTGACTTGCATTTGCCAAAATAATCTTGCTCTTTAATTATTGTTTAATGTGGCACTTGACCTCATCTGTAGCAAGTAGGAGTGGTCAGACTATAGAGAATGTATCTCTCTCTGTTTTGTTACAGGCAGGTATTTTTCCTTTGGTATAACCTGACTACGTACAGTCAGCAGTGCTGCTGCTGAGACTGGATTATTGGTCACATAATCTTCAGAATAGTTGTAGCGTAATATTGAATATGCCATTGAGATGTATTTGTGTTGGATTAATCAGTTGCTTCCATCAGGCTTCATGGAATGTGAATTTGTTCAGAAAATCAGCTGGCTGGCTGGCTGGATGGTATCGGAAATTTTGGCCCCACTGGAGTCAATAGCAAAATTCAATTTTGGTAGAACTAGGACTGAACCCAGTATTTGTCATTTGCTGTAAAGTATGTTAGGTCAGTGTGGTTTTTGATATAGGTGTTTTTTAATGAATGAAATCCTTAACAATGAAATGTTTTGAATTCTAACATCTTATTTTGTTAACCTCTGTCTGTGATAGGTTTAGGCCATGGAACTTTTGTAGCAGGTGTGATAGCCAGCATGCGAGAATGCCAGGGATTTGCTCCAAGTGCAGAACTGCACATTTTTAGAGTGTTCACCAATAATCAGGTAGCTGTTTAAAATGTGTTTTAAATTCTGCCTGTCTAGATTAATACAGTATTAATCCTTTCCTTTGTGAATGTTGCAAGTACTTGTAAATTTTGACATATTTTGTTTGGTAAGTGAGAAAGATGCATCTTTTTATTTAAAGAGAGAAGACAGTTACTTATTGTAGAACGTCCTGGAGTTTCCCAGTTGGGTATATTCTTCAGAAATAATGTGTAGAAGTCTGATCTGTATAGAGGTGCAGCTGTCACTTAAATATATTGAGCACTAGAAATGCTACAAAATCATTGTTGGTTTTGTGCTTTCTTTCTGTGTTGTTTTTTCTTCTGTCTCTCAGGTCTGTATTGCCATGATTTTCAAATGATAGCTTTTGTTTTCCCCTTTTTTATGCAGGTCTCCTATACATCTTGGTTTCTGGATGCCTTTAATTATGCGATTTTAAAGAAGATAGATGTATTGAATCTAAGTATTGGTGGACCAGACTTCATGGATCATCCTTTTGTTGACAAGGTCAGTACAAAGAGATGTAACTTACAGAATAACTTATTTGCCACAGCTGCTGACAGGTTCTGGTTCTGTAATGACTCTATTGTGGGGCTTCATTTGCATGAGAGAAACCCTGTGCGGGTGATAGTTTTTAGGAATATTTTTAGGGAAGAGAAACCCTGTACAAGTGATGGTTTTTAGGAATATTTTTAGGGGAATGGATTCTAATAAAGAAACTAACTTTACAGTGGAGTGCTGTATGTACTGCTAGGAAATGTGACTCCCAAACAGGTAACTAAGTGGGCCCTTAATACAAGCAGCTTAGCTGATATCCAGCTCTGCTTTATTTAAAATCTCTACACGGTTAATCTGTTTCCTAGTAAAAATATGTGTATCGTGAACTTGGCAGCAGATCATTTAAGAATAACTAGTTCAAAAGGTACAGGTAGTTGATACAGCTGTGTGATTACAAATTTGTTTCAGGATAAGATGGAATTAGATTTTTATCTTTGTAAAAGTCATGAATGTCATGTCATGTTCCTTGAGCCGTCGGTCTGTCCTTCAAAAGTGCAAAATGAATTAATTTATGTTAAAAAAAAGGATAAAATCTTTCTTTGAAAAGTGTTAAAAGGGAATTTGAGGAATAAAAATTCTCCCTTTCTTATCGTAATCTACATTGAAATTTAGTTTGACAGTGACTTCACTAGTCTTCCCAGAGTATTCCTAGAGGGGATTCAGAATTATTTGAATTTTGGTGCCTAGAGTGTTTTGTTGCAGGCAGTTTTTCTTTTGGTGTAACCTGACTAGGTACAGTCAGCAGTGCTACTGTTGAGACGGGATTATCGGTCACATAGTATTCAGAATAATAGAAGTGTAATATTGAATATGCCATTGAGATGTATTTTACAAGTCTCAGTAAGAAAGGGGGGTTGGATTAATAGTTGCTACTGTCAGGCTGTATAGAATGTGTATTTGTTCAGAAAACTCTCTTTTTTGATGGCAGTCTTATTGTAAACAATTCTTTTTTTTTTTTTTTGTAGGTATGGGAACTGACGGCTAACAATGTGATCATGGTTTCTGCTATTGGCAATGATGGACCCTTGTATGGGTAAGTTTCAGTGACCATTTTACAGAGAAGCAAATATGTTGTTATGTTTTTTTGGAAGCAGTTGTGATTGGTCTGGAGGGTTTTCCGTCCTCCTTTGGCTATAATTTGTAGCAGGTAGTCTGTTTTTTGGAAGTGACCCGAGTTAGACTCCTTCCATCCATTGTCTTTATCCTTTGCCTCAGTAATACATTTATGAAGTACTTAGCTGAATATTTTTCATTCAGACAACGGGAAGTCAGTTGAACAAGAATGGCTGCACTTTCATCTGATGTTTAACTGTTAGTGTGAGCAGGTATCTTTGGGTACAGATCTCAGGCTTGAGGAATACAGAAGCATCTCACCAAGGTGATTTGTGGCATATTTCTAAAATGAATGCCTAAGAAAAGATTTTTTGTTTTGAAGATATGTGGTTTGGTAGTGTAAGTTATTGCTTGAAAAGTTGCTCTCACAAATAGAATATAACTATATCAGGTAATACCAGTAGTTGTTTCCGTGGAGGTTAGACTGAGTGCCTGACAAAAATCCGATGGTGACATGCGTATTATCTGTATAGCGTTTACGGCTGTGGTCATCTTTTTCTTCCTGTCTTCTTATCTCCCAACTTGTTCTAGGACTCTCAATAACCCTGCTGACCAGATGGATGTGATTGGAGTAGGTGGCATTGACTTTGAAGATAATATAGCTCGCTTTTCATCTAGGGGAATGACCACTTGGGTAAGATACTTCGACTACGGCCAGCCACATTTGCAGACAAAATAAGGGCTTTGGAAAGAAAGCAGTTGTGAGAGTTGGGGTTTTTTTGTGATCCCGTGCAGATGATGTGTGTATATTAACGTGATAACAGGTTTCATCAATGATCAGAATAGTTGATGAGTGGTGTAAGTTTTGAAGCGAGAAGCTTAATGTTATTTCTGGGGTTTCTCATCATTAATATTGACTGCTTTTGAAATTCTTCATCTCTGTGAAAATGTCCAGTACCTTTTGAATCGTGGTAAGAACTTTCCAGTGTGGACAGATCTCTGTAAAAATGAAGGCCTGCTTTTATCCTTTTTTTAGTACAAACATCCTAGGCTTTCCAGATGCCACATGTAATGTTGCACTTCTTTGACCTTTAAGTTTGCAGTTGCCTGTTGAACTGAGGTGACTGGTACTGCAGATGTGATTTCAGATGAGGTTGCATCATGATCTTGTTTAAGGGCACTACTATCATGGTTTTTTTTCTTTTGTATTGTGCTGCATCTCATTCCTTAGCCAGGTAACAGCCTGGTTATCCTTTTTTTCCGTGGTTTTGTAGGTAGCGTAGATACTAGAGCAATCTGCAGTAACACTGACATCCTTTTCGTGTATTGATATACTGAGCAGATAAGGTGTCATAAACAGTTTGTGTGATTCTTTAGCTGTTACTTGATATTCCTTGATGCTGAATTTCAGCTAATGTAGTTGATCATTTTACTTCTGAGTGGCTGGCAGCTAATTGAAATGCCAAAATGAAACAACTGATGTTCAGTAATTATTATAGTAATGAATTATACTAATTCATACGTTTTCTTTCACAGGAGCTGCCTGGAGGTTACGGTAGAGTGAAGCCTGATATTGTTACTTATGGCTCTGGAGTGAGAGGTTCTGGTATGAAAGGTGGATGCCGCTCTCTCTCTGGGACAAGTGTAGCATCTCCTGTAGTGGCAGGTGCTGTTACGTTGTTAGTAAGGTAAGCCTTAAGTAATAATCTCTGAAAAAGATATTGATGCAGATAGAGCTGTAAGAGACCCTTAAAGGAATGCACCAAATAAAAATAAATTGCATTCAGTTTAGGAAAACAAACTCTGAAGTGTAAAATCAGGGATTCTTCTGCCTGAGATGTTACCTTATCTGACTAGCTCTGAATCTCCTGGGCAAAACGTGAGGCCTGTTTTGAATAATAACTACATATATAAAAATATGAATAGGGAGAACAGCATTACAAAATAATTTTTTCGTATTTTTAATTATTTTAAGTTGCTAAGCTTTTGTCACTTCATGTCATAGTAGAAGAGTAGCTGCTCAAAGTAGGCACTTACAGCAGATAACTGTCCAAGTATATGTAAATTCTGTAGGATTTAGGGCTTTCTTGGTTATTATCCAGTTGCATAAATCTTCTGTTGGAAGAACTTAAAAGGAAAGTAGGAGTTTCTCCTCTCTCCTTTTGAGTTTGTAACTGTTTCTACTTAAAGATGGGACAAACCTTTATTTGAAAAACTTAGGCCCAAAATTCAAAGTCATCATCATCCCCCCCATGTCCCAGAATAGGTATGTGGCAAGAGATCAGCAAGTTTTCAGTTACACAGGCTTTGATTTTCAGAGTATTTTGTCTAGCATATCAAAATACTACCCTGATTAGAACTGCTGCTGCTGATGGAGCACATTGTAAGGAGAGAAATGTGTGAAATACTAGTTTTTAAGAGAAGTGTATCAGAAGATTGCCACTTATGTTTTCATCTGCAGCTGTTCCTGTGAGAAATCAAGTAATTGGCAAATATGAACTGTGGTTGTTGCTCACAGCAGCCTAATTTTTTATTGTATTTTTCATAAATCAAATGGATTAGACTGTTTAAGGCAGAATGGTAAACAGGACTAGCTAGAAACAAGAATAGAGGCTACCTGAGGTGATCTACTGTTTCCCACTTCAGCACAGTTCAGAAGCGCGAAACAGTGAATCCAGCAAGTATGAAGCAAGCACTTATTGCGTCAGCACGTAGACTTCCCGGAGTCAACATGTTTGAACAAGGACATGGCAAGTTGGATCTTCTGAGAGCTTATCAGATCCTCAACAGCTATAAACCGCAAGCCAGGTTAATTTTAATCCTTAATTAATAACTAACACACTATGATCTGCAGTATTTCTTTTCAGAGAGCAGGTGGTATGAGTGTAACTTAGTTGAGCAATCTGTGTCTATGCAATGAAGAGATCTTGCAGACATCTTATGTAATCCTGAAAGGTGAATTTTGTTAGGAAAATCGATGAAAAGTCCTGGTATTTTCTGCCCAAGTTAGAACTTTGAAGAGCCTTTGAGACCTAAGTTTACTTTCTCTTTTAGGTTCAGTTTAAACTCTCAAATGTTGTGGGTAGTGCAGTATGGACTGAAATGGAGGAGTAGATAAATTTTAGTTTTCCAGGATAAGAACATTCTTATTATGCTGAAAAGTTGCTTTTGCTTTATGAAAATAGAGTAAATATTTTCACACAACTTCAATTTACAAAAAAAAAAGCCGAGGAGAAGAGAAGAAGATTCTTGTGCAGATTAGGGAAGCAGTTTAAGATCTTAATGGAGTAATTATGGCTAGCATGTTTACTCTGTAACTTTTTCATATATCAGTTATGTGTGGTATCATGTACTTGTTTTATTTACTGTTTTTTTTAATACATCTCCCCATCCCACTCCCTCCATCCTGCTGTAGTTTGAGTCCAAGCTATATTGACTTGACGGAATGTCCCTACATGTGGCCCTATTGTTCTCAGCCCATATATTATGGAGGGATGCCAACCATTGTTAATGTTACTATCCTTAATGGTATGGGAGTCACTGGGAGAATTGTAGACAAGGTAAGACACGTTGTTCCCAGTCTTGACTATTAATGTTGCTAAATGCTTCCCAGAAAAGATTATTCTACCCATAAATTTAACACAACAAAGAAGCTTTCGTATTGGTGAGAGAAGGAGATACAAAATGTTTAATTTTGAAGGACACACTTGGATTAATAAGATTTGTCATTGTGAACTGTCTACACATGTTTTCCAGCAACGCACTGACTAGTTTCAGGTGCGTGTATTGTTTTGTCTATGTAAAACAGTTTGGATTAACAAGTACTTAGAGATTTCTTGTATTCTCTGATCGTATTTAAGGTCTTCTGGAGCAAAGTATAGACTTTCTCCATCTCTTTGGTCTGCAACATGGGCCTTCTCTGTAAAGGATTGTGACATTATAAAACATGCCTTTTATATGGGTCAGATTGACCTGAATGTGTTGACTTATCAAGGTCTGCAGCAAAACATGTTCTTTACTTCAGTATTGTTGAACACATTGGTTGTCTTAGGAGGATTCTAATTTTTTTTTTTTGATTAAGCTTTAAGCAAGTTTATATGTAGACAGATCTGGAAATTAATATAATAAAAGTTAAACTGCAAGTTAAATAACTGCAAGTTAAATAAGGCACCTATTCCAAAACTCTAGCCCATGTAGATGAGCTGAAGTTTGACATGGTAGTGTGCATTCTGAGATCTGTTATAGATTTAAGCCTGCTCCAAAAGCTATGGAAGCTCTTTTCCGAGCTCATTAGCTGATGGTAATGCTCAGACACAACTGGTGTAGTTTGCATGAATCTGGAACAGCGATGGTCCTTTTTGTTACTGAAAAGAAACTTAGTGTTCCTTCCAATAAATTTTTGCAGAGGACCCCAGAATAGTAAATTAGGCCCATTTATCTAATATGCTGTCCAGTTACCTTCTTAGAGAGTTCTGCTGCTGAAAAGCCTGTAGTCCAGATCATTAAGGCTGTCGTGATTAGATTGTTTCACTGGTACGACACCTCACTTTTAAGCTTTGTTGACATTTTGCAGTTTGGCATAATCTTCAGAAAAGTTTATGGGGGTTGTTTCTGTGGAGGGGTAGAGCAGGGCTACATGTGCAGAAATCAGTGACTGCAAATACTGTTTTACCAACATTCCTCATTCTTCATTTCACAGCCAGACTGGCAGCCCTATCTCCCACAAAATGGGGATAATATTGAAGTGGCTTTCTCCTATTCCCCTGTGTTATGGCCTTGGTCTGGATACTTAGCAATTTCTATCTCTGTAGCAAAGAAAGCAGCATCTTGGGAAGGCATTGCTCAAGGTCATGTTATGATCACGGTATCATCCCCTGTGGAAAAAGAAGTAAGTTCTATGCATTTTGATCTTCTGTGTTTTATTAAGGTCACTTCATGATATACAAATATATCTTTTTAAGAGGTTGCTATAGTACTGCCATTTTAAGTACAGATTAGATTTGGGTCAAGAAACTGGAGAGTATAAATAATAATCTTTATAGTTGACAGCAGAGTTAATCTGTGAATTGAATATGCTTTGGAATTCAAAAATCTGTCTGTGAGACCAACTTCATAATTTCATTTATTTGTTCTGAATTCTAAGTAACATGTTTTGAAATAGAACTTATTTAAATATTTTTCTTTCTTCTAGAACTCTGCTTATTGTTCCAGAGAACATTTTAAGGGTTTGAATGCTTAAACCAAATCGTAGTTCTAAAACGTTTTATGTATTTTAAATTCTGAGCATAGATATAAACTGTTGAGTGTAGGGGAAAAAAGGTATGGTGATTTAAGCCAGGGTTGTCATCTGGTCTCTGCAGTTGGTACAGGTGACAAAAGGAAGATTTCATAGCTTATTTTCTTGGCCTGTTATGATCCACAGTTAAATGGTGAATGTTCTTGTGGGGAAAAAGGATTTCACTGTAGTTTGTTCTGTCCTTCAGTCTAAGAATGGTGCAGAGCAGACTTCAACGGTGAAGCTTCCAATAAAAGTGAAGATTATTCCTACTCCACCTCGTAGTAAGCGAGTCCTTTGGGATCAGTATCATAATCTCCGTTACCCACCAGGATACTTCCCCAGGGATAATTTGAGGATGAAGAACGATCCATTAGATTGGTATTTATCTCAGGTTCTATTAAATCAGTATTTCTTGATTGTATGTTGAGGATATGGGATAACTTTATTGAATGCCAGAACACCCTGTCCTTTTTCAATGCAGCATGGAATTACCTTTTCTAATAAATCCATGAAAAGTCCTTGGCCCCTACATGTTTTTTATTGTGAAGGGTTTTTTTAATTCAGCAGGCTTTTTTATTCACATGAAATGAGACATTTTTAAATGCAGATTTAAGAAACTGAGATTTTTGTTTTGCTTTTAAAGTTCAGCATTTTTCTTTTCTGTCCTACTTTCTGCCATGGGGTCCACTTTATTAGCTGTTTTGGCATTCCTTTATCAAAAAAAAATGAGAGATTTGAAAGGCTGAATCCTAAGAAAGGATCTCGTCTGTTGAGAGACACTCTCTTCGAAGCAGGGAGAGGCTTCGCTAAGCAGCAAAAGTCTGTCTTTCATAGATGGAGAGGGAAAATATGCTTAAGAAGAAATGTGCAACAGTGTGTAAGTGAGAATTAATCAGGTCAGCATCCAAGCTGTATGCTTTTGGAAAGCTGCTAGCAGCATGCAGATAAAGCAAGTGGCCAGGTACTTCTCTGCTGGGTTTCATCGGTTACTTGCAGGTGGTCCTCTATGCCTCTTCCGTATAACTTACCGACTCTATGATGTGGTGCAAGCAAATAGATTTGTGCTTCATAAGGGACATGCCTAATCTCTGGCATTGCTGGTATAGTTCTCTATAAAATAAAATAAGTACTCAGAAGCAGTATAATTAGTGAAGAATCTTGCAGAGGAGATTGTGCGTGGAAAACTATAGGTTACCATCTGAAAAAATTGAACTTCTAGAAAGGAAACCAGCAAGTAATGTATTGGAGGATTTAAATTAGGTTTCTGCATGCCAGATTTAAATGTCTTGAACATTTTTTTTTTCTTAAGGAATGGTGACCATATCCACACAAACTTCAGGGACATGTACCAGCACCTGAGAAGCATGGGATACTTTGTTGAGGTTCTTGGTTCACCGTTTACATGTTTCGATGCAAGTCAGTATGGTAAGCATGAATTGCCTTGTTCTACATACAATTAACTTCCTAAAATGGCCTGATTTTTGTAAAACTAAAAATCTTGTGGAGGCTTGAAAAACAATTCTCACAATAGTAGAAAAGTATTATAAGGGTGCAGATTTATTAATTATATGCTTATATTTAAGTGTGTGAAGTGTCCATGCAGAAGCTTGCTTGGGAGTCTAGCAGACTTTGTCCAGTTCTGTATCCTTCTCTTGAAAAAAGAGAAGGAAAAACTCCTCGGTTAAAAGCCCCTCTGTATCCAGTCCCACAGAGGCAGAGCTGTATTTGCCAAAAGGTTTTGGCATAGTCAAACTGAAGCATAGATGAATTATAGACTAAAATTGAATGTCCATTCTGCTTTTTTTTTTCCTTAGCAGTGGCATTCTAAAAAACAGATTTTTGTGGATAGGTTAGGAGGTGGGGAAAGCATTCCATTAAAACATGTGCAGTAGTGAAGCAGTGTGTGGCTTGTTTCTTGTATGTTCATCAGGCAGGAGATGTGATAGATTTGCCAGGCAGGGGGCAAACCAAGCTGTCTGTGTTATTTTCTGCTCTGGTATGCCCTTCTCGTTGACCCTGACGTGCTCCAGCAAGACTCTCTCTCTTTTGGGTTGGGATGTTTTTCAGTGGACTGTAATGTGAGGGTGAATTCTCCTGATAATTTCCTGGTTCTGGAAATGTTGTCAGTGGTAATCTTTTGTTTTTCATGGTTCATCAGCAGATATCTCACCATTGCTTTTTGAGTTCAGTGAATATGCAATGGGAGATGGAAATGTTAGCTGTTTAAAAAAAAAAAAAAAAAAAAAAAGGGCGGGGAGGGCAAATTAGTTTCTCTTCTGAAACTGCGAGATTTGCTCTTGACAGGGAGCAGCATTAAGGGACTTCTTTCTCCTATCTTTCCTTGTGATTTCTTGTCCTTTTGGGGGAATGAGTGGAAAAGCTGAACCAGTTCTTTCCTACATAGTATCCCAAAAAGAAGTTTAGAGGATGGTCAGTGTATGTTGGACTAAGTAGAGAAGAAAAGAGCATTGACTACGCTTGTGGGTTTTTTTTTTTCTTTTTTTTTTTTTTCTGTCTTGGCAGTCTTCCTATGGTTACTCCAACAACTCCCAGGTGTTTCCTGTGCAGCAGCTGTGTTGGTGGTGGTACAAGCCCACGCCTACACTGTGCCTGGTTTAATTAGTAGTTTGGGCTTCCAGAATTTCCTCAGTGAAGAGAAGCAAGGGAGGACAGATTGATTGCAGTATTCTGTGATTTATATCTTGTGGGCCAAAAAGTGATCTCACTTTTGCATAGTCGAGTTCAACAGGTGGTTTGCTTAGCTTATGCTGAGGGCAGCAGATACGCTGTCTCTCACTGCAAGGTCAGATCTGCTTTGCATGCACAGATCTGTCAACTTCAGCTCACACTTCTGCTTAGGTGAATGGAGAAACTGTTTTGGGAAATCAGAAGAGTTTGGCTTTTAGATTGCCAAAATAGGCTGAGATGGGAGGCGAGTGCTCTGTATGGCTGCAAAATCTGTGTAGGGAGGAAGGGTAAGACATGGACGAGGCACTAAGAATAGAAAAGAACAGAAATGTGCAAGTGAAGTTAATTTGGCAAATGAAATGAAAGTATGACTAAAATAGGCTTCTGAACACAAGACTGGTTAATGTTTTCTCTTTAGACTGTAAGTAATTTTTGTATACAATCACAGAATAGTGGAGAGTGGAAGGGACAGTTGGAGATTGTCTAGTCCAACCCCCTGCGCAAAGCAGTGTCAACTGGAGCAGGTTGCTCAGGTGCATGTCCAGTCAGGTTTTGAGTATCTCCAAGGATGGAGACTCAACAACCTCTCTGGGCAACCTGCTGCAGTGTTCAGTCATCCTTACAGTCAGAAAGTTTTTTCTTATGTCTAAACAGAATTTCCTGTATTTCAATTTGTGCCCGTTGCCCCTTGTCCATTCAGTGGGCAGGAGACTCTGCTTCTGTCTTCTTTACACCCTAAACATTGATATATAGGTTGTACACATTGATAAGATCCAGCTTCCATTTCCCTCCCCCCACCCCCAAGCTTTTACTTCTCCAGGCTAAACAATTTAGCTCTCTCAGCCTCTCCTCATCATCTTTTCCCATCGTCTTTCTGGCTTGTTGTTGGACTTGCTCCCGTATGTCCATGTATTTCTTGTCCTGGGGAGCCAAGAGCTGGACACAGCGTTCTAGATGTGGTCTCGTCCCTGCTGAGCGGAGGGAAGGATCGCCTCCCTTGACCTTCTGGCAACATTTTTCCTAATGCAGCGCAGGAGGCTGTTGGCCTTCTTTGCCACAAGAGTGCACTGCTGGCTCAGTTTCGACTTCTTGTCCACCTGGAGGCCCAGGTCGTTTTCTGCAGCGCTGCTTTCCAGACAGTTGGCCTCCAGCCTGAACTGGTGCATGGGGTTATTCCTCCCCAGAGGAGGACTTTGTTGAACTTCAGGAGGTTCCTGTTGGCCTGTTTTTCCAGCCTGCCAAGGCCCCCCTGGGTGGCAGCAGGACCGTCTGGTCTATCAACTGCTCCCCTCAGTGTTGTATCATCTGCAGGCTTTCTGAGTGCACACTCTATCTCATCATTCAGGTCATTAACCTGGTTTCAACAGGATCTTTACAAGAAGGTGTTGTGAACGTAGACTCTCCAGGCTCATAGAATCATCTGGGTTGCAAGGGACCACTAGATGCAGGGCCAGCGTCAGCGCTTGATCGAGTTGCTCAGGGCTTCATCCAGTCAAGGTTTCAGTATCTCTGAGGATGGAGATTCCACCACCTCTCTGGACAACCAGAGAGTGAAGAAGCAAAATGGCTTGATATCTACAAGCAATCAAAAGGCATAAAGATCTTTTCAGGGACTAGAAGTATATTTTTCTGGTTATGTTTTTCGGTCAAGCAGAGAAGATTGTACTTGCTTATTTGTAGGAGCAGGAGAGAGCTCTGTGAATGTAGCAATGTTGCTGTAGCCAGATCTACCAAAATGCAACTGTAGTTTTCAACCTCCGAATCATACCAAGGTTCAGAATAACTGTTGTCTACCTGGCTGTCAGTCTAGAGCAGTCTCTTGTGCCACTTTGCCTCTGTTTGTAGAGCATTCGGATGAAACAACACTGGAAAATATACTCCAGATGTTAGTGGACGTTAATGGTTCATGGGACCAGATGAGCACCAGTCATAAGTAAGATTCAAAAGGCATACTGTGCTGACAAACTAATGATTGGATATATTTGTAAAGTGAACTGCCCGTACTTAGAAGTGACTTTTTTAGATGAGCTGCAGGGCAGGGCACATGGACAAGATACCATGCAAAATGTGTGGTTGCGTTGCCTTTCTGCGTTGGTTGTGTGAATGGTAACAACATCACAGTTGCAGCTTGGAGAACTCTGTTTTTGCTTTTGCACACAGGAACTTTATTGATGGTGGACAGTGAAGAAGAGTATTTTCCAGAAGAGATCACCAAGCTGAGAAGGGACGTTGATAATGGCCTTTCACTTATAGTGTTTAGTGACTGGTACAACACATCGGTGATGAGAAAAGTCAAGTTTTATGATGAAAACACAAGGTAATTGTGTAGGCTCTGTGCTCTGTGGGAAATGAAATGTCATAAAATTGCTATTTTGTACACTTATTACCCTGAAAAAAAACCACACGTGATGTACTTTATTTTAGCACTTGCAACACTTCTCATGCTACCTCTAAGAAAAGGAATACCTCAAGACCAAAATAGACCTTATTGACAGCTTAAATAGAATAGCTACCCATTTTATCGTGGCTGTGAAGGCCCACTTTTGTAAACATAATCTTCTTTTAAAGCCCAGAAAAAGACTTAGAATGAAAGGAAGGAAGGAATCGAAGTCTGACAAATGAAGAAAATTGATGCTTTTTCACTTTCGGGGAGAAGGCTGGAAAGAAAATGTGGATTGCAAACAGTATTGCCAGTCTCAGGATTAAATTATCCCAGGATATTGCGTAAAGGGAAAATACACTAATATCAATAGGTGATAAAGGACATTATAATTATCAGTCTGTTTTGTATTACTGTTAAGATAGAAAGGTCGGTTTTACATTTTGTGAGTGGGTAATATTAGCTATTGTTAGAGAAATGAGAAGCAAGTGACAGGACTGTCATTGTTGCCTCATTGCCACACAAAGAACCTAAGTCAGGATTTCTTTCTGGCACATTAAAATTTTTCATGGAACTGCGCTGAGAGCTGTACATCATTAATATTACTTAACTTGTGCTAAATAATGTGGGTACCAAAGTGAGACAATTGCTTACGTGCCCCTAGAGTTAAAGGCGGTTTTGAGATACGGTTCATTATTTAAGTGACTGAAAAAGTCTGCATGCAGGGAGAGACCTGATCTTTTATAATAAAAGCTCTCGGAGCTTTCTGTGTACTAACAAACTGTGTTCCACTATAATTTTTACAGACAGTGGTGGATGCCAGATACTGGAGGTGCTAATATACCAGCTCTTAATGATCTGCTTTCTGTCTGGAATATGGCCTTTAGCGATGGGCTGTATGAAGGTGATTTTACCATGGCGAATCATGAAAGTGAGTATTAGAATTCAGTGCGTACACAGAATATTGAACAGTGCATTCTTGGAAAATAGTTTTCTGCAAGAATCAGGTTTTCTGAGTGAGACTCAAGGGAACAACTCTGAAATTATGTGAAAAGAGTCTCTCAAGCATGCTTAGATGATTACTTCCTTCATAGGTATCTGATAGCTTTTCAGACCCCATAATGAATATCCCGAGTTTATAGTCGCATTCCAGGTGATGATACTTTGAAGGGTATTGTTGCGATGTGTCTCTGCATGCCTGTACTGTAAATGTTAATTGCTAAGATGGAGCCTTTGGTTTAGTCCTGGTTTTAATTCTACAGTAATTTTTTTTCAATTAATTGGAACTTTGAAACTTGGGAGGAAAAAATCATTGGAGAGTCCTCCTTTGGAATTCACCAATGTAGACATGTATCACAAAATCTTGAGATGCTTCATAAATTCCTGTGCTTGTGATCTTTTGAATTGTCCCTCTGAAATTGCCTGAAATGAGTATGTTTCACTGGTTTCAAATTCAAACTTTCTCCTTAGACTTCAGAAGCTGGAATCATTTTCAGACCTTCTGGGTCTAGCCAGTCTTTATTTTTAAGCTGATCAAGTTACTTGATGTTTTAACACTTTGTTTCCAAATCACGGTTTTCTGAACAGTTGATTTGGAACATACATTCCTAGAGCGAATGCACCAGCGCCAAGGGCTCTGTAACTCTCTCAAGTGCTGATTGAAGTGGACAGGTTCTCTGTAGTGTAAGTAATGACTGTTAGCGTGAAATATTACATTTCTCACCACATTTTAGTCTTGGTTTTAGGGTAGCAGTAGAGCAATTAAGCTTTTTAGTTGAAAAAAGATAATGTCAGTCTTCTAAATGGAGAGGTTTGAAAGCAGTATGTAAAGCTGAACCTGTGAAAGCTGTGCTCAGAAATGCCTTGCCCATGAATTTATGTATTGGTCATGTTGTGATCTTGGTCAAAATATGCCAAATGAGAGAAATGTTCCTAGAATGTTTGTTTTTTTTCCTGTGCTTGTTTTCACAGATCACTGAATTATGGTAGGAAGGGAGGAAATGTCACTTCTAGTCTGTAAATTGCAATTTTGTGATGTTTTTCAGTGAATTATGCCTCAGGATGCAGTATTGCAAAGTTTCCAGAAGATGGCATTGTAATTGCACAGACATTTAAGGATCAAGGTATGCGATTCCTTTTCTTTTTCTGTATTTTACATAGAACTTCTTTGTCACAGCACAAGCAAATTTGCAAACTCTAAAGGTGTAAAAAATGTGGAGAGAAAAATGCATTGAAAGGGTAGGTATTTTTTCAATTTGCCTAGAACCTGTAGCTGGATAACTAACAAGCAGCTATAATGTGATAGTGTATACACTTTTTATGTAGTACAGTAATATGCAAGTCTATATATGCAGTCTGTTATTGTGTTTGCTCTATGTAAACCCCTCTGCACGCATGTGTATATCAAATGTTTATCTTTTGGCGGGGGAAAAATTGTGTTGTAATTCATTGTGTTACTTGTCCATATTTCTCATAAATTTCAAGTGATAACTATATCTATGTGTAGAATTAATCTAGTCATTGCTGAATGTGAGTGGTATGAGTCGTAGAGTGCGATGGTGTAAGGAAGAGTTTGGTAGACACTGTCGCTTACTAGACTGACCTACGGGAAACATATTTAGGCGTGCAAAGTGCTTGTGTGCTCAGGCTCGAGTAATGATCTATTCTGTATCCATTCTCTTTAGTTTTATCATAGTATCATTTAATTTGTGAGGTGGTGATGCAGAACTGTAACAGGAGCGGGCCATTTTAAAAAAGTGCCTTTTTTTTTAATGAGCCTTTAGGAAGAGCTCTGTAGGACTAAATGACCAGAGCTGTTACCAGATTGTGCATCTGATTTGTGTATCTGGGAGGGTTTGAGCATGTGAAAAGTGCATGTATAGTTTCTGATAGGCCTCAGCTGCTGTTGGAGAAGGTTAGGAGGTTCACTGTGGTTTGGGGTGACTTACGGTGTGCAGTAGAGACATATGACTACCTGATGGCGAAATGTCCTCCAACAGTAAGGAGCTCGTCCGTGTGAGCCTTTCGGAGGATAGACGATGTCCCTGGAATGCCTTGTGTTGAGGCCTTGGGTATTTCATTGCTGAACGGAGAGAGCATCGCTTTGACAAGTAGCCTGCCAGACCTGCTGCCTTTGTTGAAATTCTTCCATTTCAATTCATGAAGCAAAACAGCTCTGTGTTTTGCTTCTGCTATCTAAAGGCAATGTCTGAAAGCAAAGGAGACTGTAAATACCTAGCATTTGAAGTTTGCATTCTTATTCTGGGTTTTGAAGTGAGCGTTACAGGCAGGAAAACCTTTAACCTAAAAATGACTTTCTGCAGACTTTGTTTTAGTTCCTTCATGAGTTTGGGCATTTTCCCTCTTGCTCTCTATGGCAGCTTTCAGTTGATGAGAGATGAAACAACTGGATAGATTTTGTGATGGGAACAGCAGATTTATAGCCAAGTGTCTCCTGGGTTTTCTTGCACATACCCTTTCATATTGGGATATTTCCTCATACTTTCTTTTCTCATCTTTTCTATTCACAGGTTATCTTAATTGTAATTGCAGATATCTCACAAACATATCTTTAAGTTGCCAGTTTATTATTTGTATACTTGCAGTGCTTTTGGAGGCAGGCTTTTAAATGGTACTCTTTCAAAAGTTGCTCTTTACAATATCGGTGCAAGTGTTTCAGAAAAGGCTGAGAAGCAGATACCTGAACCACAGCAGCGCTGGATGTGATGAAGTATGGTTCTCTTTGCTAATGTAAAGAGAAGCTGGGGCGAGTAGGGAGTGAAGTTTGCCAAGGGTTAAAGAGAAGAAAAAAATACACGGAAATATATGTGCATTTCTTTTTTTTTTTTTTTTTCTTTTTTCTTTTTTTTTTTTTTTTGACATCAGTAGGAAATTTCATTATCAGGGTCTTGGAGCAGTTTCATTTGTATCATACTATCATGTTTTTTCTGAAAGCTTTTTGCATAAATGTGTGAAATGAATAGCAGTGCAGCTGCATTTTTAAATTTGCAACGTAAACTGTGTTGACCTGTGAATCTGACCTGTGAATCAATTGGTGTTGATGCCTTGTAGGTTATGCTGTTTATTTTCACTTTACTTTAGGTCTTGAAGTTTTAAAACAGGAGACTGCTATAATTGAGAATGTCCCTATTTTGGGCCTTTACCAAGTTCCTTCCGAAGGTGGTGGCAGAATTGTTCTGTATGGCGACTCTAACTGCTTGGATGACAGCCATCGACAGAAAGGTGTGTAAGCAGAATAATTCTTGTCTTAAGCTGACATCTGTCATAGGGGTTATTTACGGCTCCCATCAGAAATGGCTGTTTTCTAGGGAATCGCTAAATATTCCTAACTGGTGATTAATTCAAATTCTGCAGAGCACTACTGAAAATGCTGTAAGGTACAGTTACCAACAAAAGAACAGTCCATGTTAAATAGCCTTTTGATAGATCTAAGCTGTTGGGGTTTTTTCTTTTCCCTTTAGGTCTCTTGCCTGTATTTCTGGCCCAAAAGTTTTTGGGGGTTGCTTTTGTTTGTCTGTTGGTGGGTGGTTGGTTCCAGGAAGCACTAACAATTAGACATGCTTGATCTGAAGTTGTGAAGAGGCAATTACAGACGCCCCTGCTTTTTTTTTTTTCCTAGCTGCATTTTCAGGGTGTCGTGCAGTTTAATGAATTGTTTTATGTTTGCTTATCAGTGTGTCTTGTCCCCTTTGGAGCGTTTCCTGTAGGGGTTTGTAGTAATGCTGAGCATTTCAGTTGTACGTTATTATTTTCGTGTCATTTTAGTTTCATGCAAATTAGGTGCTGTAAATCTGTCAGAAAATAGGCATTTCTGTTTAGGTTTTCAAAGAGTTCATTTGCAGCTCTAGGTAGCAAGCATGTGAGTTGTTCTATGTGTGCAGTTTCTTTAACTCTCAGAGAAGTCATGCTCTCTTCCTACACACTGTGGTTGTTTCTTATAAAACCTTTCTCTCATACTTTGTCTGATCTGGCTTTTGAAATTCTCAAGGGATTGATTGGGTTTCTCCTGCCTCTTTGACATGTAAAGCGTAGGCTGAGAAATCTGTGGCTTGAGATGGCGAAGATAATCCAGTATCTGAGGTCTTTTTCTGCATCTCCACTGAATGCGATGTTCAACTTGAATTTTCCTTTTATGATTAAAAGTACATTTATAATTTTTGTAAAGTTTTATCATTGATGTTTTAAGCATTCATGTGTGTGTGTTATGTAATCCATTCCTTGCCTAATTTATCTAAGTTTAAAGGAACTTACTGCCTAAGGGAGCTTTCCATCATTAGCTCATTTCTCTCTTTCCTAAACTTTTTCTTTTTCTCTGCATGTTTTCCGGTTTCTCTTTCTGTCTCTGGGCAGCTTCTTGTCACATGCCGTAACACTGATACATCGGTGCCTTCTAGGCTTATTGTAGGTTTTTGAAAGCATGTAATGTAAGAGAAGATATGTGGCTTTTAATTAAGTAATAGAAAACGATGCTTTTTGGTACCCTAATGCTGTTAAATTCAGTGTGGCCTGTGGAGCAAGCAAGACTGGAAGGCTTAAAAAAAAATCCTTTAAAGTTAGCTTTTAAGTGGTGAACCGGGAGCTGTATCTCTTGCAGAGACACCAGTGGCCTCAACTGAGGTAAATTCCTAGCATTTGTGAATATAAATCCTTAAAATGGGGTTGACCTCTTAAAAAAATCAAAGATGAAGGTTTAAGGGACCCCAGGATTACGAAGATTAATTCCCATTCCCAGCCAACTGTTCTTTGGGAGAAAAAGTTCTCAGAAAAGCAGTTTGCTGTATGGTGGAAATAGCTGGTAAGTTGTTGTCCTGCCTCCACAGATGGAAATTTTAGAGAATCGTGATGTTAGCTAGGTGGAAGACTCATCCTTTAGGGGTAGCTCTGGGTTAAGGCAGTAGTAGCTCAAGAGGGAATCAAAACAAATGTTTGTGAGCTGTTGAAGTGCAAAGGAAGACCACAATGAAGTATGTTGTGGCATTTCCAACCTGGTCTGTACCACAGCTGCTTTTCCTTTAGTTAGGATGATAGCCAGAGGACCCCCCCCCCCCCTTTTTTTTTCCTTTTAAGCTTGGAAAAGCAGATGAGTCATAATTTACCAAAATTACGCCCCTTGTTGAGATCATGATCCCCAGCCTGAAAACATTACCTTGTTTTTATTTTTCTGTGCAAGATATTTATTTTGTCCTTTTTTAAATTACTTGGGTCTCTGGTTTGCCTTGCAAATGATCTCATAAGCTCTGAGCTTCCTGTGTTTCTGCACTGAAAAGCCTCTTAATATCTGCAGGGACTTGGCTTTGCCCAACCTAGAATTCCCATGTTCGAAACCCTGTCATTGTATCTCTTACTCCCCAAAAGTGGTACAGAAAAGAAGGTATTTTAAAACTGAACAGATCAGTTTTGGTTTTGTATACTCATGGAGGAGCATGGGTAGAAAGCTGCATCTTTCAGAAATCAGGCATAAGACTTCAAAAGCGGAGTAACAAGAGCAGAAAACTCATTGTATTTCTGAATGTCTTGATAGACTGCTTAACAGAAAGATAAGCCATTCAAACTGTAGCATAATGCATATTATGTTTTGGGGCTTGGGTATAAAATCCACAGACTGCTTTTGGCTCCTGGATTCCCTTCTGCAGTATACTTCTTACGGGGTGACGCCGCCGAGTCTCAGCCATTCCGAAAACAGGCAGCGACCTCCGTCGGGAGCAGGCTACTCTCTCCCCGAGCGCATGGAAGGTGAGAGCCTTATTTATCGAGCCGAGTCAGCAACTGACAGAGTATCAGGGTGCTCTTTAAGAAGACTCACGTCAGACGCAGGAGTTATATGCCATTAAGATTGTTAGTTGGGTGTGGGCTCTATAATGTTCTGTTGTTTTACTAGAAGAGAGCACTTACAGGCTTTAGGGATTTGTAATTACCTAATTGTGGTTTGATTAGAGAAAATGTTTTCCGTATAGAGTGGGAATTTTCATAGACATAGTTTTGCTAGGTAGCATTCTGATTACCAGCTATGGAGCATGTATAAAGTGTTTGATGTCATCTAGTGTGCTGGCCAGCGAAACTTGGATTACTAGCACCTTGCATCTGATTGTATGTACGCAGTTCTGCTTTGTAAGGTACCCTTTGATTAAGTCTAACTGCAAGATTTAGCTATGAGTCATTACTGTAAAGATCTCCTGGTTTTACAGCAGCAGCGTTTAGCTGGATGCAAATATTTGGGACTATTACCCTGCCAGTCTTTCAGTAACCCAGTCTCTCTGCTGTGAATCATAGGTAACCATCTGCATCGATACTCAAAGGTGCTTGAGGCTCACTTGGGAGACCCTAAACCCCGTTCCCTTCCAGCTTGTCCTCACCTGTCCTGGGCCAAACCACAGCCTTTGAATGAAACTGCCCCCAGGTGATTATATGTCTTTAATATAGCGCTATAAGAATTCTCACTTTTGAGTTGAGCTGAAAAGTCAATTGTTTCTTCTGCTTTTGAAAGGAACAGTGAAACGTCTTTCCTGGAGAAAGAACAGATTGCAAAGAGGAATTAATGCATCCTCAGCAAATAATTTAGCCCCAACTGATAGTTACACTGTAATTTATGAAACTGGGGGATTTTAGAAAAAGCTTCAAAAGTCAATTCACTGTTGTCTGAGTGATCCCAACTTACAGTTAATGAGCTTGCTTGAAGCGCTAGTCACTGCATGCCCTTACAGTAATTTTCTAAAGCAGCTTCTTGGGCAGCTCACCAAACTCTTACCTTCTTGTGTATCATTTGTCAGTCACTTAGAGACAAAGATGTCAGCATGTAGGCTGTAGTTTGCTGAGTTTTAGGTAACTTTAGGTAGTCCACATGCAAGAAATAGATTTGTAAGTAAATAGCAGTTGATCTAAGTGTGTCCTTATGGTGTCTGAATTTAACTTTGGAGACCTGTAAATTGTAGGAGCTGAAGAATGAATTGGATTATTGTTTGGGTCCAATTTAGTGAGCAGTTTATAGGTGTCAGCTGTCAATATTTATATGTTTCTACAAAATTCCTTGCATTAACGAAGTGAGTGGGCAAACACCTCTGTCTCTTAAATTTCTTCTAGCAACCTTTGGAAACATCAGAAGTTATTGTCAATTGACCTCGATAAAGTTGCTCTACCCAGTTTTCGACAGAACCGACCCCAAGTGAGACCACTTTCCCCTGGAGAAAGTGGAGCGTGGGACATTCCTGGAGGTAAATATAAAAAAGTTTGAAAGATGCTGTTTTGCTTTGCCTTTTGTATAGCTTTTTAAAAAAAGGCAGCAGAAGAGATTCCACATGTTTCACTTCAGTTGTGAAAAATATGCAGATAGTGGTGTGGTTATTATGTAAAAGCTTGACTGCTGAAGCCTTAGAGAAATATTTTTGCATACAACTAGTTTATTTAAAAGAAAGTACATGTGACACATACCGGGAGGAAGATTTCGGCAGGTGCTCTTTGGCCGGTCAAGGTTTATTTTGACTCTGTTTAGTTTGGTGGATGTCAGCAGTAGTCCCTGTCCTTGGAGGCTGTGGCTAGGTATCTCGTGCTAACACAGAATTCCTTGTGTGAGTGCACAGGTGTGAAAGCAGCAATGAGAAGAGCGTGTCTGAACAGTTCTTTGGGGAAGGTGTAATAATAACAAATGGTTTAGAGCACTTTAAGCAGCTTTCAGTCTTGTGGTAGGGTACTCTGCTTTATGAGCTGGGCATTGCAAGCCCAGTTGGAAGTAGTTTGAAAGCTTGTCTCACATGTGCTCTTTTCCTACTCTGAGCTTCTAGACCAAAAGGCGTCTTTAAAAAGGAAGGATTCTAAAGCTTGTCCTCACTGCGTGCATGTATGGTCTCTGGAGCGAGCACAAAGTCAGTTTTCATGTGGCATCGGAATTTGGTTTGATTTATGGAAATTATTTGGTGATAAAACTACAGTCAAGTATTTGCATCTCTCTTCTTCCTTCTAATGCAAAACAGAAGGTTGTTGTTGTGGGAGAAATCTAGATTATGCTTTCATGTTCCAAAACAGATCAAGGTGAAAATGCCTATGCTTTTCTGTATATTTAGCATCCTGTCTTATTTTCACTAATTGGTCTGCAGTTGTTAATCTTCTTGTCTGAAATGTAATCTGATTATAGCTGTTTCGTCTTAGAACAAGAGTTACCCTTGGATCATTTTGGTAGATAGCGTTAATGTCGCCAAGGCGCCGTAGCTCATGCGGTTGCTAATTGCTTTCCAAACCTCTTTGGCCTTCCAGGTATAATGCCCGGCCGGTACAACCAGGATGTAGGACAGACTATTCCGGTCTTTGCTTTTCTTGGTGCCATGGTGGTCCTGGCGTTCTTTGTGGTGCAGATCAACAAAGCGAAGAGCAGGCCAAAGAGACGGAAACCGAGAGTGAAACGACCGCAGCTTATGCAACAGGTTCATCCACCAAAGACGCCTTCAGTTTGAAAGCTCTCGCTTGCCAAAGATGACCCTCTTTTACCAGTTGCTTTTCTGAACAGTTGATTGCTCCCAGTGAAGGTGCAGTGAATGTGGTGATTGTATTGGTGATTCACATCTGACATCATCTCATAGTCTTTGGTGTCTGGAGAAAAAAAAGGACCTCAGTTAGTCGTCTGTATATAAAACTGCAGCTTTAAGCAGCCAAAGCCACCAAAGACTTGAATACTGTTTGAAAGGCTGCTTAGTCACTACATATCCCAAGAGGGGGAAAATGGACCTTTTTTTTAAGCTGACCAAACTAAAATTTATTTGTTTAGAGGCTATTTTCTATATTTATTGTTGGGGAGGGCGGGCGGGGGGGAAGTCACTTTAAGGACCTCTGCTAATAAAAAGCAATCGCATTTTTTTGGACGGAATGCAATTTTCTAGAATGGTATTACGCTGAAGAGTATAACTTACATCATTAAAGGAGGGAGGGGGCAAGATAAACTAGTACAAATCAGTGAGACATAGTCCTGCAGTTTATTTTTATAAAGGCAACTACCATGATGTTTTGTAATTTTTGGTCATGATTTCACCATTGTTGGTGAAGCAGATTTTCAATAAATATGTTATCTATATGAGGCTCAGATGGTGTGCTAGGTGGCTGTTCTTTCGCATGCTAGTCCTAGAGAGCAAGTTGTCAAGTACAGAAACTTTTTATGAAGGCCGCTGCCAGCCTTGTTCCTGAATATTTACAGGCAGCATCCCAAGCCGTAGGCTTTGGAGCATTAACTGGGCAGCTTTCCAAACAGTGCTCGCTCCCAAAAGTTTGGCACAGGGTTTTGAAAACCTTCAAAATTACAAAAGCTAGTGAGGAGGCAGCTCCCAAAGGGTAGCTCAGGAATGAGCTGTAGTGCAGATCTATAGCTCGGATGGCACCTAACAGTGTAGTGTGTCACAAAGCTAGGAACCTTGTCTTTTGGTTTGTCCTGCTTGAAAGCCTGCTACTTGTTATGGGCTAAAATTCGGACCCAGGCACAAGTTGTCCCATACCGTAGTGTTGGTTAATGTTGTTGCCATCTTTGAAATAGCTTCTCTCTGTTGTAGAGAAGGTGTGAGGTTTTCCCTGGTAGCTGCTTTTGTCACCGCTCCAAGTAAAAGCACTTTTTCCCAGGAAGAGCAGGGACCTGGTGGCTGCCCCTGGATCGGTGAACAGAACTGGTGCCTGGGCAGTGAGCAGGCAGCAGAAGGCAGCAGTCTGTACCAGTCACCCAGGGAACGGTCCCAGATGGACTGTTTGGCCCTTGCAACCAGCCGTCTCCCGCCCAGCCCTGGGCACGCATGGAGAGGGAGGATGTGCCAGGGACAGCCCCGTTAGGCAGTCTGACTGCGGCTGCTGTTCAGGGGGCAGGAGGGTTTACAAGCATGGATGACGGTGGGCCTTGGGGAGGTAGTAAAGGGCACTGCAAGAAAGAACATCTCTGCGTATAGCCTGAGGTACATCTTCCAAAAATGTGGCTGTGGATAGGCTTTTACAGTGTACAGGCATCCTGCCAAATACAGGCAGACATTGGGCAAAGCCATTTCCCCTAAGCTAGAGAGCAGTTGGTTTTTCCAAGCCTGCTTGTTCCCTTCTGAAGATGAAGCTGCACTGAAAAAGGCAACATCCTGTTCCGATGCCAGGACGAGCTTTCATTTGGGACCCGTTAGCAGAAGCTTGTCGGGGCTGAGGAGACAGGGTCTGACAAAGCTGCTGACAGATAAAGAGTGTCCTGGCGTGCCTGCCCAGCTGTGCCTGCCGAGGAAAAATGGAACAAGGGGTGGGCACCTCATCCACGCTGCGAGGTTGGCCTGCTTGCGCTATACTGATGGGTCAGGGCTGGTGGAGTACAGCCCTTCCCTCCTGTCCCTCGCCTCTATGAAGAAGGGCTTTCTACCTCCATGGCCTTACCACACAGGCAAGTGGAATAAGTCATGTGAGTTGAAGGCAGCTTTCCATGCGTTGTGCCCTGTCACCTCTGGTGGCCGTGTCAACATAACAGCTATGTGGTCCTTTGGCCGTCTCTGTTGGTATTGCATTTCCTGTACGTGAACGAAGAGCCCTCGGGGCCTGAGCACTTCCTTCTGCCCATGCCCGGACTGCCTGTGGTGTGCTGGAGCTAACCTCCGGCTCCTCCCGCCTGAGGCTGTGAGGAAGAGGGAGGGAGCAAACCTCAGCGTAAGTGCAAACAGACATGGTAACAGGTGGGTCTGGAAAGAAACTCTGTCCCTAATTACCCCCTAAAAAGTCATTCCTCAAAGTCTTTGTGTGCTAACGGAGATTTCTAACAGGTTGCCCGCACGTGGCTGGAGTAGATGCTGGATCTCTGACCTGTTTTCACCTACTGGCTTGACAGAAGATGCCAGCCTTCAAAGCAGTAAGTGAATGCAGATGCAGTTGGGGCTTGTTAAAATACAGGCTGGACATGACATGCCAGGAGACAAGGGGGGAGAACATGTGCTCGTGAAGGGGAACATCTGCATTTACTAAGAAACCCACGCTTCACCCGAGTAAAATTTTAGGAAGTGGTCTTGTCATTTCATCTTTCTCCTGGAAGAGCTGTATTTCAGCTGGGCAAGATTTGTTATTTAAAGGAATCCTCTTGCCATCTTAAAAACAGTCCATTTCTGCCCAGGTTATCAGTAAAATAAGTAGTGTAAGCACTGATACGGCTGCAGATGAGAAAAGTCAGCTTGGCCCATCATCGCCTGCTAATGAGCCTGTGTCACCGCTGCTTCTTCTAAACCTTCCTTCAGCAGAGTGAGGTAGAGTGAGCATCTGTTGAATGCCCTGAAGGCTGTGGTCTCTGGTTGCTCATTTTAATAGGACTGTGAGTTCTAGAAAGCACAACTGACTTCAAAAAAGGTTTATGAACAGGTACTTCTCCTATCCAGCCTCTTTTGAAGATATTCTCCTGGGCTATAGAGTTTTGCATTACAAGCAGAAGCTTGTAGTGTAACTGGTAGCTTCAGCAGCGGGTGTGAAGTTGAAAATTTTATGTGAGGTTTGTAGGTAATTTTTCCTTCCTTTAAGTAACTCTTGCACTCTGGGCTCTGTTTGCAGTCCTGGAGTTATGGGCAAATGATGTCCTGTGGCAGAGGGTCTTGGCAGATAATCTGCACAGTGGCAATTGTCGTGATGCTATTTCGAAAATGAACGTGTTGGTTTTGTGTATGTGCACTCATCTCATGTAAGAGTAGGAAAGCACTGGAGCTCTTTGTTTGGTCCTGGTATGTCCCTGCGGGATGTCTGTTTTCTTTTGTCCGCTATTTCAGGAGCTCATGTGTAGGTTACTAAAGACCACAAGGTGCCTTGGTCATTTTTCAGTCCCCAGTCAGGCAGCCTAAGTACAGTGCTGAAGGAACTCTTCTGATGTAGAGCTCGTTCCTGAATGTGACTCCTCGGAGAGTTAAGGCTTAAATGCAAGTACAGGTTTTTAACATGGAGAGTCATTTGTTGCTGGAAGAGCTCCTGCAGGATTGCAATGGATTATTCACTGTCAGCAGTCATTGAGTCAAAATGGGATAATTGTGTAGGAAATCACTCTGGAGGGTTATGGCTTGTGTGTGAGGCTAGCGAAGGCCACTGCAGTGTGTCCTCTGTTGCTCTCCGTGGTCAGTCTGTGAGGCAACAAAATCTTGTTTAATGCCTCTATAGCCTGAAGATCACAACTGGGAGGCAGCATTTGCTTCATCTCCTGCATGGACCAAGGCCTGGCTTTTACCCCAGTTTTCCACTAGGTTGGCTGAGGAGTAGAAGGATGGTCAGGTACTTGTCAGAGGTCACTCAGTCCGGACTAGAGCCCAAGTTAAACGGCTTGAGAGATGTGTGCAATAATTCCTCACTGCTGTCGTGTCCTGTGTACCAAACTTCATCCTGGCAAGGAGGAGGGTGCACGATGCAAGCAGAGGCAAGCCCGGCTGCCCTGGCAGGCTGGCCATGGGCCCTGTGAGCCGCGGTCCTTCATCTTGGCAGTGGAAGCTGCTTCTGGAGACGGAGGCTTTCCTTGGTCTGCAGTGCCGCCGTTCTGCCCTCCCAGCAGGGCCTGGCAGCTTGATGCGTTGCTTTGATTTGTGGCGCCCTCGTCAAAGGGAGTCTTGAAAGCCTTTGTGCCTTTGCTCTGGTCGGTGCTAATGAGGAAGCTCTATCCTCTCATGGCATCGCTAATGAGAGATTACAAGCCCCTCGGTAACTTTGAAACCAGAGTCAAATTGTATCAAAGCACCAGTCCGAGTTAAGAGACTTTCCCAGTGGCTGGTATTTTACAGCCCAGTGGCCAATTTCTAAATCGTAGAAGCCAATTATTTCTGAAGTCTTTGGTGTGCAGCTAATGAAGGCCTAAAAGGACATTTTAAATGGTTATAAAAACCATAGGCTGCAAAGATTTAATTGAGGTGGCAGGCACAATTAGCCTTCCATAATTCCTTCTAGCAGCTGATTAAAGTCTCTTTATCCTTCTTACTGAGATCAGAAGGGCACATATTTGGAAATCAAAAATGCATTAGGGACTGTCAGCCAGCGTCAGGGGCCTGTTCATTTAGCACAGGAATGGCAACATGTGCTCATCCTGCAGAGAGCATTTACACCCAGGGAGCCGTGCAGAGGAGCGCTGGGGAAGGGAGGTGGCCAGGACGGGGTTCCTTGTCGTCTGCAGGGGCAGCTTCCTTCTCTGTGCAGGTCCTCCAGCTGACTTGCACCCTGAGGTAACGCTCCAATCTGTAACGCAAGGCCATTTAGTAGCCATGCTCCTTTGTTTCTAAGCCCGTTGCGGCCCTGGCCATGTGCAGCATCTTACTGAGCTTTCCCGTCCTCAGCACAGAGGTTTTTCTGTGTCCACGTGCAGGGACTAGTCAACGTGATGCTGAGAAACGGGACAGGCTGAGCAAGGAGATAAGTGGGGAGAGGATGCCTCATTCCTGAGCTAAACCCACCGACGAGGGCTGTTTACTTGGGCTGCAGCACCAACTACGATCTGTGCCAGGCCTGAGCTTATGGACAGAGGCACGAGGTTCAGGGTTTGGCCATGCACATGGATCCAGTGTTGTGAGTTTACGGGCTCGGGATCTGCTCCTCTGGGGTTCCCAAAGCAAGGAGGATGGCATGAGCGCAGGCTGCCCTCATCACCCCGTTCCTACAACTCTACACCCCCTTTTCATCCCTCCACACGGAGGAGGAGGAGGAGGAGGAGGAGGAGGAGGAGGACACTCGGCACCAGGGAAGAGCTCAGGCGGTGCAGCTGATGCATGCTGAGCACCAGAGCCACCAGCAACCAGGCTTAGCGGTGCCGGCGGCTTGTGGGTTGGGGCAGCTCCTTGCTGAGATCTCCTGTGAAGGAGCACTTCCGTGGGCTTGGAGCCTCTTGCTGCGTGCTGCGGTTGCTGAGATGCTGAAGGGGTCCACAGCTGTACCCTACGAGGGAACGTGTGCAGGTGGGGTGTTCACTAGCCAAACAGTGTAAAGGAGAGCTCAATGCAGCTGTGTAGCAGTCTTCCTCCCTGAGGAAGAGGTCTCCCTTCAGAGCTCTCTCTAAGAGCTGCTCTGAAAAGCCCCACAGCGAGAAAATCATGGATGGAGCAAACCCAGCATAGGCCTGAG
Source organism: Dromaius novaehollandiae (assembly GCF_036370855.1). Lineage (NCBI taxonomy): Eukaryota > Metazoa > Chordata > Aves > Casuariiformes > Dromaiidae > Dromaius > Dromaius novaehollandiae. The sequence continues at coordinate 4,329,694 of NC_088110.1, forward strand.
CCCAGATAGAGAGCGAGAGCCCTCGACCTGCTGAACCTGGCCTGAGCCTGAGCTGAGAGCTGCACATAAAGATCTTTCTTCTCTTCCTCAAGTGCCTGCGCTCCTGTCTCAGCACCTGTGAGCCAGTATGCCATCTCCTCGGGGAGCATTGCCCTCCCTGGGGCTGTTGGTTTTCCTAAGCCCCAACTGAGTTCGGAGTGTGAGGGGGAATTAGAGGCTTCCATTCTTAGAAAAATATGGTGAATTTGTATGTGACTGCATGCAAGGATGAGGCCTTTTGGCCTTATGAAATGTGCAAAAATCAAGTCTCTTGTTGCTGCAAGCCAGCTTTAACAGGACAAGTTTATTTCAGCAGGAGCTTTAGTTTTTCTAACCAGAAAAGCCGTTTGCGTCGCAGAAGAGCAACCCTGAGATGGGGCGAGTGAAGTTTGTAACTGAACACCCGCCTGCAGCGTAACCGCCCGCTCTGTACAGAGCGGGCTCCAGGCAGCGCGTCCCCGGTTGTACGTGGCCTAGTTGCATCCACCAAACAGAGAGCGCATCTCAGTAGCTGCAGTTTGCCTTGGCAGGAAGACTGTGCTGTCAGGCTGCAAGCCCAAAGGAAGACAGCGTTGCCGGTTATCGCACAGCCCACTGGAAGATTGCCTTTGGGGCAACTTTTCTCGAAGAACCTGCATGCTCCCTGTGGGAAGCGTGGAAACGAAAGTCGCTGCGAGGAAAGTTCTTGACTGGGTTTACAAGGATTGCAGGTATGTTGCAGGAAGGTATGTTTTGCACAAATGTCCCCAGCTGGTCTGCCGTTCCTACTGAGCCGAGTCTCCTTGGGTTGAACCAAGGGGAAGACTAGTCTAGTGCTTGCTTTTAGATAGGTGGTAGCAACTGCCTGATTTTCCTGGGCGACGGGGTTTTGCGGGGGGATACTCTGGATACCAGAGGCAACTCCTGAAAAAGCAGGTCCTGGGGGGAATGCCCATGTCCAGCCCAGCTGGCTCTGGCACAGATCCCGGGGAGGCTGGCCCTGGCGAGCTGCCTTGGCTTGCTCGCCTGGCCTTTTGCGCACAGGATGGGCCATCCAACCCCACGGACACAACGGCAGGACGGGCCCTGTCAGTGCAGACACGCTGCAGCCAGGAAGAGCAGCAGAGCGAGGGGAGGGGAGGCGAGGGAAGAAGGTGGTTAAAGTAACGTGCCAGCTTGATCATCAGGCCGTGATAAGAGAGTGCTAGAGTGTTTTACGGGAAAAATCGGTGCAAGCATCAGACGTGCACTGCTTTACAGGTGTTGCTTGACTGAAATATGAAAATCTCATAGGACAGCAGGAGCTACACTGCGTGCTGAAATCAGCCTGCACCTTGCTACCCACAGAAAAGCTGGATGTGGCCTGCCTGTCCTGAGTACGGAGAATACGCTTGAATGAGGTACATGGCTGCACCCCCTCTGTGCTGTCCCTAGAGACCTGGGGCTGCTGCGGGATCGTCAGCATTGCAGGGATCCCTGTTGCCCTGTGCATCCAAGTCCGGCTGAGGTCCAAATTGTGCTGACAGGGGATTTGCGATGGAGGCTTTCCTCTGCTGCATGCGCCGTGCATCGGCGAGCTCGGAGCGTGCCACAACTCAGGACAGAGCGCGTGACCAGGGCAGTGGGGCTTCCCCATGCCCAGTGCCTGCTCTCTTGCTCTGCCCCAAAACCTGGTGCATCTCTGGCCCTTGTGTCACACCTTGCTTTAACTGTGGCGGCTGGTAAATGCTGGGCACGAGTTCGCAGAGCTGTGTCTGGGAAAGCAGCATACCCGGGCTCCCGTCCTCCTGAGCGAGGATGGGCGGAGAGGAGTGCGCTCCCCTCCCCATCCCATCCCATCCCCGGGGAGGTCCTGGAGAGGGGGCAGCTGAGCAGTGCGAGTCCCCTCTGCTGCACTCCTTGTCCTGCGGGGCTGCGGAGGGCAGGGGTGCCGGGTGCGCGGCGCGGGGCAGTGGGCGAGGGGCACGCACCCCACTGAGGACCCCCCCGCCTTGCGGTCAGAGATGGAGAAGGTGGCAGGGGAGAGCGTGCGCTTGTTAGACAAGCCGGCGGCGGGCAGCCCCAACCTCTCCTCTGCCGGAGCTGTCTTCATCATGCTGAAATCAGCCCTTGGAGCAGGGCTGCTGAATTTCCCCTGGGCATTCAACAAAGCTGGCGGGATCGCGCCGGCCGTTCTCGTGGAGCTGGTAAGGGACGGGGAGAGGAGGGTGTGCGTCCCCCGGGCGCTGCCGGCAGAGGGAGGGAGCCGGCCCGCAGACCTGGCTCTGTGTTTCCGCTTCCCAAGGGAAAAAATCCCGGGGGCTGTCGTGTTGCAGCGAGAGCGGCAGTGTGCGGCTTGCCTCCGCTGCGGGGATGAGGATGGGGGTTGGCTGCGGTGCGGTGCAGGATGTGCCGCCGAGGAAAGGAGAGGAGCCGGCCGATGGGAGGTGGGGCTCGTGCCCAGTGCTCAGGGAGGCGGGAGGCGTTTTGCAGCAGTGGGCAGGGGGGAGCGAGCCTCGTGCAGCCCCCAGCTCCATGGTTACTTTGCTCACAGTGATGAGCGAATTCTCCCCAAAGGGAGCTGAGGGATTTCACAGCCTCAGGCTGAATGTGGCAGGTGGGCTGGAAGGAAAAAAAAGAGGAGGAAGAAGAGGGAGGGCTTGTAATCTGTCCCTTGCCTCAGGCGATGTTTGGGAGAGGGGCACCAGGATGTTTTCTCCGTCGCCTGTTGACAGGGACCCTTGCTTTGCAAGCTGGCAGTTGCAGCTGCTGTCCTGCCAGGAGCTGAACGGGAAAAGAGTCAGGATAAGGGTTATAAATACCGCTGCCACCCAAGCAGTGCTTTCTGTGTCTGAAGCCATGGTTCTGGCTGGCATTTTGGCCCAACCTGACAGCATTTTTGGTTGCTGGTCTCCTATGTGCCAAAACCCTCAAGCTCGTGCCCAAATTATCAGATAGGACAAGCTGGTTTTTTCCTCCTTTTCCTACCTGGGATAGCCTGGTAGATGTACGGCCACTTGGAGACACAGAAGCACAGTAGAGCACTGGTGCTACAGCCGTTAGGTTTGTGCCCAGGCATGATGGAGGCAGAGGAGGGTCGGTACGTGAAGGCACCTTACCTTTTCCCATGTCTCTGCTCGGGATGGGCAGGAGGTGCAATATCCTAAGGCGCTGTGAAGCCCGTCTTGCTGATGGCACCTGCAGGACTCAGTCTCTCAAAGCAAGACGTGCTGGCGTTTTTGGCAGCATGGGTGCTTTGGGTCATCACTGTTTGATGCTTCTTTTCCCGTCCTTTCTCTGCAGGGCTCATTAGTCTTCCTTGTCAGCGGGCTGGCGGTGCTGGGCTACGCTTCATCCCTCAGCACGCAGTCCACGTACCAGGGCGTCATCCGGGAGGTTTGTGGCACGGCCGTGGGGAAGCTCTGTGAGGTTTGCTTCATCCTCAACCTCTTCATGATCTCCGTGGCCTTCCTAAGGGTCGTGGGTGACCAGCTGGAGAAATGTGAGTCCCCACAGCCCTGCCGGTGACCCACTGGCACTCCTGACCCCTCTGGCAGGCTGATGCCCAGGGATGTGTTGGGTGTTGTTGGAAATGAGCCAAGGGGACGGTGGCTCCCGGGGGCAAGGTGGGGGGAAGCGGCAGCTTTGACACCCTCCTTTCTAATGTGGAAGGTTGTTCCCCGCGGCTGCACAGGGCTGGCAAGGGGGAGGCCCTGGGTTTTTCTGTAGCTGAGAGGTTGCAATGTGATGAAGAGCCCCTTCTGGCTGAATTTTGTCTCCCTGGCCTGAAAACTCAGGAAGCCCGTTTTGGCTGGGGTGGCCGAGGATAGCCGCTGGCGTGAGTCTGTCCCACGGCGCTGTGGCATCCTGCTCTAGCCCAGGCTCGCCCAAGGGCAAAGACATGATGGTCATGCTTTGAGAAGGACTTTTCTTTTGCTGTGCGTGTGTCCCATCAAAACCATGCTCCGGCCATAGTGGGAGAGTGTCCGTGGGTCCCCGGGGGACACTGCCGCAGCCGGGGAGCATGGAGAAGTGTGGTGGCCGTAGGGACATGGCACTGCACGTGGGACTCCCCACCCAGGCCATCACCAGCGGGCTGAGGCTCCTCACTCCATCCCTGTGCCACGTAGCCAGGACACGACAGCGTGGGGTCTGCCATCGCTGCCCCGGGGGCTTCCTGCCTTTGACTCCTCTCTCCTTCCTCCGGGCAGTGTGCGACTCCTTCTACCCCAACGGCACGCTGAGCGGGGAGGGACCGTCGCCGCAGCACTGGTACGCGGACCAGCGCTTCACCCTCTCGGCGCTCTGCGTCCTGGTGATCTTCCCTCTCTCCGTCCCCAAGGAGATCGGCTTCCAGAAGTACTCCAGGTACCCGGGCAGGGGGAGCAGCACCTGGCCACGGCAGCCAGGGGCCGAAGTGCAGCCAGCCCCGCTCCAGGCTGCTGGCAGAGCCAGGTGCACAGGGAATCAGTGCAGCACCCGGAAAAGGGCCGGGGGAAGCCCTGCAGAGAGCAGGGTGAAGTCCCGCTGGCAGAGCCACCCAGCAGCTGGGCGCGTGTCCTCTGCACTCTGCCAAAGCGGGAGGGAAGCCGGGTGCGCGTATGGTGCGGGAGATCCTGTGCACGCGTTGTTGCCACGGTTGGCGGGGCCTGTTTTCTGGCAAGCATCAGCCTCCAGCATCCCAGTGATGGGGCAGCTCAATTGCTGCACAGATGATATCTTTTTCTATCCTTTTTCTCTGCATCTCTTCTTGCTGTAGTGTTGTATCTGTGGCCCCTCCGGAGCATGTGACAGGCGCTGTCGGTATAGTGTACTCTATCCAGATATGCAGTGTGAGGGGTACAGTTTTGCAGAAGGTGGCAGAGAGAAGTAAATGAGAGAGGCAATATAGCCCAAGCCTCGACAAGAGAGGGAAGGTTTCTCTCTGCCGCCTGAATAGGAGCCCACGGCTGTGGGCAGCCAGCGCAGCCCGTCTCGTGCTGGGTGCCGGTGTCCCTGCCAGGGCTGGGGGAGCCTGTTCCCCCCTCAGGGCCACAAATGCTCTGCAAGATGCTGGGGGTGCATATGCACCGCCTGCAGAGCAGGGCATCATGCGTGTGGTCTCCTCTTCCTCGTAGCATCCTGGGCACGTTAGCCGCCTGCTACCTCACCCTGGTCATCGTCATAAAGTACCATCTGCAAGCGGAGAGTCTCAGCTTGCGTGAGCCCCCCCATCCCTCCAGGTAAGGGTCAACGTGACCACAGGGCAGCCAATGTCCCTTCCGTGTCGTCCCCTCGTGGGAATCAGTTGCATGTTGTACTGGGCAGAGGTGGTCGGGGCACCTTTGGGCTCACTGGGGTGCAGACGGGCCTTGGGGTGCTCCACCACCCTGCCGCTTCCCTGTGCCCCAGAAAGAGAGAGGGAACGTGCCCAACCAAAAGCACATCTCCAGCTTGCAGATCTGGCTCGGTTGCCTGGGCCCGAGGAGGGCTCCCTCCCGCGAGGTCGCACGAGGATGGAGAGCATCCTCATGGCATCCATGGCCACGAACCGCACGTGGGGGCCTGGCACAGCAGGGCTGGCCAGGAGTGGGGCCGTCCTTTCTGAAGCATGGTGATTCAGTGCTTGAACCCCTGCCACGGCGTAAGCGACTGTCACAGGGTGCACTGGTGGCTGGGGCAGGGATGGAGGCATCGCGGCGGTAGGTGAGGGCAGTCTGAAGTGGCGGGGATGAGACGAGGAGGGCCCTCGTGGCACGTTGGCCACTGGCTCCACAGAAGGGAGCGAGCGGCCAGCAGCCCCCAGCCGAGCCTCTCAGGGGCTTTTGCCCCAGTGATCCTGCCTTCCCCTGAAAGGTTCCCACTCCAGCGCCAGGTTTCACACTGGATCCCTGCAAAGTCCCCTTTGCTTCAAGGGACCTTCTGTCCTCCCCTGCTCTTCCTTCCTCTGTCACAGGGCTTCCTCCTGGGCCTCCATGTTCAGCGTCATCCCAACCATCTGCTTCGGTTTTCAGGTACTGTTGCCTGCGCAGTGACTGTCCTGGGCTGCAGGGCAGGCAGTGGGAGCTGCCGGGGCCCAAGGGAGGTACCTTTGGGGCCCGAGGGGCTGGAGGGACACCAGGGCTCCTGGCAGGGGAAACGATGCTCCTGCTGGGAGATGGTGGCAAACTTGCAGACTTGTGGGCTAGGTCTGGTTGAAGTGGGTGAAGGCAGAGCAGGGTCAGAGGTCTGGGGAAGCAGCCTTTTCCTCTGGATTTTGGGGGGATGGAGGCAGTGAACACTGTCTCAGAGCATGATCTTCTCCACCCCACCCCACTGCAAGCCCCTGACCCCCATGAGGACGATGGAACCTGGCTTAGGGGGGTTTCAGCAGGCAGCGTAGGGTGCACAGCCACAGGCCTCTGGCCACGATGGCACCTGGGGAGCGGGAGGCAGGGACAGGAGGTGAGGTGAGGCCCCTCTGTCCTCCTGGCGCTCCGCAGGACGGCCGTCCCCTGTGCTTTTCAGTGCCACGAAGCTTGTGTGGCCATCTACAGCAGCATGCGCAACCAGAACTTCTCCCACTGGGTCGCCGTCTCCGTGCTCTCCATGCTCATCTGCCTGCTCATTTACTCCCTCACAGGTAACCACGGCGTGTTTTATTCCTTTGTGGCTGATAAAGCCCTTGACTCCTTCGCTTTCCCTCTTCATCCCTTATCTTTGGGACTCCTCCATCCCTGTCGCTGTCCCTAATCCTGTGGGTTTCAGCTCCCACCAGCACCACGGGGAGTGGGGTGTAGGCTCCATGCTGTCATCACAGGCGCCAGCATGGCCTGCGAGAGGGGGTGAGACGTAGCCGGAGCTGTGATCGTGGGTGCCTCAAAGGTGGCCTTGAGGAGGAGTTTTCTTTGGGATGAGAAAAGGCAGAGTGACCTGCTCTTGGGGAAACGCTCGATGCTGCCCACTGCAAAGGTGACTGTGGACAGAGCATAGAGTTTCTGTGCATGTTGGCAGGGTTAGCAGGGGGGTTTTTCCCTCCTTTTCAGGGTAAGGGTTTTTTCTGAAGTGCAAAAGCTTCTCAAGGATGAGGCTACTCGAGAGGAGGCGTTTGTCCTAAGCGGTGGCAAAACGCAAGGCCTCTGTAGGATGCCCCCAGGATCTCCTTGCTGGCTGTGGTCCCGCTCACAGTCACCCCTTCCTCAGTGCCACCGGCTGGAAGGTGGCCAGGGCGCATCCTGATCCCTCACCTTCCCGTTTACAGGGCTGTATGGTTACCTGACCTTTGGCGAGGACGTGGCGGCTGACATCCTCATGTCCTACCCAGGGAATGACGCAGTTGTCATCGTCGCCCGCCTGCTCTTCGGCATCTCCATCGTGACCATTTACCCCATCGTCGTGCTGCTGGGCAGGTGAGACGGCACGGCGGCGGGCACGGGCGGGCAAGCCCGGTGGCTCCCTGCCAAGCGTAAGTCTATGCCAGGAGCCCGCAGCCACCGGTGCGGAGCCAGAGCCCCGCGGTCGAGCAGGCGGTTGCGAGCCGGCCCTGCCTGCCCTCCCTAGGTCCGTTGTCCGGGACGTGTGGGTGAACCCCAAGCGCGGGGCCGTGCCGGTGGCTGAGGTGCACGAGCGGCGGACCCGGGTGGCGCTGACCGTCTCGTGGATCGCGGCAACGCTTGCCATCGCTTTGTTCGTCCCGGATATTGGCAAGGTCATCGGGCTCATCGGGGGCATCAGCGCGTTCTTCATCTTCATTTTCCCAGGCGAGTAGGAATGGCGAGGGAAGCATGTTGCGGGGGAGAGGGCCAGCACCGGGTCTCAGCATGGCCCGAGGCTGCTCTCCAGCCCTGCAGAGCAGGGTTTCAGGTGGGAATGCGGCCGGACATGCACACGTGGTGCGTGGTGCAGGGTCGGGCGTGCCTGGCAGGGCCCTGCACAGCAGACTGTGCCCAAAGATGGGGGTGGGGGCGAAGGTCCCAGGCGACCTCACACAATCCTCCGGCCCCTTGTCCATGCCCCACTGCCATCCTTGAGAGCTGGACCCATGCAGCTTGCACCCAAGGACAGACATCGAAGGCAGCGTGCCGCTCTGTGCAGGCCAGGACAAGGCAGAGGGCTCTCAGCCTGCCTGAGCAGGTTTGGGGTGTTGGCACTGGGGTGACCATGAGGTGAGTGCGGGAGGAGAGCCGTGTCCGTAAGGGCTGGGAGAGGCAGCGGGCTGGCGAGAGTGGCCTGGCCGTGTCAGAGGGACTGCGCGTGTGGCCAGGTGGTCCCCCTGCACCGGCCATGATCGGGACCCAGTGTGCCCGTCTCCGCACGGAGGGAGTGATCCCAAATCCGTGTGATGTCCACAGGTCTTCTCAGGGCACAGGGCAGCCCGGGGACCAGGCCAAGTGCCTTGGCTTTGCAGGGTGGGGGTCCTGCAGTCGCGATGCTTTGGGGACAGTGTGCGGATCAGCCTATTTGGGTGCCCCGTGCACGTGCCTGACGGTCGCTACCGTGGGGCTTTCCTCAGGCAGCCTCAAGAGCGGGGCCTGGGGGCGGCAGGGCCCATTCCCGCAGCTGATGCTATCCCTCCCCAGCAGCCGCACGGACTCTGGTGCTCCGGCGAGCCGATACGGGGACGAGGGGATGCACCTCGGGCTCAGCAAGGCAGCACCAAGGCAAGGGCGTGGGAGCACTGCAGGGCCATTGCACGCACCCATTTTTGGCCGCGTGTTTGGGGTGCACACGCGTGCTTGGCGGGGGATACAGAGCGAGCGTCCGGGTAAGCGGTGGCTGTGGCAGATCACCTGCGTGTCTTTGCGTTGGTGGCAGGGCTGTGCTTGGTGTGCATGATGGGAACCGAAGCCGTCGGGCCAAGGAAGCGGTAAGTGTCTGCGTACAGGCGTGGTGGTGGGCAGGGGCAGGGCGCAACGTACCCCAGCAGGTCCCCGCAGGTCCCCTTGTCACGCGAGGGCAGCAGGAGCCCTGCGAGGTGGTGGCTTTGGGGCACTCGTGCCCGTTGGGAGACACGGGGACCGCAGCGGCTGTGGCCTCAAGGGCGAGTGCGGAGGGATGCGCCCGAGCACCAGGGCCACGGTGAGCACAGGAGGCTGCAAGGGAACGCCGAGAGCCCTGCGCGTGCAGGGGAACGGCCGTGCGGTTTGGAGATGGTGGGGGGCCGTGGTGCCCCAGAAGGAGCCGAGGCAGGGGTCGGAGGAGACTCGGCACAGGGCCAAAGGAGGGCCCCGTCTGGCGTCTGTCATGCCCAGGGTGCTGTGTCCGCAACGCCGTTCCTGGGACAGCGGAGGGCAGAGAGGCAGGGGACAGCGGGCGTCCCTTTGTGGAGTTGCCGTGGTCTGGCACAGGCTCACCGCGGGGTCGGCGTGTTTTGGGGATGACATGTTTTGGTGTTTCTTTGGCTGTTTGTGCCTGTGGGCTCGGTGCAGGGCAGCTCTGCTGGAGCCTCACGCCGTCGGCACGGCGAGGCGAGCCATAGGTCCCGGGAACCAGGCAGCACGCGGGGATGTCATGAGCCGTCAGGGCCCCTCCGACCGCGGAGTGAGCCGGCAGAGGGAGCAGGCATTGGCGGCCCCCCAGGGCCCATGTGGGGCACCCTGTTCCCGTCCCCAGGCAAGGGACCGGAGAGGCCTGGTGAAGCCCTGAAACTGCCCCTGTTGGGAGAGAGCCCAAGCCCCATGTGGCGCAGGAGCGGAGATGACTGGAGGCCCTGCCGGGGCCAGGGAAGACAGGGACCATCAATAAGGAAACCATGTCACTTGTGGCGAGGAGATGGCAGCTCCCTTGGCACCAGCAGAGACATGGTCAGCCAAGAGATGCAGGGCTGCTGGCCGAGGAATGGAGGCATTTCTGGTGGAGGCAATGGGTCACCAAGCAGCTTGGGAGCTTCCTCGCTCAGCCCTGCCAAGCCCCGGGGCTTTGGGAGAGTTTGCGAAGGCTCAGCCGCCTCTTGGACTGCCACTCTCTGCGACTCATCCCCGTGGATGCCGATAACGCCTTCAGTGGAGGAGCACCGCGGGTCGAGGGTGAGTGCTACGTCCCGGGGGCTCGGGGTGGCCTCGTTTGTGATGTCTGGGCAGAGGGACAAGGGTTGACTGGGGACAAGCTGCTTACGAGTCACCTGTCCCCCAAGCATGGGACAGGGATGGGCTTCCCCCGCCACGTGGAAGGGCAGCAGGGGGGTGGTGAGCCATCCGAGGAGGGCAGTGGGCCCACGGGGAGTGCTGAGGTCGGGGCAGGAGGCCGGTGAGGGACATGCCGTGGCAGGGGCCTCTGTGGAGGGGGACAGTCTCCCTCTGACCCCGGTTGGAGGAGTCCCGACCACAGTGGGCAGTTTCGCGGGGGGTTGTGTGCTCTGCTGCGTGTAGTAAGGGCAGCGCGGCGCTGACTCTGCTGGTGTTTGGTTGCAGCCCGCGAGCTGTGGGGGAGAGGCCCCGTGCCGAGGCACCGCCACCGACGAAGGCCGGAGCAGCGAGGGACAGGGCTGCAGCGGGCCGGGCAGCAGCGCCGGGCAGCGTCCACGCTGAAGGCCTCGGTGCAAGGGAAGGGAGCGGCGAGAGGTGACTTTGGGAGAGGGTCCGTAGGCTCGTTCCAGACTGTGGTAGTAGTGGAGATCTTGCTGGAAGAGGTCTGGCAGGGCCAAGGATGCCGAGAGAGACGGTGACCGGGGAAGTGTGGCCCTGGCAAGGGGGGAGCAGCACATAGCAACCCCCAGCAGAAGGAGGGGACGGCGGGGCACCCGGCCAGCTGGAAGGTAGCTCGCGGAGGTAGGAGCACCAAGGCGACCCGGGGGTGCGGGTGAGGGATGAGCGGAAGCAATGTGTCTTGTCGATTGCTGCAAGGTTGTGAAACAGCTCTCCTGCGCGGTTGTGGCGGGCGATACGGACAGGGCCGCAGGGGCAGACGGTCAGGAGCGTCGGCAGCCTGTCGCAAGCGGCATCCCTCGGGGAGCGAGCTCTAGGAACGGCTGTGTCAAATGTCCCCGCAGCAGAGGTGACTAACGGGGCAAGGGCAGCAGCCCAGCGCGGTCGCCCGGGAGGCAGGGCGAACGCCCCGGAGAGCGGGCACCGCGGGAAGGGGTGGCCAGCAGCACCCGGCAAGCACGCCCGGGCCAGCGGCCAGGCCCTGCTCTGGAGGGGGGCTAAAGGAGCCCTTGGCGCCGTCGGTGGAGGATGTGCCCTGGTTTGTCTTGTCCACGGGACTTTGGCAGAGGCGAGGAGGGGAGAGGCGAGCGTGCTGGGGCCGAGGCGAGCAGGGCCAACCACATCATGGGGTGAGTTGCCACAAGGCCGGCTGGCAGGGCACAGCTGGTAAGGGGGTGCCTCGAGGTGGCCCCACTGAAGTGAGCGGCACAGGCTCTGGGCAGTGCTGAGGTGTTGCGGAGGAACTGGACCGAGTGCCATGGGGTGGCCCCTCACCGGTGGCGGGCCGGGCCCGCGGTGCCCGCAGTGAGGAGCTGGGCCTGAGGATGCGGGTGCACATTGAGGGTGTCCTTGCACGGGGACGTGTGCGCCTGGGTGCTCAGCACTGCCAGTGCAGCTGTGCCGTATCTCCAGTGGGCCACAGCCGGCACCGATGGCCACCAAGGGCTGGGCAGGGGGGACCGGGCAGCGTGGCGTGCCATCACTGCCCTGGCCACAGCTGCCCTGTTGGCCCCTTAATGGTCCTGTGCACCCCCGCGGGCCTTACTGCCCCCCTTGGGGGAGGGAGCAGGGCCACCCGGATCAGATCAGGGCAGTGGGTCGCTCTCCCCCCAGGGCCGCGCTCGTCGCCTGGGGCGTCCTCTCGGTGCTGTGCGGCGCCTTCGTCTGCGGGCAGAGCACGGCCGGCGCCGCCATGGAGCTGCTGCGCCGCGCGTAGGCCACCCCGGCCGCTCGCCCCTCTCCCGTCCCACCGCCACCGCCGCGGTCCGGAGGGGTGCCCGGGCCCAGGAGCTTCCCGCAAGCAGCGTCGCCTCCGTCCTCCTCCGCTCCCGACCGCCCCCAGCCCCGTTTCCCCGGACGGGCTGCGACACGGTGCATCCCATCACATCTTTATTCAGCATCTCCATTGCTCTACTGTACAGCTGCTAATAAATACTGAACATGATGATATTAAGAAAGCCTCTGGATAGACTCATCTCGGAGAATACAGCCCCCAGCGCGCGGCCGGGTCTGGGCGGGAGAGACTGGGAGCGAGAGCCACAGCGAGACAGCGACGGTGCACACGAGACAGCTAGCGCTTCACCCACATACGCACACAGCACCCCACGCGCGCAGCGGGCCCCGACGGGCACACGTGGCCCCGGCGCACGGCCCCCCGGCCCCGCAGCTCCCCGCGACGCGGCACCGGCAGGCAGGGACCGAGTGGCAGGGCCGCTTCGCAGGTGCCACCCCGCTGGGGGTGCCGCGGGGGCCGGGGGCAGGACGGGGTTTCCTTCATGCCAGCCAGCCACCGCTCGCACCTCCGGCCCGCACAGCTGCGCAGGGGGTGCTCCCAGCGTCACACTCATAACACAGTCATCAGAAACGACAGGCGATTCGTCCCCGGGGACGGGACAGCAGGCAGGAAGGACCCAGGGCCCTGAAGCGCCAGCGTTCGCATGGCCGCCGCGTCCTCTCCGGCAACGAGGTCAGTCTCTGCTCAGAGTGCACCAGGCGGCTGCGGGGGGAGCAGAGACCGGTCATTCGCGCCACCGCCGGCCCCCGGGGACACCCGTTGTGCCCACAGGGCTCTATGGGCCCCCTCAAGCCCCTGTGCCAAAGCATGACACCGCTGCGCCTCCCCAGCGTGCCGCGCGTCCCTCCCACGAGCCTCGGCCCACGGCGAGGCAGGGCAGCAGGGACCCAGCCACGTCCTCTGGTGCGGGTACAGCCCTCCCCGCAGGGACCCCACGCGCTGGCACACAGAAATGTTTCTGGGGCTTCAGCCCCTTCTCCCCCTCCCCGGCTGCGCGGCGCCCGGCTCCCACCTGGCACGGCGACGCTGGACACGGCCTCGGGCTGGCTCAGCGTGTCCACCTTCACGTGCTGGAAGCCCTTGCAGGTGGCACTCTGCAGGTGCCTGCGGCCGAGGGGGGAGGCGGTCACAACCCCCCTGCCACCCCCTCGCGCCTCCCGGCCCCAAAGCGCCGTGCCGGGGGCTCCCGCTGCTGCCGGGGACCTGCAGCCCTGAGCAGCAGCTCCCTGCCCCGCAGCCGGCACCCTGCAGCCTTCAGCTGAGGTCTGGGGGCTTCGCCGCCGCCGTCTCGGCCCCGGTCCCACCTCGACAGAGCGCGCTGCAAGGGCTTGCGGGCGCCTCTCCTACCTCTTCCAGTCCTCTTCAGTCTCCCAGAACTCGTAGACGATGAAGGTGACGCCGTCCGGCAGCTTCACCGCAGTTACGCTGAGGAGACGGGAAGGGGCTGAGCGCCGGGCCAGGGCAAGGGGCTAGGTGCCGCGGCGCTGCCCGGCTCGGCTGGCCCAGGAGCCGCTGCGAGTGGTGCTGGCCGAGCCCAGGGCCGCCTCTGCCACCTCCAGCGGCGTCCGTCCGCCGGGGTGCTCCCGTGCAAAGCACAGCCCCAGCAGGGCACGGGGGAGAGGCTTTTGGTGGCCGAGCATCCCCCCAGCTCCTCACTGAATACCCCCCTCAACCCCTTCCCGTGCCCCGCGGGGCCCGGCGCTGCCGGAGCCCTGGGTACTCACTGGAAGCAGTCCCGCTCGCCGGCCACGCTCTTCAGGTACTGCTTCAGGGAGCTGCAGAACTCGCCCAGGTGCTTGTGTGCCACCGTCATCTCGTCCCGCACCAGGAGGAGGTACTGCCGCCCCGCGCCAGGCGCACGTCAGCGAGCCCCGCTGCGCGGCCGCCCCCTCCCCAGCCGCCGCGTCCCGCTCCCCGCCGAGCCGAGGCGGCCCCAGCCTGCGAGCGGCCGTGCGGGAAGGGGGCCGAGCCCGGCGCTTGGGCCACGCTCACCGCGAGCCCGGCGCTTGGGCTGCACTCACCGTGCAAGCGGTGCTTTCGCTGTCCGACAGCCGCTGGTGCAAGTCGAACCAGAGCGTCTGGAAAAGGGCAGGGAAGAAAGAAAAAAATTAACGGTGAGCGATGTGGGCTGAGCTCGTACCTCATTGCTCCGGGCACCCGCAGGTCGGTCCCTTCGTGCCCAGCCCGGCTGCCGAGCCGTGTCATCGCTGGGCAGGAGCGTGCGCTCGCTGCACAGCAGTAAGTGACTTCCCGGCGAGCTGCCAGCGGAAAACTCAGCTCCGAGACGTCCCACTCGGGGCGCCGGGCCTGGAGCGGGGCCGGGGCAGTGATGCGAGGGAGCCCAGCGGCTCCTCCGGGAGGAAAGTCCTCGCAAAGGGGATAAATCCCAGCCCATCTCCCTGCCCCAGGCGGCATCCCGCCCTGAGAGCACTGCCGCAACCGAGGATTTGGGAAACCATTTCACCTTCGGTCCCTAGATGGAGTAAGACAGCCTTGCCCAGAGACTTCACCTTCTTTCTTGTGGGTTTTTTTTTTCCCCTTGTTTAAATACAAGTCGCAGTTAACCGTCCCAGCATTCAATAGCTGCTGGGAGCACCAACACGAGCTATCAGCACGGAGCTGGGGATGGCTGTCCCCCGCGCTGTGAAGCAGCCACGGACACGTGTGCGCTCGGGTGCAGCCAGTGCATGGATGGGCCAAAGCTGCAAAAGCCCCCGGGCCTGGTGCTGCCCCGTCCTGGCCCTCTCCGCCCGTCGATGGGGGCCGTGCGCAGGATCGCCAGGGATTTCCACGCTAGTGGTGGGGCCAGGGGCGCGAGCACCCAGAGCCGGACCCAGGGCTGCAGGGCACCGTGGCAGGGAGCTGCCTGGTCCCGGCCACTCCTGCACGCACGATTCATGAGCCCAAACAGCAAAATGCGGCTACGTGGTGATGCTTGAGGGTGGCAGGAGCGGGGGCCTGGCCTGGGGGGTCTGCCCTGCCACTAGGCAGGGCCGTGCATGGTGCTGGAGCCTTTGCGCAGCAAGGTGTGAGGGCCCCCAAGCCGAAAGCGCCAAACGCCGCTCCTTTACCTTGTCCTCCAGCCTGCCGATGAGCTCGGCGAGCCTGTTGATCTGCACCTCCAGCCCTTCCTCCCGGGCGTCGGGAGAACCTGCAGCGAGCAGAGCAGCAGCAGGGCGGCGCGGGGAAGCAGCGCCCGGCGGGTTTTCCCGGCCACGGCACCTGCCCCGCTCCCGCCGCGCTTCGGGAGGAGGTGGGCGCTGCCGGGACGGGCCGGGAAGGCCGATGGGCGCCGCGGGGTCCGCGAGGTTCGGGCACGGGTGCGACTGCCTGGCGCCCGCCCCTGCGGACACCCGGGCTCGCCCCGGCCGCCGTCGCGGCGCTTCCTTGCCCACCGCAGCGCGCGGGAGCCACTCACCCGTCTGGGGGCTTCTCCGGTGCTCCTTGGGCACCAGCCTGCTGTTCGGGGGGTAGTTCGGCACGGGGCTGTCGTACCAGGCGTCCACGGGCCCAGCTTTGCCATGGTGGTGCCTGCAGCGGAGGAGCAGGTGCTTAGAGAGGGCAGGACCGGCGCCTTCTTCCCGCGGCACCCGTCCATCCTCGCCCCACCGGCCGCACACAGCACTGGGCAGTGGCGAGGAGGGGCTGGTCGCCGGGAAAACGACCCCTTTCTGCTGCCAGACCAAGGATGGGGCTTTTTAAAAAGACACGAAACAGCCAGCTAACGGGTCGGGGGGCCCCCGAGGGGCTCCACGTTCACCCGCTCTGACTGGGGAGGTGCTGAAATAGTCCTGGACCGTGCCGGAAGCACAAGGCCCCCGGCTCCGCCTGCTCGTCCCAGCGCTCGGGCCCTCGGCTGCCTTTGCACACTCATGTTGACGGCTCTGCCGCTGAACGCCAAAGCAGCGGAGAGGAGCGATTTCTGCGCCGAGCCGCAGGCAGCGCATCGCTTGCTTCAGCCACCCGCGATTCTTCAGCATCGCCTGGTGTTAAAAGTGGGTCAAAATTAGAATGAAATCGATAGTCGGTTCCCGTCCGTTGTCACTTCCCTGCTTGTAAAACGCTGCAGAACTTCTCACCGTCTCTGTTCCTTGTTCCTCCTGCTCCTCTGGGAATTTCTTCCCCCAGGGGAAGGGAGCAGGGGCGGCCTGACAGTGCCATGCAACCCGGAGGGACCCCAGTCCTGTGCTCAAATGCGGCATGCGGCGACTGAAACCTGCCTGCTTTGGGAACCCCGCGGCTCGACGCTTGCCCTCCTGCGCCACGGTGAACTTTTAATCCATTGCCCCTTCCCGGCACCGCCACGGACCCAGCCCGCTCCGAAAGCGGCGCCGCTCTCCCCGGGGCGTCGCGAGCCGGCGCCCGACCACGAGCCCTGCGCGTTGCAGCCTGCGCCCCGCGGGAGGAAAGCCCCCGCCAAGAGGCAGGAACTCATGCAAGACCGCATGGCGATCACTTCTTAATCACAGCTTAGCAAGGCGGCGCGGGCTTGTGCCCCTTGCTGCCATGCTGCGTTTTGCAAGCTCTACCTCTGTGCTTTTGGGCTGTCTCCGTGCTGACGATGAGATAGTTTTGGGGCGTGGGGGGGAGCCATCATCTCCGTGAGAAAACTACCACGATACGCTTCATCGTGTGCAGCGTCCACTCGTCGGCAAACAAAAGCAAGCAGAGTCTTTTGGGAGCTCTAATTGCTCCATCCGCAGTTGGACTCGGTTCCTCCCCGTTGTTTCCACCCAGCTCTCACTTTTTGCACGTGTTTTGCATTGCGCCTTACATGAGGGTTTGGGGCAGGCCAAAACGAGGAGAGGAACCAGTGAGGGTCGACGAAGGCACCAGCCCTGCACCTAGGGAAGCTCCTGAGATGTTGTCCGAGCTGCCCAAGCCCCTTTAGGTGTCGAAGGCACAGGCCAGGTCGTTTCACTGTGACCAGTTCCTGGCACCGGGGAAGCGAGCGTGCTGCCGGACGACTGTCCCCAGGCGCCGCTCGGCTCTCCGGAGTCCCAGGGCGCTCGGCGCATCCTCTCGCTTCCCTTTCAGACGCCGCTGCGCTGCCGGCACTGCGTCCCAAATGCCAATGGCTCCCGCAAGACCAGATTGCTGCTCTGGCAGCCTGGGTGCATCTACTGAGGTTAAAACCCAAAACACGATGGATGCATTGCTCCTCCTACGAAACGAAAGGTCGGCAGCCCGGCCAGCTGCTGTTTCTCCCCTCCGCTTGCACCATGCCCAGCACTAGCTACGGTCTCCAGCCACCCGTCAGGAAGGGGCTGCTCTCATCAAGTACCAAGATCTGCCTGTAATGAAACATTCGGGCACAGCCAGGTCTGCTTCTCCTGGGAGAAACCGAGGGAAGTGGGATTTAGCTGGCCCAGCTCTCAGCTAGGCTGCAGGGGCGTGAGGCATGCTGGAAACCCAGGATGCCCCCAAATCCCAGGCAACAGGTACCCATCTGCACTAAATGGCCAAAGGACCCAGAGATGCAAAGCAGACAGGGGGCATTTCAAGGTTTTTCAAGGGCAAATAGCTACCCGGAGAGGTAGGCCTGTCCGGGGCGAGCTCGGCCCACCATCCCCTTGCAGCTAGGGGACCATACCCATTTATTTCTGGGGTCAGTAGAGACTGTCCAAGGAGCTCAGAGGAGCCTGACTACGGACAGATCTACATCAGCATTAAAACTGGTCAAAAAGAGATGGGAAAAGCAAAAGAAAAAGTTCACCTCACCCTCCTCGCCCTGCTTTTGTCAAACCACGGTTTCTGCGGTTCTCCAGCTCCAGCTGAGCGCTGCCCTATTTAAAACACAGGAGACGGTGCCCCGCTCCCATCTGCTGATCTGCAACGTGCTGAAAATAATACACTCTACAAGCACCCTTGCGACCTGCTGATTTTCAGATATGGCAGGAAACAGATTCTCTTCATGAGCAGCTGAGAGTCCCCAAGCAGTTTCTATGGCAACGTGTCCTGGTTACCGCCGGGGATCTCGGTGCTCCAGGGAGCCGAGTGACACTTGAACACGCGGGAAGGCTGGGCTGAGGCTTGCGCTCCGGTTCTGGGTGTCCCGCGCGTTTTAGCTCTGACTGCATCCGAGAAGAGCAATCCCGGACCTCGTCTCCTCTGCCTTTTCCAGGCTCGGCGCATGTCCCGGGCACGGTGAGAGCCTCCGCTGGGAGCCCTGGCTGTGCCGAGATGGAGCACGGGATGCCGGTACCGATCGGTGTTGCCACTGTGCGGGCAGAGGGGCAGCGCTCTCAGCCTCCTTTTTGCCACCTCTTCCCTGGGACCGTCTCCCAGCTGGATCCTGCTATTGGCATCTCATCAGAGCAGGGGTTACGGCAGCGGCACACGAACAGCGGCGAGGAGGAGCCGGGAAACCCCCCAAAGCGGGCCGCCGGCCGCGAGGCCGCCTCGGCAGTGCCGCGGGTGGGCTGGCCGCCAGCCTCGGTCGCAGCCAAGGAGCCCTGCGTGCGCACGACCTGCGCTGGGCTCAGCGGGAGCCTCGGGGGCGGAGGTGGGGGAAACGCCCGGCGCCGCCGCCCGGGTCGGACACCCGCCGGAGCATCTCGCCGGCACGGCTCACCGGAGGAGAGGCGCCCGGGGCTGCGCCTCGGCGGGGGGAGGCCAGGGCGCGGCAGCGGAGGGGAGCCCTGAGGGCGCGCGAGGAGGCCGGCAGAGAGGCAGAGAGGAGGAGGATGGTTTGCTGGTGCCACCAAAAATCTCGCCGTAGGTGCTGAGGACGTGGGAGGAGGGAAGGGGTGCGGGGAGGAGCACCTAGACGAGCGATTGAATGGCCCAAAACGCCGAGCTCAGAGGCACGCTGGGAAAACACAGGTCACTGCGTTTTATCGCCTTTGCCAGTTAAAGCGTGCAATAAAAGCGTCCCAAGGTTCAACGCTTGCAACGCAGAGAGGAAGGAGAGAGAAAGGCAGGATGAGATGTAGTCTCAGGCTCCTCTGACCTTCTTTCAAATCATTATTTGTTAATAAAACACACCGAGAGAAATACTGTCCCAGCAGTATTGGCCGGCGTAATGGCCAATATTACGCTTCTCTGTGAGCACTTCACCTTGGCTGCTCGCATTTGCTGCAACGTTATTTCTTTTCCTCCCAAGAGATGACTGGGACTATCCCACTCCTGCGCCAGTAAAGCCAGCAGACAGCGCTGGGCAGCCCAGCGTCCTCGGGCTGTCCCACCCTCCGGCCACCACTGCCGGGAGCGAGCCCCGGGCTCCCCCTTCGCTCCCATATGGACACTCATCACACGCAATTTCCCTCCCGTCGCACGAGCCACGCTGATGTGTGCCAGAGCGGGGACGTGCCCCGATGGAGCCCGCCGGCCTCAGCCAGCATTGGCCTGGGAGCACACGCCAAGCACAGCTCTGGCAGTGGCTATTTGGACCAAACCGTCTCAGTTTTTGGCATCTCCTATCTTTCTGGCCTTTTCCTGCACAACCCACCAATTTATCCGAGCTTCCCACGGAGCTTCTTTGATCAACTTTGACAAAAAGTTGTCCTACGAAAGATGACCGCAGAAGAGCCGAGCAGGCAAAGGAGCAAAGAGGCATTCACCTCCTTCTCCTTTCCCCCACAATAAAATAAAATACTCAGCGAAAAGGCCAGCTAAAAAGCAAGCGGGTTCGTCTGCCGGCCGGGGGAGAGCAGGCACCACCGACCTGGCGGGGTTGGTTTGCTCGTCGATGGCGTCGACGGCGCTCTCCACGGAGCTCAGCAGCGACTGGGTCTGGTTGGCCGTCTCCTTCAGCAGGAAGCGGGTCACGAACTGGTCCACGTTGCTGCCGCTTTCGTACACCTGCGAACGGAGACGGCGGGCCCCGTGAGCCCCCGCGCCGCCGAGGGCACAGCCACGTGCTTCGTCCCCGCCGCCCCAAAGGGCCACCTCGGAGCGGCCGCGGAGCCTCCCCTCCCCGCGAGCCCCCCGTCCCCTCCTCTCCCCCTCCCTGCCCGCTCACGCGGGGTTTGCGACCCGGGGATGGCCCAGCTGTCCCCAGCAGAGGGTCGGCACTGCGCGGGCAGGCGTCAGCGCAGGGGTTTTTTTTTAACCAACCTCCTCCTCCTCCTCCCTTCTCTTGCATTTCCCTTTTTGATGTGCATGTTAGACGGGAAACCCTCTGGGACTGCAGAGCATCTCACGGGAAGGACTCCAACATTACGGTTTCTTTGGTCCTCAAACTTTACAAACCTGCCAGCCCCAAGCCGAGCAGTGCTCCCACCAGCCGGCCTCCAGAGAAGAGCTGATGGCTGACAGCAAAGCTTTAAAGGACACCAGGCAATAAATGTCGTAACCTCCTTCCCCAAGGGCTGCCGACACAGGCGGAGAAAGGCAAACATTGCTAAAGGGCACCGGTAGCTCTCCTCGGGACCTGGCCAGCTTTAGCCTGCCCTGGTTTCCTCGGGAACCCCAAAGCTGGCCTTGTGCAGTTGCACAGGTCTATCTGGATACCCTTCTCCTTCCCTCTAACGTCCCGGGCTGCATTACGAGCTCTTCTTCTCCTGCACATGCAATAATACAGGTTGCTTTTTTGGAGACCGCCTGAAAAAGCTTTGAGTGCAACCACTCCATTCACAGCAGCTCCAGAGCAGAGGGCTGCCCCGGGTGGCTTTCCACCACTCGCATGGACAGCACATGGTCCCACAGTGTCCGTCAGCACCGGGGCCCGGAAGAGCCTCGTGAAAGCCCCGTGGGCTGGGTCCATAACCACCCAGCCGTCCTGCTCTTGTGGGGACACATGCCTCAGAACCGAGACCCAGAGCTATAGTACTTGTGAAGAACTGTGGACTAAAATAAGCGTCCGTGGCCACAGGCAGATGGTTTATCTGAAAGCACAAAGCAGCAGGGGACCACTCAAGATGCCCAAAACACACCAACTGGCCGAAGGTTATTACACATGGCACTGCAGGGAGCATATTCAGCCCCCAACGAGGAGCTAGGCATGCCTCTGCTTCCCAAGCCACCGGCTCCCAACAGCCCAGAAGTGCCAGCAGATGCTCAAGGGCAGCCACATTTTTCACTTCTCCTCCTCAGGCTGCTGCTGGCAGAGCAGCGCTCCTGCCTTTTGGGATCCCCTCTTTCATCTCTGCTTGCTTTGCCATTTATTTTAAGCTGCTCTCGCTTTAATCTGCTGCCCAGCCAGGCCCTGGCAGATGTCCTGGAAGCCGAGATGGCCGAATGGCAGGGCTGTTTGCTCTTGACTAGCTTCCAAGGCACTTTTGTTTAGCAGCAACATTTTCTAATTGAGGCATGTTGCAGCAGACATCTGTTCCCCAGTTTTGACTCACTTTCCATGAAGAAGCCACCCTCAACCCTTCCAGTCCTGCTTAATACTCTTGAATATCTCTCCAGCATGCTATTAGCTGTACTATTCAAAAAGGTCACCAGCACAGTTTGCCAAGGCACAAATGAGATGTGTGCCAGAGACATGGGTCTCTCTCTGTGAAGCACACAGATACTCTACTATCAGTATCTTTGGCATCATCTGTGGGACAGACTTTCAAGGTACGTGATGGGAACAGGACATCTCTAAGTGGTCTCCTGCTGCCGTCCCAAGCATTTCCCAGCAGCCGCACAGCTCCCCACACGTTCCCTGGTTAGCTGCACGTCAGCGGTGTGCAGAGGCATGGGAGCTTGGCATGGGAGCGAGGAGACCCACCACGCACCCGACGAGCCGAGCACACCTGCGCAAGGCAGAGCTGCTTCTCCACGGAGGCTACCAAAGACCAAGACTAAGCCTGCGCCTTCCTGAGTCTCAGTACGGCACCTTGGACTGTGCTGTCTGGCCTTGCTTGGTGAAAGGGGTTGCGGGGAGCAAGGCATGTGAGCACCTCTTTACCAGCCATAAATAAAACAATGTAGGGAGGCAATTACCTAATGTTTGCTATCTTTAGCATGACCTTAAATTAAGCTTAAAAAGCTTCAGAAAGTTATTTAGTGTCTTAGTGCATGACAGCACGAACTACCCACCTAAGAAGCCCTTGGCCATCGTTGCCTCAATGCTCTTAAATGTCAAGCTACCACTTTATCTCTGCACTCACGTGGAAAGACAGTTCAGACACGGCATCTTTCCTTCACCTACTGGCACTTATTAATTAGAACACGCTGTGCATAAATCAATTTTCCTCCTTCCCGTATTACTGTGATGTGGAAAACCAGCGTGGTCAACTCAATATTAAAGTAAAAAGGATTTTGTACAATTAACACGGCTCTCACCAAGCCAAAGGCACCTTTAACCCAAGTGCAGAAGGCTACGGCAACCACCACCTGGTGCACATGGGAGATCACTGGCATATCTTACTTTGGAGATCACTGGTATATCTTGCACTTACAATGGCTGACGCATGAAATGGGCTTTTTCAAGGGTCTGAGGGTTTGCAGCAATCATAGGCTTTGCTATAGCATGCAGGGCTCTTCAGTCGTCACCGGTCTGCAACCGGTTTGAAGGAGCTCGTTCACATAATTGAATGTGTTGGTGCTGCAAGCTATTTCCCCAGGCACATATTTGACTTTACAAAGGCAAGGCTAGAAAGCCGACAAAAACAAACAAGGACAGAGGCAGTGCCTGTAACCTGAGCAGAAGACATGACTTACTACCACACAGACACACAGCAAGGAGTGACAGGGACCTGTCTCACCCCAGGGTCCAACACAAGCTGCTTGGGACAGTACCACAGTCCCAGAAGAGGTTGCAAAAAGCCCCTCTCCCATGCGAGCTGCTCGTTTGCACTCGGGAGAGCAGTCGAGAGGAAACTTCAAGTTGCCCTAAACACCCTGCAACGTGTCACAGGCCTTTAACCACGCAAGGTTTGCACAGCCGCAGCTCAGCATCCCACACGCACCGGCTCAGGGGGCACCCAGCCGTCACAGCGGGCTCTGGGGCCAGGTCCTGGGAAGAAGCAGAGCCCACGGCCAGGCAGAAACAAGGAACCGGCAGCATCCATCACAGCAGCTCTCGGTGCCCACAGCAGCGTCCTGCAGTCGGCTATGTCCTAAGGAGGCATCAGATCTGCTGCATCCTTTAAAAACCAGTCATGTAAGACTGCCCTGTGTCTGAGCACAACCCGCGGCGAACCACGCCGACCGACGCTCCTCCGGCGAGGTGCTCTGAGACCAGAGCTGCTCAACTGAACGGATTATAGTCCTTAGCAAGGGCAAACAGCTTTCAGGAGAAATTGCTCCCTGCAGGTCCAAACAAGAAAATAATATTTCAGCTTTAGGATTTTTTTCCTGAAGAGAGAGAAGAAGAAAGCTCTGAATAGTTTGGGACATAAGATAGGACAGAGACTGACTACAAAGCAGAAATGCCTTCAACACTGCTTTCAGCTCCGGAGAAGCACAGAGCTTTTGTGAAGAAAGATGAGCTGCTCATGCTCCAAAGAGAGTTCGGCCCTGCCTTGCTCATGTCGCAAGAAGTTTTCAGAGAGGTTTGTCCCCACCGCACTGAATGGCTGCAGGAGCCCACCCTCAGCGGGCAAGTCACATCCCCATATTTCTGCACAACAGAAGCTCACAAAGAAATCCAACCCCTCCCACGACAGTAGACACTTACTTAAAAGAATGTTTTGCCCGTACAACCGGTCCACCTAGTGTGCCCAGGGCCCTTGTTGCCCCAGCACAGCCTTCCCGTTCTCCGGCCAACAGCACCCAGTAGTATCCTGGCCCTTCCCTCCTCCTGTGAGCCACCAGCAGAGGCAGGACACCAGCCCAACCGGACTGACGCCAGACCAACCAGTCTGACACCAGCCCAACCGGACCGACACTGGCCCAACCAGAACAACATCCAGGCTGACATCAGGCCAACTGGACCAACACCAGCCCAACCAGACTGACATCAGGCCAAGCAGGCCATTCACCAGACTGCATTTGTCTGAAGTTTGTCATTGAAGGCGTCTATTTAAGGTCAGAGCTACACATTTTTTCAATGAAAGAAAGGCTCGTCTAAACCCAAACTCCCCACCATCACTTTTTCTTCTCCTGGTAAAACGCCACGGACCCACCCTGACACACCAGCACTCACTCCGGCCGCCTGCACAGGCAAACCCCAGGCCACGCAGCCCGTTCCCGCGTCCCTCCGGCCAGCACGGACACATGCCTGCGTGCCGCAGCTCTTGACAGGACACTCCTGCGTGACTCACCAGTTCTTGGTGCCGTGACACCTGGACAAACGCCGACAAGCTTCGCTGATGAGGAGAGCTTACACAGGCAGTGCCCGGAGGGCAGGACAAATCCCTTCCCAAACCGCAGGCTCCCCACCTGCCTTGATAAAAGCCGTTGCACTCACTGGGGACTCCGCTTAGCTCCAGCTCCGAGCGGCAGCTTTAGGAAGGACAAAGCCGGGCCAAAGCGGGAGCCCAGTGGAGGCAATGCTGCGGCGGATCGGTAGGATCGCTGATGGCGTTTACCGCACGCTGCCGAATGCCCAGCCCCGGTGTCACCCTGCATCGCCGGAGCCCGGGTAGGGGCTTTCTCCTCCTCGATGCCACGGTTGCTCTGGGGAGGCTTTGGAGCAAGCCCTCCCCTCCGAGCCGCAGAGCGCGGCCACGGCTGGCCGGAGCCGGGACGTCGACAGCGGTGGCCCCGAGGTGCCACTTCTGAGGATGCAGCTGAACGCACCTTCACCCCGTTTGTGCCATCAAAGCTCCACGCACGCAAATCGGGTTTATGGCCAAGAGCTGAACTGGGGTCTATTGCCATGGCAACCAGAGCGGCTCCGGGGTAGCTGGAGAACGGAGAGGGCCTTCAGTTGCTATTTTAAATCACAAAAGATGAATGTGCTGAAGGAAAATGCTTTTGCAATTGCAAAACTGGTCGCATGGCTAATTTCTCACCTCCGATTTGCTCAGTGAGTACAAACTTCTAGGTGGCTCCTTGAGCATGCACCAGCTAGTGCATCTTTTAACAAAGTCTCTCCTACAGAAACCCCCCCGATCTTAGCCACAGGTCTCTTGTGCACACACACACCGTTTAAAGGGCCTGCAGAGAAAGCCTTTCCTCTGGTCACGCTCTAACCAGACCCCCGACCAGACCCCCGACCTGAATCAAGGTTAAAAAGTCTTACTCCAGAAGGCAAAAAGGTTAATTTTATTCACAGGGTCTTTCCCATCCACTGCAATTCAAGCTAATACTGTTGAACTCATTGTGGACCTTTGTGTTGATGAACAAGAGACATAGATAAGCGATTTATTAGAAAATCCTAGGTCTGAGGAGACCTCCAAGAGATAGCGAGGCTGGGGGGGACAGGGAGTCAGCACAGCCGAGTCGGCCAGCCACATCGCTGTGATAACGCCGTCATCCCCGAACTAAGAAATCCAGCCAATTTACGGCTTTGCCACTGGCCCACTCCTGACACCGGCACTTTAGGCAATTTTTTGAGCCAGCCCCATATGCTTTGAACGTCTCGGTCCCTCAACGCCCAAAGCAATCTGAGACAACAGTGCCATTCCTGAATTGTGCCAGCACTTGGATTAAAAGGCAGTGGGAGTGATTTTACTCCTGGGCAGCGTCACTCTTGAATCAGCTGGAAAGGCTCGGGAGAAGCCAAGTTCTTCGTCCAAATCCCCCCTCACCATCTGCACACGTGGAGGGCTGACGGACTGCCCAGAGGAAAGCAGCATCCTCAGAGAGGCCAGCGTGGAAGATGATCTCTTGATCTGACATTCTGGAGAGGGCAAAAAGCTGGGACCTGCCTCTTCACCCTCCTTTCCTTACATGCATGAGGCTTCATGAGAACCTGCCCTTTGGCCCTAAGAGCAGTTCAGCAAAATTATGCTATGCAAAGTGCCAAAAAATCCCTGCTGCCCCTGTTGCTGCCCTTCCTTGTTGCTGAGAAAAAGAGCTGACGTCCTCACATAGGCCTTCAGCTGAGACGAAAAATGTATCAGAGTTTGTCCTGAAAAAGGACAGAGACGGACCTGCACGCAGGAGGTTGTGCATCCACAACCGGCTGCTCAGGGAGCCAAACGCCCCTGCTCCGTCCCCTCCAGCCCCTTCTGACCAGCACCGCGTGCCCACAGCCAAACGCTCCGGTGTTCCCAGGCCGAAGTGTGTCAAATGGCAGCGGGGGACAGAAACAGGGACGGGAGCCTGGCTCCTCCGCAGTGCTCGCCAGACCCCTCTCAGCGGGAGGAGGCTTTTCGAGGCAGGTCCGTGTTCAGAGCAGCCTGTCACACGCGAGTCGCTTATCTGAGCAGAGCCAGCCGAAAGCCAAGGCACAGGATGGTGTGCCCAGATTTTACAGCTCTCTCAAAGTCTCCCAAGTCCAGGGCTGTGAAAGTCACCTCTTCCACCAGGAGATGTCACCTGGGGCCTACAAGAGACTGAACATGCAGAAGACTTGCACAACTCTTTTTGATGTCCAAAATCTTCCTGTTCTCCCTGCAAAGCTTCAGATCGAGACTAGCTCTCTTCCCACAGCCATGCCACCAGCCCTGCCTGCCGGAACGCTGCATGCCTCCTCCTTCCACCCAGAGGGCCGGCGGTCTCCCCTCGTCACAGCTGCCGCGTTCCGGGGTGGCACATGACGTGGTGACGATCAGCGGCTGGTACAGCCAAAGAAAATCACCATGCAATGCCCATATTAATTATCTCCTGCAACACCCAATCTGTCCCTCACCATGGAGTAATAAAAAGTACAAATGGAAAGAGGGGGACGAACACCTCCCCAGCAGGTCACCGTGGGGCTGACGGCACAGCTGGCGATCACGGCAGCTGCAGCCTGGGTTCCCGTCTGAGGCTGTCAGCGGCTGTCCTGTAAATTGAAGTGCATTGGCACGATAACCCTATTAGCGCCTAACAGAGTAAGGAGGTGGCTAACGGGACATGGGCTGAACGCCGGCAGCACTGCCAAGCGAACGCAGCCCGCTCCCTTTAACGTCGTTCAGCGGCAGGGAAGGGGTGAGCTTCCGTTGGGGGAAGGCAAATGAAACGGGTGTCTCGGCCGCACGGCCCCCCAGCTTCGCACCGAGGGCGTACCGGAGGCGTCCCGAGCTCCATGTTATATATACACACCCCCAGCACCTCACCTCTACTTCTAGAAAGCCCGTACTTCAACCAAGCAGCAGCTATTTGGGGTTACACAGCTTGTGGGAGAAGGGGTAGGGGGAGGGACCGGCAGGACAGCAGACATCTATACGCTGCTCTGCTGTTTCACCGTAACGGGGACGCAGTCTAATACGCCTGGTCCCGACACCGGTAAAACGAAGGTGAAACCAACCGCAACGTGCTCAGCGGCCAGGCTGCGATGGCAGCTGGTGCAGACAAGGCAGAAGCCTTGGGGCCCTCCTCAGGCTCAGGGGGCATCGAGATGCCTCTGGTGGTGTAGACGGGACCGCGCTGTGTTTGGAGCCTTTCTCCAGACATGCCATGTCACAGCTGGCGTCAGAGGCGAAAGCACAGTTTGGCATCAGCCAAAAGTTAAAGGAGGGCAGGGCAGGAGGAAGCCATGCAGAGAAATGCTCTTCTCCGGGGCACCAGACAGTGGCAAGGGTCGAGTGCCCAGCACGGTCCAGAGCCCCAGAGGCTCCACCGCCACCATCTGAAGCACAGCCAAGTCAGAGAGGAGGACAGACCACCGCAGTGTTACAGCGAATAAAGGTTAGGAGAGATCTGCCAGAAAGCCAGGGAGGAGAGGGCAAGGGACCTTCCTTGCCAGGGATCGATTAAGCTTAAAAATGAGCTATCACTTCTGAGTTATCTCCTTCCTCCCCAGACTGATGGTAATGTTTGAAAACAAGGTCAGCCAGCTTAGCAAAACACATCTGCATTCTGGTTATTAATACAGAGATTCACAAGTCCCTGGAATCGAGCGCAGCCCGTGTGAATGCGGGCAGCTACATCTCCCATACGAATGAGCCCAGAATGACAGACACGATGGAAAAATCTGCTCCGCCGCGGCACGAGCCGTGTGTATATCCTCAGGACAGCTGATGGAGACCACCTCCACCTGGCTTGGGGGGAGGCTTGGCTTGAAGAACCAAAGATACATGTCTCCGTTGCACTCCCCTTTGGGATTTTCCCATATTTTGTTAGAGGAGCAGAACAGCAGGTGCTTTGCCTTGAAACCAAAAGCTTATTGCGTTTTCTTGCCTGCTATTGAGAGGGTTGCTGCTGTGCTTTGCACACCAATCCTTACTCTCTGGGACACCAGTGCCACCAGGCAGCGTCCCTCCTGCACCTGCGCAACCCACCTGCGCCTCCGGAGATGGGCAGAGGTGGCTGCCACCAAGGACTTCTTCTAAAGAGGGGCTGCAGGGTGAGGAGCACGTAGGGAAGGGGAGCCGGTTCCCCGCTGCTCTTTCCAAGACATGTGCCCAAAGATGGATCAGCAACACGAGGGAACAGGCTGTTCAGGACGTGCTAACACAGCATCTGGCAAAACACTGCACCAGGGGGTGGTGGGAGGCGCGAATACCACCGCTACACAAATAAATAACAATAGAGCCAAGGAAGTGATGTGAAAACATTTGTTGAGCATTTGGATTGGGGAAAAAAATTGAAGGCATTCACAAATATTCCAGAAGAGCTGGATGACCTCTTTTCTCCCTATTCAGGCACTCACAAGTTACACTGTACAATACAACGTGTATTTTTTCCAAGCACCCCCTCACACACACACACACAAATACACATACTTCACATAACAAGCCGGTACACACAGTGCATTAAATTCACTTGCGCTTTATCTTCCCCTGCTGACAAGCTTTGCAACGAACTCCAGATTGGACCAAACCTACCCCTTCACCCAGGCAATTGTTTTATCACTTAATACATCTTCCCCTATTCACGCTCTTGCTAAGGAGGATGTTATTAAATCCATAAATCTCTTTGGCAAAGACACGTAATTGCATTTGGGATCCGCAACAATTTTGAAGCTGTTTCCTCCCTCCGACTGCTGCTCCCCTCCCCGGGTTGCGCCGCACACGCAGCTGTGTGCAGACGGGAGCTGGCGCATAATGAAGGCGCACATATATTAATCAGGCATTCAAATAGGCTTTGCTATAATTACAGATAGGGTTTGATTAAAGCGCCGGCAGCCCCCCTCCCCTGCTGATGTGTGCTGCATCTGATTGCTGCTTCTGCGTCTCCCAAGGGGCCTCCACGGAGGAGCCGAGCGGGGCAAGAAGGCAGATACATCCCTCCTGGTCGACTTAGAGTCGACCTCGGTGTCTCGAGGAAGTAGGAGCTGCCACTGCTAAACACGGAGCTTTCCACGTTCCTTCGAGGGACTGATTTGAATTTCTCCTCTTGATTAAGAGCGGTGGTTTTCTGAAGCGTGATTTGCCCTGACGAGCGGGCCCGCAGCGTCCTGCCGGGGGGGCTCGGCGGGGCTCAGCCCACCCACCCTGTGCCCCACGCGGTGGAGCTGGCACCCTACCCCGGCCCCGGCCCACCACGGCCCGACCCAGCAGGGCTAGACCGCGGCTTCCCTGGGCAGAAGCTAAACGCTGAGCTGGGCCCCTGAGGCCTGGGAGGCGCTGGGAGCACCGGGGAGCGGGGACGAGGACAGGGCTGGATGCATCCTTTCAACGAAGCACCCCCGAGGTCGGGCCCGCTTTGAGAGGCTGCACCAAGCGGGTCTCCCCTTCCTGCCCGCTCCCGGTGTTGCTGCTAATTGCAAAGACCAGCAGCGACTGCCCGGCGCTCGCCTGGAGGAGCTCCCGCAGCAAGGTCGCCATCACACTCGTGCGCGCCCGCACAGACTCGCTGCCGAAAGCGCGTCGGGCAGGCAGTTACCAGCTGCGCCCCTCCGGAAAGCACGAGGGCAGGGGCAGCCGGCGAGCTCAACCCGAACCGAAGCCGGTGCCAGGGAGGCAAAGCCTCTCTCCAGTGGAGAAATCAGCATCTTTTCTGAGCCTGACCGACACCTCAGCCACCGAAAGGTCCCCATCAGGGCTGTCACTGAACCTAGGAGCCTTGATGCAACTCCAGGTCTTTCACACTGATGCCAGTATGACCTCGTCTCCTGGGCTTCCTTTCACAGAGAGTGGTAGAAAACCAAAAACAGGGATGGGAGGGTTAAAGGAAAAAAAGGTTGGGAGAGGATTTCAGGTGCTGCTCTGCAGGGCCTGGCACTGGTGCCAGCAATCGCACCGCTCCGCTGCAGCGCGGCAAAGCCACCCCAGGCTGGCGGGGCAGCAACCTCCCCGGGGAAGGGGACGACTCGCCGGGTCTCTGCCCAGGCCACTTCCCGCCTGCTCGGACCCGACGCGCCATGGCAAAGCGGCTCCATCCCATTGCTACGGGGAGCAGAGATGTGAGTCGCCTGGGAGCATGGAAGAAGGAGGTTGGGTGGGATGAGAAACCCCTGTGAAATCCATACAGAGCTTCGTAACACTGCATTTGCTGGGATGCTCTCTGTTTGCTTTTCCTCCCCTTTCTTTTCCTGAAGCTGATGGACGACACTTCTCTCTGCACTCACCAAAGAGCTGGAGCAAGCGGGAGGGCCCAGCCCGCCTCCTTCACCCCGATACCGCATCCACTGCCGGGAGGGCAAGCCCACACTAAACGAGAAAGGCTCCTTCTCACCGCACCGCTTTACACCGCTGGCAGGTTTCTGCAGAGCCCTGCTCAAGCTGCTCAGCGCCTGCAAAGCTCAGTCCCGACACGGCTCCTCTTCTCAGCACCCAGCCTCCCGCTCGCTGCCCGGCTGCTGCCCCCCGCACTAATCCACGGCAAAGGCACAGAGCTCTGCCGAGGATGAGGCTGAAGAGCAATTTCCCGTTAATGTTCGTCCCCGGTGAGATCTGCAGCGCTGCTGCATTGTCCTGCTCGCTGATATTGTATCACTTCTCAAATTCCCCATGCTCCCTCAGCACGCACGGCTGATTTTATACCCTTCCTGCGCTGTTTGTTCCGTACTGTTTCCTTTCTGGAGGTACAAAGAACGCATCACTGCTTTTACATCTCAACGCGTACATCAAAAAACTGAATAACGTGCTGCTATTTTCCTCCTATTTCTCTCTATCCTCCAGGGCTCTATGTCCTATCTCCTACAAACACCATGAAACAGATTCCTAATCAATCCTGCTCATGCGGTGTGCTTGCAGGTTGGCCTCCCTAGCACGTGAGACTGCTCCTTTCCAAATATAGCTCGTATTTACCAAACACAGGCTACACTAAGCGCTGTCTATCAAGCAGACTGACACAGGGTACTAGATAAAGGCCAAAAGAGTATGAATATTTAAAGTTGTGGATTTTATTACCTTACTGTAGCCTAAAATTTACATTCAGCTTAGGGGGAAATCATACAGGTGATTTGCACATTAATTTAAATCAGCTTAACTCCCTAAATCAGGATTGTCTGGAAAAAGGAATGCTAGGTACAAAGCTATCTAAGTCAGCGCAGAACAAAGGCAACATGTCCACAATGGCTTTTAGGCATCACCTTTCACAGACAGTGTTATTTATTCCATGGTCTCAGATGCCACATTTGGGCACTGCTCCAAATACGAGTGCCTGGCCACTTGGCCTTTCTGACTAGCCCTTCAGAAGACCTGCGGCTCTCTTGGACCCTAACAGTGACCGTTACGTCCCAGCCACCACTGTGTCACCGTTGCGGCTGTCGTGCTGTCCTGGAATTAAACCTGCCTTTGACACTAATGGCATCTTTCTGCATGTGAAGTGACAACTCACACATCCTGACTTTAGATGACTTGAACTCACACATCTCTTTGTTGCTGCTCTGCTCTTCTCTGCCCTGGGACATCAGATGAATTTCGTTGCTTAATGAAGAAGTAGAAAAGTAGTATGTGATTCTTGTTGAGACATAAATCGTCTCACTTGCAGCGTTTTGTTAAGGTTTTGCTCTTCTGAAAAGCCCATCTCGATCCTCTTCTATAACTCCCCCTTTCTATCTGGTCAAAATCCCCAGTTTACAACACGCCCGAGCTGAAACACCGCAGGCCCACCACTTCCCTGGGCATGACAGCTCTGCTCCCCCACCGGCCAGGCAGAGGCCAGAAATTAAAGCGGTTTTGTAGGGCTCGACCACCAGCCATAGGCACAAAGAGCCCCTTGG
Source organism: Dromaius novaehollandiae (assembly GCF_036370855.1). NCBI lineage: Eukaryota > Metazoa > Chordata > Aves > Casuariiformes > Dromaiidae > Dromaius > Dromaius novaehollandiae. The sequence continues at coordinate 4,361,606 of NC_088110.1, forward strand.
AGGTAGCAGACACGCGAGTGCTCCAGCTCGGGGAGCCCAAAGTTATTTTTGCCCAATACTCCCAAGAGTCACTGGCAGCAGATGGCACAACACTGCAACAGCACTGCGAAGCCCTTGGCGGAGGTACCGCCAGGAGCAGCAGATGTTGTGGCAGGTTTCATCAGTGGCCACGTGACCCTTCCAGGTGGCCTGTGTCCCACCAGCGGCACCACCGTTCCCCCCATGCTGATACCTGCCACGCTCCCATGTCACTTGATTCTGCCGCAGAAGGAGCAGGCAGCAATTAAAGGCAAGTAACGACTGCAGCAGCTGGAGTGCGGAGCAGTCATGCAGTTCAGAGACTGCCCAGTCACCCCAGCAGAGCACTGGGACTCATGCTCCTTCCCGTGGTCCCAGTCTGGCCACCAGGGTTGGCCCATGCGAGCACAGGGTAAGATCTTGTGACATTTCAGTCCTACAGAAACCATTCCCGAAACAACCCCATCAACCTCTCTCCAAGCCGTCTCCACTACAACACCCCACCTCATCCTCTTATTAATGACTTACTCCACCGGTTTCCTTTTTCTCCTCCCCAGGCATAACGATTTTGGAGAGAAACAGAACCTCGCTGACTTCACCATGAGCAAGAGCTTGCAAATACACGAAGCAGCACGGACCTGCGGGATGTCTCATGGCCTGAACTCGCCACAGGTTCAGCACTGAGGGAGCCGCAACACGATAAAACCAGTCAGTTGCTAGACTCGCACTGATCTGGAGGAGATGGGTCACCTCAGTTTCCAAGACAACCCCACAAGAGCTGCAGATCAAGCCCTGAGGGATTCAGCAAGTCTACGGATGCAGGCAAGCTGTTAAGTTAGGTTTAAAATGAATGGGCTTAGAAAGGAAATGCTTAAAGCTGATGCGTCTCAGCTGATTGGAGAGTTATTAAAATCTTGGTGCACTGAAAGGCATTTCAGGCTTACTTTCTCAAACTGTATTTTCAAAAGCCCGAGCAATTTTAAAGCTCCAGTTACTGTTGCTGCCTGTAAGGTAAATGTCTACATAACCTGAACACCAGCCCTAGCCCAGCAAGGGTTAAATGCTTGTAGGTTAATAAGGTGAGCTGGCACACGCTCCAGACCACCCTCTAACCAGGCCAAGCACCGCGGGCAGAGGGCTACACCGCTAAGCGGGTGCTCTTTCCATTTCGTCTTCTCCACAGCTCACTATTTTTCAGCAAATGCAACTGAGGTGACTGCAGGGGGAGAAAATGTGTGCTGCGAGAGGAGGTGGGGGTGACGGGCAGTCCGTGGGGATCACCTCCAGCAGCACGATCACCCTTTTGAAGGCACCAGCACACCTGGGTGCTGCATCCGTCCTTCATTTATGTGTCTGTCTACCGAGGTTTATCTAAAGTCCATCGTATCTTATCACTGTGCTACCAAGCAAAATCCCTGGGCTCAAGGGGAGGGGAAGGCAAAAGCAACCAAAGCAGAACGGTCCGCAGGGCGTATTCCTTCGTCAGCGCGCAGGGAAAGGTGTCCCCTGAGAGCTGAGGCTTTTTGGCAGCCTGATGAGGTGGCGATGTCTCCTTTTGGACTGCCCCGAGATGGGGAAACAAAGCTCTGAAACAAGAGCCGCATGCACCGAAACGCCCCAGTGAGAGCTCCTCACACAGTCACTAGCATGGATCCAGGTTATTCCTTCAAAACTGTGTTTTTCCTCCCAAAGGACAATTCATCACTTCCAATGACACCTCAGTGCTTTCCTGTGTTTTTTTAATGTCACCACAAATAAAAACAAGAGCCCCAGATGGGTCCGAGTCCAGTAGCTCTGAAATGAAAATAACTGATATTTTTTCCCCCACTTAACCAGTCTGGCCATTTGCCAGCCCAGCTGTGACATTTGCAGTCAGAAGCAGGGTCTGAAACGTATGTACTCAAACACTTTTCAGTAATCTCTCGGGCCCACCTGTAGCAAATGTCTTATTTTGCGTTGCAAAAACAAGTCATTAAGGAGACTAGCTCCAAAGGAATCCTTCCCATAGTCTTATTAAAATGTTTGTCAGCCTGTCCTAGGGAGATTTAATGAGGTTTGTTCTGATTAATTCTACCCTGAACAGTTATTTCCTCCTTGTTTTTCTTAAGAAGTTAAAATATTTATGGAGATATTATAATAATTGCTGCTCTATGAAGCCACTTTGTGACAGAAGATCTTGGAGGGGTGTATCTCAAAAACCTTCTCTTTCATCCAACTAGTTCATTAGTTCAAGACTAGAAAGACTTTGGCATTACAGATACTATGCCCTGCTGCAGAATATTTTGCTAGCAAGCCTTGTTTGATCATGCTAATTAGCAAAAAAATCCATGTTTGTATTAGTGGAATGAATTTAAAAGGCAAAAAGCTTACAGGAGATGCCGAGTCCTACTTCAGTTTATTGTGTTTGTGCCAACGTATTTGCTTTGATTAGCAGAGTCAGGCTTACACCAAGTCTTTTTACAGTCATTCAGTTGGGGAAGAAAGGCTGAATGAAATGGCAAAAGGACTTCGGACTTCCTTGTCCAAAGACGCAGCTGCCCCCGAGCACCGTGGAGAAACGCAGTCCCGCTAGGTAACTCCCCAAGGTGCACAGGGCAGCGAAATGGTGACACAAGCACAACGCTGGCTCCAGGACAGCCAGCACGCTTTCACCAAAGGCACCAAACAGGCAAGTCTGGGCATGAGGGTGAAAGCACAAACTGAGCAGCCAGAGACAGCAGCGGGCAGAAACATGCATCTCCACCGTTGATCTACGGCATCTACATTGACCATACATTGACCATAGATTGATCTATGGCATCTACGCCATCACCAACGTATGTCCAAGCTCTCCCTAACTGTTGCGTGCAGCCGGCAGTCCTCAGGCGCAGCACAGGGAGCCCAGGAGCTCCTCTCCTCCCACAGCACCGACAGACCCACAACCAGCTGTACTGTTTCAGCTCCATGCATAAAGCAGTCATGTACACATTTACCAGAAAATAGGTAGAAACTGATTATTTCTAATTACAAAAGAAACGGAAATGCAGATGTGATCTCAGACCTGAGAAGTCTCACACAGATGCCAGTTATAGAAACCAGCTAGATCAAGGTCAAGCAAGAGCAAAGTGTCGACCCATGGAGGAGACGGCAAAGGTTCTCGGTCCTTCCATGGCACATGGCACCCAGATCACCTCCTCGCCGGCCACACGCTGTCACACGCACGCCTGCTCTTGCACAGGAAAGCGTACAGTGTGGATGCAAGTGCTGTTGCCTGTGCAAATGTGTAGATATGTGCATCTATGGTGAGGGACAAACTTAAAAGCCTCGCTGAAAGAGTGGCCTCAAGACTTTTGCAGAGGATGGTCCTCAGGAGAGATTCATAAAATGTCACAGTCTGATAAACTGGAGCGTGAGTCAGAGACATCAAAAAATGAGAGAAGAAATGAGTGGGAAAAGGAAAACTTGGTTTAGCTACTAGTAAATGGGAAAATATTGCCTAGCGCTGGGTTCTCCGGTGAGCCCTCTGCTGCCTCATTACCAGCCCTAGGCCCGTGATGGCTGTGCTCTGACACCAGCCATGCAGCGACCTACACCCGCGCTCTCCTCCCTCCCTGCTGCAGACTAATTTCATGCTCTGAGAGCTACTAGATAAAGTTTGCTTCAAAGTGCCCTTCATGAGTCAAGCATTGGCTTAACCACCTGCAATCCAAATTAGAATAAAAGGTAGAGTCGAGACCTCTGTAATGAGAAAATCCCGAAGTGTGAACCAGTCCAACCACATGGAACGATCCGCTGTTACCGCCGAGCTGCCGCAACCCCAGCACAGCGTTTCCCTACCGTGGTATGGAGAAATGGCCGGATCCTCCAGCCTTCCCCCTAAAGTCGCTGAAGCACAGACCTGAGGGAACAAACTGTGTGGCTGCTGCTGCCTCACATAACAAGACCAGAACCAAAGGGTGCTCACGGCAGGAGATGAAATTCACACCTTTTTTGCTGGTTTTCCCTTCCTCTGTTCCAAGACGGCCCTTTGGCCAGCAATGCCCACTCCCACGTAACGCCCCGGAGCTATGGCCCAAATCTCACCCCGCTTGCCCACACTGCAGGCTAGAGCCAGTTTGTATAGGAAATCCCAGGCTATCTCTGCACACTGCAACTCGGTTTTGTAAAGCTGAACTGTCTCTCACATCAAGGACCCCAAAAGTCCTCCTTCCCAAACCCTGCTGCATTTCAGGTTGTCGCTATCCCACCTTTAGGCACAATTCCCACCCTCCAGAGAAAACCCTCATAGAACAAGGAAGGACGTCCCCATCCTAAAGCTCAGTGAGTCTTTGCACCATCAGGCTGACGCTGGTGGGGATTTTGCAGGCCTGACGGAGCTCAGCTTGGACGCACCAAAATCCCAGGGCGAGGGGGAGCAGAGCGGGGAACTGCTCACCGCTTTGCCGCGCGCAACGGCACACGTGTCCGGGGCTCGTGCTGCTCAAAGCCCCGACACGGCTCGTCCAGCTTTCAGTTCCCTTCTGCACCAAACCCTCCCAAAACCTAACACACACAGGCTTTGTTTCTTTTCTCAGCCACGTTTTCTAATCCCATCTGAGCCTAACCCCTTAAAGTGCATTTTCTCAACAGCTTAAAATTCTGGCACAGATAAATGAAAACACCCTTGAGATGTGTTATGAATATTACACTCAAAGAGCAGTGGCAGGCTGTAGTTGCTGCAGGCATTTCCTTCCCTGAAAAAGCTGGAAAATTAGCATCTGTAGATACTTTTAGAAATATCTACTGAAGGACCAATACACTTTGTGTTTCATTCTCTTTCTGAGCTGAGGTCTGAAAAAACTCTATAACTGCATGTGATGTGCACCAGTGGGAAGCCAGCTCCCCTGCCTTATGGTGCATCTCATTTGGGTTAAGCAGACTCACAGGACACTGGGCTCAGTTCAGCCAAGTGAACAGATTTGATTTGAATCTAATCACTAATCTCAAGGTATCTGCTTGTTCATAAAGTTGTAAATCATCTGTGGCCGCTTTAGCCAGCAACTACAGGAGCGTTTCAACTTCCATTAAAAACCTGGTCATTTAGCAGTGTTTGCAAACCAAATGTGCCAGGCCCAAAATTCAGCAGGCACTTAAAAGGAAAACCTTGCAAAATGTTTCGTATTGAAATCAAGCCTGGGATTTGGGCTCCTCGCTCAGAGGCTCTGAGCACTTGGACTTGCTAACAGCGGAGTCGAGCCTTCCTTGCCAGAAATTGCACACTGATGCCTAAAACTGGGCTCTTACGACCATATTCCTGTCAGTATTAAATGACTGAAAAAGTAGATTTTCAATGTTGTTGAGCATCTCAAAGCTTCCTCGCTGGCATTTTTAAAGGTCACTATTTAGCTAGTTAAGACTACAGGATGTAAAATATAAATGATGATGCCACCACCCACAGACTCGGGGAGCCCTCCCAGCTACACCTTAGCACCGTCGCTTTGTCTTGTAGAATTACAGGTTGACCAACACCACTTTCCAGCACTGATTTTTTGAGAGAATGGCCAAATTGGCTGACATTTGCTGAGCTCAGGGACTTTGATGGCTTCTTCAATTTTCAGTCACTTAAACCACAGCTGAAGCACGCCCACAGAGCAATCGCACTGAATTGATGAGGTTTTTCAAATGGAAACCAAAGCCAATTCTGTTTCGCCCACTCTTTTTCTCCAGTTAAAAAAAAACAACAAAAACACAAAATCACCACCAACAAAACCCATTCATGGCCAAGAAAAACCTCTGTCAAACCTCATCCCAGAATGACTGAAAGGTTATCTTCCACCCACTCACCACTTTAAAAATTAGGCATGTTGTAAAAATGTAACCTCAGAGCGACTGATTTGAATTCTTTGCTCATAATTGCCTGTTTTCTTCCAAGAGATTTTTTTTTATAATTAGAATAACACTCAGACCTTCCTCTCACTCCTTCCCCCAACTCTTAAATCCCTTCAAAAGCAAAGGCCCAAAACTGATTGCCTGGCACATAATCAGTAGAAGAAACCTGAAGAGAACAGACACTTAAATATTTGATAAATGAAAGCATTAACATATGAAAGACCCTCAGCCTTCCCAAAACGGTTCCAAAAAGAGACAGATGAGACACCTGTTCATAATAATAATAAAAAAAGTACAGCTTGGCATTTCTTTTAAAAATCTTCTGCTATAAATTCCTCCTTTTATAAATCCCATCAAATTTTGTTGTTCACGACTTATTTCATATGGCCTGGGCGTGGGAAGGAAGAACGTCGAAGTTTCTCCCGCCAGCAATGTTGCAATGTCCCCAGGCAGGGCTGGAGAGGGCAGGCGACATCCCGCGAGCCCAGGGCGAATGTGGTGTCTGGATTGGAGCCAGCACCCCGGGGCGTGCATCCCCTCTGCCCGGGGCACCACGGGCTCCTCGCAGAGCCCCGCAGGAGCCCGGCACAGGGGCTGCCACCCAAGTCTGTCCTCTGCCACTGGACTCACTGGCACGCACGTCCTGAGCAGCTCTGATGCTTCCCAGAGGCGCCGGCCAATGCAAGCACACGCTATGCAATGCACACCCTAAGGTCGCCTATGGATCAAGAGGCTTATATCATTTTTAAGCCCTGTTCATTTATCTAGCAGGGAAAGAACAGGCTTGGAAAACTGAGTGTGGGCTCCTAGTTCTGTAAACCGGGTCTATAATTAACATTTGCCTTCACACAAGGTCCTCATTAGCTTTATTTATTACCCACAAGACAGTAAATTAATACATATTTTATTTCAATTTTCTAAGAAAGGCACAATTTGTCTTCCAAACTGCACCTACTTGAAAGACCCTACAGAAAAAAAGACATGGGACGTATGGGCTGGTCAATGGCTGACAGACCTCCATCTGCTGTTTTGCTACCCGTTCACCCGATCGGCTCGTGCCCTGCCTTTCCTTCGGGCAGTTCATGGAAACCCCTGAGTGTCTGTCTGACCGTTCGTGAGGGCAGGACCAGTCGGATGGCTTTCCTTCACCGTACGGCCCCTCCAACCCAGGCAGCGACAGCCTCGCCGCGGGACGGGGCCGGCACCACCCTCCGGGAGGTCTCAGAGCGGGAGCTTGCGGCTCTCCAGCCAGGCTCCCCCGGAGAAGACGCTCTTTCTTGTCGCAGCGAGAGGGGGGCCATACTGCACTCTGCAGCGACAGTCAGTCAGAAGAGCAGGGAGTACACACCTTCGTCTAGAAATAACATGGAAGAGAGACCTTCTTGAGACCCAGCTCCTTGCCAGCGCTGCTGCTGCTCCCCAGCCGTCGGGCAGCCCAGCTGATTCTCAGCACGGCTCTGCAGGGCTGGCAAGGAAATCCTGCTGGGTGCTGCTGCCTGGAGAACTGATTTTCTCTTCCGGAGCCTGAACAGGAAAGTTGGGGAAATTTCGGTTCATGCAGAACTGAAATAGCACTTCTGCTTTAATTTCTGGTGAAATATTTTTCAAAATTCCCCTCAGAAAGGAGTTGCAGAAATATTTTCTGAGAGGCCAAACAAATATGCTCTGTTTCCTTTTAGGTCATTCTGGAAAAATAAGTAGTCACATAACCCTTCCAGGAATCCATATCATTTTTCTGCTATAAAAATTGATATTGAAATTATTTGACACTTCTGACCAGAAATGCTTCATTCAGATTATAAGCAAAGATGACTCAGCCTCTACCAACTGATCCTCCCATCACCAATCCTCTCTTTTTTCAGTGAAAACCACTCACCAGATTTCCCCCAGCTTCAGAAGACACAGGTCTCAGCCTGAGAGCTACTTCACACTGTCCAAAGACACTTCTTGAATGACTGCGGATGACTGCATTGCACAGCACTTGAGTGACAGACTCCGCCATGCCCACGTGTCCTCCTCCCACTAGCTTAGATCCGGTGGCAGCCTCCCAGTTTGCAGGAGACAAAAATTTGGCCACAACAAGGAAAAGAGATGCTACAAGCAGCTAAAATATGCTCTGTGTCCCACATGGGCAAAAACGAGTACTCTGGTATCTCACTGTTTGCAAATGTGAGTTATGGGCCAACTGCGAGACCCAGCGCCGTGCAGAAGGCTGGCAGCCACACCTGAAGGATGCAAGGAAATGAAGCGTCAACGAGGAAAGCAAAGCCCAACGCACACTGCAGCCACCACAAACTTCTCAAACACTGGAAAACAACCCTCAGAGGCCCTCACCCTGGGTGCTCATCGAGCCTGCTTTCAGACGCCGCTGATATATACGCAATATTTCTCCCCTGCTCTTGCAGTCCACTGGCTGCCGTTGCCTCAGCTCAGGGGTTTTATGCACAGGGATGAAGTTTGAGGTTAATGAGTGCAGTTACTGCTGCTGAGCCTTGCCTGCAGTTAGAGCCTGTCTCTTGCTCCTGCTTAGCTTCCTAGAAGGGGCCAAAAAATATAAGCAAAGACAAGTTGCATGGGTGGCTGGAGGCTACTTAGGATTTTAATTTGGGCCAAGAGTACAAGGTATCAGTGGAAGCGCTGTCGTAGTTATCAGTGCATCCTATTGTGTAAGGGTAGATTTTGTTTCCTTTCATCGCTTGGCCTTGATTTACATGGAAAATGAAGGCAGGGCTTGGCTGATTTGCAACAATGGAGAAACCACACTGTTTAGGAAGTTAGAAAACACATAGGATGAAATACTTTACTGAAATACATTGTGCACATGCGTAGTGGAGAAGAAAACTTGCACCATCATTTGATTTATACAAGACTCTGCATTTGTCATCCGGATAGAGCAACGTAGAGGGTATACTGACTGCGTTGCAAGCAGGCAGATTAACAAGGTACACCGTTTCTCGGACACAGGTTTGTTCTGATTTCTGCTGATACACTGACACAGTCCATCATAAACTCAACAGCTCTCAGTCGTTAACTGCATTATAAACAAGTTTCGAAGCAGCCAGCATTTCATCATAAAACCACCCCTTCAAGAAAGGGGGAAAACCCAGCTAATAAACCCTAAACCAATGCTGCACCTCTCAGTCCCAGAAGAAAAGGAGGTGCCTTGAGAAAGGCCACTCTTCCAACCTCCACCACAGCATGCCAAGTCTATACATAGCCACTTTCCTGAGCACTACAGACCACCTTCCTGAGCAAACCTAACCAGGATAACAGACGATTTCCACTATTTTCAGCAGGACTGCCTGCACCTACATCACCTTCCTCAGGACAGCTCAAGCCTCTTCCCTCAGAGGACCTCCCAAACCAGGCGAACGGGACACCTCCATCAGTGCCTCCGCAGACCTGGCCAAGAGAGCCTGATGGGCACAGTACGGTACAAATCTGCTCTGGAGTAAAGATGAAGCAACAAATCTGCTGTGCTGCAGTTTTACCTGACGTGCATTAAGCCCAGACCAGGAAAGCTCAGCTGATGTTCACATAACCACAATGGTTAAACGTGATCCGAGTCAGGGCGAGAACGCAATCTCTGCCGGGGGCACCAAGCACCACCGGAGAGCCGCCACGGCTGCCCTGCGGTTACACCCGGCAGTGGTCCAGCCTCCCCCTGCGGTAAAGTGCTGCTCAAGAGCTTCAGATGAATGCCCAGCAAAGGACTTTGGTGTGAACACCAAGTTATTTTAGGGTTTGCTCAGCAGAATGGGAGAAAAACTGCTCAAGCGAAATAAAAAGACAGGATAAAGGATTAGCTGGAGAGTGGGAGGGAAAGGATCGTTTTTAAGGATTATTTCTACCTGACTATTTTATCTTGAGATGTCATCATTCAAAAAAGAGCAATATCATATTTGGCAAGCTTAATTTTGGAAGGTAAAAAAATGCAAATGAGAGCAATATATATTGCTGTTCTGGCCCGTGCAATAAAACAAAAACCACACATCCATCATTTTTAGCATCAAAGCTTGGTGGCAGATGGTGTTCAGTCTGGGGCTGTAACTGAGCGACTGAGAGAAGCGCTCCTTTGCAGTGCAGTGTTGGTGGGTGAAAACCAGAAGAGACCCAGGGCTATGCTGGAGATGGCAATGGGGCGAGGGGGTCAGATGAAGCGGCTCCTGCTGAGCCCCACAGAGGCCTGATCCCTACCAGGGCTACTCGCAGCCCCATTTACAGATCTCCTGAGGCGTTGTAATTCCTGACACCAACTTGTGGATTAGTGGTTGCTCCATGCGTCCCTGCATCAGGTTTGAGGTGTCCCAAGCAGAGCGCCCAGGAAAGGAGGTACTCCGGACCAAGAGCCTGCTCCTCAACATGTCGGTCTGTTCTGGTTTCTGGAAGCCCCAAGTTTTTCACCAGGAATATCCTGCTCTGCAAACAAAGTCAGAAGCCAACAAGATCCAACAGTGAATAGAGGCAAGAAAGGATTTCTGAAATACTCTGGCTTTTATGTTACTCGTACTCTCCCGTGAGACCTGAGAGGTAGCTAAAAGAAGCAAAGGACAAGGACAATAAGATCTAAAGGCTCTAAAGGAATAAAAGCTCACCAAAACGAAGGGAGAGAAGAGGAAACAAGCAATGCCAGGCTTTGATATGCTAAGAGATACCAGCAAGACAGCCAAGCCTCGCCTAGTGATGTTACTGGTTAAAGTGGTTAAGTCCCCACTTTTCGTTCTCTAGTGCTGTGAGTGGCCTGGGAATCCTTACTGAACCAAACCAAAATGACAGCTTTAAACAGGAACGTAATTGGTTTTAGAGGCATCATCAACTACTGGGAACAAGTCACTTGTTCAGGAAAGCAGCTGTTACAGGCAAATGGTGTTGCCTCCTGTCCTGCCTCCTAGGACAGGCAGCTTCACAGTCCACCTCGCCGCTCATAAGTGGAGCGGGACGCCATGCACCCAGGATGCCTCTGTGTGTGTGCCTGTGGTGTTTCTCTCCTGCTTCACCGGCTACATCTGTGCTATGCTGGCAGACGCATTACACATGACCGCTATGCTCCATGGCAACAAGGTCCTTGCGAAGGTTCTGCCAATGTCAACATTTTTTTCCAGTAGAACAGCGACCAAACTGGGCAGACTCAATGCTTTTTAATAGGTGCATTTCCTCCACGTTAGAAGCAGCAAGAAAAGGAATCTATTGAAGCAGCAAGTTTGAAATGAGAGAGAGAGATCCTGGGTTGCAACTCATCTTCCTCTCAAGACTGGACTTGCTAAAGTCAGGCTTGCTGAAATGTGTCTGTGATCCTCAAGTGCCTCTCCCATGGTTTGCCTGAGCTGAGTTAAAACTGCAAATGGATTTAAATATTCATCAGCAGGAAATGGACACGGAAACAGAGACAAGCATCATCCTTTCTGAGTCATTAGCACTCAGCTTTTGGTAATGCCAAAATCAAAACGAACCTTGCCTTTAACGTTTCATGATCACATGTTAACTTCTGGCCCACACAGCGGTCTGTGGGGAGGAAGCCAAGCCACACAGGCACCTGTGAGGCTGGCAGCATAGTGCTTCTCTTGCCTTCCTATGGGAGATATATACTATCAGCCTTGGGTTGTCCAGCTTTTCAGCTGGCATCACCCTCTGCTCTCCCCCAGATCTTCTCACAGGCAATGGTGAAGTCCTCTTCTCCAGGCTTCAGTGGTAACAAGACATCTCTTGAAGTTTCTTGGCAAAGGTAGGGAATTTCACTTAACAGGCAGCTGCTTAGGTTTTCCATCTACCTCAGTTTATCAATACCCTCTTCTCTTAATGCCCACCATAAAAGGTGACAGCAGCTTTCCATCCTGCAGACACACTCCCTGATGCTTTGCTTTTGCAAGAGTCCTCTCCAGGCCACCACTTTGCTAAGAGGAGGGCAAAGAGAAGGCAAAGGCAGCCCCTTCTTGGGTCAGTTTAGACCGTTCCCACAGCTCTGTGTCTGGACTGCCATATGGGAAGAGATCAGCCAGGGTTTGCTTTCCACAGCATGATCTCCCTTCCCCATCCCAAGTGGATGCACTGAAGCTCATTTTCAGTGAAGCTCCTGAGTGGAAAGGTGGCACAGAGAGACGACGGGGGACGGGAGCATTTCCGAGGTTACGTCAGTTTTGTGTCCCAGATGGAGTTTTTTCTTGTTACTGAACTGAATTTGCAAGACACAAGGAGACATTAATTAATGCTATGAGTTTGCCAGCTTTGGAGACAGGTCTTAAGGCAGGGGAGAAAGTGTCTCCACATCAGGCTCCTACCTGGGATGAAAGGCTGACAGAGAGCATTCGATTTAATAACACGCCCCAATGAAAATTAGACACATGGTGTTATTTCTTTAATAATGAATATGAAGAAAAACGAAGAGTCGAAAGTCTCGCTTCCGAGAGGCTTACAATAAGCAGCATGATGATAAATAGCAGTAGGAGTTGCTGGACATTTAGATGCATTGCACTTGCATAAATTAATGTAATACAATCAAAGTTGTATTGGCCAGTAAATCAATGCGGAAATTAACTGTTAACAAATCAGTCTTTATCCACCTGACCAGCAAAACAAGAGACTTTGCCTCAGAAGGACACAACCGCCCTTAAGGCAGCTCGGTAATCGCCGTAGCTGTACAGCTCTGTGCGGAGAGGGAAAGGACAAGCCTAGGGGCTGTGGCTGGGGCCAAAGCTGCTGGATGGTGGCAGATGCCTTCCTTTTCCTCCCCAAAATACGGCCATACCATGGTAATCTTGCAGAATACAACAGGCACTCTGCTTTCTACATTAAGCTGAATGCTGGTACTTAAAACTGCCTGCCAGGCCTGAAAAATGTGCTCTGCTTCTTGCACAATTACATATAGTTCCAAAAAAGTGGTATTACTACCTTCGAAGCGCAAGATCTCATTTGTCCTGGAAAAACAGTCATGTACGTAATGTTCATTATCTGACAACCGTTCGGGGGAGATTTTCCAGGGCTGAAAATCTAATTCTCATTTGAGCCTTTGAAACCTCCCCCGCTAACTGCTTTGCTCGCAGCACCTCCCACGGTCTGCACTCTTCGACGCACACGGACACGGGATAACATTGAAAAGTTGGAGGAACGGACTGGAAACCATCTCCATCAAAATTCTGCCCAGGCAAATGACTAGCAGGATTGGGTGAGCATGAGACAACAGTTCCCGCTGTTGTGGAAGAAAGCAAATACCACGCAGAGAGAGAGAGAGAGAGAGGGGAGTGAGCCTACAAAGCCCACGGGACGGATAAGGTCTCTGCCAGGCGAGTTTTGAGCACTGCCCCTAAACGGTAACAAGCTGCCGACCAACTGAGATTGGCCAAAACAGAGCCACAAGGCCCTGCGTGAGCTGGACGACACACTTCACGGGCAAAAGCAGTGCTGCGTGGCCTCGATGGGACTGCTGCAGGGGAAACCCGACCATGACCTTCAAGGATGGAAAACTCCGGGAGAGGAGCTGCAGGATTTGGCACAGGCAGGGGGATGCAGCACTTGCAGTAAGGCTGAGCCCAGGGATGAGCGTTATGAAGGCACATATGTGTGAGGCAGTGACGCAAAAGGGTGAAGAGCTGCAGAAACAACCTAACCTGCAAATGTTTCAGGAGAACCCTTTCGCCCTTAGGTACATACCTCTGAGCTCTCCATCACCACTGAAAAATCATCAACTGACGCTATGGGTCAATACACTCAGAACAGCTTAAATCTTCCCTTTATGTCCTACACATTTTCTCGACATAATAATTTTCTCAGGGGAAAATTTGCTTGCAGCTAGTTTTGGTACAATGCCTGTCTGTAACGTGTACATATATTTGGCACCCTGACAAAAGAAGGCTCTCAGGAGGTTTGTGACATGTCAACACTTGGTCATTTTTCCACTCCCAGTGCATTAAATGAGATAAGGAGGATTTTAGCAAGCCCAGACTGACTTAAACCCCAGAAAGCAACCTGTCACGCTTCAGGTTTATGCTACTGTTCAAGCCGTTTGTCCTGGCAGATCCCGTCTTCACGCTTACACCTGTGAGCCGGTCTCACGTCGTGCCCTGCTTGCTGGCAGCAACCTGGCCCAGCAGCTGCTGGGGGCCAGTGCCAGGAGAGCAGAGAGGTGTGTTCTCTGCAAATGCCACGCTGTTCTCCCAAGCTCCAGAAGTACTGACTGTCTGCAATTTTGTCTGACAAAAGTCACAGATTCCTGGTGGAAAAGGCTCATTATTTCATCTCCAGCACAGCTGCAGGTTTGCTGGAATAACACAAGTTCGGGTTCCTCTTGAACTTCTCCCGGTGCATCCTGAGAGGCTGCAGTGTCCCAGCAATGCAAAGATGCCACGTTTTGCCCCGGTCTGTTGTCAAGGAGCATGTCAGAGACCCACAACAGCACTCGCGCAAACACTGACAGTCCAGCCAATTCCAGAGGTTTGAACACCCTTACAGTATAATGACATTTGTTTTAAAATGCCACATCTCCCTGTCAAACCGCTGCAGTCCACACGCTTCAGCTAAATTACAGCCGTTCCCTCGCCAGCCTCCGAACGCTGGGCTTGACACGTCTGCAACGCAGCCCGACTCTTCACAGCAAAGTCTTGGCAAGTCCCTGTGGCTCTGTAAAAATGTCACTATTGATCTGAACTTGAAGGAACTCAAATTTTACAGCGAAAAGAGGCAGTACAGTCTGTGCTAAAACCCGCGGGCTATCACGCTTCCCGTAGGATCTCTGGTCGGCAGCGGGAAGCAACTCAGGAGTAAAACACTGCCTTCCTGGTCTCCCTCTCCTGCCGGGTGGAGACGGCAGAGGCTGGTCAGCCCTCAGCACACCAAGAGCCATGATTTACGGTGGGGACCAGCCCCAGGGGCAGTGCAGGACGGCCCAAGAGCCACGTTGGCTGCAGGGAGAGGCAGGAGCTCCCCGCGTGCAGCGCCTACCCCACTCCAAAATTCATTGGAGCCAAGAGCTTTGCACGGCCAAGGTGATGCCCATGAGGCGATCAAAACATCTCCAATAAGCCATACCTCTCAGTCTGCACCAAGTTTTACTGCTACCTTTAACCTCTAATTTGGAAAAGAAAAATACACATGGTGAAACGCCCTTATGAGCCTGCTGAATCCCAGATTTACAGCACGTTGTACAGCTCTCTTCACTACCTATCTTAAAAAAAGCAGGGAGCTCATCCCATAACCCTTTAACAGCTCTTCCTATCTGCTTTTTTTAAATCCACCCAGCTGTAGTGCACACATTGATCATGTCCTCTTAATCACCGCTTAGTCAGGCCACTGGGCAGGTTTTTATGCCTCCTCCATAAATCACTCCTTCTGCCCCCCTTGCTCCTCCCTGAAGCTGGATCCCTCTCCTCCGCCGCCCTGCTCCCCACAGCGGTCTCACCAAAGCAGAGCAATGCAGTATTTCCCTGCTTTCAAAATACAATGCGAATGAGTTCACAGAGCGAGAGAAGCTCGGTTTTGTTTCTGTACTCGCATGGGTGTTGCAATTTCAGCTCAAATTTTGCACGATCCTGCTTTCAAAGCACTTCCCTTCCAGTGTGGACAAGGAACATGCCAAAGACTGTTGATGGACACTTTTCAAGCCGTTCTTGTACCCAGCAGGAGATTCTCCAGATAATTTAACCTTAAATCCAAATTGCTTGTTTCTTTGGGCTTTCCTAGCTCATTTTTTGGGGGGGACTTCTTTTTATCTTTCTTTTAAAGTCTGCCTCACTGCTAAAGGTCAACCATGCTAATATTTTTCCTGCTCAATGTTGCAAAATGCTTGCTCAGCAAAAATAGGAGAAGAAATAACCGCGGCGGGGCAGGCAATGAATGCTACATATGGCAAATGCACTGGCAGGAGATAGGCTATCTGGGCCTCTCGGTTTCAAAAATACAAATTTGTGCCTTGTTTACCAAGCCAAAGTACATTTACTGTAACGTTTGCATGACTGGTATTGCTCAGATTTATGACATTATGGTTGCAGAAGGATGTCACTGCTGTCATATCCGCAGGGAAACAACCACCTGCGTGCCTCCCTCCACCTCTACGCTGCCTTCACAGGTAATTTTTTCCTTACACCTCGTGCCACGAGTCTCCCTTGTGCTCCTGGAGTCTTCCTGCTCCTCCGTCTCCTCCAGGCTGAGGATGTGAACGGACCAAACCTCCCGAAGCTCCCACGATGGAGGCAGGGGGTCACTCCATTTCCCAGGTGGGCAGCCTGAGGCAGGGAAGTTTAGTGCTCTGGATAAAAGTCGGGCTCCTGACCAAACTAGAGGTCTAGATATATCTTCTGACCCTGCTTCCCGAGCTTTCCCCAAACCCCATGCTCCCTCTGACACTGGACAAGCAAACTGCGTCCTTTCTGGCCACGCTGGTTTCGATATTTGCTGACTGTGCTATAAACCAGTGAACGAGAGTAGTATAACAACGTATCCTACCATATGCTATTTTTTGAACGTGAAAGTTAATTTTCTTTCTTTACAATTTAACTTTGCATTTCACGTATTAGTTGGCTGTCATTTTAATGCAACACGGACATCACTGTATTGGGAAATAATCCCAATGACAGATTGTGTTTGGCTGTATGAGATGTTCCGCCACCGAATCTAATTACTGCTGATACTTTATGAGCTTCTTCAGCGCAAGATAATTGCTGCTTTCTCTTTTTAAGAACAAGCAATAATCAGTTGTCTTTCAAGGTGTAAAATATAAACAGCAATTAAATACCGTAGCTATGCAGCCCCTCCAAAGAACACAAAGCGTTTCTCATCAGAAATCCAACATAAAGGAAGATTAGGTTTCATTTATAGTCTGCATATAATACTTTTTTAAAGGGGGGGAGAGATGGAGGGAATGAGGAATTTTCTCAGATGATCAATAGTTTTCTTCATCTGCTGAAAGGATTATTTTAGTATAGAGAAGCATGAGCATTTTACAAGCAAAACAGCTTTCTCTCACACTCACAGCAGCCCAGGTACATAAGCTACTTTTCTTATCCCTATTGCACGCATGACTTTCATGGCTCCAAGCTTGTGATTCAGCTTAGCTTTACAGTGCTTGAATTTGGAGTTTCTCAGGCGCTTTAAATGCCAGGGAGTCACATAACCTACGTATATAAACGCAGCCGTGGAGCTGGGCGCATTCGTGCGCTCGCACGCGAGCAGCGTGCCTGGCGTGACTGCCCACCCGCCTCTGCTGCAGGCAGGGATTTGGCTGCAAGCTTCCAGGACAGGAACCCTTAAAAAATCAGGGCAAATCTGTTAAAAAATCACATCAGACTTGCATGTTTCTATAAAAACACATTTGTAATTAAAATGATATTAGATATGATTAAAGCTATAAGGATGTTCCAGCGGAAGGCTGCAGGAAAGTACTTTTCACTGTGGACACCTCAGGCCTGTGGTAAGCAGGACCGGTTACTGAGCAGCGATGTGACGGCTGTGCCTGAAAGCACACCAGGGCCTCAGCAAGGACGTGAGGCAGCTCCTCTAGCCAGCGTTTACTGCCAAGACTTGACAACACTTTAACACACAAGCTGTCCTTCCTTCAGCCGGCTGAGAGGCTGTCTCTAGGCAGCTCAGTGGCCAGCGCGTACCCTGCTTATCCCAGGTTTTCACCTGTTATTTATAGGCCCACAGACTCTGCAGAAAGCATTTAGCACTTGCAGCCAGGTTTTGATGACTGCCGGCTGCGAATTGCAATCGCTTCCCTATACACCCTGCTCGAGATACAACCTCTCTCATCCTCTCGTCGCGCAAAACCTGACCGCAGAGGTTGACGCAGTCGTCTGTACCCCGTAGGCAGCGCAGGCGTCTGTCTTGCCGCGGGGACACCAGCCCAGCCTGATGGGATGCCTGGTTCGCAGCACAGCTCGGGGGCATCGGGCCGAAAGGGCAGGGCGAGGAGAGCCTCCAAGAGCAGCTTAGCCAACCGGGGAAGCAAACCGGCCAGGGGCTGCTGTTCGCGTGGGACCCAGCAGCTGCCTCTGGGGACTGACGGACACAACGGGACAACTTCCAGGAGGCTTAATGCCGGGCAGCCGACCTCTGGGCTGGTACCGTGCCAGGAGCACAGTCCAGCTCCCCAAATTCAGCATCTCTCGCAAATTCGGAACCAACCCCCATATTTACCCGGCGCCAGACAACTCCCAGCTCCTGCTCCCTGCGTATCTTCTGGGCTGACTGAATGTGGTAGCTGCATTTTGCAGCTTGAGGCCATCTCTAATTAACAGCAGGGAGGCAGGAGGGAAAGGAGAAATGAAGAATTAAAGGCTCAATTAAAAAGCAATTACCAAGGGAGGACATGGAGTCTCTCTGCCCCTGAAATGTCCACTGCTTTCCTGGAGCTCAGGGCCCACAGCAGAGCGGCCGAGACTTGACAGACGAGCTTGCGCCCCAAATGGATCCTTGTTTCCCCTGTGTTGCTGTATACGCCTGTATAAACAGGCTATAAAAACCCTCATGACGACATATGGCTCATTAGTTGTTACTACTGCAAGAAAAGCTGTCTACTGTTTCATCTCGGAGTGACAACTCGCAGAACTGCCCTCCTGTCTCTGGGGCGCTTGTGAAGCTTCTCCTCACGCGCAGTCGCTTCCCGACGGCGTGTGCGAGCGTGCCGCCGCTGCCCCCGGAAAGCACGTTCGAAGGGCAACCACAGACGTCCGTCCCGACCCGGCAAATAAAAGGCTCTCTCTCGGGGGAGCCAGCATGACATCTGAAGTATCAGGAAACAACAGGCTGCAGTTTGGGGAGGTTTATTTTCATGGCGACGGCAGCGGACTGCCCTCAGCCCTGCCTGCGAGTCGCAGCGCCCCGTGTCTTCGGGCAGCCCCCAGCACGTTGCAGGGTTGGCCCGCAGCGGCCTACATGTTGGACGAGCCCTGCCTTTTATTTGTCTGAGGAAAGCAGCCGCATTTTTTTCTCCAGAGGTGAGAAACTGCAGAGAAATGGCAACATGCTTGGGTAGTGAAGGCTACAAAAACGCACACAGCTCCTACCAAAACCTGCTAGTTCTGGTAGTCTTTTCCCCAATTCAGTGTTTCTAAAAATGTATTTGCATGTACGTATCTCCTAAAAATCCTGGCATCAGCAAGGGGTCCCTGGTTACAGCATTACATGCAGAGGCGACAGAGCATGGAGATCTGCGTGGCAGGGACCCGTTCAGGACCCGCCGGAGCCAGCGCTGGCCTTTCTCACAAGGGGAGCACCTCAGGCCGTGGCTCCGTCCCCGCATTACCTCCAGCCCCGCATTACCTCCAGCCCCGGCCATGGGATGCTGCAGAGCATCATCTACGTGCGCAAAGTGCCCGCATCCCCTACCAGTTCTATTTTAAAGGTGCACAACTTCTAATTGTTGTAACTTACTGCAACTTAATATTGCAAAGTGAGAGGAAGGGCAAGGGATGCAAACTCCTTGGGAAATCGCTCTGCTGACTTGGAGGAAAAGTAATAAGTAACACCTGCGACTGTAGCCTCCTACAGAACAGACACACGCACCGCCACGTTAGTCCCGATGAGCTGCATATCTCAACTGAAGGAGAAAATCCAGCGCTTTCCCTCAGCTCACTAAGGCACTAGCTCTATGAGGATATAAAGACACTAACGCTCGTACCATCTCAGTGCGGGTTTCTAACTTTATTGCAGCACCGCTCACCACTCGAGACTGCAGTGAGCACCTTTCCCCCTCAGCAGTGAAATAAATGCAGCGATGCTTACATGGAGCAGCAGTACTGGGTACGGATGAAAGTCAAGGGAAATCAGGGAAAGTCAAGGGAACACTTTGATGCCATCTGTTCCTTTAAAATGCAACTTCCATCTGTATCTTTGTACAGTTTCTTTGCCTTACAAAGGAGACAAGGCAGCGGGGCATGAGCAGCCAGCTTTCAAGGGACCGCAGCTCACCAGGGGCTTCCAGGGCAGAGCCTGGACCATCTGTCTGGGGCCTGGGACACCTCTGCAGGCTACCGCATGGCAGCTGGTCTACAGTAACCCTCTCATTCCTAGTCTTAGTCTGCGACACAGTGGGAACAGTCATCTGACCTAGCCCCCTTCTTGCCTTACGCACAGTAAAGGCTCGTTCCCTGGCACCCCAGGCTGTCCTGCAGGTCTCCCTGAAGGTCTCCCCAGTGAGCTCGAATCAGCTCTCTTTTCCCGTGCAGAGGGGGGCTTGCACGCACAACGGTCTTGGGTAAGAGTATTTCTGTGCAGTAGCCCAAGAGGGTATTAAACAACAGTAACTGAAGGGAGTGAAGAATCTGTTGGCAAGGAGACGTGATTAGCTGGAGCGAGGGAAGCAATTCTGCACGAGGTGTTTGAAAACACCCAGGTCAAGCGCAAGGAAATACGGTTGTAAGGAATAATCTTAGTTCACCAGGACATGTCCTAGATGAGCCAATCGATCTTCTCTGCAGCTCCTTCCTCATACTATTAATTTTATGGCAGGACTCGCACCCTTTCTGGACATGTAGTCAATGGGTAACAAGCGTACAGACAGATGCAGGCTCAATTTGAAAACCTTGTTCAGAGAGAAACCTGCCTTCAGAGTATTCCAATGTAATTAAATTCCCTTCTAAGTAAATTGGTCATAACAGACCACTGAAAACACAAAAATTTATCTCCAGGCCTTTTCACCAGGAGAGTTTTCTTGGGAGAGAAAGAGGAAGCAGCCAGGGAATCCATGCAGACAAAACTGTTCATCAGGACAGGGTTTTTGGTCTTTCTGATGATCAGCAGTGATTCCCTAACAAATGGGGGAAAGAGGAGGGGACAGTTTCTAAGGACTTCTAGAATTGCACAGTTGCTTTCTGAAACCTAGCACCCGGACTGATGGCCAAGCCAGGTCACAGTGGTTTGCAAAAGCCTGGCCCACACTTCAAAAATCCGCAGAATTTTGGTCTTGACTATCCCATAGGCAAGCAGCTCTAGACACGTGAGCCTCAATTGCTGAAGCGAGATCCAGGATTGCTAAACCAGTAGCAGATGATAATGCTTTGGATACCTTGCTTAGAGATTCTCCAAAAGGAAATGAGCTGGACCAGTGTGGCTCCCCCCAGCACTACGAATAACCTGCACTGGGAGCTGAAGAGAGGAATGGGAAAACATCAACTGGAAATTGGTGAGCGGACCTCAGCCATATCATTTCATGAATTTCCATGGCGAGAAGCTTTCTTACAACCCTCCATTTTGGCAATTCTGGCACTAAAACTGGAAAGTCTAGTAAGCGAATGCATTTTTTTTTAGGGAAAATGCATCATAAAAAATCTTGGATCTTAAAAAATTAAAAGTATTAATGGTTTGCACTCTGGAAAAGCTTCTGATGCTGTCTGGAAGTCTGCCATACCTAATCACTGAAGATGAGTTTCTCTAACACCTAAGACAGCTTATTTTCCATGGGTTTTTTCTTCCTCCACTTTTTTCACTTGAACAAAGAGACTATTTTTGAATAATTCATTGATGAGGTTTGTACCAGTTTGTTCACAAATCACAGCAGGGAGCCGATGTTTTTCATGAAATACTTATTTGCCAGATCCTTTCTGTGAAGAATTCTTGCTACGTTTGCTTGCTTGCCAAAAGTCTGCCACATGGTGAGGAGAAGCATATCAAAGAGTCTGATTAAATAAGTGTAATGAGGAGATGCGGGGATGGGACTCGCCTCACCTGGCTTTAGACATCTAGAAGCAAGATGTCTACGTTTGACCTTAATAGTCCTGTGATCCTTTAGAGCCACAGAAGGAAAATGCCTCCAAGGATTCATTCATTTCATCCTAAAGCAGGTCACAGCCCAAACGAATGATGCCCTGGATCTCCTATTTCTCTCCGCTGAACTACGAGAGGATGACAAAGGTGACTAGCTCAGATTCAGACAGCTAACCTAGACATTTTTAGACATCTCAGTCAAGGCAGATGAATCCTACTGCAAATTACTGGTTAGCTTCAAGGAGAGAGAAAGATCTAATCATTAAGGTAGAAGACTAGGATCATGAATAAACATCCTGGTTCTGCCACAGATTTCTTATGCAAGTTAGTCCCTGTATGCTCTGATTCCTGATTTATAAAGAGGGAATAAACCATCCTCATCTTGTAAAATGCTAGGAGGAAATAGTCATCTATATTAAACATGAATTCAGAAGCAATGGTAGTAGGCTTATGAATAGACAGTTCAAGTGAATTACTGAGATTTACATTAGCACATTAACATGTATTTAAGATATGTAGCTTGCAAATCCAACTGCCAGAAAATTTCCTAATAGTAAATATATATGAGGCATGCACAGAGTTAGCACCTAACCAGAAAAAAGAAAAACTATTAAAGTTTTACTGATTTTTTTTGCCTTCTCAAAGTGTGAAAAAAATTCACAAACATTTCAGACAGATTAGGGCTTGGCCAAAGATTTATGCCTTCAGTTCAGCATGGCAAAACATTAACATGTTGAATATGTATGTTTGCTTTCCATCATGCTGCCCTCCTCACAAATATTAAAAAGAATAGTTTTAAATAAACTTATAAAATCAGGATCTTGACGTAGTAACTGGAGGAGAGAAAAAATTGCTGTTTCCCATTCTAACTCCTAAAACTTATCATTACCACATCTGTAATGCGAAGTAATTTGAGTTCTCCTTTACTTCTACCACATCTGTAATGCGAAGTAATTTGAGTTCTCCTTTACTTCCAAAGATAAATGGAAGGAACATTTCAATTTGGACTGCTCAGAGGAGGACTGGAATTGAATTTGGAGTGCTTAAAGAACCTTGCAAAAAGCAAAACCTCCTTACTTTGCTCAGTTTTCAGTATACCAAATTACTACTCATCAGTGAAAGGGAAGACTACTTTTCTCTCACAGTGGCACAAATGCATGATGCAAATATGGTTAAAGGTAGAAGTAGTAGAAGAACTAATATATTTCTGAGATAATTAATATGACTGGTAATGTCCAGCTACTTTATTAAATGATATGGAAAGAATAGGAAAATGGTTTAAAAGGAACACTAGCTTTATAAATACTTTACTCCTCATGGTAAGATATCAAATAAAGCATTCACTGCTCAGTGGGGATGCTTATCTGGTAGATCAGCTCAGATCCTCCAGATATTCGTAATTAAATTTCAGTATGCTTTTGGATCAGTGCCACTTTTTAATACTCTATTATTAGCAGTTTCATTAAGATACATGCTGGCTTGTTTATGAAGAAGTTGGGGGCCCACTGCACGTGTAAAATACATCATTATGAGTCTCTTTTGGTGCCTGCATGTAGAAATAGTCCATATCCCCCTGCCCCAGTCCTTCAAACACATAACCCTCTATTTTCTAATACATCAACTGCGACCTTTAATGGCCATATTTCTGGAACTCAGCATGACTTCTAACACAGAAGCTGTATTTAATGGCAGCTTTAAAAGATAACGTTTCCAAAAGTACTTCCAAAGAAGCTAACAAGAATTTATGCATTCAAAAGCCCACCCAAGAGATCTGCATGCCTTATCGTCTGAGGACAACTGCAGCATTTTATTACTTCAGCAACACAGAACGCAGCCCACGGCACGTGACAACATACAGTGCTCTGCCACGAAACCTCTGTGCCACCACTCCCATGCAATTTGCACCTTGATTTCACAAGCTGGCCAAAGATTTTCAAAATTGGTCTGCTGTTAACAAAACATCCACTGTCTTCACGTTACCCCAATGATCCACTTACACCCAAATGCAAGGGCAAGAGGAGACAACTGTGCTAAATAAGATGGAGACCTGACTTACTTGCTCTGTTAATACCATATTTGCATCACCGCTGTGGTATTGCATGTAACCTTCCTTACCGAGCATGCAGTTGCTGCACTACCTAAGTGGCCCACAGTAACATGACACACTTGAGTGGAGCAGAAGGAACAAATCCACCAGCAGACACTGAAACGCACCATCCCACAGCCACCACGGAGAATCACGCTGCGGAGGTGCTATCGGGCAAGCTGCCACCTTCCAGAGAATTCACACACCTTCGCAGTCAGAGAGGCATGCTTGCAAGGCCTTCTCAAAAGCTCACCCTTCTCGCCAAGCTCATCATCTCGTACGCATCTTCATGTGGAAAATGCTGCTCCTCCCCCTGTTTGTGGCCAGGGAGCACAAGGCTGGGTAAGCAAGGAGGACTCACCCGTTTGGTATAGTCCATCGCCTTCAGGATGGAGAGGTTCAGCGTCTCCAGTGAGGCCAAGACGTCTTCATAGTCTCCCATATGATCAGCAAAATAGTCTGGGGAAACCAAGAGGGACAGGACAGGCAGCGTTTATGTAGCTGAATGTTTCGAGGCTATGCAACACAGCAAGGTCTGTTTTGGTGGAAGGAAAAAATTTGGAAGGTGATTTCAATTACGTTTTTATACTCCATAACCTGAGTCAGAGTCACAACTTGGCTGCGAGAGGTGGGAAAGGAGGTGACTGCTGTGAAATCTGTGACCATTGTAAAAAAGAGAGAGAAGGCACAGTACTTTCCATTGAAAACAACGGGCACTTTATTTCCATGCCCGCTTCCACATTTGACCATATCTCAGCTCTTTCTCTCCTACTGCCAACACTCAAAGCATCGGTATATGAACCACATCCACACCAATTTACACGAGCTGAGATTCCGGCCTTGCATCCTTCCCTGCATTCCCATCACATCTGAACCTCAGCACAGAATCGCGGCTTGCACAGGCTTTAGAGAGCAAAATACACCTCAAAAGGAAGAAAACAGAGCTGCGAGCAGTGCCCAAAAGCACATATCCTTCCCACAGAAGGAGTCTGAGGTTTCTTTCCCACCCTGTGAGGTGTGACAACGCAAGATGAAAGGCAGTAGTTGCAAAATGCTGAGGATCACAATATGGTAAAAAAAAATCTAGAATCTGATGAACACAAAATGGTTCCTGAAATTCTTTTATACATATATATATATATTTATACATATATTTTAGGTTTGGGAAATGTGTTTCTTCCCTAGAGGATCCCATATTGAAGAAACTAGGGATCTGTACAGTACAGGCATGGATTAGTGAGATGTGGTCTGGCGTCTCTCCAGCTCTCCGCCTGCCTTTGGCTTTTGCTGTGCCACCAACATGCTTCCGACAAGAGGGGACGATTCATGCCAAGTAATCCCAACTATTCTGCACTGATGCAAAATATTGCCAAAATCAGTGGGCTCACACACAACCGATGGCTCTAGGACACACTTTAGCCCTGGCACAATTTTGTGCAGGAGCTACGGAGTCCTGAAATTAGATGTTTACAATGGAAATAGTGAGACGTTAAGTTTGGCAGCAACACATGCGCTAAGTTTGCAGTGTAGACACAAAGCTAACCAGCTGCTATGTGACTGACACAAACTACGGTTAACAGCCGTTCCCGAAAAGCTACTAGTGCTTTCCTTTAACATTAAAAAAGTGAAGATTCATTTTGAAGTGATGTTGCTATGGAATTCAATAAGAAATAAATTCCAGGAGACAATTAGACACTAATTGGGTTCTCCTGGCTTAATTAGGCCTATATCTATTTATGGCCTTAGAACATATCCAAGGGAAAGTAGACGTTGGCAGAAACTGGACTGTCACGACATGATTGACAGCAGCTGCTTGCTGTACCGCTGCAAGCCAAACAGCCTATTCTCAGAGCAGCATGTTTACTTTTGCTGTTATTATTATTATTACTTTTCCTAGGAAAGAAAACCAAACCACTGTACATTTTTTAAAAGTAAAGGAAATCCATTTTTCCAAGTCCTAAAATAAAAAGCTAGGGCCCACACATTTCGGGAGAAATGAGCTTCTCTTGGCAGAGCACGGCTCTTGACGATGACCAACAGTCTTGCGAGCGCGAGGAGAGCGAGCATTTGGGAGGAGAACAGCACTGACTTTTGCTACTTTTTGTAGCTATGCAGCTCTACAGTTTTAGCCTTATTTATCCCTGTGAACGTCTGAGATTGGCGCTTTCTACCCTAGATGGTTCTGCTTATGGCTCCCATGGATACGTCAAGATGAACGGATGGATGCCCACGGGTTCTGCGTGTGGAGGAGGTGGGTTCCCCGCTCATCTCTCCGTAGCAAAGCTGTCGCTCAGTACTCCGGTCATCTCTTCGGCAGACTACTGTCAGCCACATGGCTGCCTTGATCCCACGCCCTCCGTGGCCGCACAAACGCGTGCGCTGGTAGAAAGCTGGAGGAAAGACATGGCCATGGGCACTGAGTTTGGAACGCGCCTTTGGAGGAAGCCCCGGCTCTGGCGCGGTTTCTCGTCCTCCCACAGGGTGAGCCAGGGACAGCCAGGCCCACGTGTCATCCTCTCCCATTTTAACACATCAGTATTATTTCCCAAACAATTAAATAAGGATGCCTGCTGCTATGAGCCCAACAAACTGCTATCTTTACAATGCAGAAATGTTTCTTTCTAACAGTGACTGTTGGAAAAAACAGAGTTTTACAGGATGCTACCAGATAACGATTAATTCATACTAAATTTCTCTCATAAGCTGCGGAGTCCAAGGAATCCATTTTCAGATGCTCTCAACGTGCTACAACTTGCAACCATTTCCAAGAGAAAGACTACAGTTTCCATTTTGCCAAGATGAGGTTTTATATTTAAAACAGTTCTTAGAAGAGTGGCAAGGAAAAAAGAAAGCACATTGCTGGCAACAGCAGGTATTCAGCAGATAAATGATCTACCCAGGATCTCAAGCCGACCGATCACCCTCCCGTTTCACACCACGAGCTGGTGGGTTTATCTCCCGCTCTCCTGGTAACTCAGTTTTGCACAGTCTCTATTTCCAGAACTAACGTGAGATCGCTCCGGATGACAGGCGTTTAACTGTCTGTTTTTATCAGACCAATGAAAAAAGAAGAGTGTTGTTAAACAGTGATACTACTATCCCATATTTCCCTGGCAAAATCTGCAGGTCAGTCTGGTTTTTTGGGTTTCTCGGGTCAGCAGACAAGAAAGGCCTAATTAAATAAGAAAGGAGTAATTGGCAAAAGCCCACCAGATCGTCAGCAGACCAAAAGGATTTTAATAAAGGCTTAGTTTCTCACGTACCAAAATGACAATGAATGGGGCAACTAGGCGAAATTTTGCTGCTTTTGCTGCAGGCTTGAAGAGGTCTGCGTGCTCAAAAACTTGCCTGTTGATCCAATAAAAAAAGGCAGTATTTTTCCCTACAATTTTATCTCACTTTGGTGGCTTAGGGATTTATGAAAAAATGATGTTATTCTTCCACCCACTGAATGCTGGGCCAGAATTAAAGCTTTCTCTTCCCGTTTGCGCCTTGCTAAGTGACAGCCGGGCTTGCAAACACGTGTTTGAGCACCTGCTGGAAATGAAACCCCACTTCAGCTCTTCTCCATTACCTGGGGCTCGGGCTTTTCCCCTCTGGGATTTTCTGGTCTAATAACTAACTATGAACAACATAAAAACAAACAGCCAGCATTTTAAAGTAATCTATATTTCTAAATTAAAGCAGACAAACTCTTGCAGGAAGCCATAACCGCATCAGCTTAAATTGAAGAATGAGTGGCTTAAATTGCTTCCAAATAAATTAGGAACTGGTTGCAGCTAGACCAAGATGGGGACTTCTTCCCTGCAATTTGTGTCAGCACAGCCATTAGGAGTCATTTAACTACAGAAGGGGTAAGGAAACCCTATGCAACTTTCTCACTGTTTAAGTGCAGAGTTAAAGGTATCCAGAATAACGACTACCTTCTGCTTTGTGCGACACCCCAGCAAGCACCGTGCTGCGGAGGGCAGCTGCCAGGGTCCGTGTTTCCTGCCGTCTCATCTGTTCACACCTAGACCTTTGAACGCTGTAATTAGCGGTGAAGTGATGAAGGTAAGTGCTGAGCACCTGCAAAGGTTGCTTTAGATGCTCTTCTGCACCATCTCAGAGGAGGAAGGAGAGGAGATGGCCAAGCCTTTGCAAGGCAACACAGCTCCCCATCTCCCCAGAAAAGCTGAGCAAATGTCTCCTAACACCAGCGCATCTGTAGAAGAACGTTCCCGAGTGAGCGGCAAAGCCCCACGCGTGCGTTGCTTGAGATGCAGACAAAGCCCTCGAGAAACGCCTGCGGGAAGTAATCCCTTTCCGGCTGAGGCGTGGGCCAAAGTGTTACTACAGATTCTCTTTTCAGTCTTTCATTTCTCTGAGCTGGGGAAGGTGCCCCAGTGGTTATGTGTACTTTGGACAGCCTGCTGCGAAACAGGCAGGTTTGCCTAGGGCTGAACACCGTCCTGGTATTATGCAGGGCTACCGGTCTACCGAGCTGCAGCGCAGAGCTTGCAGACGTGACGCTGCCAGAAATTAAACTGCACGTTGCTCTTGAACGGGATCCTGTTGCTGTGCTCAAGCTCTGAGCCCACTTACGTTGCAGGAAGATGAAGCAAAGCTTCGCCGCTCCCCGGCTGAACAGGAGAGCAGGCACGCGGGGCGCGCAGGACGTAGGCTCCGTAGCCTAAGGGACGCCCTCAGCTGCCTCACGTCTCGCTAACCAGCCCCAGTTCCTGCAGTATTCGAGACTCGCACATGTACTTGTTTTTCCTTCTGGCACACCCTAAGAAACCATTTATCCCATGGAGACAGGAGTTCACTTTGCTTTTTGACAGCTTTCATGCACCCCCGGAAAACAGCCGCGGCACACGACAACCGCTTTGCGCGGAGAGCAGGGCTGTACTCACCGCACAGCTCCTTCGTGTCCACATTGCTGCAAGAGCGGGGAGCGAGGCAGGGAAGGCAGCAGGAAAAAAAGAGAGAGAAAAGATTTTAAGGTAAAGGGCAGACACAGGATACACTTCGGATTTTCCCTAGAAGCGGCGCGAACGCCTTCGCAGCTCGGGTGAGCTCGGCACACGTCCAGCCCGACCCCACCAGCGCTGTGCAGCGGGCGGCCGGCCGCTGCCGCTCTCCTGGGCGGGCTGAGCCCCCGCAGCGCCGGAGCCGGCGAGTCCCGCTGCACGGGCCGGGGCCGCAACCCCAGCCCGGCCCCAGCTCCCGACGGGCACCACCATTCACCAGCGGTCCTGCACTCAGCCGGGGGGTTTCCCTCACCGCCGTGGGTGCGTGCTTCTCGGCAGACCCCGTGGACAGCCAACGGACGGGGTTAGCACACTGCCGGGGGTAGCAAATCGGTGCCCCTTTCCTGGAGCTGCGCGAGGCTCGTTGGGAGGGACGCCAAGAGGCACTGCTGTGCGCTCTCCTCCACGCAGATGCGGTTTCCCGCTGCTCGAGCGTGTCAGAGGAGCCCTGCACGTGGCAGCCCTTTGCTGCAAGCTATGGGTAGACGTCTGCACGAATGATGCCGTCCTCGAGCTCTCCACGCGACGCAGCCACCCGGCTGGGAGGGAAGCGCCAAGAGCACGTGGCTGGCGTGGGGTCGTGCAGGACGCTCCCAACACACCTGAAATCTGTCGCCTGCCTCTTCAGCGTCTCCCCAGACGCCTGATGGGGACAACCGAAGGACAAAGCCACGGTTTCAGCCTGGATGCAAAAAGCAGGCGCTGGCGGCTCGTTGCTCACCCCAGCTGGAGAGCAGATACGGCCGCTCTCCTCACCTCGGGAGCTCCGGGGGCCCACAAGCATCCCGGCTGCTTTTCCGACAAAGCCAACTGCCCACAGGGTCAGCGCAATCCGGGGAGGCCACACGGGGCTACGCCTTTAGCATCGGGCTCATTTTAGCTATTCTTTAGCATCGAGCTCATTTTAGATATTCTTCGCGGGGAGAAGGGGACTCCTGCACTTCCCGTGTATAAACTTCTGGGGAAAGAGGCAAGCCAGGAGCGGGCCTGTGGCTTGGCACCTCTAAAACTGCCAGCGCAGAGGCAGCGTGGTCCTGCCTTCCTCCCAGCCACCTTCCCCGACAGCAGCCGCAGAAGGTCCCCAGGCCTGGGGACCCTGGCGCAGGAACGTGCTTGTTCCCGTGTGCTTGGAACACAATTTTATTTTTAGAGTTTGCAAAATTTGCTTTTCTAAATGGATCGATTCTCCTGCCTCTGGCCCTGCCAAGCATCCGAGAGGCTCAGCGCTCGGCGTAAAAGCTCAACACCGTTCCTAACTGCACAACTACTTTTCAATACATGAACGTCTACTTTACGTAACGCTGTCCCCACAGACAACCTGCTTGGGAAATAGAGATTGCCTTAATCTGTCTGAGACGCGGATTCCCACACAATTACTAACGCCATTCAGACTCGAGAGGCGCCTGGGATGATCTCTTAATAGAATTATATTTTATCAATCCATTTATGGCCTGGAAAGCTCTTTCTTTAACTCAACTCATCCCTGATCCGTCTAACCTGTCAGTGTAAGTGGATTAGCGAAAGAGACATTTGAAATGCTGATTTCATTACTCGGCCGCTCCTGCAGCCCTGGCAGCGCTGCCCAGCCGCGCTCTGGAAGTGCTGGTGGACCCTGAAGTCCTGCTGCCTGATGACCCTGCCGTGACCGACGTGCCTGCATTTCTAGCCTGTATCACCCTGCTTGCTTCCCATCCTCCACACCCTGCAGCTTTCATTCACTACTGTCCCTCTACACCCTTCTAAAGGCATAATTTAACATGGGCAAGTTTTAATATGGGTTTGCTCTTCAACGCAAAGGCCATGTTGAACCATATCATCAATGATTTACAACCCAGAACGGCACCCCCTTTGCAGCAAGTTGAAGCAGCCACGGAAAACCTCGTTTCTGCTGAAATCTTTTGCAGTTTTGCCATCTTCTGCAGCAGCAGCTGCCTCGGACGCTGCGTGAGTAGAGCTGCCTCATTGCATGGAGAGAAAAGGCAAGGGGATGGGTGACACAGACTGCATATCCCACTCAAAATAGCATTATCAAGCGAGTTTCTGCAAGCACTCTTTTAGCAGAGGGACCAATTTAGATTTTTCTTTCTCTTTTGACTCTACCTGAGAAGATGCAAGTTACTGTAGCTCCGGGACCCTGCTGGCTTTTTAATGGATGCAATACACTGCTGAGATGCATTAGCCAGATGCACCACAGCTAAGCAGAACATATTACTGCATCACATCGCACACCTTTTCTGGTAATGCACTCACGGCTGTGATGGTGCGAAAAAGCTGTCCCTAGGCTCCCACCTGCAGCTCTCGCAAAGGACATCTTTCTGGTTGCAGCACGCACTGCACAAAAGCTGCTTGCAGCAAATATGCTGATGCCCCTTAAGCCTGGGGTGAAAGGCACACGTATTTCTTTGGAAAACTAACTCTCACGCTATCCATCAAGGAGGCCAACCACCTGCCTATGCCCTTAAAAATTAGTATTTCCAAAATCCCTTCAGAAGGTCGCATTTGTTCTCAGTCAGGTGAGCAGCTGGGCTGTTTTTGCCACCCCCTTGAGTCCGGAGCTATTTTTAGTCAATGCATTTGGTCCTGATCATCGGTCTAAACAGCAGGCGAGTGGAGTGGCTGAACTGCCATTTTCTTGGTGAAAATGCAATAATTTTTGAGCCTTGCTTATTACCAAGATGAAGAAAAAGCTTCATCTACTTAAGAAAGAAATTCATTGAAATTCATTGAATCCTACAAAATTCCCAGGGCCATTGAGGTCCCTTCTCATACAGTAACCCCAATAAGTACGCAGACCTGAAACGCTGCCTAGAAGACCCAGCTCATTTTTGGTGCAACAGTGCAAGTAGTTGGTTACGCGGAGTCTTGGCAGTTCGCAGGGGCAGCCAGGCGGACCCCCCGGCGAGGGCTCGCAGACGTCCCCGTGCCCCGCGCACGCTTAAAGCGCTTTAGTCAACAAAACCAGACGGGACAGCCGGTAAAAAACGAGTTCTCTCCATTTTCATTCTTCCACTTTTGGATTTAGTCAGAAATGCTGTGAAAAAGGAGATTTTCTGCCCTTACTCCTTTGCGCACGAGAGAAAAAGCAGGTCAGCAGAACGGAGAGCTGGCGGAGAGTCGGCCGGCCCTGTCGTACCGTCACGCAGAGCATCACAGAAAACCGCTCTCGGGCTGATTAATAAATAACAGCACAGAGCTTGTGAAGTCAACTGATATTCTCAGACACATGCACAGCAAAGGTTTTTACATGAACAACCCCCACAAAGGTCCTAAATAATATTTTTCAAAAAATAGAATTTATAAACACCTATTCAAGTGTTCACAGCTTTGCAACTACAAGTTACTGAGGGAAAAAAAATCTTTTTTTGTATTCCCTATGGCTTTGCATCGGAATAATTAATCTCCTGTTTCCAAAAATGGTCTTTTATTTCCTTGCAACATTATTTAACTTAATTATGCTTGAATGTAACTTGGCCAAGAACCTCCTTTTAATTTTAGGCAGCCTTGCATTACGCATAACCCTAATTAAAGAACTTCCTGAAGTCACAGCTGACTTAATAAAAAATATTGTAATGTTCAGATAAAGCTTTATAAGGAGAAATCATGGGAGACTTAAGTATTACCCACGGGATTTACTGAACTGTTTCTGTCCTGAAGGAGAGCACAGCTCAGGAGCTTCACTGACCTGCAGCCACTTCTGGGCTGGTTTTACGAGGAGCTCGTTGCCCGACGGGAGCTCTGCACAGCTGAATATGCACACGTGAGACAAGTGCGATGCATAATTAAAAGAAATTAAAAGGTACGGGGGTAGTTTAGGGCACTAGTAACTAACAATCCCATGGGTTACGCAAAGCAGATTTTGCATGATGCAAACGTTCAGGATCTGGGTTTTAAGCCGCGTGAAATGGGAGGCGGTGGGCTCCACGCTGCGGCAGCCCGAGCGCGACTCCAGGGAAGGGGCACAGCGACACGGCCCCGGGCTCGCAGTCACCGTCCTTTCCACCGCCAGCCTTCCCTTGAAGGCGTCCCGAGCACTGGCCAGTTCAGCCTGCCTCACCTTAACGGCTCCAGCAACATCACAGCTGCAAAACCACGTTCTTAAATGAAGCCCAAGTCCTCCGATACAAGCACCCTTTCTCCTTCCCCAGCCATTCATCCCAGGGGCCGCGCTTCGGTGAAGATCTCATGAAGCCCTCCAAAATGAGAGCGTTGGACGATGAGCATTAGTTACTACTCTTCTTCCAGCTGCCAAATATTCAGCCCTTTTGTAAGCCCCAACAAACGAGAAAGAAAAGTCACAAGCTATGTTCTCATTTTCACAGGAGAGAAAAAAAATCTTTCAGCTGCCAAAGAACACTTGGCTGTGAAGCTACTCTTCATTTTAAGCACTCTTCATTAATAGTATGACCAAAGGACTTATTGAAGTCATAACCCAACTAAGCAAAACAGTATGATGTTGAAGTGAAACTTTAAATGAAAAAATTATTAAAGACATTTGTATCATACAGTTTTCCTGCATGCTGGAGGTCACATCTGTCTGGCTCCTTTCTAAAACACAGTTCTTCCTTTCATCGAAGTAGAAAATCAAGAAAATCTAAGTTGTTTTAGTGTCAGGCTTTTTTCTACATTTTCTCACCTGTAACAAGGTGCAGAACAAGCAGGGATTTGGGGGTTCTCCATTTCCCACTTAGGACCTAATTTCTCCAACAGAAATAGGAGCCAAACATGAACATGAGAGCTCAGATTTCAACCTTGACCATCCTCTAAAAAAAAAAAAATACATAATCCACAAACTCATTTGGCCACAAAAAGGAATGTTTATTGCTCACCATCCACCACTGTTTAAATACACGGTGACAGTTTGACTAGATAAATGTATTAGCAATAAGGAAATAGTTTTCCCCGCTGGTTTACACCCAATTATTTTCAAAGAAAAAGCAAAGTCCTCAAAGTGTGATGCTGCTCCCTCGTATGTGGGAGTTTAAAGAGCAGCAACAGTGCTGCGAGAGCATCCCCTCGGTGGGCCTAATTAAGCGAATTTGCCCAGAAAGTAATTACTGCCACACGACCAGCAAGAGGAGAAGGCTGCCCGGAGCAATTACCGTGCCTCCTGTGCACTCCAGAGAGAAATAGGTTTCTCCAAATAAAGCTTAAAACAAGAGCAAGCGGTTTGGCGAGCGCCAGAGCTAATGAGGATCCCTGGGAAGTTGTCTCATTGCCTAGCTGGGTCCCTGCCTGAAGATTTTCCGGTGCCTGGGCATTTGTAAGAGTTTGTCCCTGTACAGTTTCTGCTGCTTTTCCATCAGTTCAGAGCCCGAATAAGCTCTTTCTTCTTTGCCTGCCTTTCTAGAAACGTGCTACCGGCTTTGAGACTCTCTCCCGCTGGAAGGTAGCGTGGGCATTGCCGGACGGAGGCAGACAGACATGGCGTGACCACGTGCAGAAAACCAGACTTTGGAAGGTACCTAGTGCCTCGGGAGGGGCCGTGCTGTGC
The DNA here is from genome assembly GCF_036370855.1 of Dromaius novaehollandiae. Taxonomy (NCBI): domain Eukaryota; kingdom Metazoa; phylum Chordata; class Aves; order Casuariiformes; family Dromaiidae; genus Dromaius; species Dromaius novaehollandiae. The sequence goes on from NC_088110.1 coordinate 4,395,750, forward strand.
ATTCGCAGGGCCAAAAATCCAAAATGCAAAATAATCAAAGTGACCTGACGTTTCAACTTCCTTGAACAACGCTGGTGCAACACCTCATGCGGCCCAAAAGCCTTGTGTCCGGTTTCCTTCTCAAGCAGCCAGGAAACAGGCAATAAACTCCAGCTGCACTGGGATTTTTAGGCATTGCCATGGCTTTTTGGCTTCCAGCCCTCAGCAGGGTGTCCAAGAGCCCATACAACACCGGCTCAAGCGGAGCCTCCTGGCACCCGATCTCTGGGTGGGTGCCAGTCGCCCAGAGCTACCCCTCACACAGCCCTCCAGGCGCCAGGTCAGAAGCCCCGGTCACACTGAGCCAGATCAGCCCACCACTGTGCTTTAAGCCAGTCTGCGTTTCCCAGCAGGAGAAAATATTTCTGAAAATTTCCCATCACGGTCAGTAGCTCTAGCTCTTCACCAACTAACCCACTGCAGAGGAAGAATTAGAGACCTGCTGCACCCTAAATATGGGGTTAAAAGACTTCCTCTGCCAGAGCTGGAGCCCAGCATGTATCAGCACCACAGACCCCTCCACTGTAGCTATTCTTTTTTGAGGTTTTCCCTTGCTTTTCGAGAATAATTGTCTGACATCTGCACTGGGCTAAGGGAACTGACCAAGCACCCCCTCTAGGCCTGGGGGCCCAGAAGAGAGCTGGGGGGCCCAATTCTGTGGAAAAGAGGGGTCCAGAGTGCAGTAGAGGGGTGCTAAGGCATCTACATGGTCAAGAAATGCCTCTGGGGAAGAAGGGAGAAATCTGCAGGGATTCCGAGGAGACTAGAGGGTGTCTAAGGGGTCTGGGAGGCCCCCTCTTTCTTTGCATTTGGCTCTGATTTGGCCATGGAGAATCGCTGCTCGTAGGGACCTTCCCATATTTGTCAGCAGCTAAACGCTCAGCCACGTCTACAGGTCTACAGATCCACGGCCTTACTCCAGATCAAGGAGTGGAGCTGTGTCTGACGGGGTAAACTGGAGCAGAAGACCCCGTCCCTGGCTCGTGCGCAGACCCTTCCCTTTCCTGGTTCTGCTGGAGGAGGAAGTGTAACTACAGCCCTCCCCGGGCTGAAGAGGGAGGTAGGATGGAGGCAGAGAGAGCCTTCTGCAGCTACGGGCCTTGCCTGTATTCAGCCGCAAGGCACGGGGTCCTTTATTAAGAAGATCTGAAAAGTCACTAGTGACTTCATCACAGAGAGCAACAGAAAGCTGTAGGAGAACAATTAAACCTGGGAGGTTTTCAGGGCTCAGCTAGACAAAGCCAGGGCTGTCCTGACTTCGTGCTAGCAATGCTCCTGCTTCCAGGGACTAGGGACGTGCAGAGGTCCCTTCCAGCCAAAATATCTACTATTCTCTGATCTCCTCTCTTTTCCAATATCACCCTGTCTCTCTAAGGCAAGGCCTTTGACTTGCTGTTATTAATGCATTTCTCCAGGCTTCTCTTCAATTATAAAGAGGAACAGGAAAGTTGGAAAAAATAACATGGAGGAGAGGAGCGTGAAATTCCCTTCTTCGGTTTCGGCACCATCAGCGGAGTGATGTCCCTGGATCTCCAAACGGGAAGCATAATCAAAAACATAATGGGAATTCAGAAGTTGTAAGTACATCAAAGTCTCATCCTCACAGCATATTTCTCACCCAAATAGCTGCCTGGATAGGCTGCTCAAATACCAGTCAACACCTGATCAGCTTCAGCTGAAGATAATAACTTTTTTTGCTTGGGCAGATGAAAGCTTTGCATCAGCAGCCGCACTGCTTAGTTACTTCCCCATCACAGAAAACGGAGGCTTTCTGAAATCACATTCTGCTTTTATTTCTGTCTTCAGTTCACAGCTTTGAGTTTGCTATGATGCTTCAAATGAGCATGGAAACAAATTATCCTCTAGTTTTAGCCACCTGCAGAACTGATTTTCATTTACGAGAGACCACAAAACAACATGTGTAGCTGAAAAGCATTATTATATCTGATGATACGCTTTCAAGTCCCGGCAGCAACAGTGCTGAGTTATCTCAACACCTCAGAAGTGGAAAATGTACATCCAGATGCTTACTAAGAGGTCACAGATGGTCACCCTTGATCATTAGTTTCTGGACTCGGAGCAACATACTTGCACAAACCCCAGAGAGGTAGAAATTCTTCCAGGCAGAGCAATAGAAATACTGAATACTGGATACCAGCCAGGAACTAAATAACTTGAATTCTAAATAGCTGAGGAACTTTCCAAGCCCATCATGTTGCTCTCCCAGAGAACCCTGACAAATCCTTCCTGATACCTATTAAAGTACCTCCTTTGCCCACACACTCACTTTAAACAGCCCCACTCTTAGAGCACAAGGTAAAAAAGAACTTCCAAAATCTTTCAAAATGCAGATGTAATCAAAGCTTTCCTGTACCTCTCCAAAGCCTAACCCTAACTCTTGCTAGCAAGCAGCTTTAGCTCACTGCATGTTACTCACTACCCAGGAAGCAAACACAAACTGTACATCCTTGCTCATACCAATCCTCACACAAGGCTTGCAAGTGCAGCATAATCTAAGATTAAACTCCCTTTTTCAAGCCTGCTTTTCCCTACCCCAGCCCTAACTGTGAACATGCACAAGGGACCCATAACTACACAGTGAGTCATCTTCAGTCACACGACTTTGAGTGCTAGGTGTGGTCAGAATGCAGGTGTGGTCAAAGTTCTCCCTTACCTCCTTTCCAGCTCACCCTGATATTAACTCTAGCCAACAGCCACTTCTACTATACAGCATTATCCCAGTAAGCCATACTCTTTTCATGGCATTTTAGTCTTGAAAATCTTCCATAATCAAAACATAAACATTCTTCTCTTCCTGAACCCCTATCTTACTCTCAGTCTTGGTCCAAACTATGAATATGTCCATAGGATGCGGATGCTTGAAGCTGCTATAAATCAGACTGGGATACTCAGAATGCCTTTGGTCTCCGCTAAGAACTCAGTATAGTAAAAAGAATACAGCTATTGCTAATAGCCATCAGGAGATATCACTTCACACACACACCCCCATATCTATTCCTTGGGCTCCTCACAGGATCACACTGAATTACACAGAGAAAGCAGCAATATGTATGACAAGACAGAGAGATATGCAGGTGCACCAGCTTGTTGCCACCAATCTAGGTATCCAGGTTCCTGAACTACAAAATGTTTTGCTGCCTACTAAGCTCTATTGTCCCAGGGATTCAGAAAATCCACCTTGGAGTCGCATTTTGTGAAACTAAAATGAAATGCATATGGCAAAACCCTGTGATGTGGCATTTTGTCGACTGAGATTCCAGAAATCTGTTGCCCCTTTGCACACTTTTCTGTTGCACATCACAAAAAAAATAGTCCAATGCAAGCTCATTTCACAATACGTTAAACATATATATAGCTATTTCCTTTAGCTTGCTTGTCTGCCATTGATACAGGGATAATGCTCCAAATCCTGGTCTGATTCAAAAGCCAGCTGGACTTTCACCACTGCTTTCTGCAGGATAGCTCCAAGCACAGACGGGGGCTAAGAGAGACCACTCCGACTGTTCCCTCTACGGAGTTCATCTAAGAAAATCAAAAGATTCTAGAAAATAAGTCTGAACTGAAAACCCAACTTAAGCACAGCTGTGAGCCAAGAAAGGGAGAGGTGTCGCAAGCCGGTCCGCTGGTTATGGGCCAGAGGTGCTAAGACACAACAGGGCACAGCAGCGACAGAAACACCCAAAAGAGAGAC